>NC_141696.1:817977092-818579592 GCF_964263255.1 Lissotriton vulgaris | reverse complement strand
TGTGTGCCTCCCGATGATGAATCTTTCCACAATGGACGCTGGGATGTGTAGTTTAATGTTCCATGCAATTTAATTCCCTCCAGTGGGTTCAGATGCCAATGTACAATTCAGGATACATTTCAAACCCTGCAGTAGGCTCCCGGATGGGACGGCGTCTGTTTAATTATGTCCACCGTCTGTTCCTTTACCGAGGGACGTTTCACTCGCGCAGGACCTGACATTGTTCTTCAGGCGGTGCGATCAACTCTGCGGCATGGAACTGTCACGATTAAATCCACTCACCCAGTTGCCCAGATATGAGGACGCACTCCACTTCAGGTAAGTAACTACTTTATTTGGAGAAACAGGAGTCTTCCCCTCCTGACTTTTGAGTCCTTCTGCCTAATGCGTCAAAGCATTTGCGCTTCTTCCTCTGACAGGCTGCCCCGGGACACCAAAGGTGGCTACCTGCGAGGGCGGCCATCCTTAGTGCCATAGGATGGCACGGACCCTGAGCGGTCTAGTGGTTGGCTGACTAGGTGGTCAGCCAGTGGTCAACCTGGGATTCCCCCCACGCGTGAGATCATTTCCTGTCCTGGGGGAGAGGGGGGGAGGGCTATATAGCCCGGGGGGCGAGGGTCTGGCGTCCTCTTTGTTCCTGTGCAGCGGCGTGTAGACCCTCGCCCCCCACCTCTGGAGAATCCCGCAGCGCAGACCCGGACTGCCCGGCGTTCTTTTTGTTAAGGTGAGGGACTTGTGCGATGCTCATGGGATGAGAGGGGGAGGCCTGGGGGGGGGGGGAAGCGGGGCTTGCCCGGTGGTAAGAGCTGGGCGCGCTTACAGCATCTCGCTTTGCTGAGTAAAGGTTTGGTTTCCATTGTCACCGTTGACGTTTTGAGGTGTTTTCACTGTGCATGTTTCGCGTCGCTTGTGTGCGCCTCCAGGGGAGAGGGGGTGGCTGGGCGGCGGGAGCGGCCGACTTTGAGCGGGGTGGCCAGGTTCGGGTGTGGCGGGGGACTTGAACATCCTGTGGTTCTGGGTGGATCGCGTGGTCTCGCTGTGCCTGGGATGAATGTGTCCGTCTGTGGTGCGGCTGGAGCTCATTGAGGCGCTCGTGTACCTTGGGGCCGGGTTCGCGCAATGTGGAACTGCAAGGGAGGAGGGCCGCCACAACATCGTGCTTTGCATTGAGTGGGGATGTGCACTTGTGGCGGGATTGGGACAGATGTGGCGAGGGGTTTGGTTTTCGCTCTGGGTCACTTTGCAGGGTTTTGTTTTGAGCGCGTCTACTGGGGCTGTGCAGAAGATTGGGTTGTGTTTGGGGGGGGCGCACGTGAGGGGGGGGCGTTCCTTCGCTGCGCCAGTGAGTGGCGGGACATTTCCCAGCTGATGTTGTGCAGCGATGGGTTGCTTTTGTTATTCCCAAGTTGTTGGGGTGTCCTGGTTGTAGCGCTTCTTTCGCGTGCTTTGGTTTGGGGGGCTTTTGCACTAGGGCGGCCGCCCGCTCCTCGCACCTTAAGGATGGAGACAGGGCGGGCGGGTCTTGGAATGTGGCTTGCTGGAATGCAGCCTGCTGCGGGGGGGGGGGGGCGGCAGGAGGGCTGGCGGGGATCTTGTTCGGGCCCTCAGGGGGGGGGGGTCGGGTCAGGTATGGGCCTGCCGGGGGGCACGTGGGGTGGCCGCTTGCGCCTTGCACCTTCGGGCCGGGTCGAGGGGGGGGGGGGGTCGGGTTTTGGAATGCGGCCTGCGCGGCGGCCCTGTGGTGGGCAACAGTGCCACTAGCTGGAAATGCGCTTTGACTCCGCGGCACGGGAAGTACGCGCTAGATAAACGGAATTGCAATACAATATAATAAATATTTTCGATTGATGTTTACAAATAGTTAAACGGAATTGAAATGCAATATAATGAATCTTTTCGATTTATGTTTACAAACTAGAAGCCCCCCAAAAAAAAAAAAAAAAGGGTTACATAATGAAGTAATGTTCTACTGTACCAAAATCAAACCCACATTGAAAACGTTAGTATGTATGTATTATATTTGCATATGATCTTTGATGCTCGTTTGACATTCTTGGATACCAATGAATGCCGCATTATTAATACTTATGGCTGATAAAGTAAGGGAGTGCGGGCAATGTACTTAGATGAGGCATAGTGGGACGGTGGCATGGGAAGGGGGAGGTTTTGCTGGATGGGTTAATTTGTAGAACAGAGGTCAGGGAGGGGATTAGCAGGGAGCGGGTATTATGGGTGCTGTAGTTGGGGCAGGCATTGGGGTTGGGGGGGGCGACTCACATGTTGTTTTGTCTTTATGCAGGATTGCTTCACGGAAGGAGGATTCACAGCTCGCGCAGGGAGTTGCGCAGGTAGTAGGGGCTTTATGAAAGGGGCAGGTGGGGTACGCACCTTCGTGGGTAATGACTGCGGAAGGTTAGGCAAGGCTTAGGTTTGATGTCGGGGGGTCAGCTGGGCTAAGGGGCGGGGGGCATGGGGCATCTCATCATGTGTTTAATTTTACAGACAAATTAAAGGCAAAGGGTCTCGGGACGGTCAACAGGGACGGCATAGGTAAACCGTTGGCTTACTGTGGTCAGTAAGTCACATGGAAAAGACAATAAAAAGAATTTTGGAGGCACGTGCCTAATTTGGGTTTTCTCTTGCAGAAAGGAGAGGTGGAGCAATATAAACTCGTGGACCGGATCGGGAGCAGCAGTGCAAGCGCTGAGTTGTCTGGTCTGGAGTTCGCTCGCACGCACGCAGTCGCCGCAGTCGCCGCACTCAAAGTAAGTAAGTAGGGCTGGGTTGGGATCAATGCTGGACCCGTGTAGGGGAGCCCATATCACCCCAGCGCAGAGGACGTTGCTCATTGTATTTTATCCTCCTATCCTCAGATTTTGAACGGATCGTCGAGCATGGAAAGCCAGGGATCCCCATCGCTATTCACTCAGATGTCGCAGGTGGAAGACTCGCTGCCTGATGCGAGCCAAGCACCACAGTGGGCGGCCTTTATGCGGATGGCCAAGAGGAAGGGTTTAGTCTGGGTCGAGGGGCTCTTGAAGGAGGCAGAAGAGGATGATTCTGGGGTCATCTGCGAGGCGCCATTGTCCGAGGTTGAATTGCAAGAGGCGGGGCCAACTAGATTCTCCAAACGGGCTAAGAAACAAACATCCAAAGAGTTCCCGCCTGACCCTCCAGCAGCCAAGAGCAAAGCTGGGATCGCACAAATAGAGCCTCCGCCCAGACACGCGTTGCCTGGTGCGTTACCGGGCGTCTCATCAGGAAGAAGCAGAGCTGTGTCCGCACAAATTGAGCCCCCGCCAAGAAACTCTTTGCCGGGGGTGGCTCAGGCCGTTTCTAAAGAGCCTGTCCCTGTTCAGCCCGTGTATGCCACTCGGGAGGACCTTGCAAGACAGTCTGATTCCCTTAAGGAATTTATGAGAGAGCTCATTGGAGCCATGGTACCACCAACACAGATTGACAAGACTGCAGGTACACCGGCCGACAACAGTGGGGGGGGCAAAGGCGGCGGCTTCTGTGTGGGGCACCCAGCCGGCGGCGGCATTGCCTTCTACGACGTCGCTCGTGCAAGTGACTAACACCCCTGCCGTGGTGGCGAGCTCTTCGTCGTTGTGGCGCATCCCACGCCGCTGCTGCCCGCCCCGCCTGCTTTGCCTGCACCAGCCATCGTCAGCGACACGGCAGTCCCTGTGGCTGCGGGGGTGGTCACTCCCGCTCAAAACAATGGTACGTCTGTGGCCCCTACATTGGGCAGTGGTGCTGGGGTAGCATCTGTGTCATCTAATACCATTTCTTCTACAGGAAGCGCAGTTGGCATGGTTACCTTGGCAGCATCTCCTTCTACCCCTAACACTGAGCCTCGAGTGGCGGCCGCACCCCTGTTGTCGGGTCATTGTCACTTGGCGTGGCAAGTCCCGTTAGCGGCCAAGGAATTGATATGGAAGCGGGAGTTGATAGATATCTTCTCGCTACTGCTGTTAGGTCAGGAAGGAACTGATGTCAGGAAGGCTGGAGTTAAGGAGGAGGATAAAAAGACCAAATACCAACAGTGGCCTGAGAAAACCATAGAAAATTGGCTAGATGCATTTGCAATTTTCCAGGCGGTGATATTGGAGAAATATCCTGAACAGGCGCAGGCGCTAGTCCAGTACAGTACCTT
This sequence comes from Lissotriton vulgaris, assembly GCF_964263255.1. Taxonomy (NCBI): domain Eukaryota; kingdom Metazoa; phylum Chordata; class Amphibia; order Caudata; family Salamandridae; genus Lissotriton; species Lissotriton vulgaris. The sequence continues at coordinate 818,575,433 of NC_141696.1, read as the reverse complement.
GATACGAAAGGAGGCTGCGCGTTGGGGTGGTCAAGGTTGGGTGTCTTATGACTTGGAATTTAGGCGAAGGATGTCCTTGTGTCCAGAGATGAGATGGGACCAGAAAGAGGTTCAGTTGTGGCTAGACCATATGGGCTCCAACCTGCTTCGTAATGGGGGGGCCATAGACAAGAGGCAGGGAGGCAAGCACTCGAACAACGCCTCGCAGCGGAGCGAGCAGCAGCAGGACAGACAGTCCTTTCGGGGTGGTTACAGGAATAGAGGGGGTAACAAAGGCTTCTTTAAGAGATCATCCCCGGGGATTTGTCGATCTTTGAACGCCGGTTATTGCGCCTGGGGGAAGTCTCGTAAGTTTGGGCATTCATGCAACAAGTGTGGAGGCTCTCATGCAGCAGGATCGTGCACCACTCAGCAAGGGGGCGCTCCCAAGCCTACAAAGGAGGCAGGTAGCAAGCAATAACTCAAGCGCGCCGCCTGTTTACTCCAACCCCCCCCCCCGATTTGATTCTGGATGAATGTGCACGCAGTTCAGCAGGGGCGTGCATGGGACCCTCGTCTGTGATTTTGAACAATTTGTTGCCCCTCTTGCAGGAATATCCGCTCGTGCGTGACAGGCTCCTGTTGCTGGCGGGATTTAGCGAGGGTTTCAGGATACCATATGTGGGTTGTGAGGCCCCCAGAGAGGCTGAGAATTTGAGATCCGCTAGGGATTTGCCTCTAGTTGTGAGATCCAAAGTGGAGAAGGAGAGATTGCTGGGGAGAGTAGCGGGCCCTTTTGCAAGTCCACCGTTAAATGACTTTGTGGTGTCGCCATTGGGGGTGGTTCCTAAGAAGGAGCCAGGGGCGTTCAGGCTGATTCACAATCTTTCTCATCCTGAAGGAGCATCAGTTAACCATGGGTTGGAGGTAGGGTCTTGCTCCGTCTCTTACTGCTCACTGGATATGGCCTTGGATTTAGTCAGGAGAGCAGGTGTGGGGGCGTGGCTGGCGAAAGCAGACATAGAGTCAGCCTTTAGGTTGTTGCCGGTGCACCCCAGCAGTCAACACCTGCTAGGTTTTAAGTTGGATGGAATGTACTACTATGATCGATGCATGCCGATGGGGTGCTCAGTGTCGTGCGCATACTTCGAAGCATTCAGCAGCTTCCTGCAGTGGGCGTTACAATCTCACTACGGAATAAAAGGGGTGTCACACTACCTGGACGACTTCCTTTTTTTGGGGACTCAAGGGTCTATCGAGTGCAGCGAAGCATTGCAGAAATTTGAGGAACTCACCACTACTTTGGGGGTTCCCTTAGCTCCTGGTAAAACAGTGGGGCCTGCGCAGGTGTTGACTTTTCTAGGGATTGAGATTGACACGGTGAAGGGGGAGTGTAGGTTACCAGCGGACAAGGTTCGAGACCTGGAGCAGTCCATTGTTTTGGCTCTAGGTCAGGATAAAGTGACGCTAAGTTCCTTGCAAGGGCTGCTGGGGAAACTTTACTTTGCCGCCAGAATCATTCCGGCGGGAAGGGTCTTCGCGCGTAGGCTGGCTAGGGCATGCGCGAAGGGCAGTAAGAGTTATCATTTGGTAAGACTTAGTAAGGGCATGAAGGAGGATCTCAGGATGTGGTCAATGTTTCTCGCTGATTTCAACGGCTCTGTGGTTTGGAGGGCGCCGTGGGCAGGGTCACCTGAACTGGCCATGTTCACAGATGCTTCTGGTAGGGAAGGATTTGGGGTTATTCTTGACACTGACTGGTGCGCGCAAAAGTGGGCGAACGTCTGGCGAAAAAAGAGAGTGACCTCCAATATCACGGTGTTGGAACTGTTCCCCATTGTTGTAGCTTTTCACCTTTGGCCAGCGAAATTAGCCGCGCGTAGGGTCTTGATGTGGTCGGATAATCTGGCTGTGGTACAGGCCATCAATTCTCAGTCTGCGTCTTGCCCTCTAGTTTTATGCTTACTCAGGGAGTTGATGAGGGTTTGTCTGGTAGGTAATGTAGAATTTAGAGCGCGGCACAGGGGTCCAGAACACAGCTGCTGACGCTCTTTCTCGCTTTCAGTGGCACAGGTTTCGGGAGGAGTGGCCGAGGGCGAAGGAAGAGATGACAAGATTCCCGGAACACCTGTGGTTCATTCTGAATCTGAGAGGCGATTGAGAGGTCTAGGCGAGCTGGCTTTGGCACCGCGAACAGTCAAGCGTTACCGGGCAGGCGTGGAGAAGTTCTGTGCAGTCACCAGGGATTGGGAGCAGGTGCTGCCAACTTTGGAGTCCAGGACTCAGGACTTTATCATGTGGGCGAAGGATGAGGGCAAGTCACAATCTTGGGTGGTGGGCCATTTGTCGGCCATTAGTCACTGCGCTAGGCTGAGGGGACAGCCTGACCCAACCAACTCCTTTTTAATACGGTCAGCGCTGAAAGGTTGGTCGAGAAGTGAGCCCCGAGCTCCTGATAACAGGGCAGCGATTGACTTTGCAACTTTGAAAGGGATGCTGGACAATACAGAGAGGGCCACCAGCTCCGCGTTTGAGGCAGCACTTTTTTCTGCTACCTTTGCACTAGCATTCTTTGGGGCCTTCAGAATAGGGGAGATTGTGGCTGCATCAAAGAATGACAAATCAGGTATCGCTTTGAATAGGCAGGACGCCGCATTGGTTGGGGACTGCTTGTCTATAAGGTTGAGGCAATCTAAAACAGACCAAGGAGGTGCAGGCAAGGTAATAGTGCTGAACAAATTGGGAATCGCCAGGTATTGCCCCGTACGATTGGTGGAAACTTATCTTGCGCGGCGCCCGCCGGGGGAAGGTTACCTTCTGATTCATGCAGATGAAACCCCCCTGACCAAGTACCAACTGCGGCGCGTCATGGACACTTGCTTAGAATTAGCGGGCTGCAACAGACAGGGGAAAAGGTTTTGTACTCATTCATTTAGGATAGGTGCTGCGACTAAAGCTTTTCAGGCGGGGCTGCCAGTGGCAAATATAAAGCAGGTGGGGCGCTGGGAGTCCAGCTGTTACAAACGGTACATACGCTCATGAGAGAGTTAAAACAGGACTGGTTGGCGGACAATTTTGGGTAATATGTTTGTGACATTGATTCAATGTATGGTTTGCAGTGTATAATCGGATATGTAATAAACGTGTTTTACACATCTGCATCTTTTATTTGTTAGGTAAATCGGTCTGGGTGGCAGGAAATGTGAGAATCCAAAGGGTAGCCCGGTGGGCTGATAGCGGAAAATTGAAGCATGGTTTTGCAACAACAACAATCAGGCGGATAGTGTCGCACGATTTTCATTGAAGTAGCGTGCAGCGCGTATTTCAGCAACTATTGGAGGGGGGCGAATCTCCACCAGACTTACTAATTGTGCATTTGGGAGGCAAGGAATTGGTCCCCTTGGAGCGCAGGGCCCTACTGCAGTTAATGAGGGGCACGCTGAGCAATTTGAGCAATCTGTTGGGGCGGTGCGAAGTATGGTGGTCCGAGATCACTCCAAGACTGCATTGGAAGGGCGCTAGATCAGGGGTGGCCATCGAAACTTCCCGCAGACGAGTAAACAGTGCCATGCGCAAATTCACAGAGCAGAGGGGATTCGGCTTCATAAGACACAGTTTGTTGCACACCAAGTGTACGGGTTGTTTTGATGAGGATGGCGTTCATCTATCAGAAGTAGGGATAGCCATTTTCCTGCTGGACCTATCTGAAGCGATGGGAGCAGCGGGTTGTAAATAGAGGACAGATAAGGGATGGGGGGACTCTCGGACGGCGGCTGCCGCACCGGGAGCCTTGGCGGAGTTACAGGGCGATCCAATACAGGAAGGTACAGAAGGGTACCCTCTACAGGAGCACCGGAAGGGTGCGTGAGTGATATATCCCCCAGGGAGATCCACAGTAAAAGGATCCTGGGGGACTGACGGCGCCCCGTTAGTCCTTCGGGCGGTTGTGTACCTGAGCAACCGGGGGTTGCCAACGCTCTGCCCCCGAGGGGGGGGTTTGAGTAAATGGGCGAACGAGAGGTTCGCCGGGGGTAGGGGTTAGACCTTCCCCCCCAAACTGATAACGCCCCTAAGGTTTAACACCGCGGGGGTTATAGCTCGGTCAGGTGGGCGGGTCGCAAGGGGCGGCCTGTTCTGGATCGCCCGTAAGTTAACCCAACATGTTGGCATAATGTATATGCTAATAAACTGCAACAACTTTCTCCATCATCTTGTGTGGTGTCCGTTATTGTGCGATGGGGGGGGGTTGTGTGTAAGCGGGTACGGGCCGATTTTGGCACTATGACAGGCTGCCCCAGGACACCAAAGGTGGCTACCTGCGAGGGCGGCCATCCTTAGTGCCATAGGATGGCACGGACCCTGAGCCGTCTAGTGGTTGGCTGACTAGGTGGTCAGCCAGTGGTCAACCTGGGATTCCCCCCACGCGTGAGATCATTTCCTGTCCTGGGGGAGAGGGGGGGAGGGCTATATAGCCCGGGGGGCGAGGGTCTGGCGTCCTCTTTGTTCCTGTGCAGCGGCGTGCAGACCCTCGCCCCCCACCTCTGGAGAATCCCGCAGCGTGGACCCGGACTGCCCGGCATTCTTTTCCCTCCCATCCGCTTACCCTGCTCTTGGGCAGATCGGGGGTGGGGGGGGCTACTACTAATGAATTGTTTTTGTGTTGCAGGCGGAGTTACAGGGCGATCCAATACAGGAAGGTACAGAAGGGTACCCTCTACAGGAGCACCGGAAGGGTGTGTGAGCGATATATCCCCCAGGGAGATCCACAGTAAAAGGATCCTGGGGGACTGACGGTGCCCCGTTAGTCCTTCGGGCGGTTGTGTACCTGAGCAACCGGGGGTTGCCAACGCTCTGCCCCCCGAGGGGGGGGGGGGTTGAGTAAATGGGCGAACGAGAGGTTCGCCGGGGGTAGGGGTTAGACCTTCCCCCCCAAACTGATAACGCCCCTAAGGTTTAACACCGCGGGGGTTATAGCTCGGTCAGGTGGGCGGGTCGCGAGGGGCGGCCTGTTCTGGATCGCCCGTGAGTTAACCCAACATGTTGGCATAATGTATATGCTAATAAACTGCAACAACTTTCTCCATCATCTTGTGTGGTGTCCGTTATTGTGCGATGGGGGGGGGGTTGTGTGTAAGCGGGTACGGGCCGATATTGGCACTAAGAGGTTTGACATTAGCAATCCGTTGGTACGTGATGCTACTTCCTTCCTAGCGTGGTTTCATTTCATTGGCCTCAGGTGCGCCTCCCGATGTTGAATCTTTCCACAAGGCATGCTGGGATGTGTAGTTTAATGTTCCATGCAATTTAATTCCCTCCAGTGGGTCTGGATGCCAATGTACAATTCAGGACAAATTTCAAACCCTCCAGTGGACTCCTGGTGCATGCTTCAGCTTGCACCAGTTCCGTGAGAAACACTCCAACACAAACACAGAGCTCCAAGCTTCAGCCCTTTATTACAGGTATGAAAGAAGCAAGCCTGCTCCCTTTCGCAGCCATATCCCACTGCTGCTGACGCGTTTCGAAGTATTCTTCTTTTTCAAAGGCTTGTGAGGAAGGAAAAAAGCACAGTCCGATCACACACTCTTTAATACACATGCTAGCATGCCCCCTAAACGTCAGCTCTGTAAGAGACTGCGCCAAGTGTTCTGGGAGTTGCACTGCAGGTAAAGTGCATTAAATATCCTGCTGGTGCATTCAAGGACCGCAAATGAGCCTCGCAGGTGGGCGCTTTCTCAATTTAGTGTTCATGCCCCACATGGAGAGGCTGGTAAATACCAACCCCTGTGGCCCCCAAACTTCACGGGGTGGTGCACTATCGAGGGCACTGCTGCCGCCTATATCTATCTGCTCCATATATATATATATATACACTTCTCAAATGGGCTGTGACCTCTCACTGTTTTTCCTAAACGATCCTCAGTCCCTGGTTCGCCTGCATCTTTGTCGGGCATCCTATTGAAGCTTCATTAGCAATCGGTAAGTGTAGTCTTCTCTACAGCTTCCTTGGCACGATGAACCAGGGCAAAGGCCCTATCCTAATGGTGGCCCCCTCCAGGCATACAGAAGTTGCCAACACCAGCTCCCTTACGGGTGATTACCTTGTTTTCATGGTGGCCCCCTCCTGGCACACTCGGTCACTGACTACTGAGGGGCTCATGGGTAATGGTTTGCACTTCATGGTTGCTTCCTCCTGGCACATGGTATCACTGACTTCAGTGCTCCCACTGGTGATGGTCTGCACTTTGCGGTGGCCCCCTCATGGCACACAGTTTCCCAGACTGCAGCGCTCTCACAGGTGCTGGATCACACTTCACAATAGCCATTCCTGGCACAAGGGGTCACCGACTACAATACCCCCCCCATGGGCGATTGCCCACACTTCACAGGGGATCTCTCCTGGGGTGTTTGAACAAAATATAGAGTAAAAAAATATCGGGATACAAAAAACTTCTGCCAATAATATCGTATTTTCAACAACATCACCGACAGGAAGAGCAAAGGTAAAAATATTGTTTTAAGTATTGTATTTAATATTGTAAAAAAATATTGGTTTAGAAAATATTGTTGTATGTAAATTTGTGTTATTCCGTTTGTAATTTATTGTACTGTGTTTGATTTATATGTTTAATAATTTATTTTATTTGTGTTTTTAGTAAGATCATTTATTATTTATGAAATTGTTGATATTTGTATTTTTAGTTGTATTAATGTATAAAAAGAATGGGTTTATAATTTGTTTAGCAGCGGGATATTGGGTTTTAGGGGATGAGAGTAGGGAGATTTTAAAAAGTGGATATTTTAATGTATATTTAATGTTAAATATTTTATTGATATGCAAACTAATATTGTAACATTTTTACAATTATTTTGTTTGATTAATAATTGTTATAAATAATTTATAATAAAATAAAATATATATTAGTTATATTATAATAAAAATATATTATTTAATTCTAAATATGTATATAAATATTTAAATTTAAAAAAAATTACAAAAACTTAAAATATTTTAAAATTAATTTGTTTACTTTTTCAAATAAAAAACATACATTTTATCATGTTTATGAAAAAAGTCAAAGTTTTTTTATTTTTTTAAAGTAAAAATGTATGTCATTGGGGGCGTGGCTTGCAGCCAAACATGGCGGCAGCATAGTGTGAGAGCTCCCGAGGGCACTGCGGCCTAATCAGCAATCCGACACATTAATCCGCTAAACCACTCACCCGAAGCAGCGGTAACCGGGTCCGGAACCGAAGCAGCACCATCCGACCCAACCCTGGCGAAAAACGGAGGCTGGGAACTGCCTAATCACACACTGGGGAACTTGGGCCTGCGACCGGAGGAGAGCATCGGCCTTGCGTGATTGTCCGGCCCCGGCGGAAGTGAGGCCTGGCCGGCTTGATCTTGGAGGCGCTCCCCCGCACCCTGACCGGGACAAAGAAATAGACGCCCCTGCGGCGAAAACAATGGTGGGAACTTCTGGGGCACCGCCGAGGCGTGGAACAGCAGGTACGCCTGATGAAGCCTGAGGAATACTGCCGGAGAAAGACGGCGACTGCAGACTCATGCGGGCGGCCGGGCGTCCGGCGGCACCTCGCATGACTATACGGCACCCCAGCGAGGGTGCGGCCTGATCGGAGCTGCTGCGCTGGAAGGAGTACTGCCGCGACGGGTGAGGGGAGCCCCTTTCGCCCACAACAGCGGCGCAGCCGATCCCACGTGGAGCTGGCCTTCGGCAGTGAGCGCAGGTGCCCCCGGGGTCCCGCAGAAAAAAAGTGAACACATTTGGCTGAGCCCCGGAGGGGTTAGGAGCGATCGGCTCGGCCCCGGAGGCAGCAACAGCCCTGACCCGGGTGAGGAGCAGTGGGAGAGACGCCAGGTGGGCGAACTCCGGTAAGATTCCAGCCGGGCCCGTGCAATTGGAACCGTGTGCGGCCCACCAGCAGTGCTAGCAATACCCTGCACGACGTTCCATCTGGCTCTATAGGAACGGACTTGGACCAGCCCAGACATCCCAGCAAGAGGCATAACGAAGTCGTCCCTGCTCAGGGCTTGATTGGAGACGGGTTGCGACGCGGCGCACTAGACGCACAGAATAGCGGCACTAAGAACCACAGTCGCCCCAACCAGACTAGCGACCTACCGGACAGAGGCAGCCCGGAGGATACGTACCAAAGGTGATTAGCAAGACCAGTGAGGGGGCTGTGGTACATCGGCAGGTGCGCAGCGGGTGGCTCTTCGGTGACCGGATTGACCGAGGCGTGCTGGACGCCCCTGCCACCGAAAAATAAAATAACCAGGGAGGAAATCACTTCCAGTCCCACAAGGTCACGGCGCCCACACCGACCCGCTCTTCCCTGGCCCACGCAGAGAGGGCAAAGATCATCACAGAACACTGACCGCGGTGCTGACCGGAACTGGAACCAATATCCGCAAACTCCGAGCCATGGCGGGCAAAGGAACCAGGAGTGGATCAACGCAGGCCAAACTGGATACGTTTGCCTATAGCCAGCACGGACAATCGCAAAGCAATGGGCGAAACTCCACGGGCACTACTCAAGAAACAGAAGGGACCAAGAAAGTGACACTGGAGAACATTATGAGAACCCTCTCTGAAGTGAAAACTACAGTAGGCTCCATCTCTTCTGAGGTTACGCTGCTACGAGCGGACTTCCAAAAAATGACTGAAAGGGTGTCCCAGGTAGAGGTGGTCACGAAATCTCTTGTAGAAGACTCGTCGGAGCTGCAAATAGCCATGGAACGTATGGAAAAAGTCACCAGGCTTCTACAGGACAAGCTGGACGACCAAGAAGGGCGTTCCCGAAGAAATAATATACGCATCCTTGGTCTTCCGGAGACAGAAGGGAAGGGAGCAATGGACCTCTACGTCGAAGATCTCATAAAAACAAATTGCAACCCAAAGGACTGTCTCACTTCTTCTCAGTAGAAAGGGCGCACAGGGTCCCTGGCGGAACGCCCAAACCAGGAGCCACGCCGCGGCCTGTGTTGGCCAGACTCTTCAATTTTAGAGACAGGGATGCAATCCTACAGGCAGCGAGAGTCTCACCACCTGTTAAGATTCAAAACTCAACTCTGGCTTTCTTCCCGGACTACACAGCGGAAGTGGCCAGACGCCGGAAATCATTTACTGAGGTGAAAAAGGCGCTACGAGATAGAGAATTGCCATACTCAATGCTATTTCCTGCCAAATTACGGATTGTAGCCGATGGGAAGACGTGGTTCTTTGACAAGCCGGAAGTGGCACAGGACTGGCTTGATGGCTGGAGGCAAGTGGGGCAACCTCACCGTCCACATAGGGATCGACCGAACCATCGTAACGGCAAACATATGGACAGGCAGACCGAACAGTCGGCACAGCGAGACGGCATGGCAGGAGCAGAGTCCGACGTGACGCAGGATCCGATTGACTCTGGACAGCCAGCCCCTGTCTGAAGGTGGAATACATATGGGGCGGACTAAGTGCGACGCAATGAACCTTGGGCCTGGTGAAGCTGAGTAGGGTGGGTGAAGCCGGTGCCTGTAGGGGACTCACCAACCCCACGAGCAAGTAAGATAGTTGGGGAAGGACCAAAGCACTCTGCAAAGTTGGGGAAGCGGGCGGGGGTTTGTCCGTGGAGCAGGGGAGCAGGGAGGGGGGATGGGGGGAAAGTTCTACTGTTAACGTTTATGTTCGTAGTCATCACTCAAGCCACAGGGTATACAGACACACCGAATACCAGCCTATTCCTAAGCACCGACACGAAATGCTACGTCTGCACTGAGACTAGCGACGCATCCTACATGATGCTATCCCAACGATCCAATGACCCGACCACTTCGCACTGCACCCACTGAGGGTACCCCTACGACTATAGAAGTGCCTCCCCTGCACCTGCTTACTTGGAACGTCAGAGGCTTAGGGGATAAAATAAAAAGGGGTTTGGTCCTACAGGCCATTAAACGCCAGAGCCCAGATCTAGTGTTACTCCAAGAGACACACCTTACAGGGACAACTTGTAAAGCGCTTGATAGACGTGGATATGCGATGGCAGTACATGCAGAATTCACAACAGGCTCCAGGGGGGCAGGGATACTAATGAAAAAGACATCGCCCTTTATAGTAACACACCGCAAGACGGACGACCAGGGTCGTTTTGCAGCCCTACATGGCCAATGGGAGGGGAGGCCACTCAATGTGGTCTCCGTGTACGTCCCCCCAGCACTTCATTCCGTAGCATTGCCTGCCCTAGGTAAATTCCTCCTAGATCTCCCTGAGGGCGATACGATCATAGGGGGGGACCTGAATGCAATAATAGACCCTACGTTGGATACCTTTCCCATCAGAGACCGCCCCAGAGGAACTGCATCGCTCCCTGACTTTTTAGAGGCAATGGGCATTACAGACGTGTGGCGACACCTACACCCCGCGGCGACTCAATACACTTTTTATTCCGCCGCACACAATAGCCTATCGCGAATAGACTACTTTTTGTTCCTAGGGGTTGGGCTTTGGTCCGTAGACAAAATAGACATCCTGCCTAGAGGCATATCTGACCATTCACCAATTTTTCTATCACTCACCACCAAAGAAAAGAAATACGCTAGAATCTACCCAATATACCCGAACTAGTTAAAGGTACCTAAGATCAGGACGAAACTTAAATTAGCGACAACACATTACTTTAATGAAAACGCTGGAACGGTGGCCTCGCCCTCGGTCCTGTGGGAAGCATATAAAACGGTCCTCCGGGGTGAAGCAATAGCAGCAATAACGGGGCACAAACGGGAATCCCGGCGAGACCTCACAGAGATAGAACTGGCACTCAACGGCGCGAACACTGCCCATATGGTGGATCCCACCCCGGAAACAGCACACACACTGCAGTTGTGGCAGCGACAATACCAGGCCCACCTCAAAACGAAAGTCCAAGGCTATATCGCAAACACTGCACATAGAATTCATGATGTGGGCGACAAAGCGGGGAAAATGCTGGCATGGTTGGATAGGAGAGGGGGAGGTGCGAGGGGTATCCAGAGGCTCCACTCCCATGACGGCCAGCTGCAGACACATCCAGAAGAAATTGTGCGCACCCTGGCGGACCATTTTCAGGAGATATATACCCCAGAACGTGTCGTCACTGCACAGACGGCATCGATCTCACTTGACGACATTGCCATCCCCAGTATAACACAAGATGCTATGCAAGACCTAAAGGCGGACCTGACGGTGGAAGAAATTCAGTTGGCGATTCAGGCGCTGCAGTCAAGCAAAGCGCTGGGTCCCAATGGACTGCCCGTGGAGTGGTATAAATCGATGGCCTCAGAGCTCAGTAGACCTCTACTAGACATGTATATGGAGAGCCTGGAAAGGGCGGAACTACCGCTTGACCAGCGTACAGCCACGATTGTAGCCATACCAAAGCCGGGAAAACCTCCAACTGAATGTACCTCATATCGCCCAATATCCCTGCTTAACATAGAGGCCAAGGTGCTGGCTAAACTTCTGGCCAGCCGTCTGATGCCACACCTGCGCACCCTGATCCACCCTGACCAATCGGGCTTTATGCCCCACAGAAGTACAGCACTGAATCTCAGGAGGGTTCATGGGGTACTGGCTCGTGCACACCTCCTCTCGGAGAAGGCAGTGATTCTTTCCCTTGATGCCAAAATGGCTTTCGATCTAGTGGAGTGGGAATATCTATTTGCGGTGCTTGCACGTATGGGCTTTGGACCGAAGTATATAGCTTGGATACGACTACTCTACACGAAACCGGTTGCACAGGTGGTAGCCAACGGCCACATCTCGCCGACGTTCCCGCTGGGACGGGGGACTAGGCAGGGATGCCCTTGTCACCCTTACTTTTTGCCTTAGTGCTAGAACCCTTGGCAATCCTGATTAGAACAACGCCTTTATTCAAGGGGATCAAGTGGGAGGAAGGATGGGAGGATAAAATCTCCCTATATGCGGACGATATGCTCATTTATATGGTTGAACCTGAAAACGGGATCCCAGCCTTACTGGATCCCTGCAACACACATGGGAAGTCATCAGGCTATACCCTGAAGTGGTCCAAGTCGGTAATATACACACTGAAGGGCCCGGAACCGAGGTTGCAAGAGGACTGCCCTCTGGCATTGCCGACGACCTCCTTTAAATACCTGGGCATCGTCATCACGAATAATGATACAGACTTCTTTGCCAACAACTTGAAGCCACCTATGGATCGCCTACATGCAGACGATAAGCACTGGGCGACCTTGCCCCTGACCCTCCTCGGGAGGGCGGCTCTATATAGAATGATGGCACTTCCCAGATTCCTATATGTGCTGGAAAACACCCCGTATCTTGTCTCACCGCGATATTTCAAACAAATTGCAGCGTTAGTCTCAAACCTACTCTGGAATAATGGCCCGGCGCGTATAGCCTATGACAAGTTGGTAAAAAGTTGGTATGAGGGAGGGATTGCACTGCCCAACGTTCAGCTGTATTACTGGGCAGCCCAACTTAAAATAATTAACCAATGGCTCCATACCCCGAGAGACAACCCAGCATACAGGGCGGACTGGTCGCAGCTGGGGACGGACTGCATGCTCTCAGTATTATATAATACATCGCAACTTAAAAAACTGGTGGGTCCAACACAACACACGGCGGCCCTGTGGCACATAGCACAAACACGACTGGGCTGGAAAGGAAAGATCACCAAACTGACACCGCTGTGGGACACAAAGTCACTGGGAAACCTTAGATCCTGTAAAGGATTTACGCAATGGGAGTGCATAGGGATCTCCACAGTGGGGGACCTATGGGACAAGGGCACGGTGATTGCGTTTCCGCAGCTCCAGCAGCAGTATGGCCTAAGCCCCACTGAAACGTTTAGGTACGTGCAAATTCGACACACACTACTCCGGGTGATCCCAGCGGGCACTGACATACCAGAGTCCTCACCATTAGAAGATAGACTACTGACCGACTTTATGCAACAAAACGCGACTTCCCTCACATACAAAAAACTGATCAACAACCTGGAGGACCCTACAATGAAACTTAAAGAAAAATGGGTGGGGGAGATAGGTGAGACAGATGAATCGGAATGGAACGAGGCACTAGCCTCCCCGAGAGAGGTGGGCATTTCGGCAAAGTTCAGACTAGTGCAACTCAAAATTTTACACCGCATCTACTACACCAGGACACTACTTCACAAAATACATAGGGCACCACATCCCTTTTGCCTGAGGGGTTGCGGGGAGGAGGGGACACTGTTTCATACACTATGGGACTGCCCACAGATACAAGAATTCTGGAAACATATTATGCGTACGGTCTCACAAATACTTAAGATCTCCATTTTACCCGAGCCTCGTAAATGCCTGTTGAACATCTGGGACCCCAACGACCTAGATAGATATGGACTGATTTGGGCTGCACTGGCCATGACAGTGGCTAAGCGAGATATTGCGCAGAAGTGGGGGGCTCCAGAACTGCCTACAGCGAATAGATGGGCTAAAAATATGGACATACTGATGGTAACGGAAAGGGCGGTATATGTGCTTCGGGCTTGCCCCCGCAAATGGAACAAGGTGTGGGCGGCTTTGAATGTCTATAGGGGAGAAATATGTGAACCCTTGCCAGAAGGGGAAGACCTGGACTCCGAAGGGGAGGATGAGTAAGGGGCTGGGTGAGGGGTGGCTACTTCACTGGACCAAGTGGAGTATCGTTTTGTGACAACTTTACTGAAAGATACTTCAAGGAGCATGGGGGATGGCTGGTGGGTAGAGATGAACGTGGAATGCATACCTGAGAGTGATGACTCATGTTTGGTTTTTTAGACTTTATGTTATGGGGTTTAAACGATGTACAGCACACAGCAAAAGGCCTTTCAATATACTCAGAAGACTGCTGTATGGACATACGGGAACAAATACACACGTTATAGTTGGGATAGATTTAGTCACAAATTAGAATACGTAATGAATATATTGATCTACAGATACGTGAATATATAAATACAGGACTACAGTTTGATTGTATAAATGTGTATGCATCATATGCCTTCATGTCAATAAAGATTAAAAAAAAAAATGAATGTCATTGTAGAAATATTTTTTCAATTGTAAAAACTGGTTTAATATTGAATTTTTTTATATTGTTGATTTGGATTATGATTTTATTTGTTACTTTATGGCTCAAAGTTTAGGAATGGTAGTAAATATTTTATTAAAATGCAATATTAATAGGGAAAAATAGTCTTTTAGATGTTAATATTTAAATGTAACTATATCGTTTTGGTATTTTTAATGTAAATGTTATTTTATTATAAATACCTAACACCATACTCTAGTGCCATCGCATTTGTTTCGATGTTATGTCATCGGAGTGGAGTGTAGTGAAGAAGCCACTACACGGCACCGCCAGCGATTTGTGTGCACGACGGCAGCCGCTTAGAAAGCAGATGAAGTAATGATTGTATATTCAAAATTTTTTGTCTGTAGCACCTTGCATTAAATGTTTTAGATTGCAGTGGAAATAGTAATTTTCACTCCTTTAGTGTTCAGCACCTTCCCCAAATTGGTACAGATTGGAGTGGGAATAGTAAATGTCATCACTTCAGTTTCCAAACACCTTCCTCAAATTGGTTTAAATTGGAGGGAGAATAGTAAATGTAATCATTTTAGTGCCCATCACCTTCCCCAACTTGTATAGATTGGAGAGGAAATAGTAAATCTCACACCTTTAATATTCATCACATTCCCCAAATTGGTACAGATCAGAGTGGGAATAGTAAATGTCATCTCTACAGTGTCCAACATCTTCCTGAATTTGGCATAAATTGGAACAAGAATAGTAAATGTCATCCTTTTAGTGTCCACACCTTCCGCAGATGGGTATAAATTCAAGTGGGAATAGTAAATGTCACACTTTAATTGTCCAACACCTGCCCCAAATTGGTATAGATTGGAGTGGTATTAGTAAATGTCATCCCTAAAGTCTCCAACACCTTCCTCAAATTTATTTAAATTGGAGTGGGGTTAGTAAATGTCCCCCTTTTATTGTCCAACAACTTTCCCAAATTGGTATTGATTGGAGAGGGAATAGTAAATGTCACTCCTTTAATAATACTAAATACTCTCAAAACGGAATTTCTTTTGATCACCCCACCTAATCACTCAGCTCCTACCCTTGACTGGAATAAACAACTAACTGCTCTGAACTGCACACCTCATGTTGTAGACTCTGCCAAATCTTTAGGTGTCACCTTGGATAAACATCTAACTATGCAAGCACATATCAGCGCTTCTACTAGGGGAGCCAATTTCCAACCCAACACACTGAAGAAAATCAAACCATTCCTCCCGCCGAAGACCTCAGGCCGGCGGTACAATCCCTGATTATCCCTAGATTGGAATATGGATTGGTGACCCTTGCAGGACTTCCCAAAGCTAGCTTAGCCCCACTCAGAGCTACAGTTAATGCTTCAGCCAGGCTTTTAACAGGATCTAGAACATTTGATCACATTTCACCCGACCTGTTGCAGTAGGTTATCTATTGAAGGAAGAATCTGACTCAAGATTGCTTGTCTGACTCATAAAGCCATACACCGCAATACCCCATACTACCTAACAAATAAACTTGAGCTATCCAGCTCTAGCAGGACCCTCAGAAGTACGTCCACCCTTCTCTTGACACCGCCAAGATTAAATAAGAAAAGATCGTACAACCGTGCGTTCACTGGTCTTGCTCCTAGAATCTGGAACTCCAGTGGTGTGGACATTTTACAAAAATATACTTGGCCAATGGACAAAATGTTAACCCCTTCACTGCGGCGGCTATTCCGCCGCAGTGCTAAGGGGGCGGGGCGGCCGCGCGGCGGCCGCATGCTGGTGACGGAACCGCTCCATCACCAGCGTCGGTGGCGCTGTGCTTATGACGGAGCGGTTCCGTCATGGCCCGCCCCGCTCAATAGAACGCTCAGCGCAGGAGCGGAATTCGCGCCGCGCATGAGCAGCGAGCAGGCCATGACGGAACCGCTCCGTCATCAGCACAGCGCACCCGCAGCTGATGACGGAGCGGTTCCGTCATCAGCATGCAAAGGGTTAAAGAAAACTACTTTTCCTGGGAAGATATCTGCTTGCCTCACCTAATCCATAAATCACTGAGGTGTGTCTGCACGGAGAGAACCTGCGCGGCAATCAGTGCAACATACTGTGCAATATATACTTTCAATGCAAGTCCAATTATGCAGTGCATGGTCACATCCTTTAGTTCAACTATTGTACTGGATGGATGTACAGCATGAGTGCAGATGTGTGCACTGCACTCAATTATTTACCAGTATGCATGTGACACATTTTCTAATTTAGAGAAATAGTACCTAAAAGCAGAGTGCAGGCTGGTAATTGACTACATTTCTTGAAGCGTATTTGGCATAGACTGTGCCGGAATATGAACCTGTAGGGCTAAAGGGTGTTCTTCATTCTAGGGACAATTCATAGCTGTCCAGTGTAAAAAATACTCACATGTGATCATGCTCTGATAAACATGTGGAGGGGAATAACCACTTCTCGGCAGAGCTTATGAATTGTTCATGGAGCAGCAATAATCACATAGCAGAGGTGTTTAGTTCACTGAAGCAGTATCCACAAGTACAAATACACAGGAGAAAGTAATGGGCAGTTAAATCAATCTCTCCTTTTACACTCCTGGGCAGGTGTGGTGTCTTTATATTGTTGTGCACTCACTGCTACATCCCCATATTCTTCTACCACACAAGGAGCATATGCAACACTGGCAGTAGAAGTACAGGGTTCTCTTGTGCACAGTACTGGTTAGAAATGGCACCAGCAGAGAAAGCTTCCCTAACATGAAGGAATGCAGATCAGAAATGGATGTGCAAGTTTGTCTCACTGAGATTTGTAAAGTACTCACCTTTTTCTTTAAAATCCAAGTTCTCTGCCACTTGTCTCTCTCCTTCCAATGTCCCCAGCCCCCCACTGCCCACCGAAATGTGTATTATCTTCCGGGAATTCCTGTAATTCTGTTGTAGGATGCTGATATATGTATTGGGAAGCCTGGTGAAAGAAACGGTTTTAACGTTGCAGCAACTTGTGCAATCAGTTTCTTTATTTAAGAAGCTGAGCATCCTTAGGGTCCAAGGGATGATACTTGGATATTTGAAAATGGGCACATGCATAAAGAAGGCACAAAGACAGGACCCACAGGAATAACACTCATTGGCAAATCATGTGGGGAAAGAAATACAAACCTTTATGTCTATATAGGACAAATATTTATACAGGCACAGAGTCACTTTTCTTTAGATCTGGTATGGGCTATTATTTACTGCTGACGTAACTGTGCAACAAAAAAGCAACACTACAGAGGTGGCATAAAATTCTGAGGTAGGAACATTATATATTTTCACCCAGTTGTGAATAAAACATGATTGTGAGACCTACAAATGTATATTTTTATAATTTCTGCTTTATAGTGAGCTCGCTTCTTCAATTTTTGCCATTTTATATTGTTGCAAATGAAATATGGCCCCCCACTGGTGACTGGTCCCTCGTGATTTAGACACAGAGCCACTCTAATTATGAGATTCTACAGCTGAGGCGTTTTCCATATAATTTGCCATATAATCAACACATGCTGCCTAAACTGCCTATTTTAACAAAAAATGTTTATACTAGCTCAAACAGATCAAAAGTTACTAAAAAGGGGGTAACATGTCCTGGCACACATTGAAAAGCCCATCATAAGTAATGACTGGTCTCTTTTACATTGCTATTGCTGTATTTGGTTCTTAATCTGAGACTAATGAGGCAAATCATTTATAGATGTCAAAATAATGAAGTAATACTATCAACGGAAATGAGCTGCATTATGCCACATAATTCTCATTTTCTGATGCAACATAATTTAGTCAACCCTGCTGCGTAATTTAGACCTTCCCTGCCGCATAAATTAGACCTTCCCTACCGCCTCATTGCAATGGCTCTGCTTATTTATCACAAACTGCCAGAGAACTGTGCATGGTGGGGGCGGTTTGCAATAGGTACAGGAGACGAGAAATGCAACCAAATAAAGGTACAGGCTAACAGAAACGAGCCCTAAATGTGGAGAAAACCCTGTTTCTTGAAAGGATTAAGCCTGCAAGTATTGACACGGACGTGAGGCTTTTCCTCTGCAGCAGTGGCTAGATCGAAAGATAAAGTGTGGACACTGATTAAGCGAGAAGCCGTGGAGCAAAGGGGGAAGTAACGGAATAAGGAAAAGGCAAAAAAGACTGTGGGGGAGGGTATTGGTAAAGGAGAACTCATCTTGCGCAAAAATGTGGACATTGCAACGTTTCAGACACCAAGAGTCGCCCACATCTCAGTGAATAGTGTGAAATAGGCTGCACACATAGCATTTCCTGGATTACAAAGATACTTTCTGCCATCAGCATAATGTGGTGTTTTCTTTTTTCTTTCTTTTTTCAACTTTAGCTTGATTTGTTTAACACCAGGAAAACAATGCAAATTATAAAATGCTTCCATTAACAGCGCTCGCATAATCCTGCAAGGCTGCATTTTCTGTAAGCCTGGCTGGTGTTTAAAGTATTATTGTTTGCTCCCTGCCCCCAAATGGGACCTTGTCCATAAAAGCAGAAACAAAGTAAAGGTCAATATCGCTCTATTAAACTTCCTTTCATAGTGTTTTCACTCCTTACCAACGAGTACTGGCTCCATTGCTAGATTGTAAAAGGAGAGGTGACGACTTATTGTAAAATGTTAACATGCCTCACATTTGACCCGACCCTGCTCCCACGCTCACTGACTCCAGACCATTGTGTGCATAATCACTCACAGTTAATTACATTTTCTTAAAGCTCAGACTGCTGCAAAATCCATTATCAGACGAACTCACCTGCTGGGGAGGCATACAGTGTGTCAGACGCCGACTATTTGCTCCCAATTCCAGGAAGTGCGCAGTAGCACACCAAAGATAAGAGGCCTGCCTTGGACGGATCCCACTGGACAGGGCAATTGAGCCACACAGCGATAAGCGGCAGAGAAACCACCAGGTCATTAGGCCAACAGCGCTGGGACCTGACAGTGGAAAAGTGTTTCCTGCCTCGGCGCTCACCCTTGCACGTTCGGCAGCTGAGTTCCAAGAGCAGGTGGGCTGCACCAGTGAGGAATCCGCGCTAGAACACGGACGTTTAGCGCAAGACTCTCCCAGCCAATCACTGGCTAGGTAGAGCCCAGTCATGGGCTTCCAGCCAGTCAATGGCCTCCAAACGCGTTCTGGCCGCACTTCTAATTGCCTGTGAGCCCCAGAGGGCCCACAGCTCATATATTTTTAGTGATTTAATGTCTACTTGTCCGTCGGACAAAATAGACAATAAATCTTCTTGCCCATTATAAAAATCTACTTGGTTCGGGCGTCGGGCGATACGATTTCCCCACCCCTGATTACTCCTTACCATCCGAGATCAGATCAAATCCTTCCACTACTTCCTTTAAAAAACTGGTCAAAAGACTACTAATGAATGAACTTTAATCGCACTGATCTTGTTCAGGTGTTTTGTTAATAACCAAATTCTTGACGTACTCTCACTGATGTTCTAAATGTTTTTACCTTTTTTTTGCATTTGTTTTGTCCCAGTCCTCGATAGCTCCTTTAACTGCATCATTTGTTGATTTTTGCTTGATCCCCTTTTGTTAATATTCCTTGATGCTCACCGCACATCTTGGTTCCTTCTATTGTATGATGTTTTACCATGAGCGCTATATGGCGCCTCTGATACACCCTACTTGTTACTCTTGAATGTTTTCTCACTTACCTCCTTTATGTTTTGTATAATGGCTGAAGACTACTCTATACACTTCTCTGATACCCATTTGGGTCTTGTTTGCGCTCTATAAAACTTTTCAAATCAAATCAAATAAATAAATACATATTGAAGACATTCCCCAAATTGGTATAGATTGGAGTGGGAATATTAAATGTCATCCCTACAGTGTCCAACTTCTTCCCGAATTTGGTATAAATTGGAGTGGGAATAGTAAATGCCATCCTTTTAGTATCCACACCTTCCCCAAATGGGTATAGATTGGAGTGGGAATAGTAACTGCCACCCCTTTAGTGTCCAACACTTTCCCCAAATTGCTATAAATTAGAGTGGGAATAGAAAATGTCACACTTGTAGTGTCCAATACCTTCCCCAAATTGGTATAGATTGGAGCGGTATTAGTAAATGCTATCCCTAAAGTCTCCAACACCTTCCTCAAAATGGTTTATATTGGAGTGTGGTATATTAAATGTCCCCCTTTTATTTTTCAACATATTTCCCAATTTGGTATTGATTGGAGTGGGAATAGTAAATGTCACCCATTTAGAGTCCAATAACCTTCTCTAAATTAGTATATACTGGAGTGGGAATGGAAAATGTCACCCTTTTAGTGTTCAACACTTTCCCCAACATGGTATAGATGGGAGATTGAATAATAAATGTCACCCCTTTAATATCAAACACCTTCTCCACAATGGTTTAGATTGGAATGGGAACATTAAATGTAATCTCTATAATGTCAAACACTTTTTTTTAAAATGATTTACGTTGGCGTGTGATTATTTAATTTTAAAATTTGTGTGTGAAATCCATTGCCTAAATTGTATTTGCTTGTAGTAGAAACAGTTTCTGCTATTTTGTTAGTACTGTTGGTGTTTATAATTAATCAAAAACAGTTAGATGTTTGCAATAAATAATATTATTAATTACATTTTTTTAATGTATTTAATACTTTCAAGGCAAAGCATACAATCGAGAGTGCAAAACTTTGAATGACGAATCGATCATATACATCCCACAAAAACACCCTCCCAGTCAAAACAGCTATACCATAATCACCACTCCTCCTTGACAGAACAACACATTTTCTGCATGTAATAGAAAAAACAAAAAGGAAGTGCAATCCCTGAGGCAGCTACCTGAAGGTCAGGCAGCCAGTATTAAGTAGGGGTAATGAACAGTCAAGTAAATGGCTGCCGCAATTCGAATAGGAAGCACCAGCAAATTGAGTATAACATTCAAAATATGTCAGGGTGAGACACCAGATAGGATTTAACAGGGACCCAAAAATCCTTAGGGCGGAAGGACTCAGCTAACTCATCTTCATACACTTGCAATTGATCCCTGCAATAAACGAAATCTCGAAGCCACTGCTTTACAGTGGCTGCAGACCTGGAGCCCCAGCGCTGCGCCACCGCCCTTTTGGCAAACAGGGTGGAGATCGCAACAATACGTCTGCTAGCTGGTTTCAGGCATTTGACATATCCAAGTAAGCACAGCTCAGGTGTACAACTCACCGGCTCCAACACCATATCCGTTAAAATGTGAACCACTGCAGTCCACGCCTCTACACAGCCATGAAACACAATAAAAATGTGCATTCGCAGCACCACACCGCACACAGTCCGCAGTTTCTCTCAGGCCATATTTATATAACTGCAGAGGGGAATAATATACCTGATGCAGGTATTTAAAATGAATAATTCTGAGGTTACAATTTGCTGTGAGATGACCTGTGAGTTGACAGCACGCTGTCCAAACCTCCAGAGTGATAGGGTTGCCTATTGCAGCCTGCCAGCGCAGGCATGATGAGTACTCCTCATGGTCTCGTTCCCGCAGAGAGGAGTTATAAAGTTTAGTAATGAGCCCTTTGCCAGTCTCACCTGTCAACAAGGCCTGCAGTGCACGAAGTGCGGTGGGCTCCGCAGGATACTCAGGATAAACAGCACGGATAGCCTGACTAACTCAGACATATGTGAAATTAAAAATAAAACTGCGGTCTGCGCCATTCTGAGCTTCGCGCAGCGTTTTAAAGCGTCCCTCCTTATATAAATCCCCCACTCTGGTGATGCCCGCAACCGACAACTCTTTCAGGGCAGAGGACTCCCACGCCGCAGATATTTCCAGATGAGATGCTAGAGGCAATTGTGGAGCATATAGATAGGACAACTGAGCTCTGGACGCCAGTGCCCGCCATGCCCATGACGTGCATAAAGGAGGCTTTAGCTCCGTCGGGGGCCCACCAGAGCCGCCCGAGAGGACCATCGCCTGTAATGGGACCGGAAGAACTGCATCAGTTTCAAAAGCCACTTGAGGCTGGAAGCGCTGTGGGAAATTCCAGTAATTAGCAAAGTGTGCCTGTGCACATAGATAATAGAGACGTAGGTCCGGAGCCTCAAAACCCCCTCGATCAAAGGGCTGCACTAGTAAATCCCATCTACATCTGGCCTGTTTCCCTCCCACACAAAGGTTAATAGGGCAGATTGTAGGGTGCGGAACAGCACTATATTCAATTTTATGGGTATGTTGACAAAGAAATATAGCATCTTAGGCAAAAAAAACATTTTTATAACTGCTATCCTATCTGCCAATGATAGGGGAAGATGTGACCACCGTTCGGCCTGCTCAGAAATGTGCATGATTGAGTGCCCATAATTCTCAGAGACGACCACAGCAGGATCTGGATGTATCCACACTCCCAGGTATTTCACGGGGTCGGAGGTCCAGGATAGTGGAAAGTCAAGTTCTTTTTCTTTGGTGTGTGCAGTAAGTGGGAAGACCACCGATTTGGACCAGTTAATTCCGAGTCCCGAAAATCTTTCAAACTGGACATACTCCCTAAGTAATGGGGACAGATACACAGAGGGCTCTCGGACATAAAGCATCATGTCATCCTCATATAAGTAGAAAATCGATGGACGCTGTCAAAACCTCAATGCAGCAGGCGAATGTTTCTGGCGCAGTTTACATGCCAGAGGCTCTAGAGCCAGAGAAAAAAGCATGGATGACGGGGAACAGCCCTGATGCGTGCCCCTCTCAATAGAAAACAAGGACGACACCCTACAGTTGACTTGCACCTGAGCAAACTGCATGCTGTAAAGGACCCTAAGCCACTGCATAAAGAAGGGGGGGAAGCCCAGCCTGCTCAGTACAGTGAATATATAAGACCAGGGCACAGACTCAAAGGCTTTTGCTGCATCAAGCAGCACAGCAACAGCTTGGAAATCAGGTTCGAAATAGTGCAGTGTGGAGAACAGCGTGCATATGTTATGAGTTGTGGAGTGTTCCGTAACAAAACCAGATTGATCCGGCAGTACTAACAGGGGTATGAGAGGCTGTAGCCTAATGGCAATCATTTTCGCCAAGATCTTCGTGTCAATGTTAATAATTGAGAGAGGAAAATACGACCTGCACTTATTGGAAGGTTTGTCCGGTTTTAGCAAGGTGACAAGGAGGGCCTCCCGAACGCAGAGCGGAAGGATCCCAGTTTCATAAGCATCTGCGTAGACTGCCAATAACCTAGAAGCTAGGGCTGCCGCATACGCTTTATAGAATATGCTCGGCAAACCATCTGGAACAGCTGCCTTACAAGTTGGCAGGGGCATAATGGCTTCCCTCACATCCTCCTTATCAAAGGGCTGCACCAGATATTCCCGATGTACGTTGGACAGCCATCCTAGAGCCACTCCATCGAGATAGTCATGTGTCGCCTCAGTAGAAGGGTATTCCCTAGCTGCATATAAATCTGTATAGAACTTTAAGACAATGTCACAGAGTTCCTCAGTCGAGTGTTGGGGCTCGCCATTGCTATCAATAAGCTCAGTGATAACTTCCTGGCATCGTGGCTCTGCAAGTTTTTGAGCAAGGGAGCGGCTGGGCCGCCCACCCGCACCATAGTATCTAGCTATTCTGCGCCGCGAGCAGTGCAGCAACTCCTGGTCCATAGTTTCATTGTGCTTCGTAACTAGTTCCCTTATTTCTGCTAATTTGGCGGCGGAGGAATCCAAGTCAAAGGCACGCTCCAGTTTTGAGATGTGGGTCGCCAGCTTCCTTATCTGGCACCGGATGTCCCTCAGAACACCGGACTGTATCCCGATACAGGCACCTCGGATGGTGACCTTAAAGGCCTCCCAGAGAACACCAGAACTATCCAAAGTGCCTTTATTTTCCATGAAATAATTTCTGATTGCCTCCGCTATAGACTGCTTAAATACCGGGTCTTTAAGCTCAGAAGGTTGAAGCCGCCACGCAAAAGGCGGTGATTGATACTCCGGAAGCCTTATCTCGAGGAGTACGGGAGAGTGATCTGATAAGGAGCGGGCCTTGTGCGATACCTTCGTTGTCCAGGTACAGACCACCTCCAGACAATCCAGAGATCAATGCGGGACCAAGAGCTGTGCACCGACGAGGCATACGTGCTCTCCCGAACAACGGGATGACGTTGGCGCCACACATCATGCAAGTGGCCCGCGTCTATAATTCCAAGTAACATGTCTGCCGCCCGTTTAGGCTGGGCCTCACTGACTCCATGCCTATCCATAGTGACGTCTAAACAGAAATTGAAATCCCCTCCCCAAATGATTGCTGCAGGTAGAAACGATGATATTCTGCACCACACATCAGAGAAGAACGAGGGGTCATCGATATTGGGCCCATAAATATTTATGGGCTGGACTGTTCCCATGAGGCAGACTGATTTGCATATGGCCATGTCTGAACTGGGGTGGTGGAGTGCGCTAAAGAATGATGATGGATTAACCCCAGATCAGTTGACTGGGGGTGAGTGTTTGATTTGCTCAAACACTCCGTCCATCATCCCCTTTGGTATCGTATAAATATTTACCAGCAGTACACTCTCACCACCCAATCGGCCATGCAAAATCAAAATCCGACCACAATCATCCACTTCTGTTCTAATCACTGTAAAGGGAACTCCCTTTTTCACCAAGATCAACACCCTCCCTAGCATAAGATGAGTAGGAGGACGACGCTTTCACACTCGCCCAGCGCGTACCTATTCTTTTTACCGAATCAGTGGTCAGATGAGTTTCCTGTAGAAGGGCGACATGCACTCCGATACGATCCATACACGCAAACAGCAGTCTAATCTTTTTTGGCGTGCTAAGGCCGCGTATATTCCAGGTGAGACACTTAATACCGTTACTCATTACAGAACATCAACAGAGTTAGATACTTGACAAGGGATCGTGAACTGAATATTACCAGGCAGTGATTAATGACATACACACCTATTATGTGCCTAGGAGAGGTCCAAGAGCATTCCCCCATCCCCACCCCGAAAACCCCCAGCACTCCAACCATACCATAGCCATCCCTACACCCAACCTAACCCCCCCCCCCCTACCCTACAATAGCAAAAGAGATTCGGGGTACACCCATATGCGGGGGGCACAGAGATGCGGCCCTCCCACAGATTAGGAGTCAACCGAGCAAAACAATGTTCGAGCAATGCATCCCATAACCAATAGTCCATCACTTCACTGAAATAGAGCGTACTGTGATTTAGGGGAAACTAACAGTGCTAAGTATTGCAGTGTAAAGGTACAATAAAGACATACAATATGAGCGGAATCCTGTATAAGGAACTAATAGAGCTGGCAGCTAATGAAATGGCACAAAAGACAGTGGTCCTAGAACCTGCTTTTTAGTGAACAATGAATCATTAAACCTAATTCGTAAAATTCTGTAGTACAAAACTGAGCTGTAGAAATTATAATTAAAGAAGCTCACGGATCTGAGTTCAGTATTTAAACATCAAATGAACAATGCAACAAACCAACATTATATTCAGCCAGCAATTTACTGAACTTAAATTCTGGTGAAGGATCAATTGAATGAATAGTATCCTAGCAAAAAAGGGAGGTTGCTCCGAAGGGGCACGTGCAAGAAGAAATGTGCTCAGTGTAGGTCAGTAAAAAGGGGAGAAATTCGGTGTCATGGAAGGAAAAAGAACTTAATATGATTTAAATACAGTAGGTCCAGTTGTAAATCACCGTCCTAACGGCCTAGCCACATTTATGATGCATATCATCCATTGAAATTGTTTAAACAGATACAGAAATAAATTCCTTTTCGCAGGGTAGGGGACACAAAAAAATAGAATCTAGGTCTATCCAGGGGCGTTGACATTTCGACCCGACTTGGGGCTCAAGGGTGAGTGAAACCTCGGCTGTGCAGGTCTTCATCAGGACTGGGGCAAGAAGTGGAAGGGCAACCTGCTTTTTAGTGAACAATGAATCATTAAACCTAATTCGTATAATTCGTTAGTACAAAACTGAGCTGTAGAAATTATAATTAAAGAAGCTCACGGATCTGAGTTCAGTATTTAAACATCAAATGAACAATGCAACAAACCAAAATTATATTCAGCCAGAAATGTATTGAACCTAAATTCTGGTGAAGGATCAATTGAATGAATAGTATTCTAGCAAAAAAGGGAGTTTGCTCCGAAGGGGAACGTGCAAGAAGAAAGGTGCTCAGTGTAGGTCAGTAAAAAGGGGAGACATTTGGTGTCATGGAAGGAAAAAGAACTTAATATGATTTAGATACAGTAGGTCCGGTTGTAAATCACCGTCCTAACGGCCTAGTCACATTTATAATGCATATCATCCATTGAAATGGTTTAAACAGATACAGAAATAAATTCCTTTTCGCACGGTAGGGGACACAAAATAGTGAGTCTAGGCCTATCCAGGGGCGTTGACGTTTCGACCCGACTTAGGGCTCAAGGGTGAGTGAAACCCCGGCAGTGCGGGTCTTCATCAGGACTGGGGCGAGAAGTGGAAGGGCAACCTGATAGACTGGAGGCTGAGTCACCTATGAGGTAGAGAAGGGGCGATTAAAGGTCCGGTTTGTTGTATAAAACCATAATACAACAGGATGTGAAAATGAAGCGAGGCTTACCCTCCGCGAGTTGCGTATAGGGGAGCCTGATAAGGGCATGTGTCTAGTCCACACCCGGGGTATCGTGGTGAAGGTTCGCTCTGCCGGTGTGTACACTCGGGGACTGGGGAAGGAGAAATTAAAACATGAAATCCCCTCTGGTGTGAGGTAAAAAGGGGGGGGCTGCTATTATATTAAAGGTGGCGGAACATACCTCTGTATAGGTCGTGAAACAGAGTAGAAAAGAACCGTTGTGTCCGTACTTAAAGAATTCACGGTGCATCAATAGGAACTCTGAAATATAAAGGGGAGAGGTGCGGGAGTCACTCTCTGTGTGTAATCAATGAGCGGTTGACATGGTCAATAAACTGCATCCCGAGAGTGCACAATATCAAATTACCTGGAGCAGCAATAGTCTGCATCCGCGTCTGGCCTCGATGTCAGCATTTAGTGCGGGCGGGCCAGATTATCAATAACTTAAGGACCGGAGCCGCGTCAATGAGGGCGGATGTGCCAACCGGCGCTTAAAGGCCAGAGTAGAAGGACTCACGGGACGTAGGGTCACATAACGGGGATGGTTAAATTAGAAGAGGGATTATACTGTAAACTACAGAACATGTATTATGGACGGCAATGTTGTGTAGAGATGACTCCTCAAAATAGATATTTGAAGAAATGGATTTATTGATAGAAGTACAACTGTACAATAAGGGGCCCTTGGAGCAACTGACTGATTACAGAATGTCAGGGAGAGAACACTCTTTTCCTGCTCCATGAGCTCACCACATTCTAAGTTGCAGGCTTAGTAGGTACACATTACCACACATCTCCCTTTTTATAACAATAAAAGATGAAACCAAAGAAACAATGAAATAGGTGCATGCAGAACATTCTGTAGAATTTTCTTTAAAATGACTAGAGCGGGGCGTGGTCTGGCCACTCAGGAAGATGGCCGCCTGAAAGAAGAGCTCCGTTGTGGGACAGACCCCGGACGAAATATTCCCACTTACCTGAACTGCTGGACTTGCTTCAATGGGCTCTGCTGTAGTCGGAAATCATGCGGAAAGGTTTGATGTTATTTTCTCTCCCGAAGCTATGCTGGTTTCCGTCATTATAGCCCGGTGAGATAGGCGCTCCGCTTTTTCTGCTGGACTC
The DNA here is from genome assembly GCF_964263255.1 of Lissotriton vulgaris. Lineage (NCBI taxonomy): Eukaryota > Metazoa > Chordata > Amphibia > Caudata > Salamandridae > Lissotriton > Lissotriton vulgaris. Next base: position 818,547,560 of record NC_141696.1, on the reverse strand, counting down.
TGAGCCCTGCGCGCTAGTTAACCGCACCTCCTCACACTGTGGAGCCGCTCGCTCTACTACCACGGGCCCGCGCCTCCTCCTCTACAAGGCCGCTTCTTTCTACGCATCAGGGCAGCGCCTCCTTCGCTTGAAAGGCTGCTTCTTTGTTTAGTTCAGGGCCGCGCCTTTACATCTCACGAAGCTGTGCCTTTTTTTTTTGCCTCAGAGACGCGCTTCCTCGTACTACGAGGCTTCTTTAACCACAGGACCGCGCCTCTCTACTGTGCAAGGCCGCGCCTCCTTGAGGTGTATATCCACACCTCCTCACAACAAGGAGATACATCTTTACCTGTCACGCAAGCCCAGTCTCTGTAGCGCTTTCTATTCTTATCACACAGAAAGTTGAAGAAGGGTGATTCATTGCGAGGGGGACAACATTCCTTTTGACAGGATTGACTATCTAATTTACTTCACGTATATATTGCCACACGCTCTTGGAGTTTCCTTGTGTTCTGCATTACAGCGCTTCCTCATGCTGTTTTGGGATGCGGTCAAGGAGAACTACTGATGTAACACCAGACTAGTACACTCATAATACAAGAGAGCAGCACATGTGAATATTATATTCTTTCTCACAAAAAGCTTTTGGTTATGAAGAAATTTTACAGCAAAGTGCTCCTCCTATCGCTCAATTTGCCTATCTTTTTGTGGAAATGAGGGAAAAGCCTATTGTATATGCAATTTTTCTCTCACATGTATGTCAATGATAACTTCTTCATATTATGTTATGGAAGTATGCCTATGTTTCTTTAAGGGCCAGTTCCTCCAGGAATGTTACTTTATGCTGTATATCTTGCCTCAACTGATTTAAGCTTGCTGTTTTCCTCTGGGATCCTGTGAGGGAATTACGTCAGCTATTTACTTTATTCCTACAGGACGTCTCTTCTATCTTTGAGTGCATTCATACTTGCTTTTTCCATTCTGTCATTTATAGGATTATGACCTGCTTCTGACAGTTATTTATTTCAAATATTGCAGTGATCCTTGCTTAGAACTTGTTGATTTTCAGTGTACGATAATTTTATTTATACTGTGCATCAACCATTTACATTCATATCAGGCCTGTTGCTATATGTTATTTGTAAGAGAATTATACTTTTTACAGGCGCCCAGCTTTGTTTGTACTATAACACCTTATATTAGATTATCCTTTTTACATCCTGTCCTTTATTCATCATTGCTTCGAACAAAGCTACCACATTAGTTTGCTACTGTAGAACATCTGTAAAACGGAAAGTGAATCTGTAAAACGGATGAGATTCCTATGGGCCTAGAGGCCCATAGGAATCAATGCCGTTTTGCATTTCTATTTTTTGGAATTCGCAATTTGTTGATGCATTGCAAGGGTGCTTTTTTAAAGAATTTCGCAAACTAACACGAGGGTCAACCTCATGTTAATTTGCACTTCCTATTTCAAAATTTGCATTTTTAAAAAAATTGATGCATTGCATTTAAGGAATCGCACAAATGCGATTCCTTAAATGCATTCGTATTTTTAGGAAATGCAAAAAAAACGAATTTTGAAAAATTGTTTCATGCATCCCAAAAACTTATTTAGGAAGCGCAAACGGCCGAATTTACCGATTCGCACCGTTTGCACTTCCTAAATAGGTTGATGCATGTGCCCCAATGTTCGTTTCTTTGGATTTCCGGAGAACATTGAAAAGCAAGATATGAAATTATTCCTCTCTAATACTCTCCCACTTATGACGGGTATCTCCTTTGTTCCTCCTCTTGAAATTCAACGCGCTCACAGAATTGGCCCCCCACGTTTAGATCACTCTGGACGTCCAAGACCAGTTATCGCCTTTTTTCTCAGACATGAACAAACTCGACAAATTATATCTGCGGCTCGCTCACGAGGCTCCTTCCTTTTCCAAGGTCACACTATTCACATATCTGCAGACTTCTCCAAAGAGACAAATGAAAGACGAAAGGCATTCCTTTCCATGAGACCTCAACTGCGTCAGCTGGACATTAAATATGGTTTATTTGAGCCCGCACGCTTCCGCATCACCTGGAATGGAGAATCCAAAGATTTTTATGATCCCGCACTTCTGCAACAATTCTTAGATGACATTAAATCTCACGATATTGAAATGCAATCTTCCCATTGTGATCAACCTACACCGCCTTCTGCTACCTCCTCAAGTATGTCACTGCAACACCCACGTAACATAAGCAATTCTAGACAACGTGGTAGGGAAGCCAACCGTCTCAATCGTTCACAGGATAATAGAGACTCAGTACAACACTCCATCTCTGCCCTCACTAAAGACCCAACACAAGACAAATCCAGATCGCCTCTTAAAACACCTTCAGATGCTGACTGAATAATTCTGTATTGTTTAAGAAGTTTACCCATATGCACTATTGTTTCTTTGATTATATCTTGTATTCGTCTACGATATCTTTCTTATTTCTTGGTATTTACTTTACTATTATTAAGTGATTATTAGTCAGCTCCATATCTTGCACTGCTTTTTCTGTCTTCATACTTGTCCTCTGCGTTTTCTTCACTTCTCTACCTCCATAATGAATCTGTTTTCTTTCTTGTCAGTAGCTTTAGTTCATTGAATAACTCTATCTTTCTCCTTAAATTACTTAACACTTTCTATTGCTTACTCCTTCAGTTGCTGATTGAATTTTTCTTTATTGTTCAATTGTTTACTTTTGTATTTACTTATCTCTTCACTCCAATGTTGAAGACTCAATTGTTTATTTTGTTGATTTGTGGTATTATATATTATAATTACTTTTACTTCATATTTGATATTGCTGTATCTACTCTAATATCATTGTGCAATTTCACATTAGCATTTGCTTCTCAAATTTATCTCTTCTTATTACTATGTTGTTTATTGCATATTTCGGCCCTAGTAATTCCCATGTTACATTTCCTTTCTGCTTGGTTGATCTCCTCCATTTGGGGATAATAACATTATTCAATTTGACAATGCATATTTACTATACTTAGATGTTTACAGGGTGTACTTTATATTGCTATTTAATTGTTCTATGTATTTGTAGGTACATGTTGTTCTTTCCATCTCTATGTTAAAAAAAAAATTCTTTACATGTTTTCCTTTCTTTCTCATTTTCCTCATTCCCCTTGCTGTATATACTATATCCTACAATGTATTCTCTCTTCTTGTATTCTTTTTTCTTTTTCACATTCCTTATGTTATATATTATGTTTGTCTTCCTTCTTAACATTTTCTATTTTCATTTATTGCACTACTATCTTAATCTCTTCTTATAGTTATATCATATTGTAGTTGTCAATATTCTTATTTCATGGCTTTATGTTCATAGTAGTGTGTTAAGGTTTATTATGGCTGTGATACTGTTACATTCAATACTTTACATTTTTTACATTTCCATATATTCCATACTATCTTTTATTAATTTGCTTTACCTCTCTCTCACCTCGGATGGGGTCCTGTTCCACGGCGTAGCTTTAGTGCGCCCAGACCCGCGGTTAACAGTCTCAGTCCCTTCTTTATTTTTCTATCTTATTTTTTTCTCCACTTCTTTTATCTTCTTTATCCTATTTATTCTGTTCCTTCCTTCTTTTTTTTCCTATTTTATTCTTTCTCACTTCTTCTACCTTATTTCTTTATCTCTTTTTCCTTTTCTATTTTGGATCTCTATTTTGCTGGTCTAAACTTCTTCGCATTCCCCTTTTATTAGTTTCTCAGACTTTTATACTCTTTGTCTTCTGTTCTCCAGAGTAACATATTTCTTTCTTTCTCTCCGTATACTTATTTCTTTTCTTCTTCTTTATTTTCTTTTCATATTCTTCTATTATGTCCTCTACTCATCCATTATCAGTGATTTCCTGGAATGTTCATGGCCTTACCCATTATATAAAACGGAGGAAAGTCCTGTCATATTTGCACTCTAAACATGTGGACATAGCTTTACTGCAGGAAACACATTTGGATGATGTTGAAACCAGTAAACTCAGCAGAGACTGGGTCGGGAAAGTTATTCATAGTAGTATTTCTAAACCTGATCCCACCAATCCTAATCCTGTTCGTAAATGCGGTGTAGTCATCCTTTTCGGGAAGTCACTTCCCTTCACAATTTCCAAGACATGGTCTGATCCGGAGGGTCGATATGTTTTTGTTAAACTGAAAATTGGGAACTCTTTTATTTGTCTCGGATCTATATATGCCCCACTCGGTACCAAAAGACAATTTTTTCCTAGAATGAATCGCCTTCTCACAGAAATAAATGCCTTTCAATTTCTTATTGGAGGGGATTGGAATTTGGCTCCAGATCCTGCCCTTGACAAAACAGGCTGCTCGATACTGTTAACGCTTCAGATAGAGCCATTTTGTGTGATATTCTCGCCGACAATGGTCTCATTGACCATTGGAGGCTTAGTCAGCCACAGGATAAAGAATATACGTTCTTTTCTTCTACCCATGGCACATTTTCCCGTCTCGACTATTTCCTTCTTTCGTACAAGGCAGTTCAGTTGGTTACAGAGTAGAGGATTTTGGAAGCAGCCATGTCCGATCACTCTCCTGTTCTTTTGTCTCTTGATTTAGGTCTCTCTATCCCAGGACGCAAACCATGGATATTGAACATAAACAAATAGAAATCACCAGCAGGTAAACTTCTTTTACAGTCACACCTCCAGGACTATCTCGTTAATAATGAGGATTCCATTTCTTCTAAAAGAACCGTCTGGGCAGCTGCTAAGGCGACTATTAGAGGTCAACTAATGCGTGATGCTGCTATTCTTAACAAGAACAATGCTGCCAAACAAGTAGATCTTGAGCAAGACATTCACCGGCTTTCTCACTCATATATCTCAAATCCTACTCTCCAGAATCGTAAATTGTTGGAACAGGCATGAATGTCTCTCAATAGTCTTTTTACTTCTAAGGCTGAATACGCTCTGCAAAAAATGAAAGGGCGACACTATGAGCAGGGGGAAAAAGCTGGTCGGTTACTGGCTGCGCAGCTGAGACAGAGGTAGGCCGCTATGGCGATTCCAGCTATTAAATCCAGTTGTGGTGACGTACTTACTAGACCACAAGAAATTGTTGAAGAATTTGCTTCCTTTTATAGATCTCTTTATTCTCCAAGCACTCATATTGACATACACAAAATGTCCAAATTTTTAGATGCAATACCTCTTCCACGACTTTCGAATGACGGCAGAGCCTTACTTGATGGTATCATTACAAAAGATGAGATTTCTTCAGCTATCATTGCCTTACCATACCATAAAGCTCCAGGAGACGATGGTTTTACTCCTGAATTTTATAAATGGACTGGCCAGAGCATGATTGATACCTTACACGCTGCGTTCAAAGAAGCCGTTGAAGAATCCTCTTTTGGATCTCTTTCTAACAAAGCAATTATAGCTGTTTTACCAAAACCTGGTAAAGATCCCTTGTTGTGTGGCAGTTATCGGCCTATATCTCTCTTGAATTCTGATATTAAAATACTAGCTAGCATTCTTGCATCGCGTCTCCGTAAAGTTTTACCTTCTTTAATTAATAATTCCCCTAACTACTCTTCGATCCATTGACTACAAAATAAAACTCTTTATTTGGGGTACGATTAAACCACGCCTTGCTTTGGCCAGATTAAAGGCCCATCAACTACATGGGGGTTTAGGTCTTCCCTCCATTGAGTATTATTCACTTGCCCTTCATATCTCACAACTCACTTTTTTTCTGCCCAAGTCTGAAGATATACCTCAAGGGGTTCCAATTGAATGTCACCTTTTGGCTCCTGGTTTAGGTCTGTCCCTTCTATATGGCAAGGGGACCAGTTCTTCCGATCCTAAAAACCCTATTTTATCTGCAATGCATAAATCATGGCAGAGAGGTCATCGTATACTTAAATCTACTTCGCAAGTTCACGTTAAAGCTCCTTTATGGCACAATTCAGCTATTCGTATTGGTGGTCGCACTTTGTCCTGGCCTTTATGGCAAGAAGCCGGCATCAATTCTATAGATCAACTTTTTCATGATGGAACTTTTAAACCCTTTTCTCAACTTAGCGAGGAATTCCATTTGCCATCTACTCAATCTCATAAATATATCCAACTTCAACAATCTATCACAAAACACTTAGGGCCATATGTATCAAGGCTTTTGTGATTCGCAAAGGCCGAAATTCGCAGAATTTCGGCCTTAGCAAATTGCAAAAGGCCTTTTTAGCATTTTTGCAATGTATCAAAAAATAGCATCATAAGGAATCGCAAAAATGTGCGATTCCTTATTTTGCTATAGCATTTAAGGAATCGCAATTTTGCGATTCCTTAACTGCTATGTAAGAAGCATTTTAAAAATGCAAATTCAGGTTTAGGAATCGCAAATTACCACCAACCTGTAGTTGGTGGTAATTTGCGATTTCTTGTAAATATGCACAATTGTGCATTTGTGAGGGTGGCATATGACGCACATACATGGCCTTAGGGCATGTATGTGCGCCATATGCGCACACGTGTCATTTTCAGGGGTGCAGCAGGGTGTTCTTGAGACACCCCCTGCACCCTTGAAAATTCGCACAATTTGCGATTAGCAAATTGCGATTAGCAAATTTCCCCTTCATTTCTATGGGCCTCCTGACCCATAGAAATGAATGGGAAGTATTCATTATTTGCGAATTCGCAATTTGCGAATTCGCAAATAAAGAATACTAAGGAATCGCTAAAATTCCTGGATTACCTACATACATACCGTTTTGCGAATTCTAAATAGCGATTCCTTAAGATTCGCTATTTTAAATTCGCAAAACGGAAGTATGATACATATGGCCCTTAGGCTCTCCGCCAGACTTACTCTCAGTGTCTCCTATTATGTCTTATTTACAGTTATGGGGAAATTTTAAAGGCGTGACCTCTGGTCTTTATAAGACATTTCTGCACCCTCTATTTTCACAGCCTCTTTCTCAAGCTCTTCAGTTGAAATGGAAATCCCGTTTATCAGTTGTATATTCCAATACTCAATGGGATCAAATTTTAGAAGAGTTACATAAGGGGGTTCGTGAAGCTCGTCTCAAATTCTGTATTTTCAAAATCATCCATGAATGGCATTGGTCTCCTGTTAAATTGCACCAAGCTAAGTTGTTATCACATACTTCATGCTGGAGATGTTCTGCTTCCGGATGTGATATTGCACATATCATCTGCGAATGTCCTCGTACTAGATCCTTCTGTCTCTTTGTACGGAAAACACTGTTATGTTATGTTATGTTATGTTAGTGCTATTTGTATTGCGCACGGCTGCTCCAGCTAAGGAGCGTCCCGGCGCACCGACAAGGTGGCGAACACAACACAACTGGGGAACAGAAATAATTATTAAGAAATTGGGGAGTGAAGGATTTAACAAAGCTCAGAAAATAAATGAGTTTTAGCGGCCTTGCGGAAGGAGAGCAGGTCACCAAAGGTCCGGAGTTTCAAAGGGAGAGCGTTCCAGAGTGCGTCTGCCCGCACCTTAAAAGAGCGACCCCCCACCCGACTGAGTTTGAACCGAGGGGCTACCGCTAATTCTTGGTCTAGCGAGCGCAGAGTGCGGCCCGGGATGTAAGGGCGCAAGAGTTGGTGCAGTAAGGGAGGTGATAGGCCCTTCAGAATTTTGAAGGAAAGGCACAAAACTTTAAAGTGGATCCGCTGCCTAACGGGTAACCAATGCAAGGCTCGCAAAGATGGACTGGCCGAGCAAAACCTAGGAAGACCTACGATCGCTCTGGCCGCAGCGTTCTGCACTCTTTGAAGTCGGGTTAACTCAGCCTGGTTTAATCCTATAAAAAGGGAGCTGGCATAGTCCAACTGCGCCAAAACCGTTGCTTGCACCACCAATTGACGAGTTGCGGCATCAAAGTATTTAAGGGCAGGGCGCAGATTGCGCAGGATGCCGAAGCAGCAAGCCGCCGTCCTTTTGGTGTGGCCAACGAAGTTGAGGGAAGGGTCCAGCCAAACACCAAGGTTTTTGATCTCCGCAACCGGAGTGGGGGTCGGCCCCAGCTCAGAGGGCCACCAAGTATCTCCCCATAGGTCCGTCCGCTTCCCAAAGATCATCACCTCCGTTTTTTGGCGTTTAGTTGGAGACAGTTGGACGTCATCCAACCAGCCACCGCCCTGAGTCCTTCTCTGAATCTTGGGGCATCCACCCCAGAGTCCCCGCTGATCGTGACCGCTAGCTGGGTGTCATCTGCGTACGACACCATGGTCATACCACAGAGCTTCACAACCTCAGCCAGCGGCCTCACGTAGATGTTAAACAACGTGGGGCTCAGTGAGGAACCCTGTGGGACCCCAAGAGACAGAGGATGACATTTGGACTGGCAGGGCGGGGACGCCACACAGAAGGAACGATCCCTGAGAAACGAACGGAACCACTGGTGTGCAGTGCCGATCACCCCTATCTCCTCAAGACGTTGCAGGAGAATGTCATGGGAGACCGTGTCAAAGGCGGCGCTTAGGTCTAACAAAACAAGCGCCGCCGTTTGACCTGCATCCAGAACTACCCGAAGGTGCTCGACCATAGATAACAGTGCTGTCTCCGTACTGTGGCCAGCCCGAAAACCATTCTGGGTGTCGTCCAGAATGTTGGCACGCGACAGATGACCAGTGAGGGCGGTGTTGACATGCGCCTCCGCGAGTTTGGCTGGCCACGGGAGAAGCGAAATCGGGCGGTAGTTCTCCGATTTTGTAGGGTCGAGAGATGGTTTTTTCAAAATGGGCATTACTACCGCATGCTTCCATTTCAAAGGCACCTGGCCTGATGATAGCGACGTGTTGATTAAGTCGCAAACCGGGCGAGCAAAAACCTGGTCTCTGAACATAGGTGGCTTGAGCGGGTCGTCTGGCGACCCCGACTTAACTCGGAGAGCCAAGGCCGTGTAAGACTCCAAAGAGAGAGAGGGGAGAGAGTCTAGCACCACCTGATCCAACCGGATGGGAGGCCCCATACTGGTTTGTGCAGTGGAGGAGGGGAAGGCCCTATATATGGTCTGGACCTTCTCCAGGAAGAAAGCCGCCAGCGCTTCACAATGAGTATTGGAGCTGATGGAGTTACCGGCCGGCTTCCTTGCCACAAGGTCTTTAAGGGCCTTAAAGATGGTTTTAACAGGATTCCCACTATTGCGAAACTCCAGAGCGTAGTATTCAGCCCGGGTTCTACAAACCGCGCGGTGATAAGACTTGACCGCAGCCATATACAGGGTTTTTTTGCTGCTGTCATACCTCTTCCTCCAGTCTCTCTCTGCACGTCTGCAGACACTTTTCAGAGCCCTCAGATTGCCATCATACCAGGGACTGGGGGCGCGGGAGCCACACTTACTGGAAACCATCGGGATAAGGGAGTCGAGGGCCCTGGTTACCCATCCGCAGAAATGGTCATAACCAGACTCCACGTTCTCCACTGCACCCAGTGGGTCGTCAGTGAGAAGGCGGTGGAGATCTTCCGCCTTTAATTTGCTCCAGCGCCGTCTGGGCATGGCTCGCAGTGGCACCTTAAGTGGGGCTTCATCAAGAGGACAGTGAATGGTCACGAGTGAGTGGTCTGACCAGGTCAGGGGGAGGGGGGGCCACTGTAACCCCTTCTAAGTTAGAAAAAAAGGGGTCCAGAGTGTGGCCACCACTATGAGTGGGGTCCGAGACCAGCTGGAACAATTGAAGGGCCTCAAGGTCCGCCACCATCCCTCCCACAGAAGAAAGACACAAAGTGTCAAAATGGAGATTCAAGTCACCAATGATAGAAAAATTGGCAGACCCTACTGCTAGTGAACTAACCGCCTCAGGGAGAGCCTCTCGAAATGCCACTGAGCTACCAGGTGGACGGTAAATCAGCAATCCTGACAAGGTAAAATGCGGAGTAACCGCAACCTTGAACAGGGCGCTTTCGCAGCCCGTGATGTTCTGCACACTCCAGGCGCAAGAATAGCACGATTTAACAGCAAGAGCGACGCCACCCCCTCTCGAAGAGCGGTTGAGCGTGTAGATGGAATACTCAACGGGGAACGCCAGATTCAATACCGTAGAATCGGTGTCTTGCAGCCATGTCTCTGTCAGACAAAAGATGTCAGGGGGGTCATTGTCCACAAGATCAGCAATATCCTGATAATGCTTGACCGCCGATCTGACGTTTAAATTCCAGATGGTGAGATGTGGCAAAGAGACCTTACTGCTTATGGAAGGCTGCACTATACAAGACCCCAAACAGGAAGGGGCTTCGAGTAGCCAGCCGCCACAAGCACAGCGATGGGGGCCACACAAAGGGTCAACGCGGACTTCGGCGCAGGGAGGCAGACAGGTGTTAAATGCCAGGAGACTATCCCTGGTATACATAAGCATGGTTAGAGATGCACCTGAAGTAAATATCGCCGCGAAGCCAGCGCAACCGAGCGCGGACGGGAGCAGACGGGCAGGACTCTGGCACGACTCCGGCCACGCGAGGACACGCCCGCTGCGCGATCCCGCTGCGCTAGGGGAGGAGCCTTAAATAGGTGTTCCCAGGCGTCACATGTGCATTCAAGCGCTGTCAGCTGGAAAAGCCTCACTCCACTCACCCCACTCCAAGATGTCCGCCAAAAACGAACCAGGCACCCACCCCAGGACCAGACCCGCCAAAACGGCGGTGAAGGGGCACAATTTATGGTGCAGGTAAGGGGCAATTTAAAAAAGGGTCAAAATGACCAAAACAAACAGAAAGAATATATAACGTTTTTAAAACAGCAGTTTTACTGCAAAAACGAGCAAGCGCTCTCGCAGCAGCAGCTACCTTGTCAGGGGCTGAAAGCAGGAGGGACTCGCCCTAAATAGGTGTTCCCAGGCGTCACATGTGCATTCGAGCGCTGTCAGCTGGAAAAGCCTCACTCCACTCACCCCACTCCAAGATGTCCGCCATTACCTTTACCTTTTACACCTGCCAACATTATTTTACACGATTTTCGTGATCTCCCGAAACTTTCCAAATCGCAAATTCGTCTTCTTCATACTGCTTTGGCTACGGCCAAAATTTGTATATTGCGGCACTGGAAATCCCCCTCGACTCCTTCTCAAGAAGAGTGGTTGGTGTCTATGATGCAAACAGCTTTACATGAATGCACAATTTATAATCTACAAGATCAGGCTTCCATTTTTCTCCAAATTTGGTCCCCTTTCCTGGAAACCACTGTGGATGATGACTCTGCTTCAACTCCTTTTTCTTCCACACATACTGTTTCTGCCTAGATCTATTCATTCCATGGTCCCTTTCCTGCTATTTTACTATTGATATATTTTCCCCTTCCCTTTGTACCAATTCTCCTCTTACCTGTTCTTGTTACTCTGTAATCTTTTCCTTCCTTTTCCTTTCTTTTCTTTTCTTTCTTTCTTTCTCTTTTCCTCTCTTTCCCTTTCTCGTTTCTTTACTTTTTCCTTCCATAGTATGATTTACCTACTATTCTTATTATTATTCTCACATACAGATTATGGAATATATGTTATATTTGTTTCATCATACTGTTATATCCTATATGAGTTTTCTTTTCACTTGTATTTTCTTCCATTTATCATTATATTATTCTGATTTACTGTTGAATTTGTATTCGTATTTCATCTGCAAATTCTAATAAAAAATTCCAACACAAAAAAGATTAAAATAAATAAATAAATAAATAAATAAAATGACTAGAGCAAAAATATTACAACTTTTGAAACAAGTTAAACAGAAATGCAATAAATAAAACATTAGAATTACAGCACAATGAATCAATATCAAAGTTGAAAATCAGGGTATCACCCTCTCCCTGAAAACAAAAAAAAAAAGAATTCTCACTCTCTCTTTTTTTTTAACACAAAACAAAATCATTCAATTTTTTGGGTCTCATGGGGACACGGTTACTCCTTCTAAGTAGAAATTGCGAGGACCTAAAGCTACACGAGTAATACCCTACCAATTCCCGTCAGAAAGTTTCACAGAATTTTTTCTCATTTCACAAATTTGAGCAGGTTCTTTAAACTATGAAAAACCTTTCCCAACTATGACAGGATTCCTGACCCGAACCCAGTCCCCTATTTTCAATCTACAGGGTTTCGTTGAAAGAGAGATATTCTTGGCAACTCTTTTAAAATTAAATAAATTTGAGTTAGGCTCAGCAGAATTGCACCAGCTATTGACATCCCCAGATTTTGGTAACATTTTTAAAACCCAAAAAGGACATAATTCAGTGCTCGCTTCTCTACCTCTCATTAGTTCAAATGGAGATTTGCCTGTAACTGAATGCGGGGTGGTGCCATGTGACCAAACTAGTTCTGTAATGGATTTTGCGACATTCATATTACTTGTGATGGAGGCTTGAACGCACTCAACTAATACCTTGTTGAAGCATTCAACTTTTCCATTACTCTGAGGATGATAGAGTGGTGTTCTTAAATGTTTGATGTTACAATTCTTTTAAAAGGAAGACATTTCTGAAGACACAAACTGAACTCCGTTATCAGTGAGTAACTCTTCAGAAAAACCTTCTCTGGAAAAAACTTTTAGAAAACATTCAAGTACTTTCTAGGTAGTAAAATTTGATATGGGCCTAAAAAGTCAACACCAATGTGTTGCCAAGCCTTCTTACGACAAGGATTTACAGATTCTACTTCATGCTCAGTTATTAATACTTTAACACTTGATTTACATTTAATACAGTTTGAAACAAAGTCATCAATTTCTGAATCCATACGTGGCCACCAGAATTTTTCTCTTACCTTTCTTTTTGTCAAAGAAGTACCTAAATGACCACTATGTGCTAGATTTATTACCTGTTGTCTAAGAGACAAAGGTACAATTAGTTTGTCACCACGAACTAATAAGTTGCTTTCTAGAGACAACTCATCACAAAGTTTCCAAAATGGTTGTAAATCACTCTTCAATTGTGTTTCCTTAGGTCAACCAGATTTAACAAATGTAACTACTTCATTAAGAGTACAATCAGATTGAAAAGCTGCAATCCAGTCATTTTCAGAAAAACTCACATCCCCTATATAAGCAATGAAACATTCTTCTATTTCTGTTTCCCATTCTTGGTTATCTGATTCTTCAATGGGAAGTCTAGAGAGACAATCTGCACATGAGTTTTTTCTTCCTGGTATGTATTCCACAGTAAATGAAAACTCCAAACGTTTTGCAGCAAGTCTAGAGATTCTAGCTGTAATTTTCCTTCAAGACAGAATATTCACTAGAGGGCAATGGTCAGTTTTCAAAATGAAATGTCTCCCCCAAACATATACTTTAAACTTCTCTACACTCCGTGCACAGGCGAATAACTCCTCAATTACTGAATATTTACATTCAGCAGATCTGAGGGTATGAGAAGCAAACCCGATGGTATACTCACGTCCATTTTCAGTTTTGGTGAGAACCGCTCCTAAGCCATATTCACACGTATCAACTGTGATGACTGTGGTTCTGTCCTCACAAAACGATTGCAAGGCAGGGGCCCCAACAATTCTCTCTTTGATGACTTTGAAAAAATGATCACAAGATTCTGACCAATTGAACTCAGCATTTTTCTTTAGGAGAGGTCTGAAACATTCCGTTAGATTTGCAAAGTTTTTCAAAAAACATGCGTAGAATTCACAGAGCCCCAAAAAGGAAAGTAACTGTTCTTTGTTCTTTGGGGCCGGTGCATCCAAAATACTTTTCACAAGACAAGGTTTGGGTTTGGTTCAAGGACCACCATAAATGTGGCCTTTGCAAAGCCTGCCCTATGACCACTGAAATGACAGATTTTACCCACAATGGTCGAACGTATGAACTCCAGGATCAGAGTAACTGCAACTCTGCTGGAGTAATATATGCCATCATTTGCCACTGTGGTTTTATGTATGTAGGTCAAACCAAACAAAAAATAAAATGCTGCATACTTCAGCACTGTAGCCGCATTAGGTGTAAAGTACAGGGCGCACCTTTAGTTGACCTTTTCACTTCATTCGAGCACACAACGGACAGCCTCAGATGGTGGGTGATAGAGAAAGTCAGACCCAACCCAAAGGGCAGTGATTTTTCCAGTGTATTTAGCAAACGAGAATGTAGGTGGATACACTCTTTGATTACTATCACACATGGCTTGAATGAATCTGAAGAAATCAGTAGATAGGTATCTGTGTTGACTTACAGTTAATCCCACCTTAGAACCCTTAATCAGCACAGGCAATCATTTAGGCCTCCACACTAGGGCTCTAGTGTAATTTTCGACCTCCTGGATGCAGGATAAGTACCACATTCCATTATGATTTACACCTGGTATCTTATAGAGGTCGCTTTTGATCTTGCTGTATATATACCTTGGTATCAGCGAGCACTGTACTACAGGGTTCCATTGGTTCCAGAATATGGTATAGACCGCCCACTGTATATATTGCCCTTGAATGTATTGGTAATTCACTGTATATACTGTGTACTTTATTTTATATTCACTGTATAAATTGCTCACCAGTCTATGGTAATTGGACGACATTAACATAAGTACTGTGGTTGCTGTCTATCCAATATGTAGCCTGTTTTCACCATTCACTGTATATATTGGTCATGTGCCTTGTTATCAGATGACGTTGTCCTTTTCCTATTTTTAATCATTCTCTGCACTGAATGTAATTTGTATTTTTGATGTAATCTTGATGACATTGCCATTCGTAATACATGTACTGTAGCTTACAGTATTATCCCTCTTCTAATTTAACCATCCCAGTTACGTGACCCTAGGCCCATGAGTCTTTCTACTCTGGCCTTTAAGCGCCAGTTGGCACGTCGTGCACGTTGACGTGGCTCCTGTCCTTAAGTTATTGACAATATGGCCCGCCCGCCCGCACTGAATGCTGACAGCGATGCCAGACGCGGATGCAGACTATTGCTGCTCCAGGTAATTTGATACTGTGCACTCTCGGGATGCGGTTCATTGACCATGTCAACTGCTCATTGATTACACACAGAGAGTGACTCCCGCACCTCTCTCCTTTATATTTCAGAGTTCCGATCGATGCACTGTGAATTCTTTAAGTACGGACACAATGGTTCTTTTCTACTCTGTTTCGCGACCTATACAGAGGTATGTTCCGCCACCTTTAATATATTAGCAGGGCCCCCCCCCTTTTTGCGTCACACCAGAGGGGATTTCATGTTTTAATTTCTCCTTCCCCAGTGCCCGAGTGTACACACCGGCAGAGCGAACCTTCACCACGATACCCCGGGTGTGGACTACACGCACGCCCTTATCAGGCTCCCCTACACGCAACTCGCGGAGGGTAAGCCTTGCTTCATTTTCACATCCTGTTGTATGATGGTTTTATGCAACATACCGGAACTTTAATCGCCCCTTCTCTACCTCATAGGTGACTCAGCCTCCAGTCTATCAGGTTGCCCTTCCACTTCTCGCCCCAGTCCTGATGAAGACCCGCACTGCCGGGGTTTCACTCACCCTTGAGCCCTAAGTTGGGTCGAAACGTCAACGCCCCTGGATAGGCCTAGACTCACTTTTTTGTGTCCCCTACCGTGCGAAAAGGAATTTATTTCTGTATCTGTTTAAACCATTTCAATGGATGATATGCATTATAAATGTGGTTAGGCCGTTAGGACGGTAATTTACAACCGGACCTACTGTATCTAAATCATATTAAGTTCTTTTTCCTTCCATGACACCAAATTTCTCCCCTTTTTACTGACCTACACTGAGCACCTTTCTTCTTGCACGTTCCCCTTCGGAGCAACTTCCCTTTTTTGCTAGGATACTATTCATTCAATTGATCCTTCACCAGAATTTAAGTTCAATAAATTGCTGGCTGAATATAATGTTGGTTTGTTGCATTGTTCATTTGATGTTTAAATACTGAACTCAGATACGTGAGCTTCTTTAATTATAATTTCTACAGCTCAGTTTTGTACTAACGAATTAGGTTTAATGATTCATTGTTCACTAAAAAACAGGTTCTAGGACCACTGTCTTTTGTACCACTAAAATACCCAGGTCCAGGACTACCCTTGGGTAAACCCAATTTTTGAAATGGCTAATAAAATGGCAGCAGATCTATCAAAAAAGTAGAGGCTGCAGAGCCAGTTAGTAGGCAACACTTATGCTGAACGTTAGCATCCCTCAGTAAATGCACCATAAGTGCAAACAGTAAGTGAGCATGAGATCAATGAGACCCTGCGGACATCACATCATGAGCAATAAGCAAAAAGAAAACCCAAAGATGTCATCAGACAGTATACAGATTACAGAGCGCCCCACTACTCGTCATCTTCGGGCGCTGCCGTGGAGTCACGTTTCCTACGTTTCAGTTTTTTAGCATGCTCCATTGCGGCCTTCGGGGAGGAGAAAATCTTGTTGTCATCCGCAGCACCTATGTGAAGCCGGGCAGGGTATAACATAGCATAGGTGACCCCCTCATTCCTCAAGAACTGTTTCACAGTGCCATATTCCCTCTTAGTAGCCTGGACGGCAACTGTAAAATCAGGAAAAAAGGCCAATGTGTTGCTCTGAAGCACAATAGTGCCCTTCTCCCTAGCCAGGCGGAAGATGGTGTCACGGTCCCTAGAATTCAAGACCCTGGCTATGATAGGGCGAGGAGGAGCCCCCGGGACCTGTCGCGCAGCCAAGGAACGATAAGCACGCTCCACAATGAGCATGCTGGACAAGTGCTCGGTACCAAAGATGTCCGAGATTAGGTGCTCAATGAAAGTCTCCATCTTTCCCACATTTGTCGATTCCGGCAGCCCGGTAATATGGATGTTATTGCGCTGGGATCGCGCTTCTAAGTCCTCGTTCTCTGCCTGGATAAGTGATAGGACTTTTTCCAAATTTAAGGTTTTATCAGAAACCGTAGTCTAGCCATCTTCAGCCGTAGAGACCCTTTGTTCCACCTCTCCCATGTGAGCACTCTGTTTCTCAAGTTGAGATGACATGTGGTCAAGCCGATGATTCACCGCAGCCATCGCACCCTCAATAGATTGCAAAATGCGCTGCATGGCTACTAATGTTGATTCTAGCATGGGGGGGCGTCCGTGTGTGCATCAGCTTCAGAGTCAGAAGCGGCTTTCTGCGGAGTCTTGGGGGCCCTTCGCGACTCAAAGGTAAGACGTGGCTGAGTCTTATCTGTCCTCCCCATCGTTGTGAATGGCGTCCCAGTGCAATGTGGGAGAATTGACGTGGGGAGAGCAAGTGCAACTATCTGGCACAACCTAGACCAGAAGCCTCACAGTAGGGTAAAGTTATTGGTGGCAGGCCTACCAAAGACCCAAGGAGGTGCAGACGCAAGGCCTTGAACAGTGCCAAAGGTGTCCTGCCAGTGAAACGCCCAGCCGCGAAAACACCCCTCTGAGCTATCCAGTAAGCAGGCTGCACAGTTCCTAGGATAGTGCAGGAGCACGTCAATGCAGAGTCCAGTATACTCCGCACAGGAGCAGTGAAACATCTCGCAGCTAAGCCTGCCCCAATGTCCAGTACACACAAAGGGCAGGAGGCCTGTAGTAAATAGCTTGTGGTAAGGTTTATATTTATTTAATTATATTTTTAGAGTCATAGAGTTTGGAGTTCTTGTATTATTCTGTATTCTGTGTGTCATGGGATTCCATTGAAATCAGTTGTGGAGGCATTATTGATTGACTTACAACCTCTCGACTTCGATGTTACTACAAGGCCCCACTGAGGCAGCCAGCAGCAGGCCCAGGAATGCCCCCTGCAAAACGTCACCGCAGCCTCACTCAAAGTAGGCCGTACAGTCGTAGCACCCGGCCCGTAAAAGCATAGGCAGATGCTGGGATTATCTGCATACAGTGGGGCGAACCTTCCGTTCTCCCCCAAAAGGCCAGATGCAGGGAGCCCCCGACCAGGTGGTCCGCAGCAGGCTCAGCGCTCCGCCTCCACGCTCAAACTAGGCCTGCACCGGCCGCATTTCGCAAGATGCGGCCACAGCCCAAGGCCCGATCCCTCCTCCATGACCGAGCCTCAGCCAGACCCTAGCCCCACTCACCGCAGCCAGCACCGACGGGCGCCAGGTTTCCAGTCGGCCCAAGCGATAGTGTGCCTCAAGGGGAAGCCTCCCCAGCTGCCAGTGTCCTCCTCTGATGCTCCGTTTAATCTCCACCGCGCGCCCATCCCAGTGGGCAGCTCCTCACTCCACCGTTGTCAGCCCCAGCGGGCGGCCACTCACACCTCCGATGCCAGTCTTGTGGAGCTTAGCAGGGCGGGCAGCAGCCACCACAGAGCGCAGCCCCCCGCAGAGCAAGAGGGGCCGCACAGGGAGTCAGACTAGACGCCAAGGCCCCACGATGCAGGGGGGGCCTACGACAACTCAGCGCCCGCCATTTTCTGCATCATAGTGTTGGGGCAACTCAGTCTTTTCCGCCCAGTAATAGTGAGCTGACAGGTCCACTAGCACCACCGATGGATTCAGCAAGGGAGTAGGAAGCCACACAGGGTCTCAGTGAGAGCATCGGGAGGAAATGATGTGTATACCCACAGGATTGCGGCTTGCGTGAGCACTGATTGAGGTCGGTGTGTAATGGTAAGTGATCAGAACTGCCCCCTTCACTATGAGGAGGAAGGTAGCATAGTCTGGGCCTGAGTTGCCGCGAGACTATAAGGTATGAGTGTGGTGTAGAATTTGGAATTCCGTAGCCATTAGTGATTGTTTCTAGTAATCCCTATGGATTTAGGGGTGTTGTTAATAGTATAAGCTTGTATATTGCTAATTCCCCATCCCCAGAGAAGGTATCTAGGTACAAAGGTAGGAATGTCCTGAGGAGGGAGGTGGTTACGTTTTGGCCGGGTTGGTGGTGTCTTGGTGAGCTGATCCTATCTGGTCCGAAAATCCGGTCGTTACATCTGGCGTCACGAACCGCTTACGTAAGCCTGGTAGCGCGGTTTTTGTTTTTATCTTGTTGGCTTGCGCTCGGCGTGTGCGGAGTACATTTTGTATATTATTTGTTTATAGTTGTATATATCTTTTTGTTCTTGGTACGATGTTTTTGAGAAGGTCAAAATCTACTTTTAAATTGCCCGTTGAAATTCCCGGATGGGAGTCAACGCCGTACGAGACATTGGCTCATGAGTGGGCTGATTGTACTGGTTTGAGTGAGAATTGGAGTTCTTGTTTGGAAGCAGCGGATCCGGCTCATGTGATTGCTTGCTTGCAGAAGGCGCCGATTGTGAAGGGCGAGGAGCTTCCTATATTAGGACGCAGAGGTTGGATTGTGTTGTATGTGTACAGGATTGTACATGAGAAATATGTGAAATTGCAACATCAATGTACTGATCTTGAAGAAACGTTTGTTGAAGTGCAAAATGCTCACACTCTTTTGAGATGTCAAAACAAATTGCTTGCCGACAAACTTGAAACTTATCAAACTATTGCTGAAAGAGCTGCTGTTCGTATTGCTAAATACAAATATAAGAATCGTCGTGGTCGAGTTAGCAAACGAAAAGTGCGTCTGGTCGTGGCGAAAGCCGGACTGGACTGGAACCCTGATGAGTGGGACGGTAATATCTGGGACTCGAATGATTCTGGCTCCTCGGCTGAGGAGTCTGACAGACGCGAGTGTTCTTGCAATGGACGTGACTGTAAAATTAATACTTCTGACAAACGTGATGATTCCAGCGAGCGTGGTCGGTATTATAAATCTGACGACCTTTATCGATCTGACTGTCTCTCTAAATCTGTTGATCGAGTTCCTTGTGATCCTTGTACTGAGGTTTCTGCGCATCCGGTTTTTTGACGAAAGTTACAGCAGGCTCCTGGTAATCCTAATGGTATTCCTTTGGATAGCTTAGAAGACTTTACGCAACAAGAAGTTAGTGATATTTTGGAACGATTTCGACAACGGTCCGGTGAGGCTTTGCTTACGTGGATGGTGGGTCTCTTTGAATTGGGTGCTGCTGGCATCATGTTGGATATGGGAGATGCTTTGAAGTTTTGTTCTTTGAGTTCTGATTCTACTGTACAGGATCATTTCCGAAACTATAATGGCAATGGTCAAATTAGTTTGCTTCAATTAGCGACTGATGGCTGTAATCACAAGTACCCTGCTGAATCTGACTGGCCTCTGAATGACAAGCCATGGTATACTTTGAGAGATGCGGCACAAAGACTGAAAGAGGAGGTGATGAAGACTGCGATTTTTCTGAGTACATCTGACAGATTATTGGATGGTTTGTTGACGTCTTCTGTGCGGAACCGCATTATCCGTTCTTCCCCTGTTGCATATAAGCAAGTTATGATGACATTGTTGATCAATCAAACTGGCAACCCTTTGTCTTTAGTGCTTGAATCTGTACGGCAGCTTGGTGAATTGGGCGAATGGCTTAAACCTGAAAGACAATCCAGACCTAAGGGTCGTACTGGTGAAAATTATCAGTTTACTAGACGTGATATGTTTCTTGCCCTATTGGATGATGGCGTGAAGAGAGAAGAGATTGATGGTGAACCTAATAATCGTTTGTGGGCTATGTTTCGCAAACGTGGTTTGGACAGAAAGGAGGGTGCTAGACGTGTACGAAAGAATGACTGTGATCGTGAATATTCTGATGACAGTGGGGATGACAGACGTCGTGATGAATCAGATCGGCGTGATAGACGACGGAATGAGAGAGATGTGTCCCCTCGCCATGAGAGAGAGAGGGGGAGAGAGGGAGAGAGAGAGAGGGGGAGAGATGAGCGTGTTGAAAACAGATACAGGGATGAAAGGGCTCAGTCCCCCGAAATAAGGAGAAGAGAGGATCGACACAGGTTTTCTGAACGTAATTCACAATACAATGTGACATCGCCCCCTCATTACTTTGTACTGGGCTTGACTGTCTGCTGATAATTAATTGTAGCGTATCGCGGTATCATTTGTGGAAGCGTAGCGCGCTATTGCTGTAGTGACATCGCAGCGCCTACGAGCATTATTCCAATTACAGCTGCCCGTCTGCATTATTCACGGTTCATAGCGCTTGAGCTTGTTAAGGCGCTTTGGAGCCTGTGTACTGCATAGTGAAATAATTAGCGTCGCGCCACTCTCTGAAAGCCCGCAGCCAGGAGGATTGTCTTGTGCTTGGCTACATCTGATTATATTGGTGCAAAAGTGCAATTGTGCATAGCGTCCATTTCAGGCTGTGCCTCCATTCCAGTTTCGTTTACTGACCTGCTGCCATTTTGTGCTTTGTTGTTGTCCCTCCCTGCCCGGACCTCCGCCCCGCCCCGCCTCCCAGCTGACCCTCCCTCGCCCCTCCCCCTCCACTATCCATATATGACAGATGCTTTTGCGTGCAGCGTTCACGCGCAGCGGTCGCGCCCCATGCGCGCCGAAGGTGCGCCAAAGGTAAGCCTGTCTACGCCCGTCCGCGCCTGGACTGCGCCCAGCGCCTGACCCCCTGGTCCTCGCAAACTGCACCCCTCCCGCATAACGTATGCCGCATCCACCCTCCTAGCCCTCAACCCTGGACGCACCCCACATTGTTGCGTTGCGGCCCCAGGACACACCCACGGGCCCTTCGCCTGCCACTCCTGCAAGTTCGCCTGCATCAGGTCCCTCACCAAACCCTCTAACCCCAAACACAGCCCCGATTCTAACCACCTGAAATGTATTTTGCTGAACACCCGCTCGGTCCACAGACACGCCACTGAACTCTGGGACTTACTCGTTACTGCATCACCGGACGTCGCCTTCCTTACAGAAACCTGGATGAACGCTTCATCAGCGCCCGACATCGCCATAGCCATCCCGGACGCTTACAAGATCATCCGAAAAGACCGCATCAACCAAACTGGAGGAGGCATCGCCATCGTCCATAAGAACACCGTCCGAATCACGACCAGCTCCGACGATAACCTTGCAACCGCCGAACACCTCCACTTCCAGATCCACACCGACCCCAGGACCACACTTAGAGGCACCCTCATCTACAGGCCACCAGGAACCCGTAATCAATTCAGCGAAGACATCACCGACTTCATCAGCCCACATGCCCTCGCCTCCGAGAACTACATTCTACTGGGAGACCTAAACTTCCACCTGGAAAAGATAAACGACAGCAACACCACCACCCTTCTGGACAACCTGGCCAATCTCGGACTCAAACAACTTGTTGACACCCCCACCCACCTTGCCGGACACACGCTCGACCCTATCTTCACCTCCAGCAAACACATCTCCTTCAATCACACCACAACTCTCCATTGGACGGACCACAGCTGCGTTCACTTCAGCTACAAAACTACCACGATCCACAACCCCTCACAACCTATTCCTCGTAGAAACTGGAACAAAATCACCACCGACCAACTCCTCACCTCGCTCAACCAAAACCCTCCCGCCCTCCCTTCGGACCCAAACGAGGCTGCCACTAAACTCAAACAATGGATCACTCACAGCATTGACGAATTACCACCCTTGAAAAACAACCAGATCAAACAAGGTAACAAAAAGGCCCCCTGGTTCAACGATGACCTTAAAAAATCCAAGAAACTATGCCATACTCTCGAAAAAACATGGAGAAAAAACCCAACCACTGACAACCTGACCACCTTCAAGGCTGCCACCCGCAAACACCACCAATTGATCCGATCCACCAAGAAATCAACATTCAAGGATCGACTCGACAACAACGCCCATAACAGCAAGAAACTATTCAACATCGTCAAAGAATTTACCAACCCCACTGCAGCCTCAAACGACATCACTCCCTCCCAAGACCTCTGCGATTCGTTATCCTCCTTCTTCTACAACAAAATAGCCGACATACATAACAGCTTTGAGAACACTTCCAAAGAACAGTCCACTCCACCCACCTCCGAACCTAAATCGCCCTTTAACAACCTTAGCGCCTGGAACCCAATCTCCACTGAAGACACCATCCGCCTAATGAACTCCATCCATTCTGGTTCACCTATCAACCCCTGTCCTCACCACATCTTCAACAAAGCAGACTCCATCATCGCACCCCATCTCCGTGACATCATCAACTGCTCCTTCAACTCTGCTACCTTCCCAGAAAGCTGGAAACACGCCGAACTCAGCGCCCTCCTGAAGAAACCTACAGCAGACCCCTCTGAACTTAAGAACTACCGCCCCATCTCCCTCCTCCCATTCCCTGCCAAAGTCATCGAGAAAGCCGTCAATAACCAGCTCGCCGCCTTCCTTGAATCCAACAATTCCCTCAACTCCTCTCAATCTGGCTTTCGAGCCAAACACAGCACCGAAACCGCCCTCATTGCAGCGACAGACGACATCCGAACACTACTGGACAACGGGGAAACAGTTGCCCTCATCCTACTAGACCTCTCCGCCGCCTTCGACACAGTCTGTCATAGCACCCTCATACAACGCATCAGTAACTCCGGCATACAAGGAAAAGCCTTGGACTGGATCATCTCGTTCCTCGCCGGGAGAACCCAGAGAGTCTGACTTCCTCCATTCAAGTCAGAGGCCACCGAAGTCATCTGCGGAGTACCACAAGGTTCATCTCTCAGTCCCACCCTCTTCAACGTCTACATGAGTCCACTTGCATCCATCGCGCGACAACACAACCTTAACATCATCTCTTACGCTGACGACACCCAGCTGATACTTTTCCTCACCAAAGACCCTAACACCGCCAAAACCAACCTTCACGAAGGCATGAAAGAAGTAGCAGAATGGATGAAAAACAGCCGTCTAAAACTTAACTCAGACAAAACGGAAGTCCTCATACTAGGATCATCTCCATCTGCCTGGGACGACTCATGGTGGCCATCGGCCCTGGGCACTGCACCCATACCCACAGACCACGCACGTAACCTAGGTTTCATCCTAGACTCCTCAGTCAACGCAGTCTCATCCTCTTGCTTCAACGTACTTTGCATGCTCAAAAAAATCTTCCGTTGGATCCCCTTTGAGACTAGAAAGACTGTCACCCACACACTGGTCACCAGCCGACTGGACTATGGAAACACCCTCTACGCCGAAATCACAGCCAAATTACAAAAAACTGCAACGCATCCAAAATGCTTCAGCCAGACTCACCTGAAAGACCTCCACTGGCGCCCCGTCAACAAGAGAATAACGTTCTGTCTCCTCACCCACGCACACAAGGCCCTCTACAAACTAGGACCCGAATGCCTCAACACACGACTGTCCTTCTACATACCCAACCGCCAACTAAGATCCTCCAATCAAGCCCTTGCCGCAGTTCCACGCATCCACAGATCCACCATGGGAGGAAGATCTTTCTCCTACCTGGCGGCCAAGACCTGGAATTCTCTCCCCACCCACCTCCGCCTTACACAGAACCACATCTCCTTCAGAAAGGAACTTAAAACATGGCTTTTCGATAAATAATGCACCCCCTCCCACAAGCGACTTGAGACCCTCTGGGTGAGTAGTGCGCTATACAAATTCCCGAACTTGAACTTGAATGTAGATGACAAGAACCCATTTCGTGACGGGAAAGGGTACGAACAAGAAGTTACATTGTCTAAAAAATTTGAGAGTCTTTACCCTGATCTGTCTTGGTTGTCAAACGCAATAAAAATGACTAGGAAATAGGTCAAGCTCCAGTACGCAGTTGGGCTCACAAAGACAATAGACCCTATATAGATATTGAAATTTTTTGGAGACATCGTAACATACAGAGGGCCCGATCATTGGTAGATACAGGAGCGGAGGCCACTTTATTTATGGAAACCCAAAGAAATTCAAAGGACAATTTTTCACAATTACTGGTTTAGGTGGAAAGGAAACTCCCACAGTACAAACAAATGTTGAAATGAAAATAGGTAGAATTCCCCGAAAAGAATACTCTGTTTTGGTTGTACCACTCTTAGAATACATAATTGGAATTGATATCTTAAAAGGTATGACATTATATTTAGATGATGGATGTTATCAATTTGGAAATAGAAGTTATATATCATCAAGACCTGTACGAGTTGGCTGTTTAAGAATGCCTCCTATAAAAATTCCCCAGGCTACAAAAGTTATTTCCCAAAAACAGTATCGTATTCCAGGTGGGCATGAAGAAATTAGTGCTACTATTCAGGACCTAGTGAATGCAGGAGTTATAACTCCGGTTACTTCTGCTTGGAATAATCCCGTTTGGCCGGTACGTAAAAGTGACAATTCTTGGCGCATGACTGTTGATTACCGCGAATTGAATAAACATACACCCCCTTTAACTGTTGCAGTACCGGACATTATTACCTTAATTGAAAGAATTCAAAAACACCCAGGAATGTGGTATGCAGCTATTGATATTGCCAATGCTTTCTTTTCAATTCCAATTGCCCCTGAGTGTCAGGAACAGTTCAGTTTTATATGGAATGGACATCAAATGACGTTCAGAAATATTCCCCAAGGCTATGTACACAGTCCTACAATCTGTCACCGGCTGGTGGCGGAACATTTAGCTGAAATACCCATAAACCCACAGATACAGATGTGTCATTATATTGATGACATTTTGATTCAAGGTGAAACACCAGATCAAATTCAGATCAGTTAGACCAGGTTATCAATCATTTGCGAGATAAAGGTTGGGAAGTTAATCCCGACAAATTACAAGGTCCTGCACAAAGTGTAACATTTTTAGGCATTAATTGGCATAAAGGAAACAGAGAAGTAATTCCACAAGTAAAACAGAAAATTATCGATTTTGCAGTTCCCCGGAACAGAAAAGAAGCCCAGAGATTCATTGGTTTATTTGGTTTTTGGCGTCAACATATTCCACATTTGAGTCAGATATTAGCCCCTTTGTACAGAGTCACTCGTAAAAAGAATGCGTTTGAATGGAATAAACCACAGCAAGATGCGTTTGATTTGGCGAAAGAAGAGATCCAGTATGCTTTAGATCTGTGGCCTGTACGTGATGGTGATGTGGATCTGAATGTGTCTGTGCAAGGTCCTTACGCAAATTGGAGTTTGTGGCAAAAACAAGGCAGAAATAAAGTACCGCTAGGTTTCTGGACTAAAAAGTTACCCGATGCTGGTGAGCGTTACACACCCTTTGAAAAACAGTTACTTGCATGTTATTGGGCTCTGGTGGATACCGAACAATTGACTTTGGGACATGATGTGATTTTGAGACCTGAAATTCCTATTATGCAATGGGTTCTGAGTTCACCGAAAACTCATCGAATTGGACATGCTCAAGAGGCGAGTGTGATTAAGTGGAAATGGTACATACAAGACAGGGCACGTGTAGGACCGAAAGGTGTTGCGACATTACATGAGCAAGTGGCGCTGGCGCCATCGAAAGAGACCGAGAGTGATTGCTCCGTACCTATAGTACAGGAATCCCCTGTTAAGTGGGGTAAGCCATTTGATGATTTGTCCGCGGAGGACAGAAACCATGTATGGTTTACGGATGGTTCAGCGAGGTACATAGGAGAGAAGAGGCATTGGAAGGCAGTGTCCTATAATCCTGTCACACAAAAATTGCTGAGTACAACTGGTGAAGGAAAAAGTAGTCAATTTGCTGAATTGTATGCTGTTTACCAAGTTTTAAAACAGGAACTGCCTGGTACGTGTCACATTTTTACTGACTCCTGGTCCACTGCTAATGGATTGGTGGTCTGGTTACCCACATGGTATGCTCGCAATTGGGAATTACATTCTAAAGAACTTTGGGGTAAAGAATTATGGCAAGAAATTTGGTAATTGCTTCCGCAAAGTACAGTTACCATCTTTCATGTGGATGCCCATACACCAATAGACTCCCTTAACAAATTCTTTCACAATATTGCAGATGAGAAATCTAAAATTGCTGATGCAGTGGTGGACATGCAGAATTCTGATTTGGTGGGATTGGCGAAATGGGCCCATCAGAAAGCAGGACATTTTGGAGAAAGAGCCACTAGCAGGTGGGCTGCTGACCGAGGAATTTATATTCCTCTAAATTTAATTAAAGATACTATAATGCATTGTTCTATCTGTCAACATTCTAGACAACGAAAAGTACCCCAAATTGTTAGAGGACAATTATATCGAGGTAAATTACCCGCTCAAATTTGGCAGATTGATTACATCGGTCCACTCCCCATGAGTAAAAATTGTCAATACATATGCACCATTGTAGACACTTATAGTGGTCTTTTAGTAGCCTTTCCCTGTAAACGAGCTACTCAGGTAAATACCATCAAAACGTTGGAATTAATTATGCTGTATTATGGTGTCCCATTTCAAATACAATCTGACAATGCATCCCATTTCAAAGGAAGATTGGTACAGGAATTTTGTGTGGAAAACAACATTGAATGGGTGTTTCAAATACGGTACTACCCACAGGCAGCAGGCCTTGTGGAGAGAATGAATGGTTTGCTAAAAGATCAATTGCGTAAATTATCTGATGACAAATATAAGAATTGGAGAGATCATTTGTTTAATGCACTGTTGATTTTGAATAATCGCCCCTATTCAAATGCTGACTCCCCATTAATGCGTTTATTTCCTCCAGCTGTTGATGCTAGACCAAATACAGTTAAGAACACTGTAATGTATTGGGAAATTTCCCCTGGAGCCCTAGCTCCATGCAGAGCAACCCCAGGTTCCGCAGGCTTAGACCTGCATGCCATGAATGACATTAGTTTAAAAGGAAGAGATCAAGCTGTCATTGAAACTGGCATTGGTGTCAGAATACCGACAGGAAGTTTTGGATTAATTGCCCCGAGATCGGGCCTGGCCTTGAAAGGCATCCAAGTGCTTGGAGGTGTAATTGACAGTGATTATCGGGGAGAGGTCAAGGTACTCCTGCTGAATAGCAGTGATGTTGATTTACCAATACATAAGACAGACCGAATTGCTCAATTGCTAATCATGCCTGTTTTCAGTGGCGAGATTCAGAAAGGCACCGCCCCAACTCTATTAACTGTTCAAGGACAAAAAGGTTTTGGCTCCACCGATAATCCAGGAGCGAGAGTATGGGTGCAGTTGCCTAAAAATCCCCCTGAGCTAGCTGAAATTTTTGCAACCGGTCATGATAATACGGTACTTGTCATGAGACCAGGGAAAGATAGCTGGGAAGCAATCCCAGCTGATAAATGTTACTTACGAGAATGAATAATGCCTGTATTTGATTTTATCTTTTCAGATCATCTTCTGGACTGCTGTTGTAGGATGTGCCGGCGCTGGACTCCTTTTGGCCTGCTATGCCGGGAGAGGAAAGAACCCCCAGACTTTGGTTGATTCGCTAACCAGGAGACATCGTTCCTTTGCTGCGTGGGATTCATCATCTAACTTTTGGACAACTCTAGCACGGAGAGTGACAAACTCCCCACATTTCTGTTTGACACTGATGCGTTCGGTAACGGACATATTAGCGACCTGTTTGGTTGCCGTTCCAGCTTCCATGGAGACCCTTGCCCATATTTTCAATATATCAAATGCCCGTCCTAACATTATTCTAGGTGACTTTGCGACCCAAGAGTACTGTCCTTTATGTACGGTGCTGTCTGACCCAGTACCCCAAATTCATTCCCAGATAACTACATATAATATCACACAGGGCGATCTATGTTTCTTCCTCACATGTGATCCAAGTGCCATAACTGAATGTGTTCGTCTAAAATTGAAAGGTGCCACTTTATTTACAGATCACGAAAAAACTTTATGTTCTCAAAGACTACCCAAATTCTGTACTTCAGTCAAGAATAATATGACCTGCAAACGTCTTGTAGTCACCCCTAGCCACTATCGTACAATGTTATTACCTTCTGGATGGCTTTTCTCTTGTGGCAATACATCTTGGCCCTATATTCCTTCAAATATTACCGGAGGACCCTGTGCTATTACTAGATTAAGCTTGCTAATGTTCTCTTCACATCCTAATGCGAATTCCCGAATAGCCCGTGTTGCTGTAATATTGGACGACAATTGTGACTCTTCACTACATTTATTTTCTGAATCTGAATATCTTAGTTTCGCTTTCTCTATTTTAGGTGTTCCTGCCTTGTCAGTGTATAATGCTAAATCTATTGGAAAAATGGCCTGCTGGATGGTTAAATCCATCAATCACACTTCCATGGTTCTATCTGACTTGCTATTAGATGCCCAAGGTGAGCGTAGGGCAATTCTACAAAATAGAGCTGCTATAGATTACCTTTTACTCAAACATGGTCATGACTGTTCTGACTTTGAGGGCCTTTGCTGTTTCAATCTATCAGACCACACTAGGTCGATTCAAGTTCATATTGACAAACTCCACGATTTGACCAAAGAAGTTAGAAAACACATAGACCAGGGTTGGTTTGACTTGCTTTTTAGTTGGTTACCAGATTTATATTCTTTACGTCAAATATTAGGGGGTACCCTGCTTGCTATTTGTATCTCAGTTGCTATTTGTTGTTGCATTCAGTGTATTCCTTCTTTCATTCAAACTTGCAGATGGCAAACTTGATCCAGATCTGTCAGCTTTGTTTCATATTATTCTTCAACAGACGTTAGTTCCATTTAGCGAATATTAGTAGCCTAAAGTCAAGAGTGAAATGTTCTGACCGGGTTTTTGTTCTATTTTTGAGTGATGGTGACTTTAGCCTACTATCATTCTAAAAGAGTGATTGGAGCCTTAGATTTGGCCTATTTACAAGATGAATCCATTGATCTTGACATAATTCCCTATTCTTTTCTCTATTTTAGGGCCTATAAGCTTATGTTAGGGGGTAGATTCCTTAGTATTGGTATTATATCGTCCTTTTGTAAGGTTATTAGTATATTCTGATAGAGTTATTCATCTTTCTGCTTACTTCGGGCCTTGTAGGCCCCGAACGGGAGAGACTCCATCTTTCTTTCTGCCTCGGCTGCTTGAGATGCTTGTAAGTCAAATGTGATGTTTTAGTTATAAGGTGTTATTCGCTTGGAGAGAACCGGCTCGAGCTGGCCCTTATCGAAAGACTATATTTTTCTCCGTGTCGAGGACGCAACATCAGGTCGGCCGACTGAGAGCGTGTCCTTGGCACGGGTGGTACAAGAATTTGGTGGGCGGCAGGTTACTGGCTGGAAATTTCCATGCATGAAGAGGGTTTTATATTAGCGAAAGTACAGAGAGGAGGCGCAGTCATTCAGTCAGTTAGTAAACGGCAGCTAGTCGTTAGCATTTTGCAGTTAATCAACTTGGAGCAGACAGTCGCCATTTTGAAGTCTGAAAAGACCGAAGGCTGATGATCTCTCAGAAAGATCGAAGTTACTTTAATTGGAGCAGTTGGTGAGCTTTGATACTGAGATCAGAGCATGCAGAGTGAAGAAGTTAGTGAAGCGGACGAATACTAGAGCGGCAGAAACTGAATTATAAGATCGAAGTTGGAAGGTGAAGATAGTCCGTGACAGAGAGGAGTGAGGAGTAGTGCAGAACGACAAGAGTGAAACAGACGAAACAGAGAACAAGAGAGAGGGTCCAGTGACTTGGAGGGGAGCAGAGGAGACAGAGCATAGCGGTGCAGACGTGTGTCCGTGATTGCAGGGGTGATCCTAAGATGAGCCAAGGCACAGACGAGAAGGGAACCCAGATGACAACTAAGTCCAGACTTCGTACTCATAAGGTGACGTCGACCCTTTCTTATTAGCGCGCACATACATATCTTAATTCTTTCCTTTGCTTATCAGGCTATATGTTATATTGCAGTGTTATATCGTTATTATAATTTGCTATTGTGTAATAAAGGGACCCCAGTTCTTAGTGAACCACTGTGCAGGTGTTGTTTTTCATGATAAGACTAACCTTTCTTCTAGCCGGATCCTGCTATATGGACGGATGCGTTTCCCGTCCGGGTAAGTGGTAACCAAATAAAGGGAAGAAGGAGCGGCTAACCTTTGCATGTTGTGATCTGGCCATTCTTGTGTGAGAGGATTGGACTGCCTATCTGCCACATAAGGGATAATATTGTGTATGAGACATCCCCAGCAGATATTAGATATATAGAGAAACTTCCCAAAAGACGAGAGAGAAAGTTGAAGGTATCAATAGGACAGTGATCGCCGTTGTGTAGCGGCGTTAGTGAGAGCACCGGATGTATACGGTGTTTATCGTCACACGATCGTGGCGGCAGCGTGAGCACCGGGAGGATACGGTGTTTAACGCCACCTGATTGTGGCAGTAGTGAGAGCATCGGGAGGAAACGATGTGTATACCCGCAGGATTGCAGCTTGCGTGAGCACTGATTGAGGTCGGTGTGTAATGGTAAGTGATCAGAACAGCCCCTTCACTATGAGGAGGAAGGTAGCATAGTCTGGGCCCGAGTTGCCGCGAGACTATAAGGTATGAGTGTGGTGTAGAATTTGGAATTCCGTAGCCATTAGTGATTGTTTCTAGTAATCCCTATGGATTTAGGGGTGTTGTTAATAGTATAAGCTTGTATATTGCTAATTCCCCATCCCCAGAGAAGGTATCTAGGTACCGAGGTAAGTAGGTCCTGAGGAGGGAGATGGTTACGTTTCGGCCGGGTTGGTGGTGTCTTGGTGAGCTGATCCTATCTGGTCTGAAAATCCGGTCGTTACATCTGGTCACCTTATAAATCGCAGCTGGCAACAGTTCTTGCAGTGGAGTATGGTCCGGTTGCACACACTCCTTCTCAGATATGCCTGTAATCATTTTGTGGATCCGGGCATCCATATTTAAATGAAATGGCTCGATGGCTGCCTAAACTGTCCTTAGCGACAGCTCATGCTCCGTCCGGTCCATTTCTCCCCGCACAGTACAGATCATTTTCACTTCCCCCAGAGAGCCCGGTTTCTCCGGGGGAACAGACAGGGGGGGGGACGGATGGCGTCGGAGGGTGACTGGTCTGTTCCTGCAGCAGCACGCTGCACTTCGCTGCCGCAAGCGAGGACCCCGACCCATCGAGCCCCGGCGAGGGGGAAACCGGGTCCGCGGGACAGGGGCCCCCATCCACAGCCACTGTCGTGTCACGTCACTCCTCCCTCAATGTTAGTCACTCAGAATGACCGCTGTCAAAATTGGGCAAAAAAAAGACCTCCACTGCGGTAGACCGGACCCTGCTTGGTTCTCACGGCCGATGTTGTTCAACTGCAACCCGGCTGGGTCAAAACTCGAGGCCCCAGCTCTCCTGTTGGACTAGGCCGCAAACTTCAACTCAACACAACTCAGTCAATCAAGCCAATTAAGTTTTCGGGATTGCACCTTCGGAGTGCGCATCAGTTCATCCACACAGAGGTCGGGCGTAAAAACAGGATTAACGACAGGATCATCTGGCAGGATACGGAGGACGGCGGAGCCGAGAGCCTAAGCAGCCATCTTGTTTGCTAGCGTAGCTCCTCCCCCCGTTTGTGGGATTTTTGAACATTTAGGGCCCGATTCCGATCTAGCTCGGAAGGGCACCGAATGCGATCCGGCCGGACAAAGTACGAGCAGTACACGTGTTTTCCGCCCGACTCGTACAGCTGTACGAGCGAGCAAGTACAATGCGAGCAACGCAAAATTCACCGACCGAATCGTTTCCGGGTCCGAACCGCTCCGTACGTCTCGTCTGTAAGCAAACCGTGCTGTGCAATGGATGCGATTTACGACTGAGCCAGTACGTTGCACGTGTCGGACAGAAGGTTCGATCCGAAGTTTCCCGCTCGCAAAACGTCCGTGACGTTACCTTCGGGGGTCCGCGTCAGTTTCCCTGTCAGCTGCAGCCTTACGACTTGGACACAGGGGGAGACCCAAGGGTCTCCCCAACACAGACATGAATGGTGTAGATGGCACCGATGCGTACCCACTTTAGGGGGCACCTTAGTGCGAGACGTACCCATTCAGTAAATCGTAGCCCATGTACACGTCATACAACCGGCTCCTATTGACTTCTATGGGAGTCCGACCGAACCTAGTCCGGCAGCATGAGGCCGCATGGTACTCGCTCGGTCGGACTGCAGGAATCCGGCTCGGTCAGAAAACACTCCAGATCCAGCTCGGTGGAAAGCTTTCCGACCCAGATCGGAATCGGGCCCTTAGTTGTTACATTGCTTTAATGTTACTTTATGATGATTAAGTGTAATGTATTTCTAGGTTTGGGATTGTAATGTATTTTGTGAGAGGGTTTTCTTATTTACAGGTCAACAAACGAAAGGAAATGATTTTTGGTTTATAATAAACCAAAATGTTCAACTTTGATTTCCTTCTTTTGGGTTGCCAGGAGTGTTTTTTAAAATAAAATAAAAATCTGGTTTTGTATGGTTCCTAGATAATTTGCATTGCTTTAAGGTATGTCTATTCGATTGATTTTCTTTTAAAATATTTTTCACGTTTTTGGTAGATTATTTTTTTTGACTATGTGCATACAGAGAAAGATCTGCAGTAAGTATGGGCGGAAAATCCGTTCCGCTCGCGGATTTTGCGGATTTTCGGTAAATTCGCAATCCGCGAGATTCGCGAATTTCCCGCAAAATCCGCAAATCCGCGAGCAGCGGATTTTATGGCTTGCTCGCACTGTTCGCGTGAGTTCGCGGCTTCCCAGTTCAACTTCGCGCCCCGCGAATAAGCGCTAAATTGCAGAAATACGATCTTAGCAAAACTGAAACTACTTACCAGGTTCAAAAGTTCAAGCTCACCATTAGTAGCCATTTCCTGTAGTGCTTCCTGAGGGGCCCCTCCAGAGTTCAGTTGCCTACTTGCAACTATTATGTGACCCTGCTCTGACCCTCAGAATAGTTACACATATGCCACAAAGGTCCTGAATTACAGCTAAGGGAGACAAGCAGGAGCCAGGCTGGAAGTTCAAATCCAGTGACACATTAATCAGCCCCTAATTCATTATTGTCAGTTGGGGCAGGGCAGGTGTTGTAACTAATTTTGCAACAATGAAAGCACTTAGCAAGTGCAAAAGATCACTAATCAGGAAGCACTAAGGAAGCAGGTGGCAGCTAAAAAAATATTCTGTGACACATTAATCAGCCCCAAATTAATTCAGGTCACTTGAGGCAGGGAAGGTGTGCTTTGCTTTGCCACAATAATGTACACTGGACAACCAGAGGGTGTTGTGATGAAACAGAGGGTGGCATGGGTGAGCCTGAGGGTGGCATGTGGTGACAGAGGGTGGCAGTGATGAAGAAGAGTGTCCCAAACAGGCTGGACACGTATAAACAACAAGTTCGCAAAACCCGACAGGTAAGTTCGCGTTTGCGAAATTGTACAAAAACCCTCGCGACCTGGCAGAAACCCGCGCGAACACAAAAAAAAAAATCCCCAAATTCGCGAGAATTCGCGGATTTTGCGGATTGCGAGTTCGCAAATCCGCAAAATTCGCGAACGCGAGATTCGCAAAATTCGCCCATGCCTAATCTGCAGCTATAGAACAGTATGCCATTTTTATTTTATTTCTTACGGGTGGCAAATGTTATATTTTATTGTTTGTGTAAATATTATGTGATTGTTATTTGGAAATGTGTGGTGTATGTGTTGTGTTTATTATGTTGGATGGATTACATTTGTTTGTTGTTTTTGGTTGGTGAGGTTTACATTTTTCATGTGAATAATATATATACTATTTTATTATATCAGTCTTATTTAACACAGGAGTTTTAGTTAATGCTTAGATTAATGTTATAAAATATTATGTTTCTTATTTATATTAAAAATGGTTTGTTATATTGTTTTAGATTTTGTGATTGTTTCTGGGACTTTTATAGGCTATTATTTGTTTTATAATACATTTTTGGCTACTACATAATCTACCCCTTTGTTGTTTATGAAGAGTTTGACATTACATTGTAGCATGTTGTACATTCTTTGGGCTTGTTTGCTAAATCTAGATGCAATTTGGGTTGCAGATTGCTCCATTCATAGTTGCTGTTAGATTTGCTCTTTTTGAAATACTTCTATAAATTTGCAGAGTGTAGGGTGGTTTCTGCCTAATTCGGATTATAAAGTACTGGGCCATCCTTCCATTGTGTTGTTTGTTTTTGTTTCCTGTGTCAAGGTGCTGTCATAGACATTCCACCATGGTATTTGGAATTTGGGTTGGTGTCTGTGTACAGAGCGATGCAATCTACCAGCCAAAGTGTATTCATTTTGTTGGTAGAAACGTATTTCTATTAGTAAATTGTAGTGGTTTGCCACTTCTGTGACAAGGACATATGCTACTGGTATATTTTTTTTTTCCAATGGCAAATTGGCCGCTTGTTAGATATTCTGTACTTAGTGAAGATTGTTGAAGGTGTCTCGTCTCCATATGCTTTGATTGAAATGATAGTAACAGCCTTGTATAGCTATGTAGGGTTACATTTCTGAATCATGGCTTGTTCAAAGTCCATGATTATTTTTTACAGGTAGCAGGTATTTGTTTTATGTTTAATGTGATTTAAGAGGTAGTAGTATGTGCTGCTTTGTTTTTTTGGTAGTATTGGCAGCTTAACAATTTTTTGAAGTCATTGTGTACTTTCTTTTAGAAAGCACATATAAAGAGATAAAAGATGGAGACACTTTTGCCTAATTATCTGCTATTTTAGGTTTTAAGTTTATTTGTAAGTAGGTTTAAGTTTAAATATAAGTTTTACTTACATGGTTAGGTAGTTGTTGAGATGTTTAACTCTTCTTTAAGGGTCTGGTCAGACAAACCGACAGATTGTCCTTGTCTTGCAGTGTTTGTCGTTTTTGAGGTATTTAGTTAATAAAATGAGTGTGCCTTCACTAATGTTGCTTTAATTGCTTGTATGATTTTATTGGTTAAGGTTGTTTATAGTTTGATTTTATTGGTTAGTTTAGTTTGCATTTTTTTATTAGGTATGTCCTTCTAATGTCAATGCAAATTTAGTTTTTCTAATAAAGTTTTATATATAGTTTGATAGTTTTGAATATAATTTTATTTACATATTTATTTGAATTATTTATATATACATATATATGTGTTTGTCTATATATATATACATCTATGTGTGTGTGTATATATATTTAATATTACCTACTTGTGATCGCCAGTAGGATAGTTATAGTTAGAACCTATTTTCCATAGGAAATCCGCAATATTCTATTTGGATTAACTTTGGCGCCAGTTACCGAATCTTCGCGAAATTTTCAAAACTGGTGGGGCGCTCCAGTCCTCTCCTATCCTAAAAGTCTCGGTGTGATTCGTCAAGCGGTGGCCGAGAAAAAAGGGGGGTCCGAAAACGTGTTTTCCCCATGCAATTTTCCATAGGAACCTTTAATCGCAGCTACATCCCGAACTGCTGAACGGAATTACAGCAAATTTGGCAGAAAGGTAGACCTTGGTTCAGAGTCGTGCCTTTTTGTTAAATGGTGTAAATCTGTTCAGTCGTTTTTTAGATAATAAGGAAAAAATACATATATATATATGGGCGGAGCCTAACCACACATCTCATCGTGAGATCTGATTGGCTGTCAGTACTTCATCCAGGAAGTGTTGGCAGCCATCTTGGGACCAATATACATGATAGCACCTCATTAAAAAGCATTGCAGTTAATAGAAGGTTTTAAGACTTTAGTTACATTATAAATCATTTGTGGATGGTACCATACTCATTTTAGGAATTGTGGTGTGTTCTAAGGTGATTTTACCATGTGAAAAAGCCTTCTGCTGGGATATCATGAATCATGTTTGAGAGAAAACTATTTTCTCATGCTTTTCCCACATAGGTTTGGAAGGTGATTTATAAGCTAAACTGAGAGCATATTTTCTGTAAATTCACATTATCTTTTTCAGTCATGTGGGAATGAAGTCTGACATTCTCAGTAAAACATGAACATCCAACAAGGGCAGAGACTGTCTCTTGATTCCTTTGTGTTCTACTGCAGCTTCCCAGAGTGTTCTAAAGAACAATTAGAACGCTAACAGTCCTACTTATGACAAACGTATGGCACACCTGAAGCCATCTTGATTGGAATAAAGTGGTATCTCTTAAAACATTTAATTTAAAAAGGAACAACATGAGAGGGTTCATTTTGCCATAGAAAGTATTATTAGTGCTGCAGAAAGAAACATTAGGGCACATTTTGAGTGGCTTCTCAAATCCTCTTCTATTTCATTAAAAAGATTCTGACATGCAGACTGAAACATGCACTTTCAATACCAGCAGCAGACTTCCCTGGTGAGCAATAGCTTTACTACAGTGATCTAATAAGCAACTAGAGTGCTAACATTCTGAATTTATGGCAAATGTGTGACACATCTGAATGCCTTCTTGATGGAATCAACGTAAAAAACTGAAAGTATTTCCTACTGAGGAGACTGTAGTAAATGAGGAAATTAGGAAACTTCATAACAAATAAGTCTCCCAAGATGGGCACCAGAGACAAAAGAGCACAAATCTAGCACAAATATCACCCAGATGTAGCCCAAGTATAGCCCAATGACAGAATGTCCCAGAGTGTTCTAAAGAACAACTAGAGCGCTAACAGTTTTACTTATGATAAAAGTATGGCACAACTGAATCCATCTTGATTGGAATAAAGTGGTAACACTTCAAACATTTAATTTGCAAAGGAACAAAATGAGGGGGTTCATTTTGCCATAGAAATTATGATTAGTGCTGCAGAAAGAAACGTTAGGGCACACTTTGACTTCTCAAATCCTCTTCTATTTCATTAATAAATTCTGACATGCAGACTGAAACATGCACTTTGAATACCAGCAGCAGATTTCCCTGGTGAGCAGTAGCTTTACTACAGTGATCTAATGAGCAACTAGAGTGCTAACATTCAAGCTGTATGGCAAATGTGTGACACATCTGAATACCTTCTTGATGGAACCAAAATAAACAAGCATTTGCAATGCAATAAGGCTCGCATTAGTAAAGTTAGAGGTATTAGTATTGCAAATGACAAATTTTTTATTTATGTTTTTGTTTTCAAAGTAGCAAAATTAATAAGTTTGTCATTTACAATGCCAATAGTGTTAACTTTTGCAAACGTGACACCTATTGCATTTGTAATGCAATATGTGTTGTATTTACATGACTTAGATGTATTAATATTAAAAATAACAATGGTTTGTATTTTTTTCAATATTTAATACTTAAATAAAAGTTATTGTAATTTATAATGGCAATAGCTTAAACTTTTGCAAATAACTTTTTGGAAGATTATGTTTAGTGTACTTTATTGTGATGAAAATACAAGAACAGGAGTGAAATATTAACATTTTTTTGACATTTGTAATAAAGTTTGAAACATTGGGAGAACATATTTGAATAAGTTGTTGTTGAATGGTTGCCCAGATTGATGCTGTGGTGGCTCTAAATGATGTTGTGGCGGCGACGAGTGATGCTGTGGCGTTCAGTGATGCTGTGGTAGCGCATAGTGATGTTGTGGTGCCCCTGAGTGATGCTGTGGTGATGCGATGGATAGTGAGGGCGATAGATAGATAGAGGGAGGGCGAAAGATAGATAGAGGGAGGGCGAGAGATAGAGGCAGGGTGAGAGATAGAGGCAGGGCAAGAGTGCGAGGGATGGAGTGTGGGCGAGGGATGGAGTGTGGGGCGGGGGAGGGATGGAGTGTGGGCGAGGGATGGAGTGTGGGGTGGGGGAGGGATGTAGTGTGGGGCGGGGAGGGATGGAGTGTGGGGCGGGGTAGGGATGGAGTGTGGGGCGGGGGAGGGATGGGGTGTGGGGGGGATGGAGTGCGGGGTGGGGGAGGGATGGAGTGTGGGTCGGGGGAGGGATGG
Organism: Lissotriton vulgaris; assembly: GCF_964263255.1. Classification (NCBI taxonomy): domain Eukaryota; kingdom Metazoa; phylum Chordata; class Amphibia; order Caudata; family Salamandridae; genus Lissotriton; species Lissotriton vulgaris. The sequence continues at coordinate 818,508,961 of NC_141696.1, read as the reverse complement.
AGTGTGGGGCGGGGAGGGGTGGATGGAGTCGGGGGAATGGATGCATGGATGGATGGAGGGCGGGTATGGATGGATGGAGTGCGGGGATGGATGGATGGAGTGGGGGGGTGAATGGATGGAGTGGGCGGAATGGATGGATGGAGTGGGGGGATGGATGGATGGAGTGGGTGGGATGGATGGATGGAGTGGGGGGGCTGGATGGATAGAGTGGGGGGATGGATGGAGTGGGATGGATGGATGGAGTGGGATGGATGGATGGATGGAGTGGGATGGATGGATGGAGTGGGATGGATGGATGGATGGAGGGAGTGGGGGTGGATGGATGGAGTGGGGGGATGGAAAGATGGAGTGGGATGGATGGAGATGAATGGATGCAGTGGGATGGATGCATGGATAGATGGAGTGGGGTGGATGAATGGATGGATGGAGTGGGGGGATGGATGGATAGATGGATGGATGGAGTGGGATGGATGGATGGATGGGGTGGGATGGATGGAAGGATGGATGGAGTGGGATGGATGGATGGAGTGGGGGATGGATGGATGGAGTGGGATGGATGGAGTCGGGGAATGGATGCATGGATGGATGGAGTGCGGGTATGGATGGATGGAGTGCGGGGATAGATGGAGTGGGGGTGGATGGATGGAGTGGGGGGATGGATGGATGGATGGAGTGGGGGGATGGATGGATGGAGTGGGGGGGATGGATGGATGGATGGATGGATGGAGTGGGATGGGATGGATGGATGGAGTGGGATGGATGGAGTGGGATGGATGAATGGATGGAGTGGGATGGATGGATGGATGGATGGATGGATGGAGTGGGGGGATGGATGGATGGAGTGGGATGGATGGATGGATATGAATGGATGGAGTGGGGTGGATGGATGGAGTGGGGTGGATGGATGGATGGATGGATGGATGGATGGAGTGGTGGGATGGATGGATGGGGTGGGATGGATGGATGGATGGATGGATGGAGTGGGATGGATAGATGGAGTGGGATGGATGGATGGAGTGGGGGGATGGATGGAGTGGGATGGATGGATGGAGTGGGGGGATGGATGGATGGATGGAGCGGGGGGATGGATGGATGGTTGGAGTAGAGGAGCCGAAGGCAAGAAAAAAAACCGAGTACAATCAGGGAAGCAGAAGTCAAGAAAACGAGGGCAATCAGGGGAGCAGAAGGCAAGAAAAACAAGTACAATCAAAGGAGAAGAAGGCACAAAAAATGAGTACAATCGGGAGCAGAAGGCAAGAAAAAAAACAAGACAATGCAAGTAAAAAATCGTAGGTAATATAAAGAGAGAAAAGGGGAGGAAGAGAGGCGAAAAAAGGAGGGGAGGGAGAAAGAGAGGGACAGGGACTCAGCAATTAAAGTACAGGATCCATACATAAAATGTAATATTTTGCAAAAACTTGCAAATGGAAATGTTTTTTTAAACTAAGGGAAATTAACAGTAAAAAAAACAGTCCATAAGACCACAAAACAGGCCCACAAAAGTGCCCAAAAAAAATGGCCCACACACGGGCATGTCAGACCCGCCCATTTGGCTTGCCCGATTGCCCCAGTCCGACCCTGTTGTGCACGAAAAACAACGCAATCTGCTATTAATCTAAGCCACACGGCTACGTCTCTTTCTCTGGGGTAATATGAGCACCGTTGTATTCAACCAGGCAAATGTATTTCGAGGTCATGTTATATAGTTACCTCTATTAACACTGAGGGATGCAAAGTCAGTTAAATCACAGCTGTGCACATTTAAAAATAAGCTTTGTGGCGTGCAAACTAAAAAAGTGATGCAAACTAAAACAAGAACATCGCCGAAAGAAGCTTTTACTTAAAGCAGGGGGCGGGGGAGCGGATCCCTTTGAAGCACGGCCTAGCGGCCGTGAAAGAAGTGTGAAACAGCAGGGATGTAATTAGGGGGAGGAGAAGTGAGGCCGAGCGCGTGCTGGGGTGAATGCCTGAGGCCGAGCTGCCTGTGGGAGGGAGGCTGATATGAGAAAAGGCTATTCTAGTGCTCATTTGAAGACCTGCAGCCACTGCAAATGCTTAAAAATATCAAGCTGTAGTAAGAATTAATTTATCATTCTCCTCTATGCAGCCTCTTCTTACCTGTTCATAATATGGACTGTGATCCTTATATCTTACTTTTTTCCAATGATTTTGAAACTCCTTTGGAGCAATACTGACTTGATTTTAAAAAACTTGCCACTATAGTTGCTGCATAGCTGTACAATATGCCTGCCGTTTAGCACGCATACAAAAGGGGGGGGGGGGCGTGAGCTAACGGCCGGAGCTGCCCACTCAGGAACTGGGGAACCAGGTTCGAGTCTCGGCGTCAGCTCAACATCCTGTGATTCTGGCCAAATCACGTAATCTCCCGTGCCCACTTAAAATGAATGTGTCCATGTGTAATGTAACTGGTACTCGCCTAAAGCGCTCCAATATCTTCGGACGACTTTGTGCTACAAAAAAAAATTACACTGGTCGAGTGGTTTACTGTTGCTCTCTGTGAAAGTAAAAAAAAACGAGGAGTAGACAAGGCTCATAGGCGAAAGAATGCCCCCATGTATGATGGCGCTTGTGCTTTTGGCATGTGTATAGCACCCTGTATCATTCACTTGGCACCACAGCGCTTTACTCATCTGGGTGTCCTTTTCCTCTGCTAATGTGTGTGGTTCTTTGTACTTGCTTGAGGTGGTCATTCTTGTTTGTGTTTCGCTACTTGAAGGGTAAATTCGCTTTTGATTCTGTGAACATCTTTGTAGCGACTCGTGCGGGTGTGTACGGACGCGGAAGGGGTCTGTTACTTGTCATGTGCTGGGTGGTCGGTGGTGACGCTGACACTTTCACCAACCAGGTTTATGGCTGCGATGCGACGCTCTGCGCATGCGTGAGTGGTGGGACTAAGCTGGCATTAGCTGCAAGGCGCTATAGTAGATGTCGGGTCTGTGAACCCGGTCCAGTTGCGGAGCTTCGATGCTGGGTAATGCGTGTTGGTATTACTCCAAGGCCCTACGAAAAAAGAAAGACGACGATGAAAAAAAAGAGGAGAAATAGGAGGCAGGGGGCGAGAAAAACGAGAGAGGTGAAGAGAGCGAAAGGGAGAAAGAAAGCCAGTGAGTAGTACAAGCTGGGAGAGTGAACAAAGCCAACACGTGAAACAAGCCCTCGGCATTGCTGTGGTGGGGAGGGGGGGCGCAGTGGGCAGTGAATAATTAGGGGAGGAGAAATGCCAGAGCGCACGCTGGGGGACACTTGTGGGAGGGAGGCTGGTGGCTTTGATGCATGCAAGCGCTTTTTTTACGGGCACAGCATCAAATCGCCCGTTTGGTTAAGCTCTCGTTAAGTCCCAATATGTCTCCACATCTGCAATGTGCAAGCGCATTGGCAGAAGTCGAGCCCTAAAAAGCAGTGAAAATGCAATAGGTCTTGCCCTAATTTAAGTTAAAGCAATTCTGTTTAGAATTAGGTGGCGTTTTAGCTTTGCTTTTATTAGTGTTTTTCAAACTTTCATGTGCATAACATGCATATGTATGCATATATGTATATGTATGCATGCATTTAAATTTTTATTTATGTAGATATGCAGATTATATATATGTTTATATATGTGTATATATATATATATATATATATATATATATATATATATATATATATATATATATATATATATATATATTCACAGAAAAAACCATAGGTTATAGACCATATATAGTTAGGAATTTGCATTTACAAAACCTTGAAAATTCACCGAAAAAACCATAGGTTATAGACCATATATAGTTAGGGATTAGCATTTAAAAAACCTTATTTTATTTGCACAAAACCATTGAAATTCCATATATAGTTAGTTGCACTAACTATATATCGCGGACCCGCAATCCACTGCTAATGATGTCACATATTACATCATTCATGACATGGTCAGTGACATCACTGATGACATCTCAAATGACATCACTGATGACATCCCTGATGACATCACTGATGACAACACCCAGTGACTGTATGTTTCTGTAAAGTTAAAATATGTCTTACATATTGAAGAATGAGTGGATGTATAAGTGTCTGGATGAAGGATTTAGTAGGTGCTCGACTGACTGTATGAGAGAATGATTAAATGTGTCTCACTGAGTGCATGGGTTAGTGATTAAAGTGTCTTAATTTGGCAATCATTATTTATGTTCTTCTGTAAACTGCTGCATGTTTAAATCAGTAGCTATATCAGTAACTATATGGGTTATTGAATGGTTGCCCAAGTATTTGTATGGGAGACTGAGTATGTGTGTGGGTGGCTGGGAGGTGTATAACTCTGTGCATAGATGTGTGAGCAGTTGATTCCCTAGGTGTATGGGTTCAAAAGTGCATGTAGAAACAGCTGTATGGACAGTTGACTGTGTGCATGAGTATATTGGTGAGTGAATGGATATCTCAGTGCTACATGTCAAAGTAAGTACATATGTAAAACACACTCCATGTGAGAGTTGACATATATAAATAACTGAACATAAGAGCCAGTGAATGTGAGAGTAGCTGTATGAATCATTGTGAACTTGTATCAAGGATTGTATAAGAGAGTAAATATGTGTTAGTATATGTTTGAATAAGTAAGGTGTGTATAACTGTATAGTTGAGGAAATGGAGATGTGATTGATTCTTTGCATGACTGACTAGGTGTGTGAGTAACTCCATGGATGTGTGACAGTCTGTGAGTGCCTGTTTACACTGAGTGTATCTAAGGTTATATTAGAGTCTGAAGATGTATTATCACATAAATGATATCATCAGTGATGTAATCAGTAATGTCAAATGAGATGTCAGTGATGTCATCAGCGATGTCATTTGAGATGTCATCAGTGATGTCATCAGTGATGTCATTTGAGATGTCATCAGTGATGTCATCAGTGATGTCACTGACCATGTCATGAATGATGTAATATGTGACATCATTAGCAGTGGATTGCGGGTCCGCGATATATAGTTAGTGCAACTAACTATATATGGAATTTCAATGGTTTTGTGCAAATAAAATAAGGTTTTTTAAATGCTAATCCCTAACTATATATGGTCTATAACCTATGGTTTTTTCGGTGAATTTTCAAGGTTTTGTAAATGCAAATTCCTAACTATATATGGTCTATAACCTATGGTTTTTTCTGTGAATTTCATTGGTTTTTTAAAAGCTAATATCTATAGCTGTAAAATATATTCTTTATTAAGTGACGTATCACGTAGCCCGTGAGACGCCTCATGATGCATCGCATAACCGTGACGTATCGTCTCTGCAGCGCAAACCAAACCCAAAACGTAAGCGCGCCAGAACACGCTTAAAGATATATATATATTTTTTTAACCTTAATTAGACAAAATCCACACGTGCACATATCACAAACGTTCAAAAAACACAATATGTCGGACTCCCGTTACGCTGCCGGTTAGCTGCCCGGTTAACGTACCAGGAAGCACCTTTACCGCGAAAAATCGCAATTTTTTTTTTTCACCCCCCAGGGAACTTTAATAGCCCCCTCATCAATCCTAGGGGTTCAGGAGGGGTCTGCCTTACCCCTTTCATTCATTTACACCTTTTTGGCGGCCGCTCCAGACTGTTTACAATGATAACAGCCAATCAGCTTCTCCTCAGACTCCCGTTACACTGCCGGTTAGCTTCCCGGTTAGCTGCCCGGTTAGCTGCCCGGTTCGCGTACCAAGACGCGTCTCTACGGCGAAAAAAATCGGAATTTTTTTATTTTTATTTTTTGGGCCCAGCGTGGCTCTATAATATCCCCTTCATCAATCCTAGGGGGTCAGAAGGGGTCTACCTTGCCCTCTTTCCTTCATTTCCCCCTTTGTTTTGGCCTCCTCTTGTCTCTCGATCCTACCGAGAGACAAGATGGCGGCCGCTCCGGACTGTTTACAATGTTGACAGCCAATCAGCTACTCCTCAGACTCCCGTTACACTGCCGGTTAGCTTGCCGGTTAGCTTCCCGGTTAGCTGCCCGGTTAGCTGCCCGGTTCGCGTACCAAGACGCGTCTCTATGGCGAAAAAAATCGGAATTTTTTTATTTTTTTTTGGGGCCCGGCGTGGCTCTATAATATCCCCCTCATCAATCCTAGGGGGTCAGAAGGGGTCTACCTTGCCCCCTTTCCTTCATTTCCCCCTTTGTTTTGGCCTCCTCTTGTCTCTCGATCCTACCGAGAGACAAGATGGCGGCCGCTCCGGACTGTTTAGAATGTTGACAGACACCGGAGAGCCAATCAGCTTCGCTTCGCAAAGTTCCGATACGCGAAAAGTTCGCGAACCGGAGCGCTGCCCGGAGCGCTGTTACAGATATATATCTTGTTTTAAACGTTAATTTCTCAAAATCCACTGAAGCACATATATTGAGAACTAGCAAAGGCACATCGGGCTAACAGTCCCTACAATTTTGCCAAGTTTCGTGGAAATCCATTCAGCCGTTCGGGCTAAAAGTGAGGCCAACCGCCCTATGGAAATTAACATGGGAAAAACGCGTTTTGGGACCCCCCTTTTTTCTTGGCCCCCCCTTGACGAACCCCCCCCAAATTTCCAGGAGCTGCTCAGAAACAAAATGTGCCATTTTCCTGAAAATTTCAGCCAATTCCGTCCACAAACGCCAAAGTTATTAGGCATAGAATTTTCAAAAGTTCCATAGAGAGAAAATCCTAACTATATATACCTACTGGCTATCGCCAGTAGGTAAAATATATATATATATATATATATATATATATATATATATATATATATATATATATATATATATATATATATATATATATATATATATATATATATATGTCACAAAAGGTTGCCCTCGCAGGAGTGCCACTCACGAAGGGGTTACTGCACACCAGCCACCGGTAACAGCACCCAGTCTGGCACAATCACTTCTTTTACAATGCCATACGCGTTTCGGGCTCTCTGACGCCCTTGATCAATGGCAGTGCAAACGGGAAACAGACAGCATTAATTGGAAGCACATATTTATTCAAATTAGTGATCCCCGCCCTCGTGGGCTGTAGCAGGACGGCATTATGGTATTTGTTGTTTCCTGCCAAACTCCATTGCGCTTTGAACCCCAGTGGGTGCCTTCTGTAATCCATTAAAATGTCTTGACCCAGGTGGGTGGAAATGAATTGAAACCGGCGCTGTAGTGCTGCCAATAAGACCAGTAGCTCAGGCCCCCCTCGTTCTCCTCACCGCTCGAAGTCCTGAGCAGGGCAGATCCGCATCCAACAGCGGCGGGGCACACCCGTGGCTGGACCAGCCTTAATATTCATGTCACAAAAGGTTGCCCTCGCAGGAGTGCCACTCACGAAGGGGTTACCGCACACCAGCCACGGGTAACAGCACCCAGTCTGGCACAATCACTTCACTTACGATGCCATACTTGTTTCGGGCTCTCTGACGCCCTTGATCACTGGCAGCGCAAACGGGAAGACGGCATTAATTGGAAGTACATATTTATTCAAATTAGTGAGCCCCGCCCTCGTGGGCTGTAGCAGGACGGCATTATGGTATTTGTTGTTTCCTGCCAAACTCCATTGCGCTTTGAACCCCAGTGGGTGCCTTCTGTAATCCGTTAAAATGTCTTGACCCAGGTGGGTGGAAATGAATTGAAACCGGAGCTGTAGTGCTGCCAATAACACCAGTAGCTCAGGCCCCCCTCGTTCTCCTCACCGCTCGAAGTCCTGAGCAGGGCAGATCCGCATCCAACAGCGGCGGGGCACTCCCGTGGCTGGACCAGCCCCAATATTCATGTCACAAAAGGTTGCCCTCGCAGGAGTGCCACTCACGAAGGATACCGCACACCAGCCACCGGTAACAGCACCCAGTCTGGCACAATCACTTCACTTACGATGCCATACGCGTTTCGGGCTTTCTGACGCCCTTGATCACTGGCTGCACAAACGGGAAACAGATGGCATTAATTGGAAGCACATATTTATTCAAATTAGTGAGCCCCATCCTCGTGGGCTGTAGCAGGACGGCATTATGGTATTTGTTGTTTCCTGCCAAACTCCATTGCGCTTTGAACCCAAATGGGTGCCTTCTGTAATCCGTTAAAATGTCTTGACCCAGGTGGGTGGAAATGAATTGAAACCGGCGCTGTAGTGCTGCCAATAACACCAGAAGCTCAGGCCCCCCTCGTTCTCCCCGTATATATATATATATATATATATATATATATATATATATATATATATATATATATATATATATATATATATTACCTACTGGCGGTCGCCTGTAGGTAGTTATAGTTAGGATTTTTTTCAATGTTAAATCTCAAAATTCTATTTGGAATAACTTTGCCACCGGTTGACGAATCTGCCTGAAAATTTCCTGAAAATGGCCTCGTCGAGCTCCGGTCCTTCCCTGAAAGTTTGGGGGGGATACGTCAAGCGGGGGCCGAGATAAAAGGGGGGTCCCAAAACGCATTTTCCCCATGTTAATTTCCATAGGGCGGTCAATTTCACTTTTAGCCTGAACGGCTGAATGGATTTACACCAAACTTGGCAAAAATTGTAGGGACTGGTAGCCCGATGTGCCTTTGCTATGTCTCAAGATATGTGCTCCAGTGGATTTTGAGTAATTTAGGTTCAAAAAAATATATATATCTATAGGCGCTCTCCGGTGCGCGCACTTGAGTGCGCTCCTGGCGCGACACGCGACTTGCGCGCAGAAAGCTGATTGGCTCTTGGGTGTCTGTAAACATTCTAAACAGTCTGGAGCGGCCGCCATCTTGTGTCTCGGTAAAATCGAGACACAAGGGGTTTGAAAAAAAAAGGGGCAAATGACCATAAGGGGGAAGAGTAGACCCCCTAGGTTTGATGTAGGGACTAAAATAGGGTCCTGCAGGGCATTAAATTTTTTTTTTCGTTTTGCGCGGGGGAAGCGCATGGTGCGCGCACCGGCGAAGCACGGGGAAAATCCAGGACCATATTTATGAAGGCCTTGCACTGTTAGTTTTGCGCCTCCTGTGCGTCAATTTTTGTGACGCACCAGCGGTGTAAAAAAATGCGCATTGTTATGCAATATTTAAAAAGTGACGCATCTATCTAGATGCGTCACTTTTTAAATATAGTGCAACGAGGCACATTTTATTACACTGCTGGTGTTATGCGTCACTTTTCTGTGCGCACTCCTTATGACATTCCAGATGTGTCATATTTAATGTATGACGAATCATGTTGCAAGGAGTTACAGATACGTCAGTATTTCTGACATATCTGTAAACATAAAAGTGATGCGAGGCAGGTGCAAGATTTTGACGCAACAGCATCCTAAAAGTGACGCAGAGAAATCTTATAGATTTCAGTACGTCGTTATTACCAAGCTTTTTGCGGGGGAATGCCCCCTTTGCATACATTATACCTGACGCAGATATAATGTGGCGCAGAGTTTTAAAAAGTGACCCATGTACCTAGATGCGTCACTTTTTAAAAATAGCGTCAGGTATAATGCATGCAGAGGGGGTGTTCTCCCGCAAAAAGCTTTGTAATAGCGACGCAGTGAAATCTTTGAGATTTCACTGCGTCAGTTTTAGGATGCTGTTGCGTCAAAATCTTGTGCCTGCCTTACAGCAGGTGTTAGACTGAGGCAAGACCTTTCACATGCTGCTTTCCCCATTTGAAAGGACGCATTACTGGAGTTGCGTCACTTTTGTGACGCACTCCAGCAATGCGTTACTTGGAATGTCATAAGGAGTGCGCACAGAAAAGTGACGCATCGCACCAGTGGTGTAAAAAAATGTGCCTCGTTGCGTTATATTTAAAAAGTGACGTATCTAGGTAGATGGGTCACTTTTTAAAATCAAGCGCCACATTATATCTGCGTGAGGTATAATGCATGCAGAGGGGGTGTTCCCCCACAAAAAGCTTTGTAATAGCGACGCAGTGAAATGTTTGAGATTTCACTGCGTCACTTTTAGGATGCTGTTGCATCCTTTAAATATAGTGCAACGAGGCACATTTTATTACACTGCTGGTGTGATGCGTCACTTTTCTGTCCACAGTCCTTATGACATTCCAGATGTGTCATATTTAATGTATGATGAATCATGTTGCAAGGAGTTACAGATACGTCAGTATTTCTCACATATCTGTAAACATGAAAGTGACGCGAGGCAGGCGCAAGATTTTGACGCAACAGCATCCTAAAAGTGACGCAGAGAAATCTCATAGATTTCAGTACGTCGTTATTACCAAGCTTTTTGCGAGGGATTGCCCCCTCTGCATACATTATACCTGATGCAGATACAATGTGGCGCAGAGTTTTAAAAAGTGACCCATGTACCTAGATGCGTCACTTTTTAAAAAATAGTGTCAGGTGTAATGCATGCAGAGGGGGTGTTCCTTGCAAAAAGCTTGGTAATAATGACGCAGTGCGTCACTTTTAGGATGCTGTTGCGCCAAAATCTTGCGCCTGCTTCACAGCAAACCTTTCACATGGTGCTTTTTCCATGTGAAAGGACACATTACTGGAGTTGCGTCACTTTTGTGACGCACTCCTGCAATGCGTTACTTTTGTGTTTACAGATACGTCAGAAATACTGACATATCTGTAACTCCTTGCGAATTGATTAGTCATATATTAAATATGACATATCTGGAATGTCATAAGGAGTGCGTCCAGAAAAGTGACGCATCGCTGTTTTCACGTAGCGATGCGTCACTTTTCAGAAATGAGGCCTCCAGTTTATTCACTGTGTCATAACTTTCTTTTCTAACACTCACCTTCTTTCATTCCTCCTACTTCACTTCCTTTCACCTCTCATACCTTTCTGTTCTTTCTTACTCATTCTCCTTTCAATTATCAATGCACTATATTTCACTTACTCTTCATTTTTTAAGAATATAGCTCTTTGATGAGAATTGGAGGTAGTTCTGAAAAGAACTTTTGGTTTTCTTCTTTTAACTGAACAGGAACAAAAACAGGGAATGGAAACTGCTCAACAGGAGCAAAAAGAAAAGAAAAAAATTAGGGGTGGGAAGGGCAGCGATGGTTCTCCAATGCTCGAACCATGAGCAGGACACTTTGCTCCCCATAGGTGAGGAGTTGATTGCAGTATCTGCATTTGACGACCCCATGGTTAAATGCAGGTTGTATGTTTGCTACCTGCTCCTGTGATTGTTCTCTCCCAGAAGAAGTTGCTCCTCCTGTTGATGTAGAGGCCCCATCTCTGGGAACCTCTTGTGCCAGAGCCCTGACACTTTCCCGGGCAAAATTCTGGGGGTGCCTCCTCTCCACATGGCGAATCATGGTGAAGTTGCCAAAAGAGTATTTTTTTGGGGGGTTACCCCGTGACAGGACCTGTTTGCAGATCCTGCACTCTACTTTTGGTGCATTCACCTTCTTCTGGTCTGCTGGAAACTTAAAAAATTTCCAGATGAAATGTTCTTTGACCTTCGGCTGAGGAGGCTCTTCATCAATGAAATCATTGGAGTCATCTTCACTGCTGGATGGTCTGGCAGCCATGATTAATCAAGGAATATGGAACAGCAAAAAAGGCAGGTCTTTCAGTCACAAAAGTGAAAGAAGAAGTGAAGGAAATGGGTGGGGATTTCATTCATTGTAAAAAAAAACTGTTAGCAACCAATGAAAAGTGTTATTTTAGGGTCACATGACCCGACGCGTTTACGCTGCGCGCTCCGGAGCACTTCCGGTGCGTTTACGCAGCGCGATCGTAGGCGCTTCCGGGGCGCAAACGTGGCGCGATCGTAGGCGCTTTTGCGTGCGTTTATGCGCCGCGAACGTAGGCGCTTCCGAGGGCACTTACGTTGCGCGCCGAAGTGACGTCATCAATCTTTTATAGAAATGCATAATCATTTTCCTTATTAAAAAAAACTAATTTTATTTGTATGGTACGAAATGTTTTGCATTATTATTAACTTTTCATTCATATTTTTTTTCACGAACGACAGTTGCGCTCTGGGTGCGCTTTCAGATGAGCTCACGGAAAAGCTTACCGGAGAGCTTAGCTGAAAGCTTCCCGGAGCGCGCACCCAGAGCGCAAAAGAAAAAAATTATATAAAAAAAATGAATACTTAAAAAAAAACAGCAAATTGTAAAAAAAAAAAAAGGTTAGAAACTCGATATACAAAGGAATTAGCATTTAAAAAACCTATGAAATTCACTGAAAAAACCATAGGTTTCACACCAGTTATAGTTAGGAATTAGCATTTAAAAAACCTATTAAATTCACTGAAAAAACCATAGGTTTCACACCAGTTATAGTTAGCTGGAAATTTTACTGATATAAAACCATTGAAATTCCCACGTTATAGTTAGATGGACTCACTATAACTTGCGCGTGCAATGCACTGCTGATGATGTCTTATTAAGCCAGTTAACCAATCAATTTTTAAAAACCATCCATTTAGACACTTATTTAAACATTTATTCTTCCATCAACTTTTACATATACATATATAAAATATATTTATTTTTCAGAAAGACACACATTCACTGGATGGTGTCATCAGTGATGTCATGAGTGATGTCACTGACCATGTCATGAGTGATGTAATATGTGATGTCATCAGCAGTGCATTGCACGCGCAAGTTATAGTGAGTCCATCTAACTATAACGTGGGAATTTCAATGGTTTTATATCAGTAAAATTTCCAGCTAACTATAACTGGTGTGAAACCTATGGTTTTTTCAGTGAATTTAATAGGTTTTTTAAATGCTAATTCCTAACTATAACTGGTGTGAAACCTATGGTTTTTTCAGTGAATATATATATATATATATATATATATATATATTCACACATGTCAATCAGTGTCAGTCAACAGTGTCAGTCAGTGTCAGTCAGTCAGTCAGTGTCAGCCAGTCAATGTCAGTCAGTGTCAGTCAATCCGTGTCAGTCAGTCAGTGTCAGCAAGAGCAGCTCTGCTGACCTGGTTCTCTGGCTCTAAAGCAGCTCTGCTGACCTGGTTCTCTGGCTCTAAAGCAGCTCTGCTGACTTGGTTCTCTCCCTCTAAAGCAGCTCTGCTGACCTGGTTTCTCTGGCTCTACAGCAGGTCTGCTGACCTGGTTCTCTGGCTCTAGAGCAGCTCTGGTGACCTAGGTCTTAGGCTACAGAGCAGTGAGTAGTAGAGAGTAGTAGAGAGAGAGTAGTAGAGAGAGAGTAGTAGAGAGTGAAATAGTAGAGAGAGTAGTAGATAGAGAGAAGTAGAGAGAGAAGTAGAGAGTGAGTAGTGAAGAGTAATAGAGAGTGAGTAATAGATAGTAGTAGAGTAGTAGATAGTAGTAGAGTAGTAGAAAGTAGGTAGTAGAGAGTGAGTAGTAGAGTGAGTAGTAGAGAGTAGTGAAGTAGTAGAGAGTAGTGGAGTAGTAGAGAGTAGTCAGTCAGTGTCAATCAGTGTCAGTCAGTCAGTGTCAATCAGTCTGTGTCAGTCAATCAGTGTCAGTCAGTCAGTGTCAGTCAATCAGTGACAGTCAATCAGTGTCAGTCAGTGTCAGTGTCAATGTCAATCAGTCAGTGTCAGTCAGTTAGTGTGAGCAAGAGAAGCTCTGCTGACCTGGTTCTCTGGCTCTAAAGCAGCTCTGCTGACCTGGTTCACTGGCTCTAAAGCAGCTCTGCTGGCCCGGTTCTCTGGCTCTAACGCAGCTCTGCTGACCTGGTTCTCTGGCTCTAAAGCAGCTCTGCTGACCTGGTTCTCTCCCTCTAAAGCAGCTCTGCTGATCTGGTTCTCTGGCTCTACAACAGCTCTCCTGGCCTGGTTCTCTGGCTCTAAAGCAGTTCTGCTGACCCGGTTCAATGGCTCTAAAGCCGGCCTGCTGACATGGTTCTCTGACTCGAGAGCAGCTCTGCTGACTGTTTCTCTCCCTCAAGAGCAGCTCTGCTGACCTGGTTATCTCTTCTATAGCAGCACTACTGACATAGTTGCTCTGGCTCTAGAGCAGCTCTGCTGACCTGGTTCTTTCCCTCTAAAGCAGCTCTGCTGACCTGGTTTCTCTGGCTCTACAGCAGGTCTGCTGACCTGGTTCTCTGGCTCTAGAGCAGCTCTGCTGACCTAGTTCTTAGGCTACAGAGCAGTGAGTAGTAGAGAGAGAGAGTAGTAGAGAGTGATTAGTAGAGAGTAGTAGAGAGTGAGTAGTAGATAGCAGAGAGTGAGTAGTAGAGAGTGAAGTAGTAGAGAGTGAAGTAGTAGAGAGAGTAGTAGAGAGAGAGTAGTAGAGAGAGAAGTAGAGAGTGAGTAGTAGAGAGTGAAGTAGTAGAGAGTGAAGTAGTAGAGAGAGAGTAGTAGAGAGAGTAGTAGAGAGAGAAGTAGAGAGTGAGTAGTAGAGAGTGAGTAGTAGAGAGTAGTGGAGTAGTAGAGAAGTGTCAGTGTCAGTTAATCAGTGTCAGTCAGTGTCCGTCAGTCAGTGTCAGTCAGTCAGTGTCAGTCAGTGTCAGTCAATCAGTGTCAGTCAGTGTCAGTGTCAGTCAATCAGTGTCAGTCAGTGTCAATCAGTCAGTGTCAGCAAGAGCAGATCTGCTGACCTGGTTCTCTGGCTCTAAAGCAGCTCTGCTGACCTGGTTCTCTGGCTCTAAAGCAGCTCTGCTGTCCTGGTTCTCTGGCTCTAAAGCAGCTCTGCTGACCTGGTTTCTCTGGCTCTACAGTAGGTCTGCTGACCTGGTTCTCTGGCTCTAGAGCAGCTCTGCTGATCTGGTTCTCTGGCTCTACAACAGCTCCCCTGGCCTGGTTCTCTGGCTCGAAAGCAGCTCTGCTGACCCGGTTCAATGGCTCTAAAGCAGTTCTGCTGACATGGTTCTCTGGCTCTAGGGCAGCTCTGCTGACCTGGTTCTCTCCCTCTAGAGCAGCTCTGCTGACCTGGTTCTGTCCTCTAAAGCAGCGCTACTGGCATAGTTGTTCTGGCTCTATAGCAGCTCTGTTGACCTGGTTCTCTAGCTCTAGAGCAGATCTTCTGACCTGGTTCTTATGCTCTAGAGCAGCTCTGCTGACCTGGTTCTCTGGCTCTAAAGCAGCTCTGCAGACATGGTTCTATGGCTCTAAAGCAGCTCTGCTGACTTGGTTCTCTGGATCTAGAGCAGCTCTGCTGACCTGTTTCACTGGCTCTAAAGCAGCTCTGCTGACCTGGTCCTCTGGCTCTAAAGCAGCTCTGCTGACCTGGTTCTTTGACTCTAAAGCAGCTCTATTGACCTGGTTTCTCTGGCTCTACAACAGCTCTGCTGGCCTGGTTCTCTGGCTCTAGAGCAGCTCTGCTGACCTGGTTCTCTCCCTCTAAAGCAGCTCTGCTCTCCTGGTTCTCTGCCTCTAGAGCAGCTCTGCTGACCTGGTTCTATGGCTCTAAAGCTGCTCTGCTGACCTGGTTCTCTGGCTCTAGAGCAGGTCGGCTGACCAGGTTGTCTGGCTGTAGAGCAGCTGTGCTGACCTGGTTATCTGGCTCTAAAGCAGCTGTGCTGACCTGGTTCTCTCCTTCTAAGGAGCTATGCTGACCTGGTTCTCTAGCTCTAAAGTAGTTCTGCTGACCTGGTTCTCTGTCTCTAGAGCAGCTCTGCTGACCTGGTTCTATGGCTCTAAAGCAGCTCTGCTGGCCTGGTTCTCTGGCTGTAGAGCAGCTCTGCAGACCTGGTTCTTTGGCTCTAAAGCAGTTCTGCTGACCTGGTTCTCTCCCTCTAAAGCAGTTCTGCTGACCTAGTTTCTCTGGCTCTACAGCAGCTTTGCTGACCTGGTTCTCTGCCTCTAGAGCAGCTCTGCTGACTTGGGTCTCTGGCACTAGAGTAGCTCTGCTGACCTGCGTCTCTGGCATTAGAGCAGCTCTACTGAGCTGGTTCTCTGGTTCTAGAGCAGCTCTGCTGACCTGCTTCTTAGGCTCTAGAGCAGCTCTGCTGACCTGGTTCTCTGGCTCTACAACGGCTCTGCTGACATTGTTTCTCGTCCTCTACAGCAGCTTTGCTGACCTGGTTCTCTGCACTCACGATGACCGCACCCGACTTTGCGAAATATATTTAAAAATAATATGAGTTTATTATAAGTACAAATATATTATTTTTATGAATATCTTAGATAATCTATTGCCCTAATATGTATAATAAAGACACATACATATCATTTTGGAACATAAATTATTTTTGCGGGAATCACGCACCCAGCGCGGCCTGTGGAAAATTAATTCATATTGATAAACATTATCTGCGCCATCTTGCCCTTTTTTTCGATGCCACACTTTTGTCGCACACGGCAGCCATTTTAGATGCCTTGGTCAGACCCTCTCTCTGCACGCCGCCGATCTCCAGCGCGGCTCTCCACCCTCGCAAGCATCTCCCCCACGCACTGGTCACCCCCGCTCTCTCTCTCTCATGCATGGGCCATAAACCCCCTGCATCTGCGCTGCTCTTCCCTGAGAATAACATCCCGTGCCTGCCCGACACCTCCCTTTCATCCTATTCACTATCGCACCCTCTGACACTCCTCTTCCTCCGTGTCCGATTGTCCAGGCCGGTCCCAGGCTATCACCTAGCCATGCGGATGCAGTTTATGGCCCCAACTGTAAAGAATCACCCCTCTTCAAAGGAGTTACAGTAGATCAAGGCCCCCACCTAATGAGATCCGTCACACCACACGCATTCCGGGAATCGGCGGAATGCCCCGCTGTTCCTACCGTCCGATAACGATCCTGTATTATGATTGGGGAGGGGATTCTCACTGTAAGGGTGTGTGGGAACGAGCCTGAAGCAGAAGATTCCGGGGATGTCTTTCATACTTCAAAGTACTTTTATTGTAATAAAGAATGTCTTCCTGCCATAAATGCGTGTATAAGAGGCCAGGCCTCAGAGATGCAGTTAGAGCACCTCGAGAAGATTCCCTGTTGGTCTGATCTGATGTGTTCTCCTCCGGAGAGAATAAACCCTTGTTTCCTGCCTTCCAGTCTCCAGCGCCTGCCTCTTCATTGATTAATACTTTGTGGGTTAAGAGGGGACATCGCCGGGAAATATTTAAGGTTATTACGTTCGTTGATTGCCTTCCTGTTTAACAATTGGCGTCCCAAGCGTGGGGCCCATCAGCGACACGTGGATCCAGTGGGAGAGGTCCTGACGACAGAGTGAACAACTGCAATGATCGGGAAAGAGCTCCTGCCCAATAGACCCTCGTCTGGCAGCCGATCATCCGAACTTCACTGGTTCTGAATCGACCTCTCTCGAGTGATCTACGGTCCTGACTGGGAACCATCAGGAGTGCCGCAGCAATATCGGAGATTGGAGGACGATCGGGCGCTGGAAGCGGAAGACGAGAAACAGCCCATGCGGTCCGGGTAAGGTCGTGTAAAAACGACAAATTGCGAAACGATGATGGTTCTTTTAGACATTCGCTGCTTACAAACGAGGAAGAGTACAAATCTTCCTTTGTGGACAGTGAAGGGTGGGTAACGCGGACTTTTGTCCCCCTTTTGTAATCTGTCGTGCCTATCTTTATTCCCCACTGTTTGTTTGATTGATTGATTGTCAGGGTAGCTCCCTTTTTGATTGTTAGAGTAGCTCCTTTTTGAGATATTCACTGTTTGCAAACAACGTAGAATAGCAATATTCTGTCTAGTCTTTGCAGATAGTGAAGGATAGGTAGTGCGGACCTTTGTTCCCCATTGTAATCTGTCATGCCTATCTTCTCCCCACTGATTGGTAATTGGTTCCACCCGGACCAATGTGAATTAGAGGTACATCATCCGGCTCCACCAGAGGGCACCCCTAATAAAAAGGACATATATAAAATACGGATTAGTCGTTGTATATTTTTAGCTAACTATGGGATAAAAATCACTAGAAAAAGGAAAGAAAAGAAATCAAGTAAAATAAATAGGCCACTGATAGGATCTTTTTGACCCTGCTAAAATAGAAACACTAGGAAATAGCCCTTCGCGAGAAATATGAAACTAGGGGGAGGAGCCAAGCTCGCGGTCGAGATGGCCACGAGGTAGCTCGGCTCCGCCGCCCTCGCTGCCTAAGCATGTCTGTCCTACCACCCACCCCGCCCAGTAACGGCAACATGAGATAGATAAAAGTCAGCAGGGACCTACCCTCCATTCCGGAAGCTCTGGAGTTTAGCAGGTCCGCGGCTACGCCCATCCGGAAGGTGAGGCCTCCGACACGTGGAAGCCGGGACCTTGCCGGCAGCCATCGACCGGCGAATCGTCCAGATGTGATGCCCAACCAGTTGCGGGCAGGGGATGCCTTACTGACGGCTCCCCCCTTTTTGTTGCCTGGTCCGGCCATCCTATAATGCTGCACCAAGAGACGGCGTGGGGTGCCCTGGGGGGAGGCGACACGAACGGGCCTCCCCCACCTCCCCAGGTGGAGGTTCCTCAGCTGCAGCAGGACGACCCTTAGCGTTTCACTCACCGGTCAGCGGCAGCAGGACGACCCTTAGCGTTTCACTCGCCGGTCAGCTGCAGCAGGACAGCCATTAGCGTTTCACCTGCCGGACAGCTGCACCAGGACTGCCATTGTGGATGGCCGGGGGACCCGCTCCAGCGGCCGGGGTGAAGAACGGCTGCTGCTGCGGAACGCTCAAAATGGCGGCCGGCTCCCCGGATTTGGGCCCGGTCCTCTAGAACGGCTCTAGACTACCCTGGAACCCGAATGCTTGCCTGCTTGAGCATGAGCCACACTCTTGAAGACATTGTCCAAGCTCTAAAGATCCCCCGGGAGTCATGGGCATTCAACCCCCGCGGGCTTCCGGTGGGGGCGACCGCCACTGTTGCTCGATCATCCTCCATTGATGTGCCCCTGCTCCGGGCAACTACCGCCTTATCCCCATCTGGTGCTGCGAGAGAGGCTGATCCAGAGCGTCAGCGGAGGGATACGCCTACTGTCCCGCTCTCCGGAGTGGCCACGACGTTGCCGCAAGATGGTGGTGCTCCCATACTGACGCCAGCTTTTGTCCGAATTACCAAGGAACACTGTAGACTACCAACTCAATCAGTTCCGGTGGAACCTCAACGTGACCTGGTAGGGAAGGTTTTGCCTTTCCCCGCCTTTGAGTATTGGTCCATGCTGCCTGTCCTTTCTGTTGGTGTTGACAAACTTTTTGAACTGCAGAAAGGGGTCCTGGTCCGGCCGTGGGTTATTAGAAGGATTTGAACTAAAACTTTGGACCTGCCCGGCCTCGGCCAAAATGGCGCCAATATAGGTGGGACCTGCAAATCCTTACGGTACCCTGGCTGCTTAGCCTTTATGTTACGGGATATGTACTTGGTCTTTGGACACATATCGGGCGGGGAAGGACACTGACTGGGCATGCAGACAACCCTGTTGATGTTGGTTTTGATCGATTATTGATTATTGTATTATCGTAGCTTCAAAGCACTGTTGCTCGTGGTACTCGCCCACGGTGTGCATCTGGATGATTTTTATCGTAACTGATCCTGTTATACTTTTGATTATTAAATTAACATTCACTGATCCTGCAACTATTAGACACAATCAGTTTTGCAATTAATGGCTCGACTGCTACGTATTTTTTTATATACTACAGCGTAATGTCCCCTTACCTTATACGTTTCTAACCTGCTCCGTGGCCGGCCTATATGGTTGTAGACCCGTATTTGTATGTTGACGTTTTTTTCACAATAAAGGTAAAAGTACAGATAATACAGACTCCTTGCCTGAATATTAGGATTGATTGAGATATTTTTATCCACCATGCCTTTCTTTCTTAAGGTTATGAGAGAATGGTTGCTTTAACTTGAACTGATTGTCGAATATGAGGTATGGTATTCTGTCCCATAATGTACGACTAATCGAGGAACACACGCACGTGGAAGAAAACTCGAATTTAAAAGACAAGTAAAAACGAGGCAACTTGTTCCCAAAAACTTCACCGAAGAGAATGTCATCTAGTCTGACCTTAGGCAAGATACGTACTATTGAAAACTCAAAAGCCCTCAGTGAAACCTGCCGCCCCCTATAGTTTCCATGCTCTACGGATAGGGACGGCCCCATACCATTGTAGACCGTATCTTTTCTTCAAAGGAAAACATGAACGCGTCACCTCCTTCACCTTATACTGAGTACTTCTAGCTTTTGATCCTTTCCTACACGCGGTCTGCAATACCACACTCGAGCGACCTATGCAGTGAACCGCCGATAAGTCGGGTACGTGGTAAGTAAAAGGTTTTTGTATTCATGCGTGATAATGTACTTTGAATGCTGCCCCCCCCCCCTCCTTTTTCTTCCTTCCTCTCCAGGCTACAAACGGAATTCTCGACCCGAGGACAAAAGAAGACCTACGCACCATGTTCCGCACAACAGGAGGACTAGTACAATTGGGTGGTATGCTGAGTGCAGAGGCTATCTCTGGTAGCGAAGAGTGATTCGTATGATATGGATGCGTACGTGGCATGATTTGTACAGTATGAATGCGTATGTGGCATAACTTGTGCAGTATGAAGACGCATGTATCATGATCCGTGTAGTAAGTACGTCTGCATCATGTATGCTTAGGTTGATCCGGGAATGTTTTTGTGTGACAAGAATACTGACTGAGCGGCCCGTGGGAGGAAGAAAACAGGCCTGGACGTCGTACTTGTATATGACAAATAAATAGACACGTAGGAGGGTAACTTACCACAGGGTCCTAGAGGGTTATCGCAGTAACGTCGAACAAATACCGAAGAGAAATGCCCAAACGTATGATCATTCCTGACGCTTAGGCCAAAATAAAACGCATCAATGGGTTGACATGTGAGCTAATAAAATAACGAGACGAAGAGTCCCCCAGGCCGGGGACGACCCTAAATACTCCTCCGCCAAAGAACTAAGAGATTGTTATGTTCTAGATTCACCCCTTCTTCTTCCACCCACTTAAAAAAACAAAAAATGAGATTTGCACCATTTCGTATCCGACCGGCACTCCTCCTTTGCATCAGCCGGGATCGCTATTGCAGGATAGTGGAGAACTCCACCGTGAGTACAAACACGACTGGACTAGCGTCCGACCAATAAAAGGGGAGTAAGTATTTTCAAGACAGACCACCAACCGCAATGATCAACCACTGAGAGATATGGGAAAAGGAATGCGCCTGATCCTGATTTTAATTAAGCAAAGGGCCGACAGTACGACATATATGTAAAATAGTCCGTCTGTCCTTTTTGTTCTTGATGTATGTCCTGTTCTAATACTCGTACGTCCCAAACCGCATGCTTTATATGTAAAACAGACCCGTAATGTTCTATGTTGTGTATTGCACTGAATAGTCTATTATTGTACACGATTACTCTCTCCCTCTCTTACCACTCTCTTCCTTACCGCTTTTCGATGTTGCACGTGTACTGAATAGCCTATTGTTGCGCATTACTCTCTCTCTCTCTCTCTCTCTCTCTCTCTCTCTCTCTCTCTCTCTCTCCCTCTCTCTCTCTCTCTCCCTCTTTCTCACCCTGAGGCCTCGCTCCTAACCGACCGACCACTATACCCCCCCCCCCCTGACCCCTGGTACACGACTCAATTGGCTCCAAATACAACGGTATTTGCACAAATTGACTGAAACAAAATATCGTATTGTGCCATGTTACTACCTCTCCTTTCTGTTAACACTGATGAAACTTAAATTGGCCAAGAAGGAAAGGACAGGTAAGACGACTGATGTTCCCTAATCTGACCCTTGGAAGGGGAGCTATATGTCAGTGTTTTTTTTTTTAAATGCCTTAGGTAACACGACCCTCACCGTCCAGATTGTCTCAATGCCCAAATTAGAGTGATCCGGATGTCCCCGTTTTCCCGGGATGGCCCCAGTTTTTTGTATCAGCTGCCCCCGGACCAGAGCTTGAAAAATATGGCTCGCGCCCCGGTTGTAAGGGACGGGTTGACTAACAACTGACACAGGCCAGCCGTTGTTCCCAGAAATGATTTAATTAACAAGCAAGCCACCGAGTTTAGAATGCGAAAAATGTCCCTGAATCCTTGCTGACTGAACTGTAGCCTTCGGCTAGATAACGCGCTTATGACCCAAAGTAAGATGGTAACCCCTCACCCCAGTAGAAATTAGAATGATGCTTATGAAGTTGAATTAGATCGAAATAGAGAGTTGTTGCAGTAGACCCCGCTGAAAGTAAAATGTTTAGCTGAAGGATAGGATATACCGACATAATGGAAAATTGCTTAGCCCATGTTCCTTTCTCAGAAAGATACCTATCAGCCCATGATGATAACACTTCGCACTTTTTTGTGAATTACAAAGCCCTGAAGGACGGTATAGCTTTGCAGGATTTGTACTAGAAGAATAGGTCTCTGCCAGAGGAGCTGACCTGAATGTGATAAACAATTGTAAAGAATAGGTCTCAGACTTCATATCACGATCATAAATGTAACGAAAACGAACGCCAACGACAAAGTTATGATAGAAGGCTGTGGAAATACTTGCAACCCTACACACCAGAAGTGGTTTATAAATTAGTAGCAAACATCAATGTGACGGATGTTTCCCCAGTCGCTTGGGGTTGGGAGAAAAATAGACTTGTATAATTACCTTCCCCTGCCAGTTCACTAAAAAATTGTTTTTCGAACTTATTTAAGGATGCCGTACAGTTGCCGGAGGAGAGGGGCCGGACGTGATGATGCACAGCCTGGCAACAGATCATGGAACGTCTACAACCTCGACCAAGGTGGAGCCGCAAGGTAAAGAGTCGCAGGACGAGGCACTATTTCCGACAAGGAGGAAAGAAAGGGCTGACCAGAAGCCCCCTGCTCAATGATCAACATGTGCCGGAAAGTCCCAGCCCTCTGAGCCCGATCAATGGGCCCACCTGCATAGAATTTCTTGCCCCCCTGGTCTGTTCCCGATCTGACCCCACTCCGCCCTCTCTTCCCTCGACTTTTCGAAAAGATTGCCCTCACACCCCCCCCTTTTTCCACATGGATTTCGTGACAATTGACTTAAAGAAGAAACACAGCATTCAGATAGAATAGGGCTTGTTACGAAAAGGAATGGAATATGGATACCCTGTCTAAGGTACCCATGAAAGAGTAGTCAGGGTACAGGGCACAAAAGGACCTTTGGCCAGGGAACAAGGAATGGCCACGCCCTGCAACGCGAGATCTGGAATAGAGCTGGACACATAGCTCCACCGCCGGTGCTCAACAGTGCCAACGGAAGACGAAGAAGAACACTGAGTACCTACCAGTAATGACCCGCTGTAATACGACGCTGGAAAGAGCGACACCTTTTTTGAACATTATCACCACCCCGACTGTCACTTATATTAAAGTTGCATTTCTCTCCCAAACCACTTTGTATTGAGTATGCTCCAATTGGATGTAAAAAGGACCTATCTGTTGAGACACTGCCTCAGTCACCTTCGCCTGTATATGTGTAACGACGAAAACGTTAAACTTTCTATGGTAAAGAATCATAGAAACGACAGTTATACATATGGATATACCCACTAGTTCGTATTCCCAATAATTGTAGGCCTCTGTGAAATGTACTCAATGCACTCTCACTGCAAGAACGTTTTTGTCCGATATGGTGGTATTATGATCTTCCCGCATCATCCTAGTAATGTACCCACCTCTAGATCTGAACATGCGCGACGCCACAAATGTAATTGTTATGCACTGTTCCCTCACCTAAACTCCCATTTTTACTGCCTGTGGTTATTACTAAAGACAAGGATAGAAAATAGGCCAGCAAGATGTCTTGGGAATGTTAAAGGGAGGACTGTGGAAAATTAATTCGTATTGATAAACATTATCTGCGCCATCTTGCCCTTTTTTTCGATGCCACACTTTTGTCGCACACGGCAGCCATTTTAGATGCCTTGGTCAGACCCTCTCTCTGCACGCCGCCGATCTCCAGCGCAGCTCCCCACCCTCGCATGCATCTCCCCCACGCACTGGTCACCCCCGCTCTCTCTCTCTCATGCATGGGCCATAAACCCCCTCCATCTGCGCTGCTCTTCCCTGAGAATCACATCCCGTGCCTGCCCAACACCTCCCTTTCATCCTATTCACTATCGCACCCTCTGACACTCCTCTTCCTCCGTGTCCGATTGTCCAGGCCGGTCCCAGGCTATCACCTAGCCCTGCGGATGCAGTTTATGGCCCCAACTGTAAAGAATCACCCCTCTTCAAAGGAGTTACAGTAGATTAAGGCCCCCACCCCATGAGATCCGTCACACCACATGCATTCCGGGAATCAGCGGAATGCCCCGCTGTTCCTACCGTCCGATAACGATCCTGTATTATGATTGGGGAGGGGATTCTCACTGTAAGGGTGTGTGGGAACGACCCTGAAGCGGAAGATTCCGGGGATGTCTTTCATACTTCAAAGTACTTTTATTGTAATAAAGAATGTCTTCCTGCCATAAATGCGTGTATAAGAGGCCAGGCCTCAGAGATGCGGTTAGAGCACCTCGAGAAGATTCCCTGTTGGTCTGATCTGATGTGTTCTCCTCTGGAGAGAATAAACCCTTGTTTCCTGCCTTCCAGTCTCCAGCGCCTGCCTCTTCATTGATTAATACTTTGTGGGTTAAGAGGCGACATCGCCGGGCAATATTTAAGGTTATTTCGTTCGTTGATTGCCTTCCTGTTTAACAGGCCCAGCTCGTATATGACGTCACGCGGGACCCGCCACCGCGCAAACGTCTCGTACCGTAATCGCATGTGTCGTGAATGCGCGGGATCAGGAGTCGCAGACTAGTTGCAAACCAATTGCGCACATCACGTAATATTAAATGTGTAAGATGTAACTGAAAAGCACGCAGCCGTCGTTCACCGTACGCGGATCCTTCACGACTTTTCTAAAATGGCGGCTAGAATCCGCGCACCCACCGTGATGTGTACCCTTTGAGTGCGCAACTCCCAAAAAAAATTGGGATTTTTTTTAAAGAAAATAATATAAATATATTAAAATTAAAAATTAAAACAAAAAAATGGATCAATATTTCAGTTTGAATTAAAACATTTTTTTGTTGTTGCAATTTTCAGAAAAATATATAATGTAATTTAATGAATAAAATATCTATAATTAAACAGTTAAAAAACTAGAAAATCAGTACAAAAAATAGGTATGACTACTATCGCACTTAAAAATTAGCATTTAAAAAACATTTGAAATTCACTGAAAAAAACCATAGGTTTCAGAGACATTATAGTCATAAGTTAGCATTTAAAAAAGCTTTGAAATTCACTGAAACAACCATAGGTTTCAGAGACGTTATAGTTAGAAATTAGCATTTAAAAACCCTTAGAAATTCACAGAAAAACGCATACGTTTCAGGGGTGTTCTAGTTAGCTGGCCATTTCACTCATACAAAACCATAGAAATTCCTTTGTTATAGTTAGTTCTGCTAACTATAACTCGCGCGCCCGCAATGCACTGCTGATGATGTCACATATTGCATCATTCATGACATGGTCAGTGACATCACTGATGACATCTCAAATGACATCACTGATGACATCATCCACGTGACAATCTTATACACCTCATCATACACTAGTATAACCATTCATCACTCACTGTAAAATACAGAGTACCATATTTGAAACTATTGACACCTCAATACCAGTTACTACATACCCACTCACTGATTCCTAAGTCTACACACACAACTACCCATTCAACAACTGAATCATTTGAACATGCAGTCACTAATTAATAGAACACTAATCAAAATGCACTTATACACATATATAGACATTGACACATCAGCAGTCATCTTAGTCGGTTATGCAGTCATCCTACTCACTCATGAAAAAAAATAATCACACTTACATTTACTCACTCACACAACTATCCAACACCTCATTTATTCAAACACATAGTAACTCATAGTTAATATGTTAAAAAATCACCATTACAATTATACACTCATTCACATAGTTACTTTCACAATCACTGACTCTTTCATACACTTATTTATATACACAAGCTCACATACAATGCCTTTTATTTTTTTACTTTGTAGAAGATGTACAACTAAAACATATATTCGCTCACCAACACACAAATAAATACACTCAGTCACCCAAACAACCGTTTCCACATGCACTCTTAAACCTATACACGCTTTGCATTTACCACAACGTTTGTAACCAACATGGGTACGATATTCTTTCTTGCCTGATTTGGTGACATAATTCTGGCTCAATTCATCCCTGAGGGTTCTCTCTTTACGAAAAGTAATTTGTGGATTTTCATTCAGATATTTCCTGAGATGTTCTCTTCCTGAATAGTTTAGTTGTTAATAGATTATTCTTAATTTCTATTTTTATATCCAGGAATTCCATACTGTTTTGACTGATATGTTCTGTCAGTTCTAAATTAAGACAGTTAACATTTAGTTTGTCGACAAAATGTTTAGCAAATACAGCATCGCCAGAAATTAAGAATAATCTATTAACAACTAAACTATTCAGGAAGAGCACAGCAGGCAACAGCATTCTGAGAGCATCAAGCTGCCATCCAAAGAGCCTGGTATGCAGCATTCCGTATGGCGAACTACTGCGCGCCAGGCGGAATTGCAGTACCCAGGAAGACTATGAAACAGAAAAAGAGATCCTGTGTCAACGATTTTCAGACAGAGGTTATAGCACCAAAATAATAAGTAATCCTGTACAACGAGTTAGCATTAAAACGAGGGAGGAATTGCTGCAGACGAAAAAAATACAGAATGAACCAGATACCATCAGGTTCATAACTACATTCTCAGGACAATCATGGGAAGTTCCCAGAATTATCAATAAACACTGGCATGTCTTAAATACGGATGAACATCTCAGGAAATATCTGAATGAAAATCCACAAATTACTTTTCGTAAAGGGAGAACCCTCAGGGATGAATTGAGCCAGAATTATGTCACCAAATCAGGCAAGAAAGAATATCGTACCCATGTGGGTTACAAAGGTTGTGGTAAATGCAAAGCGTGTAAATATAGCTTTGACTGTAAAGTTCTAAAAATACCAGGAACTACACGAGAATTCACCATTCGTAAACATCTCACATGCAACACCCCATATAGTGTTTATGTACTTATGTGTCCCTGCAATAAGTGGTACGTGGGGAGCACCAAACATGAGGCCAAGAAAAGAATTTTGGAACATTTACGGGCCATTCGTTCCCACAACAAACAATACCCCATTGCCAGACATTTTTTTGATGTACACATGCAGAATGAGACCA
The DNA here is from genome assembly GCF_964263255.1 of Lissotriton vulgaris. NCBI lineage: Eukaryota > Metazoa > Chordata > Amphibia > Caudata > Salamandridae > Lissotriton > Lissotriton vulgaris. The sequence goes on along the minus strand of NC_141696.1, from coordinate 818,481,797 downwards.
TGATGCGGATGGTGGTAATAGACTGTGTAGATTTGGGTGTACGGGGTGGTAACTATGAGTTATCACTCAGAAAACTGGAATCTAAATACATCATTGATTTTCAATGCCTGGCCCCGAGAGGGCTTAACATGAGTGAAGAATTGTCAGTACATTTACATGAATAGAAAATGTTAGATAATATATTGTCAGTCGTCTGATTGTACATATTTTAACTTTTTTAGATGACATTGGAGGACTAAAAGGCAATGACCGCATGTGGATGGCATGGATAAGCTCATGGAATGATTGGACCATGCCCACTGGGGCTAGGACTTTCTTTTGCATATATAGATGGAAAACGAAGTGCAATATTGACATTTGGTGAACTGGTATATTTGCCCACTGGGGCGTGATTGTGTTTATGTGTACAATCGACACGGACTGCGTCATAATAGGCGCAGTGGTTCAGCCAATTGGGTGCAACTAATTGTGCGGAATTGTGGATGACGAGTCACACGCATAAATTCGTAGCTGTGCTATATAACACGGCTATACGTTTTCCGCAATTATCTAGAGAACCAAGACACATACGAGCTTCTCTTGTTATTCTATTTACACAAACTCGTGCATTTATGTAATTGAATACTGCAATACAATGAATGAGAATGTTATTTATATGTAACAAAGTATATTGATTGTCAACTTATTTAACAGATCAATGAGAGCCAATGCACCATTTATATATATACTATTGCCTAGACAAAGATGTCTGCCATGTTTCCAATGTTTGTCACATGACTTTTTTGCACTATGGGTGTGTTTTGGTAATTTAAAAATGGCCGACGGCTGTCGGTCCGATGAGCGTGATCAAGCCGTAAGGGTGAAACGCGTCGTAACTTTTCACTTGCCAAAATAAAGGTTACTAGCAAGCGCTGTGTGTCCAGGCGATCTTCTTGATTAAGAGGTGATTTGGAGTTAATAATATATAAAAGAAAATATATATATATATATATATATATATATATATATATATATATATATATATATACATATATATATATATTTGTGTATATAAATACTTAGAACATTTACATTGTTGTTTAAATGTTTGTAGTTAATTGAAATACTTTTTTTGCTATATTGTTTATAAATTTAGTTATATATTTTGTTGGGTGAATTGTAAATATTTTGGTTATGTAATATATGTTTTTGTAATTCATACATGTGTATAAAATGTTTTATGTTTATTTTAAATATTTGTTTTATGTAAAAAGTTGTTTTCTTGTATTTAGTAATGATAATGTAATTATTTTGGTAATATTATTGTAGTCGATACTGAGTAAATCAATATTTTTGGCATATTATATGTTTAATTAATGATGAAGTTATTTTTGTTTCTGATATTTGTGTTCCCACCAATATTTGCGGTTTTATTAGTTAAGTATGGGAAGGCGACATTTTTGTTGAAATTTATTTCCCAATATTTTTATTAACAATACTGTATGCCTCAATATTATTTCAGTGATCCTCTTCTAGGATATAGGGTCCGTGACTACAATTGTCACATGTCAGGGTGAAGGGCCTATCTTCTGCAGGATGAGTGGAATGGCCCACACACCTGCAACTGCCCCAACTGGAGTGGGCACCTCTAACTTCACTCACCGAGATCTACACAACAGGATCCACACTGGGCTTTGCATCCTCAAGGCAATTTCCTCCTCTTCCTCACAGTGCTCTCTGTTCTTGGCAGGCAGACAGACACTAGGTACTCTCCACCTCGCTGGTTACGATGGTCTAAGCAGGCAGGCAGACTCTAGGTACTTCTCCTCCTCACAGGAGGCTTTGGTCTTGACAGGGAGGCAGGAGGCTGGTGCTCTTGCCTTGTTGGATGACGGGCACTCACCCAGTAGGGAGACTAGCACATTTTGGCCAACTGTCCTGGTTCCAGCGGCAAGAATCTTGGCACTCTTCCCTCTCCTGATTAGCTGGGGCTGTTCAACCTAGAATGGAGTTCATGCTTCCACCTTTATAGTCCAAATCAAGCCACATATGTCATTTAGTGTCTGGCCTTTCAAATACCTTTTGGGGTGCCAGCTCCTTTGAGGTGCACTCCCTTCTGCACTGCCCTTTGTCAAGGGACTACCTGCCACAGCAGAAATGGCTCCAGTTCTGACTGATCCACAACACAGGAGAAGGTATTGATCAGGGATCACACCTGGCTGCCAGCCTCCACTGAAATATGCACCATAAAGCGTCAAAAGGACTTAACCTTCCTCTCTATCAAGATTCTCTGGTAGTGTCAACCTTATCAGTCCCACCACATTCCTGACAATGAGCTCAGGAACCTCTGTCTAGTAACTCTTCCTGCGATCAAAGAGCCCTTTGATGTGAATAGTGGATACTCTGTTCATCTCCCTTGAGTGTGATTGTACCACCTCAGCCCGCAGGAATGTTAGCAATACATATCTCCTGTTTGGGCGTTTCAGTCCTTACTTCTCCAGCTTCTCCAAGCCCTGTGATTTTAAAATGGAATCCACTAGCCTCCATGCTATGTACCATTCACAGGTATACACATGCGACCTAGCACGCATATTCAAGTATCATGTGCTTGTGCAGTGCTAAGGCTAAGTTAAGTTCACAGCCACAAAACATTACATGAGTGGGTCAGTAGGCTCCATTAAAGAGATAGAGTTAAATTGGCCTGTTCACATTACTGATTCTAATAAACACAAAACAGTTATGCTGCCATCACTGAGCTCATATCACTTAACTGCAGGTAAGGGCAGTTTCCATCTACCTTCATGAGGGTATCAGCTGGTACACCCCTTCCAGTCTAAGTAGACCGCAATACCATGAGACAAGCCCAGGTCATGGCGTACAACATGATCCTTGTTTGCCCATGATCGAAAATCAGTACCAGGCATGAAGATACCCTGACAGCTGGGGCACTCGGGGTAGGGATGAATGTCCATCACTATGCAGGGACTTTTCCACTCCAACAGTGTTTGTAACATTTATATCTAGATTATCATTACACAAATATTTGGCAGAACTATTCCAGTTCCCTTTCCAGGATTCTGAAACGGCTTCAAGATTAATCTGCCTTAGACTGACCATGATTCTGTGTGGCAGAAAACTCAGAAGCATGGCACCTTATCAAGTTGATGCTTATATATTTCAGACACATTTGGCGAGATCAACTAAGGGTTTTATTTGCCATTCATTTTATTTGTTAGTCCATGCTCTTACACAGACTTAAGGTAGATGTTGGAGAGACTTTGAAACATTTCTGGAGGTCAAAATGTGTTAGTGGCGGTAGGCTGGAAGCCCAAGCAAGAAATTGCTCCACAAGTTCATACGACTTATTTATGTATTCTACTGGAGCCTCAGATATTGTGCCAAAAGTAATAGAGGGGTCAACAGGAATGTTTGCCCTCCAAAGTTGCATTATAATTCAGTCATTGTCTTTGTCCTGTAGGGATTACATTTATTTTAAGTCCTAACTTCTCCCACAGTTCTACATTGTGTTTCTTTACAATCCAAACATTCCCAAACTTCCAGGAAGGGCTCTTTCAACATCACACCACTTGTTTAGTGGGTAAAAGGCTTCTCCCCAATTCCAGTTAAATGCCCATTAACAGTCCTATTGCCCCTAGAGGAAAACAAGTTACTTACCTGTAACTTTGGTTCCCCAGTATTGGTAACTTTCATAGATTCCCATGCTTTGTATCATTCCCCGTCGTCGGAATGGGAGCCTCGGTAGTATCTCAACCATAGAAACAAAAGAGAAAAATAGGCCTAGGCCTCATCTCATTTTGTATCCTATCACTCTCTTTGTGTAAAAGAGACCAAAATTTTGCCAGGACCAATCAGAGCAGCCTCACCCCATAGAACCTTCCCGAGAGAGCTCAGAGCCTCAGATTTTTGTAGCCGTTGTGCAAACCGCCACTAACTCTGTAAAAAGACCGAGCTTTCCCAGGGGAGGAGGGTGGGCGCATGGGAATCTATGAAAGTTACCAATACTGGGGAACCAAAGTTACAGGTAAGTAACTTGTTTTCTTGCCCCAGTATTGGAACTTTCATAGATTCCCATGCTTTGTATCAGAGTAGCTAGCAGTAAATTACCAAGACACATTTTGTAGATACATGGTATCACATAACCACATAGCCATACTGATAGCATAGCAAAAACAAGAAACAAAATGTGCTCACCAGGAAGGAGGGACTGTAGGGAAAGCTCACCTCTCAATGAAAAAGTTTCCACAGAACTGCTTGACCAACAGCCGCGTCGTCTCGTCCTGCAGATTCCAGGCAGTAGTGTTTCGTGAAGGTATGAATACTGCTCCACGTTGCTGCCCTGCATATGTCCTTAATGGCGACTCCAGAGAAGAGAGCCACAGACGATGCCACAGACCTTGTGGAATGTGCACGGACCTTTCTGTCCAGTGGCTTGCCCGCCTCCTGATGGCAGAATTGAATCGCACTTGAGATCCAGCGGGAAATGCCACTCTTTGCCAAAGGAAACCCCTTCCGTGGTGCGCTGTAGGACACAAACAATTGGGATGATTTTCGAAAGGGTCGTGTGCGTTCTAAGTAGAATTTCAAGCATCTTTGAACGCCCAAAGAATGTAATGAGCGTTCCGCAGGCGTAGAAGGGCGCTGAAAGAAAGACTTTAAAATGAAAGGTTCATTCAAGTGGAACTCAGACGGCACCTTCGGAATAAATTTCGGATTGGTGCGAAGAATAAGCACATCCTTTTTGAATTGAAGGAATGGATGCACTATGGATGGGGCTTGAAGCTCACTAACTCTTCTCGCGGATGTTAGAGCTAAGAGGAGGGCAAGTTTCCAAGACAGGAATTTCAAGTCCGCCTTGTGCACCGGCTCAAACTGAGCTTTCATGAGTTGAGCCAGGACAAGATTGAGCTGCCATACTGGCGGAGGAGGGCGAACAGGAGGATACATCCGAAACAAGCCTTTCAAGAATTGTTTAAAAATCTTAGAGGACCATAAGGACGGGCCTGAAGAACTGCGCCGAAACCGCGATATGGCTGCAAGATGTACCTTCACAGACGAATGCGCCAACCCAGACTTAGCCAATGATAGTATAAATGGCAAAAGTTGATGAGGCAGAGATTTGTAAGGATGGAGACCTTGTCTTTGACACCACAGGCAGAACCTCTTCCATTTCGCCTTGTAAGTTTTATTAGTGCTTGGTGCCCGAGCCTGGGATAACACTTCTCTACACTCCTTGGGGAGATTCAGATGACTGAACTCTCTGTGTTCAGGAGCAACGCTGTCAAGTGAAGCGATTTCGATCCGGATGGAACACCTGCCCCATATTCCTCGATAATAGGGATGGAATTGGTCTCAAGCGAATTGGATGATCCTGGGAGAGTAGAAGGAGTTCTGTGTACCAGAATTGCCGGGGCCACGCCGGTGCAATGAGAATCATCTTGCAAGCTTCCGCCTTCATCTTCCTGAGTACTTGTGGGATGAGGGGAATTGGCGGAAAAGCATAAAAGAACGCGCCGTACCAGGCAATCGAAAGAGCGTTCCCCAGAGATCCCTGATGATGAACTTTGCTTGCGTAGAACCGGCATTTGGCGTTCACCGGAAAGGCAAAGAGGTCGATGGTTGGTGACCCCCAGACCGAGAACACACTCTCCAGAATGGACTGATTCAATTCCCATTCGTGATTCGCCTCTGTCTGGTGACTCAGGGGATCTGCCGTGACATTGAGAGAACCTGCCAGGTGTTCGGCTTTCAAATTGATCTCGTGCAGAATCGCATAATCCCAGATTCTCTGAGCCTCTTTGGACAGAGTTTGTGACTTCGTTCCTCCTTGCTTGATGATGTAGTGCATGGCCGTCGTATTGTCCGTCCGGACCAGCACTGTTTGATGTTGAACTCTGGGAAGGAAAGCCTGCAAAGCCAACCGAATGACCGTTAGCTCCAAAAAATTTATATGGCACTGGCGCTGGTCTGGACTCCAGTGTCCACTGACTTGAAGCTCTCGGAGCACTGCTCCCCAGCCTTCCAAAGAGGCATCTGTAGTCATAATCAGGGGGGATGGTGAAATCCTGAATGTCAGACCTTCCGCGATATTGTCTTTTACTAGCTACCACTCGCATGCTGTTCTCATTTGTGGCGTCACAAACACCTTGTCGTTAAATGATCCCTCTGCCTGGCACCATTGCTAGTCTAGCTCTTCTGGCAGAGGACGCATTCGCAACCTGCAATGCGGTATTAATGGTATGCAGGATGACATCGACCCGAGCAGGGACTTGTATTGTCGGACTGAAAGGCATTTCTTGTGGAGCACCTGGCGAGCCGAGACGATCAACTTTTGTTGACGTTCCTCCGAAGGACGAGCTGTGCATTGCGTCATGTCCAAAATGGCCCCAAGGAACCTTGTGGATCTTGAGGGCTGCAGAACTGACCTGTGTTTGTTTAGTTGAAGGCCCAGGTGATTGTACAACTGGATGCAAGTTGAAACGGCTTGAGAAGTTTCCTTGAAAGATGGAGCCTTGACGAGCCAGTCGTCCAAGTAAGGGAAAACTTCCAGGGATTGTTTTCGTAGAAATGCTGCTACTGGTGCTAACACTTTGGTGAAGACCCGTGGTGCAGACCGAAGGCCAAACGGAAGCACCTTGAATTGGAAATGGCTCTTGCCCACTGTAAAGCGTAGATATAGTCTGTGACCTGGGTGTATCGGTATGTGGAAATACGCATCTTGTAAATCCAGAGACGCCGAAAAATCGCCTGGGTTCAAAAGAGGAAGAATATCTTGGAGAGTGACCATCCTGAAAGAGAGTTTGATGAGATAAGTGTTGAGCTCTCGTAGGTCTAGTATGGGACGCCAAGTCTCTGCTGTCTTCCGAACCAGGAAGAACCTGGAATAAAAACCTCTGCCCCTCTGAGAGAGAGGCACCGGTTCTATTGCCCCCTTGATGAACAATTGGTGTGCTTCGAGGTGGAGCAGACTCAGATGTTTTGTGCGATTGGCGCCCGGAGCTCTTGTTGGAGGAAGATCTTGGAATTCCAACGTATGGCCACTCTGAACAATATTCAGGACCCACTGGTCCGATGTTATACACTTCCAGCTGTTCAGACAAAAGGATATCCTGCCCCCCCCTGATGTTACTGGGAGGGGAGGAACAGTAGGTAGAGCCAGGAGGCCACTATTGCCTCTTGGCATTGTCGCGTCCTTGGCAGTTCTGACGCCCTCGCTGAGGCTGGCGAGAGAAAGACTCACTGCCTCCCAACAGACGCTTTGCTCCCTGCTGCCTGCCTGCCGTTATAGAGCGCATTGATTGGGACACAGCGCCTGGTATCGTTTGCTTCTCATTTAATTTTTAGCACATTGGCCTTGCATTGCGGCGAATTTAAAAGTGCCTGAAAAGTGTTTTTGGGAATTTCTGTGCAACTGTACCTTGACTCGCACTCCGGCTGTGCCCCAGTTTCGATTCAGGTACCGGGCAGACATTTTGTTATGTGTTTACTTGTGGCACGTGTCTCCTCCCAGCTCCCGCCTCCCAGCTGACCCTCCCACCCACTGGTATAGTTAACTCGCCCCGTCCTCTCTCAATTTGTGACCGTCTGGACTTCCTCCATAGCGGTCGCTCCCCTCGCTCACTGCCTTCCAACAGACGCTTTGCTCCCTGCTGCCTGCCTGCCCTGATAGAGTACATTGAATTGAACACAGCGCCTGGTATCGTTTGCTTCTCATTTAATTTTTAGCACATTGGTCTTGCATTGCGGCAAATTTAAAAGTGCCTGAAAAGTGTTTCTGGGAATTTCTGTGCAACTGTTGCCCCAGTTTCGATTCAGGTACCGGGCAGACATTTTGTTGTGTGTTTACTTGTGGCACGTGTCTCCTCCTAGCTCCCGCCTCCCAGCTGACCCTCCCACGCTCCGCCCCCCTCCACTCTCCATTTAAGACAGATGAACCAACGCGCAGCGTCCACGCGCAGCGGTCGCGCCGAAGGTGCGCCAAAGGTAAGCCCGTCTACGCCCGTCCGCGCCTGGACCGCGCCCAGCGCCAGACCCCCTGCTCTCCGCAAATCCCATTCCCCCTGCATTACTTATGACGCCGCTACCCTCTCAGCCCTTAACCCCGGCCGACTCCCAAACTGCTACCATGCCGCCCCAGCTCACACCCATGGACCCTTCGCCTGCCACTCCTGCAAGTTCGACTGCATCAGGACCCACACCAAATCCACTAACTCCAAACAGAGCTCCGACATTAACCATCTAAAGTGCATCCTGATCAACACCTGCTCAGTCCACAGACACTCCATTGAACTTTGGAACCTACTCGATACTACATCGCCGGACGTCGCCTTCCTCACAGAAAAATGGATGAACGCCTCATCAGCGCCCGACATCGCCATAGCCATCCCGGACACCTACAAGATCATCCGAAAAGACCGCACCAACCAAACAGGAGGAGGCATCGCCATCGTCCATAAGAACACCATCCGCATCACAACCAGTTCCGACGACAACCTCGCTTCCGCCGAACACCTCCACTTCCAGATTCACTCCGACCACAAAACCACACTCAGAGGCACCCTCATCTACAGACCGCCAGGACCCCGCACACAATTCAGCGAAGACATCGCTGACTTCATCAGCCCACATGCCCTCCCCTCCGAGAATTACATTCTACTGGGAGACCTCAACTTTCACCTGGAAAAGAACAACGACAGCAACACCTCCACCCTTCTGGATAACCTGGCCAATCTAGGACTCAAACAACTCGTAGACACCCCCACCCACAACGCCGGACACACGCTCGATCCTATCTTCACCGCCAGCAAGCACATCTCCTTCGATCACACCACAGCACTCCATTGGACGGACCACAGCTGCGTTCACTTCAACTACAAAAAGTCCACGACCCACAACCCCCCACTACCTATTCCGCGAAGAAATTGGAACAAAATCACCACCGAACAACTCTTCACATCGCTTCACCAAAACCCCCCCACCAAACCATCGGACCCAAACCAAGCAGTCACTAAACTCACACAATGGATCACCCAGAGTGCTGACGAACTTGCACCCTTGAAAAACCATCTAATCAAGCAAGGTAGCAAAAAAGCCCCCTGGTTCAACGATGACCTTAAGAAATCCAAGAAGCTCTGTCGTACTCTCGAGAAAGCCTGGAGAAAAAACCCAACCACCGATAACCTAGCCACCTTCAAGAACGCCACCCGCAAACACCACCAACTAATCAGATCCACCAAGAAATCAGCATTCAAGGATCGACTTCACAACAATACCCAAAACAGCAAGGAACTATTCAACATCAACAAAGAATTCACCAACCCCACCGCCGGCACCAACGACAACTCTCCCTTCCAAGACCTCTGCGACTCTCTATCCTCATTCTTCCACAACAAAATCGCCGAAATACATAACAGCTTTGAAAACCAGGCCGAAGACCTGCCCACTCCACCCATCTCCGATCCAACACCGGCCTCTAACAACCTTTACGCCTGGAACCCAATCTCCACCGAAGACACCATCCGCCTGATGAACTCCATCCACTCAGGATCGCCAACCGACCCATGTCCCCACCACATTTTCAACAAAGCAGACTCCATCATCGCACCCCATCTCCACGATGTCATCAATTGCTCCTTCAACTCCGCCACCTTCCCGGAAATCTAGAAACATGCCGAACTCAGCGCCCTTCTGAAGAAACCCACAGCAGACCCCACCGAACTTAAGAACTACCGCCCCATCTCACTCCTCCCATTCCCCGCCAAAGTCATTGAAAAAGCCGTCAATAGCCAGCTAGCCGCCTTCCTCGAATCCAATAAATCCCTCGACCCTTCACAGTCCGGTTTCCAAGCCAAACACAGCACCGAAACCGCTCTCATCGCAGCAACAGACGACATCCGTACACTACTGGACAACGGAGATACAGTTGCCCTCATCCTACTTGACCTCTCCGCAGCCTTCGACACAGTCTGTCATAGCACCCTCATACAACGACTCAGCAACGTCGGAATACAAGGAAAAGCACTGGAATGGATCATATCGTTCCTCGCCGGAAGAACCCAGAGAGTCCGCCTCCCTCCCTTCAAATCAGAGGCCACCGAAGTCATTTGCGGCATACCACAAGGATCATCACTCAGTCCCACCCTCTTCAACGTACACATGAGTCCCCTCGCATCCATCGCACGCCAACACAACCTCAACATCATCTCCTACGCAGACGACACCCAACTGATCCTCTCCCTCACCAAAGACCCAAACACCGCCAAAACCAACCTACACGAAGGAATGAAAGAAGTAGCCGAGTGGTTGAAGGACAGCCGTTTAAAACTGAACTCGGACAAAACGGAAGTCCTCATCTTAGACTCATCCCCCTCAGCCTGAGATGGCTCTTGGTGGCCACCAGCCCTGGGAACCGCACCCACACCAACGGATCACGCACGCAACCTGGGCTTCATCCTGGACTCCTCCCTCTCGATGACCAGACAAGCCAATGCTGTCTCATCATCCTGCTTTAACATCCTACGCATGCTCAAAAAAGTCTTCCGCTGGATCCCCACTGAAACAAGAAAGGCGGTCACCCACGTACTGGTCACCAGCCGTCTGGATTACGGAAACACCCTCTACGCCGGAACCACAGCCAAACTACAGAAAAAACTCCAATGCATCCAAAACGCAACAGCCAGACTCATACTGGACATCCCTCGTCAAGCTCACATTTCCAACCACCTGAAAGATCTCCACTGGCTCCCCGTCAACAAGAGAATAACGTTCCGGCTCCTCACCCATGCACACAAAGCCCTCTATGACCTAGGACCGAATGCCTCAATACTAGACTGTCCTTCTACACCCCCACCCTCCAACTTCGATCTTCCAATCAAGCCCTCGCCGCAATTCCGCGCATCCACAAATCCACCATGGGGGGAAGATCCTTCTCCTACTTAGCGGCCAAGACCTGGAATTCCCTCCCCACCCACCTTCGCCTTACTCAAAACCACTTCTCCTTCAGAAAGCAACTAAAAACTTGGATATTCGATAAGTAAATGCACCCACCTCCCCAAGCGCCTTGAGACCCTCCGGGTGAGTAGTGCGCTATATAAATTTCTGAACTTGAACTTGAATATTGAGTCTTGTAAGACTGCGAAGACTGTGAGGAATATCTCTGCTGGGTGTTTCCTCTATAAGAAGAGAAGCCTCTGCCTCATGCACCTCTAAATGGGACCTTACGATAGTTCAGTGATCCCAATGACTTCGCCGTGTCCGTATCTTTCCTTATACTTTGCAGGGCATCATCAACATGTTTACCAAAAAGCATCTCCCCATCAAATGGGAGGTCCAGGATTTTATTTTGGACCTCCTGACGAAACCAGGTGGCTCTCAGCCAGCCCTGACGACGTAGTACTGCTGACCCTGCTAAGGAACGAAAAGCCGTGGAAGCAATATCCATAGCACAGTCAATTACTTCGGAGGAAGATTTTTCTCCCTCCATAAGGACTCTCCTGGCCTCTTCCTTCGCGGAGTCTGGCAGTTGTTCCACAAATGGCTCCATGTCACACCACATCTGGCGATCGTATCTGCCTAGAATGGCGAGAGCATTTGCTGCTCGAACAAGCAAGCTGGCCATGGAAGAAAACCTCTTTCCCACGTTATCCAGGCACCTACCGTCCTTGTCCGGAGGCGTAGTCAAAGGCGTTGATGGGTTTTTGGATTTGCTTAGAGCAGCCTGGGAGATCACCGAATCGGGCTTCGGCTGACCAAGATGACAAGCTGGACTGCCCTCTGGAGCCTTATATTTCTTTTCCAGCCTAGGAAGAACCGGGATAACAGTGGCTGGATTTTGCATGATTTTTATCCCTTCATCCCACACATGCTCAATTATGGGAATGGATTTGACTGATTTTTTGTATTGTTCTTTGAAGTCATCCAGGAAACATTAAGACTCTTCCCTTGTAATTGGTAGTCCAAACCTCCTTGACGCTCTCTCCATGAGGTTATGGAATCCCCCTATATCGACTGGAGGGGAAACAGAAGTATCTCGACCAGTGGCGTCTGGATCTTGTAGTCCACTGTCACCGGGATCCAAGTCTGGGTCCTGCAATGGATCAGTCAAAGGATCCACCTGTACTTCATCATCAGAAGAGGAATCCTGCTGAACGGTATTGGTGGGCTCGGGATCCGATGTCCGGGAAAGGACCGTTGGTATGAACCCTGGCGTGAGAGGTACCACTTGCGAAGGAGGCTGCACGACCACTGGTTGCGCTTGTGGCAACACCTGAGGCGGAGGTTGCGCAGGCTGCAATAAAGGTTCCGAAGGAAACCTGGTTTTATAGTCCTGCAGCATCATCTGTAGATCAGAGATTAGAGAGGCCGGCATGGCCACCATGTCCTGTCCTAAACCAGGTGGACGTCGCTCCTGAGGAACATAGCGATGCACCTCTTGATCATATGCATGCTCATAATATTCCTCCGTGTCAGTCTCTTGCAATTTGACATGTAAATCTGAGGGACTATAGGCATTCCCATATTGGCCTCCATCATCCTCTTCCTCATCCGACTCGTCATCCAGAAGCAGTGTAGGTGGAAGCGTCGAAACCCGTCTTGGAGACGTCATTTCAGGTGTAACCTTCAGCTTTTGAATAGGAAATTGCAGTTTTTGACTCGTCGACGGTGCGGCAGTCGTCGACGCTATGGTCGATGGAATAGTCGACGGTACAGTGGACCTCGTCGATGGAGCCTTGGACGTCGTCGACGGTATTATCGTCGACGAACTCGTCGTCATCACCATATGCGTCGTCTTCGAAGTCGTTGTTGTCGTCGACGTAGTCTTCGTCGACGACGAGGCCATCGACAGCACCTTCCCGGAGATCTTCATCATCGTCGACGAGGAAGAAGTCATCATCGACGAACCTGGTACTTTAAACGACGATGAAGTCGTCGACGCCGAAACCGCCACCGACGACGATCCCGTCGACGGGGCCAAGGAAACAGCAGGAATTTTCATAGAAGCACTCGTCGTCGACGTACCTGATGTTTTTGTCGTCGACCGACGCTGGTTTTTCTCAGGAACGGTCCCTGGATTGACTGTAGAGTATTTTTCACCAGGCTTTTCCTTTTTGGACGGAGGACAAGTGATAGAAACCTCCTTTTTGTCCTTAGTGGCTGAACCAATCCAGCAGCCTGTCTCCGCCTCTCCTTTTCACTTCCGTGAGGAGATTTAATGGGACTAGCCCTCTCAGACCTGTCAGAGATCTTATGAGGGGCCTTGATAGGGGGCTCGGCTGAAGAAGAAGAAGGAGGAGACCTACCCCTCTTCTTGGATCTGTGAGAGGAAGCCATAGATGTTGAATCCTCTTCGTCCGATGAAAGCACCTCCTTCCGAGTCTTCATTTTCTGAAGCCAGGTCAATAGCCGGCCCTCTCTGTCCCAAAGCGTTTTTGTAGAGAAGGTTCTACAAATCTTGCAGTCAGTGGCCTTGTGGTCCGGGTATAAGCAATATATACAGTTTTCATGCTTATCTTCCACAAAAAGTCGTTTTTTCCCACAAGAGGCACAGGACCTGAAAAAGGCCTTCTTCTCCTTGTCAGACATGTCTTGATTGTAGTAGAAAAGTTGAAGAAATAACTAGTAAGAATGAGAAAACTGAGCAGAGCTCAGTGGAGACTCCCTAGCACAATGTGCGGTAGAAAAATCTGAGGCTCTGAGCTCTCTCAGGAAGGTTCTATGGGGTGAGGCTGCTCTGATTGGTCCTGGTAAAATTTTGGTCTCTTTTACACAAAGAGAGTGATAGGATACAAAATGAGATGAGGCCTAGGCCTATTTTTCTCTTTTGTTTCTATGGTTGTGATACTACCGAGGCTCCCATTCCGACGACGGGGAATGATACAAAGCATGGGAATCTATGAAAGTTCCAATACTGGGGCAATTGCTGGTTCTCTTCCAGTCTGGCGTAGTGGTGTCTGTTTGTTGGATGTTCTCCACTTTCCAGTCTAAATGAAAGAAATGTCCACAGCAGACTAATTCTCCTTGTCAAGATGAAGCAGGAGGCCCACTCCTTAGTCATTTACTAGGCAGTCAGGAATTCTTCCAAACAGGCTGTGTTCTTTTCAGTTCCAAGCAGATCTCTACCTCAAGTATGCTGTTAGCAGTTGGTATAGTGCTTAACCAGAATGCCACCACATCATCCTGTGTTCTTTCAGCAGCATGGGCCACTTTCTGTTTGTGGCAGAATTGAACATCGTCAATGTTCTCTTTTCCTTCTCCTAAGTACTCTCAAAGCCAACCTCCTCCGGCCTCTCTACAATCAAAGCAGACATGCATCACTTCTAAGCAACTATGCTATCCCCACCTGGGGTATTGGCTGTCCTGTTCATGAAACCTCTGCCCTTCAATGAAGCAATGCCATAACGTTGCTTGATTCATGGCTGTCAAAATAGAAGTGCAGTGACTGCCATGAAGGTCATTGTCTTAGAAATGCTTTAAATAATGGGAGTAAAGCACCTCTCTTGTGAGGGGAGAAACTGTGAAAGAAACTAATTAACAGGTGTCTCACAGGGGCTTTAGCTTCAAGAAAGGGATTACGGTCACAGGTACAAATTGTTTTCTAAATCAACAGAAACATGATAACCTGATAAAAATCACCTTTGTATGATTTGAAATAAAAGTGTACGTTGACTGATGACTTATTTTGCTTCCAAAGGAAAGTTATGTTGATGTGGGTTTTGGGAGTTAGTTCAAGATACTTTGGGAACAACAGATAAACCTCTCCTTGGCTTCAGAAGAGGCAGAAATGTCATGGACCATGTAGTAAGGGCTCTACTACCTTCCCTTGAGCGATCAGATGTGTGCACGCATTTAAGCTTACATCTGGTGAAGGGGCACTACAAATGTGGCAGAAGTAAAGACTGTGAGCTTGTGTATGAAACTAAGGAATTTATACACAATAACAAGCAATATCACGCTGAACAGTTTCACTAATTATAACAGTCCAGATGTGATTTACATGGTCAAAAGTCCCTGCAATCTGGCATATGTGGGCCAGACGATGCAAAAGGTGAAATCCAGAATTTTGTAACATTATCACTGCTGGAACTCTTTCAGAAGGCCAAACATAAGAAAAATGAACTAAGATGGTAAGTCAAAGAAAAAATCACACAAAGTCACACAGAATCACAGAGGACGTGACAAGGAGACAGGACAGAAGACAGTGTCCATCTTTTGTATCACAAACTGGGGACCTACAGCAGCTGTAATTAGAAGCTGATGGCAACTAAACCCCTCCTCTTTTTTCAAATTAATCATTTGATGACACATGGGTGTCTCTACATGTTGGCCTGAGGGGCCAAAACATTAAGGCAATACTTTTTCTACAGTACAAAGTTGGGCTGTTTATCATTAAAGGGCTGTGAAGGCTGCACAGTGTAAACAAACATACAATTCATTATAGATAGACTTGAACAACTAATTACAAATTAATCAACATTGTTGATATATTTACGTATGCACAAGCACGTTTTTACTATGCAGAACCCTACAAAGGTCTATTACTTATTCAGTGGATTGAACTAACTAAAGACAATATATCTTTTATCAAACAAAATATAAGTTTTGATTATTGTCTGTGGATGAATCATTCTTATTATGATTGATATCCCTGCGGAAGGATTAATTTTGTAATAGCCCCCTCCAAGTATTCAATTTACCACAATTATCTACAACAGAATCACTACTTACTTTTTATGTTGAGCACAGAACTGCAGCATTTGGGCCGTTATCAGGTTTCACTACTGCTGTTATTGTGGACTTGGCTCAGGTGGGCATCACGCTCTCCTTGAAATGGAATGAGTTCTGAGAGCAGAAAGAGTGTCAGCCAACACCATAGAAGTGGAACGCATTCAGGACGTTGCTCCTTATTACTGCAGAAGTTCACAATGGAAGTTCAGAGACAGGATTTTTCAGGGGGTTTCTTCAAGTGAAAAATACTGCGATGCTACATTATCTAGGTAGTTGTCAAGCACTAGCTTTAGCGCGTATGAAGATCCAGCACATGTGATGCTTGTCCTACCTATCCTTTAGTTAGTCCAATGCACCACTGCATAGGACTGTTGCCTGATGGGCACCCAAAGGAAGAAAGAGGAATGGAAGAGACTGGTCTGGGTTGTCTGCAAATCTAAATGCACTGGCCTCTCTTTTTGATGTGTGGCTCTTCTGATAATTTTTAACTAAACACAGAAGACATGTGAGAAAAACCAATATCCAAGAAGCACAACTGTCAAGTCGCAGAATCACTTACTTCAGATCATGGTTATCAGTACCTACTGTATCAATCAATCCAAGTATCTTTATTCGATCTTTAGATAAAAATCATAGAAGAGCAAGATTACAATCTAAAACATTTACACAAATATGATTAAAAGCATACCATCAGTGCTAAATAGACCGCTGCAATAAAGTGTAGCTTGGCAATGTGCTACCTCCACTGACGTTACCTCTCCATCAGCTTGCTACTTCATATACGGCAGTTTCACGGATACCATTTATAACAAATACACAAAAAGATTAAAGAACTTTAAAACATCAATACAGGATCCTTTCCAAAAAGAAACCATACTACAATCCAGGATGAACTGCTGTGTAAAGTGTGTTTACTACGCAATAAGCTGACTCCACTGCCATTACCCCTCCATCGATTTCCTACTTCGCATAGACATTTTAGGAAAACAACAAACACTAAAACAGATATAGGGGCTGGCTAACATCTGAAAGTACATTAGAGCCTCCCAACATTAGCAAGCGTTTTCAGAATATGCTTAAAATAGAGTTGGAAAAAGCAAAAATAAAATTTACTAAAGTACATTAAATGCAATAAGTGTCGTAATTGGCATGGCCGCGTTAGCGATTAGCTGAAACTACACGTTGTCCTCTTTAACTTGACTGAATACGAGTACGCCATTTTGAGTACTGCAGCGGCCATCTTAGATCATAAGCGGCCTCGTGGCCGGCGTGCCCTTTAGTCCATTGTCCGTTTCACTGACCACTTCAGTCTGCCCAGCAACAGGCTATTTTTAGTACTGGTCAAGCTTGCACATGCGCAGTCCCAATTGACCAGTAAGCCTTTAGGAATGTGCGCCAAACTGACCAGCGGAGTTGTGCCCCCTCCAATGAGCTGGCGGTGTTCCAAAACATGACCATATATGTCTCTAAAATGTGTTCTCACTTGTGCTGCCTATCTTTTATTGCCCCAAAACTGTATATAAATCGGGGTCACACCGGTGTTCGGTGTGATACCTCTTGCATTACCGAAGGGTGCTGTTTGAGTGTACCACCACCCCATGGGGTCTTAATAAACTTGTTCTTTGCCTTTTACAGTTTCCGTGCCAACAGTTCTTGAGTGTAAGTGGGTTATCTTCGGAGCATGTAGGCCTTGGGAACCCTGATTACTTCAAATTGGCGACCACGAAGGGACTCATCGGTGACTCGGATGCCCGAAGGAGAGGTCGTGACGAAGGCTTGGAAACTCGCCATGGACGCGCGCTGCCACGAGTGACCCGAGTCTTGGCTGCCACGGTGTTTCTTCCTTTCCTTCCGATCTGACCTTCCAGGTGGCGCCGGTCTCCGACTGAGTTTTCGAGTGTCTGCATTGCTGAGAAAGTGCCGTTTGGCTGATTTGGCTTACAAGACCTTGGCAGTTGGAATCTGGATATTTGAGAATTTGGGTAAGATTTGTGTTCGGTAAGGTAGTCTTTGGACGCTTACTGAAGTTCTATGATTTGTGATCGGTAAGGTAGTCCTCGGACGCTTGCCGAAGTCCTACGATCTACGTTTTGATTTGAGTTAGCTAACATTGTGATTTTGTGATCTTTGAACTTATATGTGTAGTGCACTTCACATAGGCAGGCATGTAGAGATGTTTCTCTAACTTTGTTTTTTCCTCTGAGCGGCACAATTGTGTGAAGTACTGTAAGTGCCATTTTGTACGGTGTCACGCTTTCGTGATACTTTTTGAACATGCCTGTTTTCAGCACACTCCGAGGGATGTGCTGTCTTGGAGAGGGTACCACAATTAGGTTAGCGGAAGCACAGCCGGCTCCCCCAGAGGGAACACCAAATCGTGAGATGTACATCAAACTAGGCCTTCCCCCTATTATGTACAGCAAATTATGGCATAAGTATACAAAGGCCGATCCCGAATTGCAATGGCCTCTACATGGGTCGTTCGATTTACGAAAAGTACAGTTTGTGGAACAATGTTTGTTCCAACGCAGGTCTAGACAAAACATGTTTGACTGTGTGCGAATGTGGGAGAAAGCGGTGCGCGAGCGAATGAAGCGTGAAGTTGCCTTGGCGGACAAAGAGCAGCGCAAGGCTGCTCGGGATAAGGCTTTACAGCTTGAGGAAAAGGAGGCTCAGGAGAAGAAAGAGAGGGAGGAACGGGAACGTAAATTGCAAACGACTGGTCAATTTCCTATTCGCCGACCGCTTTATCCTGTCCTTAATAATGAAATTGATGATTTTTCATTGCTAGATCGATCACCGCCTCCGTACGTTTCGCCGACGGCACCAGCTGCAGATTCGGAGGACGATGGACAGGATAAGTCGGAACAGAAGGGGGTATCTGCTCTCAGGTTTACTGCGGAGAGGTCCGCACATTTACGTAGTTGGGCTCGTAAAGTGAATAAGAAGTGCGTCTCTCAGGATCAGTTGCTTGCGGAGAAAAGGGCGTGGTCGGATCTTGAATTAATGTATTTTTTATCTAGTTTGGCAGATGAAGTTGTTGCTGCGTATCGTGAACTTTCAGTCACGTTAGAACCTAAATCGTTGTCAGTGTATCGTGAGAATTTGGTTAAAGGTGTATTTGATCTTGCAGATGTTGACGACCTATTCACGCAACTGATCCAGCTGCGAGACGAAACGACAAGATTGCGGGAGGAGCGGAAAAGGAGGCAAAAGGAGTCTGAATTGGAGAATAACGGGCAGACTAAGGAGTGTTCTCTCCGTGGTTCAGATAAGAGTTCTGCGTTGCATGTTATGCCTATGCGTGAAGCCGCGCCCTTGTATGTTCCACCTAAAGGGGAAGGTACAGATGATGATAAATTATCAAAAGATGCGAAAGGGTATTTTGTATATAACTGGGTATACACGCCTTGGAATAGAGCAGATGTTATGGCATTGAAAAATTCTTTACCTGATCTTCGGAAAAATCCGGCGGCATTTTATGAAGGGGTGGAAGGGGCTATTTCGTCTTGTGTGATGACTCTTGTGGATATAGATTTGTTCTTTGGGCTAATTTTACCACCTGATATGTGGAGGCAAATTCGTAAAAATAATGATGAAACAATATTGGGGGGCACATGGAAAGAAATAAATGCTGCCGATTTAGATAGGGAACCGGCATGTACGCCTTGTCAGTTAATTCTAGATCTTCCGGCGGCTATCTTGATTAAATTAAAGACGCTTGTTCCCTCTAAAAAGATTGATTGGACCATGCTAACGTCGTGCAAGCAGAAATCCGATGAAACGGTCTCAGATTTCTTTACATGTTTTGAGGAGGCGTTCCATGATTACAGTGGTCAATCTTTAACAGACGATATGGGTCGGCATCTGTTTGTAGATAAGTATGTGGCTAATCTCCTACCGGAGATTGCAAAACGATTGAAGTCGAGTGAAAGTTCCTGGGCCACGGCGACCCCTGCGTCCTTGTTAACTATGGCTCAGTATTATGAGCGGCAGGAATTGGAGGCTAAAGAAAGTGTTGAGAAAAAGGCGAAGGAATTGAAAACGAAGGTGATGTTGGCACAGGTTCGGGGACCACAGGGTAGAGGGAATGATAGAGGTAGACGGGGTGGAGGAAATACGTCGTATGGTCGTACGGACATTGCGGAGGATCAGTGCGCTTATTGTAAGGAGTTTGGGCATTGGGCCGAATATTGTCCGGTACTTCGTGGGCAGCGTAGTCAGCGTGGTCGAGGAGGTGGAAGGTCGAGAGGAGGTTATACTGGAGTGAGAGGTAGCGGAAGTGATCGTGGAAGGGTTGAGGAGAGGGGCCGTGGCCAGGATGAACGAAATACGTTTGATAGGCGGAATCAATATCAGATTTCGGAGGGAGAGAATGTGGAACACCAGGATTATGTGCATGCATAGGACTGCGTAGGATGGGGTAAGGAATCAGTTGAAGTGCCGGTAGATCAGCAGGGTCCATATGTAACAGCGGGTATTCTGGGTTCTACTGATCAATTTCTTATCGACACAGGGGCTACACGTAGCGCTTTGTCGAAAAACTTTGTTCCGAGGGCTCCCCTGTCTGGCGAAATGATTACATGTGTAGGGTTTGATGGCACACCCTCCCCCAGCCCATTGTCCAAGCCCCTTGCACTATGTCTTGACAAATACTTTAGTTTTGGTCAATTCTTGTTATCGCCCCATACACCAGACAATATCCTGGGTATTGACTTGCTTAAATATTTTCGAGCAACGATACGTTGCGCCCCTGAGGGAGTGCGGGTTATCCTGAATGACAATTATCCTGACCCCGATAGGTTTTACGCCATCTTAGATGTTCCAGCTTTGGCCTCTCTACCGCATACGTTATGGGCGACCTCAGATACGGATGTGGGAGAGATGCGTATTCCACCAATATACATTACTGTTAAGGAGGGGGCCCCTCTACCACGAGTGCCACAATATAAGATCTCGAGAGAAGGTGAAATTGCATTGACACGTATTGTTCAGGATTTGATTTCTGCAGGGGTTGTGGAGGAGGTCCCTTATAATGTTTGCAACAGTCCTATTCTTCCGATCCTTAAGAGAGACACTGACGGCAAAATCTATCGCTTTATTATTGATCTGCGAGAGATCAACAAAATTGTCATTCCCCAATACCCGGTGGTGTCCGATATTACGACCTTGCTTACCCTGGTTCCACCAACGGCCACCACGTTTAGCGTCATTGATTTAAAGAATGCGTTCTTTTCCATCCCTGTTCATCCTGATAGCAGATACCTGTTTGGCTTTACGCTAAATAATAAATCGTATAGATTTTGTCGTGTTCCCCAAGGTTATACTGAAAGTCCTAGCATCTACAGCCAGGCTTTGAAAAGGCAGCTGGATTCTTTTAAATTGCAGTCTGGCGTTGCTCTCATCCAGTACGTGGATGACCTTCTGCTTGCTGCTGACTCTTATGCACAATGTGAACAAAGTACACTTGCGTTGCTTTCCTTTTTGGCACAGAACAATCATAAGGTCTCGAAGAAAAAGCTTCAATATTGTAGACCTCAGGTGACCTACCTCGGTCATCTGTTGTCTAAGGAGGGGCGTGCATTAACATCTGATCGAATTCAAGCAATTTTAGACACACCAGTCCCCCGCACGCAGAGAGATGTACGTGCCTTCATAGGGTTGACGTCTTTTTGTAGACAATGGATCATGGGGTTTTCACATATCATAAAACCTTTGCTAGCGCTACTGTCCAAAGCTACACCAATGCCCCTTGAGCGGACAGATGAATGTCAGAAGGCTTTTGAACAGTTGAGGCAGGCCCTTTGTTCCGCACCCGTGTTAGGCACACCAGACTACACGAAACTTTTCACATTGTACGTGCACGAGAATGATGGGTGCGCGTTGTACGTGCACGAGAATGATGGGTGCGCGTTGTCCCTACCGCGCAGGACCCTCGGTCCTGCGCGGTAGGGAGACGGTGGCAGTGTCTCCCAGACCGCTGCTGTGCCTGTGGGTGCTTTGTCTGATTGAATTGCTGTGTTAGCGAGGGCTGCGAGGACCATCAATTTAGCGGACTAAAACTTTTAGCGCATATTTTTTAAAATACATTTTATCCTTAGGCAGGACAGACTTACTTGTCCCAATACCCGCTTTCTCTCCCCCGCTTCACCTGTGCTCGATACCATCGCCTGCCCGCCTCGGTCCGACTCGGCAACCAGTGCCGTTGAGCGGAGGGCGGACAGGCAGAGCCAGGCAGCAGCACTTCCGGTAGTCCCGGAGTAGAGGTTAGCGCTCTAGTGGCTACCTCACTCCGGGCTATTTAGCCACGCCCTTCCAATTAGCGCGCAGCGGTAGCGCGCAGGGGGCGCCTTCGAGCGCGCCTAAGAAGCGCCGAAGAAAAGCCCGTCTGCGCCCGTCCGCGACAGGACGGGGCGAGGGGCGATGGACTCTAATCCTGCCTCACGAGCTCAGACCGGTAAGGATACACAGATAATTAGTTACTCGGCCCAAACGCTTCTGTCACTCAGACCATCATGGTCATGCAGCACGAAAATCCCATGGCATTGTGTTGAGGGAGGTTTCTCCTGCCTGCAATGCCATCGTCTATCTGGAAATAGTATATCCCCCTCGGTTCTTAAATCCCCTCCCTCGGGCCTTAGGAGTTTCCTTCTTAATGTACGGTCATTACCCAAACATCAACATCAAGTTTGGGACTTAATTCACTCAATGCAACCAGATATCTGCTTCCTGGTTGAAACATGGCTAAAACCACATACTGCTATTGCCATGGGGATCCCTGCTGGGTATAAGATTAAACATCTAGACCGAGAAATTAAAACCGGAGGCGGTCTCGCTATTATACACAAAGACTGCATAAAAGTCACCATAAGTGAGCAACACATGCACTCTCAGCTAGAAATAATGATTTTTAAATTTACCTTCATGAATCATATAACCTGGAAAGGTGCTTTGGTATACCGACCCCCAGGATCCAATACGAATTTTGCTCTTCATCTTCAAGAAATCTTAGCCCCTCACATTAAATGTAAAGAAGATTTTCTTCTTCTTGGAGACTTCAATACACATGTTGATCTACCTACACTTTCCGATGCCACTGCCCTGATTACAGACCTTGCTAACCTAGGTCTGGAATTACAAAATCATGGACCCACCCATCAAGGAGGACATACGCTGGATTTACTCTTTTGTAACTGTGCTAAAGTAATTTGTTCCTCGGCAAAAGAAATAGAATGGACAGACCACTCCATGCTTGAATTTCTTCTGGTAACCCCTGTAAGAACTGTTAAGAGTGTTCCTCTTCCCCCTATTTGGCGACGAGAGTGGCATAAAGTCACTGCCAATAAAATCCAGGAATTCTGGACAAATCCTGAAATTTTAGCAACTGACACTGCTGATATGGCCTTAACTAAGCTCAATGTCTCTATTAAACAAGCAATTGACATTGTAGCCCCATTAAAAAAACACAAACAGTATCCTGTGCTTAAACAAGATAGCTGGTACACCCACGAACTGAGGGTAGCTAAGCAAAACTGCAGACGAGCTGAGAAAGCTTGGAGAAAAGGGAAGACCGAGAGCAGTAGAGTAGCTTTCTTAGACACTCAATCCAAGTATTACAAAAACATCAAGCAAGCCAGGAAACAACATTTAACGCAGCAGATAGCACAGGCTGGCAACTGCTCTAAGGAGCTTTTTAACATTCTGCAGAATTTCATTAAGCCAACTGCTTGTGACAGCTCTGAGGACTTCTCACAAGAGCTATGTGATGAAGTCTCGAGATATTTTGAGGATAAAATAAACAACATTTATGCAAAAATAGTAACAGCCAATGACGCTATAAAAATTACTAACACAGGCCACCCCCATCCTCAAAAACTAGTATCCAGCAACAAACCTACCCTTTCATATTTTCCTCCAATCACCAACACAGAGCTCCTTTCCCTCTGCAGCCACATTAAATCTGGATCGCCTAATGACCTTATTCCAACTAAAATGGTCGGCCCCATGATTTCTCTTATGGGTCCGCACATGCTGGATGTGATTAACATCTCCCTAAAGAAAGGTCAGGTTCCTGCAGATTGGAAAAGGGCGGTGGTGAACCCGATTAGAAAAAAGGCATCTTCTCCTTGGACAGACCTCTCCAACTTACGACCTATCTCCCTCCTGCCTTACCTGGGCAAGGTTACTGAGAGGCACGTGAACACCTATCTTTCTCAACATCTGGAAGCGACGGATGGCCTGGACTATTCACAATCTGGTTTCAGGCCAAACCACAGCACAGAATCAGCCCTTCAGACAGTGACCAATAACATCAGAATGGCACTGGATGAGGGCAGCTCCATGATTCTGGTGCTGTTGGACCTTTCCGCCGCTTTCGATACGGTGTCTCACACGGTGCTTCTTGATCGCCTAGGTGAGGTGGGTGTGGAGGGAGAGGCTCTGACATGGATGAAGAGCTTTTTGACTGGTCGTGTCCAAGAAGTTAGGCTGGGCTCCCACAAATCCACGCTAAGGGAGCTCAATAAGGGAGTGCCACAAGGCTCATGCCTTAGTCCTACACTTTTCAATGTGTATGTGGCACCCCTAGCCAACTTAGCTAGATCTTTCGGGTTCACCCCGGTGTCGTATGCCGACGACACCCAACTCCTTTTCCCTTTCAAAACTCTCACATCTGCAATAAAAAGATCTTTTGCAGATGGCATGAGAGCCATTGCAGACTGGATGTCAACTAACTGTCTGCAGTGTAATGTGGGGAAAACGGAGGTCATGTGTTTTGGACAAGCGGCAACATATTGGTCATCCGACTGGTGGCCCGTGGAGCTAGGTCCTGTCCCCACCCCTAAGAGCTCTGTTAGGAACCTGGGAGTTCTCTTCGATCAGCAACTTACCTTTAAGGGACATGTTAATCAGGTTGCTGGCACCTGCTTCCGGGCTATTGGGATGTTGAGACGAGTCTTCCCCTACATACCAGACCACCACAGAAAAACGCTGGTGCAGGCTCTGGTCATCAGCAGGGTGGATTACTGCAATGGGCTGCTCCTCGGAGCAAACGAGGAGCAGCTCAGTAAACTGCAAGTAATCCAAAATACAGCAGCAAGGATTGTCCTGAACGCTCCAGCAAGGACCCCTTCTAATCCCCTGCTGCTGAGACTCCACTGGCTCCCAGTGAGGAAGCGAGTCCAATTCAAAACTTTATGCACCATACACAAGAGCATGATAGGAGAGGGCCCTAAATACATGGCCAAGATCTTTCAGTCCTACATCCCTGGGCGACCTCTGCGCTTAAGTCATCAGCAGCTCTTGCAGACACCAAGAGTAAAAAAGGCCAGACAAGGTGGCCGTGCGTTAGCTTATGCCGGACCAGCACTCTGGAATTCTTTGCCGGCAGAACTCAGATCAATCCCCAGTCATCTGAGTTTCCGAAAGACTCTAAAAACGTATTTGTATCCTGACAAATAACTGCCTTCCAGCTTCTGCACCCTATATCAGATACACACTTGGATTTAGCACACTCTCGTGGTACAGCAATAGCGCGGAGATACCCCTTCGGGGGTCTAGTCTGGCGCTTTATAAGAATATAAAAAAAAAAAAAAAAAAATAAATAGTGCAATTACACGGGGATAAGCAGAGACCATGTGCATACTTCTCTGCCATTCTGGATCCTGTAGCACGAGGGTTGCCTGGGTGTTTTCGAGCGGTAGCAGCAACAGCAGTGGCCATACGACAGAGTGAGGGAATAGTGTTATCCCACAAACTGTTGGTGTTAGTTCCTCACGCAGTAGATGCCCTGCTAAACCAAACAAAGACCCAATACCTTACGAGTGCACGGCTAACAGGATATGAGCTGACACTTTTGGCGCCACATATTACACTGAAAAGATGCGCTACTTTGAACCCTGCCACTTTATTGCCCTATCCGGCCGAGGAGGGTCAGGAAGAAAAACATCATGATTGTGTTTTCCTGACCGAGGAACAGACAAAGGGTTGTGTCGATTTACAGGATGTCCCACTTCCAGATGTGGATGGGGAACTGTGGGTTGATGGATCGTGTGTAAGGCTGCCAGATGGTACGACTTCCGCAGCCTATGCGATCACGACACTTAAGACAGTGGTAGAAACAGCTAGGATACCACAAAAATCGGCTCAGGCAGCAGAGCTGATAGCCTTAACAAGAGCCTGCGAATTGAGTACTGGTCTATGTGTGAACATATACACGGACAGCCGGTATGCCTTCGGAGTGGCACATGACTTCGGGCTACTCTGGAGAGAACGTGGGTTTTTGACATCACATGGAGAGCACATTATGCACGGAGAGTTAGTGCGTGATCTCCTAAATGCGCTGCTTGGCCCAAAGAAAGTAGCGATAGTGAAGTGCAGTGCCCACAAAAAGATCACGGATAAAGTGGGCCAAGGAAATGCCTTTGCAGACAGCATAGCAAGACAAACGGCTATGTCCCGAACTAGCTCCCCCATGTACGTGATACAATCGCAGGCTGAGCGATGGAGTGATGCTAGAGCAGAAATATTGGATATTCAAAAGTCAGCTACTGAATCTGAACTTGTGGCATGGGCAGCAGATGGGGTACTAGATGACGAGGGTTGTTGGAGAAGCAAAGACATGGAGAAGTGGAAATTGCCTGCGGCCTACTTGCAGGCGATGGTCCAGATGACACATGGACTGGCGCATGTCGGAGCTCTTGCAATCACTCGGCTTTTAACACGAGTTTGGGAACATCCTGAGATTGCTAACACTGCGAAGAGAGTAGTGCAGACCTGCCTGGTTTGTTTACAGCACAATCCTGGAAAGGGGACCCATACTCCGAAAGGAGGGTTCGTTCCACCTTCTGCACCATTTGAGGTACTCCAAATGGATTACATCCAACTCGAGCGCTGCAACAACCTGAAGTACGTCCTAGTGGTGGTATGTGCTTTTAGCAAATGGGTTGAGGCCTTCCCCACGAAAGACAATACGGCTTTGACAACAGCTAAGGTGTTGCTTAAGGAATTCTTTCCTCGCTTTGGAGTTTGTAAATTTCTGTGGAGCGATAATGGGCCTCATTTTGTTGGAAAGATTGTGGAATATGTACTGAAGGGGTTAGGGATTCAGCAGAAGTTCCACGCTGTATTCCACCCTCAGTCAGCAGGTCTGGTCGAGCGGTACAATGCTACGTTGAAGCTTAAACTGGCCAAAATTGTGGCGTCTACATCGTTGAAGTGGCCAGACGCTTTGCCGCTAGCACTGCTCTCTCTTAGATCAGTACCCCATTCACGAACTGGCCTTACGCCCTATGAGGTGGTGTTTGGGCGCCCCATGAATATCTGGGGGGTGCCTAAGCCGCGACTAATACATGATGTGCCTTGTGTTATGATGAACGGCTATTTGGCACGATTAACAAGTGATTTACTCTCTATTCATCAACAGGTTCGAGAAGCGCTCCCTGACAACTCTACTGGAGAGGGCCATGATCTCCGCCCTGGTGACCACGTGATGATTCGGTCGTTTGAGAGAGCAAGCAGTCTGGAGCCCAGGTGGAAGGGCCCCGAACAGGTCCTCCTTGCAACCCGAACCGCTGCACGGGTGACCAACAGGAAGCGGTGGGTGCATTCGACACACTGCCGCCGTGTCTCTCCGGATCTGGTGACTCCTGCTGTGCTGACCGACTACAAAGAGATCTTGGATAAAGAAAAGAGCCCAGCTGTGACGTCGGCCGAAGTAGAGGGAGCCTTCCCGGACCACGCTGTTGCCGGACGAGAGCGCTACAACTTGCGCCCTCGATAAGAAGATTTTTGTTTTTATGACTGGTTGGTTACCGCTCCAGGTTTGTGAAACGGAAACCGGGAATTCCAAGGGGGGGGATCAGTTCTGCCAGTGTAGCGACACCCGTCTTGGCCCAGAGAAGAAAACAACAGCTACCTCGGAGTTCAGCACCGCATTTTTTTTTTTAGGTATACACGCACGTGTATCTGAGACTTTGTGAACAATTTGTGCTATTTGAGATTTTGCATGAACATCTCTGAACTATGGCATCAACAACATCACGAGATAAAAAAGTATTGGGTGCCTTTCTTTTTGTCCTGACTATGGTGGTGATAGCTGTTATAGCCTGGGTAGTTGAACTTGTGGTGCCTGTACGTGAACATTTGCTGCCGACTACCCCGGCTCCGTCTGAACATTTTCATTTTACATTACCCTTTCATGAAGAACGACATAGGCAAATGTATCTAAATAACAGCTTCATTCATATTCTTCACCACACACATAACATGACCAATACCTCAAACTGTTGGGTGTGTGGGATGTTGCCAGGGCACCAAAAGAGAGGGGGCACCCCACTTATTCCACTCCCGTTTTCGCATAATGGATCATGCAACGCCTGGTACACCCTCCTCTTTACTTTGAGATGGCCAACCAAAGGGGGGGTGTTTTTCCGTTTGAATAAAGTATGTTCCCATGACAAGGATGGGTTTCCACGGGCTGAGGGTACTCGATTTGAATGGGAAGAGTACAGGCCCGATAACGTGTCTGCCCCACGTGTGTACAGCAACCAGAGGAATATTAATGTATCCAGTGCACATGTCATTAATGTCATTGCCACAAAAGCCGATTTATGTATCAGAAATAAGGGTTCGATTGCAGTGGGGAAAAGCGAATGTAATACTACTCTCACTTTTGATAGCCCGAATGGCATCTCATTTGTTGCATCACGGAATACGTATTTTATTTGTGTAACGAAGGGTTACCATCAGCTTCCATTGGGGTGGTTGGGCACGTGCTATGTATCGTTTGTACTACCTCCTGTATTCATTGCCCCACCAATGTATCACAATGATTACACGTTATACCACGATTTTGTCTTGAATAGGGTTAAGCGAACTGTTGTTCTGGATGACATCGACCAGACTGACACTGCTTTGCAACAGTATGTGGACTTTAATTTGGGACTATTCTCCTTTGTGGGGGCTGCACTGAACAGCCGGAAAATAAGACGACTGACACGTGTTGTTGAGGCTGTAGCGAATGACACTGCCATTGCCCTGGGAAACATCACCGAGGAACTACAGATTTCTAGGATCGTTACGCTCCAAAACAGGATGGTGTTGGACGTAGTTTTGGCTGATCGTGGGGGGGCATGTAGAATTATCGGAAGCAGCTGTTGTGTATACATTCCAGACAATTCTCCATCTGTTTATGATGCGATATCTAAGCTCCACAAGATCGCAGCTGAGATACATCCGGACAATGGGACTTGGACACTTTCAGGATGGTTCTGGTCCATGCTTGCTACTTGGGGCTGGAAACTGTTGACAATTCTATGTATAATTGTGGGAGCAATGTTTTTTATGTGCCTATGTATTCAATGTGGCCCAGCCTTATGTTCTATGTGCCTATCAGTTTGCATACCATCACGACGAGCTCTTGCCCATGACAAAGTGATGCTTCATAAAGAGGTAACTCAAATAATGTTAATTGACATCGAGGACGAACATCCTGATTATGTTCATTATGAGGTAGATTCAGCTAAACGCTAAAAGGGTCGTCTGTCGTAATTGGCATGGCCGCGTTAGCGATTAGCTGAAACTACACGTTGTCCTCTTTAACTTGACTGAATACGAGTACGCCATTTTGAGTACTGCAGCGGCCATCTTAGATCATAAGCGGCCTCGTGGCCGGCGTGCCCTTTAGTCCATTGTCCGTTTCACTGACCACTTCAGTCTGCCCAGCAACAGGCTATTTTTAGTACTGGTCAAGCTTGCACATGCGCAGTCCCAATTGACCAGTAAGCCTTTAGGAATGTGCGCCAAACTGACCAGCGGAGTTGTGCCCCCTCCAATGAGCTGGCGGTGTTCCAAAACATGACCATATATGTCTCTAAAATGTGTTCTCACTTGTGCCGCCTATCTTTTATTGCCCCAAAACTGTATATAAATCGGGGTCACACCGGTGTTCGGTGTGATACCTCTTGCATTACCGAAGGGTGCTGTTTGAGTGTACCACCACCCCATGGGGTCTTAATAAACTTGTTCTTTGCCTTTTACAGTTTCCGTGCCAACAGTTCTTGAGTGTAAGTGGGTTATCTTCGGAGCATGTAGGCCTTGGGAACCCTGATTACTTCATAAGTATTTCTCTGCCGTGACCATTACAAGGACATGCTGGTAAATTGCGGTACCTCACCTTCACCCCATTAGAAAAGAACAGCAGACACCACAAAGTACCTGCCCTGAATCTAAAAAGCGGGGACATCTCCCTCCATGAGAGCTCCGGAGTTAGTCAGAATGACAAATCTCCTGTAGCTAGTGTGAAGTACTAAAACAACTCCTCCGTTCTTTGGGAGAGGCGGACCTCTGCATGACAAGACTTAACCAGCCTCCTGTCATGTTTACTTAGTGTAGTAAACGTCTTGGGGAGACCAATGTCAGAGAAACACTTCCTAGCGTATTTCAGCCAGGGAATCGAAAGGCCATTATCTAAACTGAGGCAATCTAAAATAACTTCTCAAATAAAACTTGCTTCCGTGTTTATTCACACAATCACCCAAAGTAGGTGCGGGCCAATTTGATTCTATCTGAGACATATTCCCACAAAGTTCAGAGTGTAGAATAAAGTGGGAGATTCAGTAACCACATTAAGATCCTGTTTTCGTCTACCTATTGTACTAGCACGTAGTACCCACTACAGGCAATTGTCAATAGGTATTAAGAACATCTTGCTTATTGATATCACCTAAGCTTTGCTTATTTTGAAATCCTAACTTATAACTTATAAACTTAGGAAGCCCACATAACCTCCAATTGTCCACCAATGCCAGCACCTTTGACTGTAGTTCCAGAGGTTTTCAAACTAAGCACTTCACCTTAGACAGAGTCCCATTTGGTTCAGGGTACTTATTGTTCTCAGTCTAGCAGGCCTCCCTCTCCATGCCTGCACTCTATTGGCCCAAATATGAGGATGGGGCCCACATATCTTGCAGAGAATAATGCATGCACTACAGACTTTACATCTGGGTAAGACTTGGCTTCTGGGCAAGACTTAGCTTTTGGGTATATGGAATAACACGGGACAAACCCAGGTTCTGACAGTATGGCATCTGATTAGCAAATGAGATGCTGCGTAGGGAGAATAGTGCCTCATATCATGCAGATAAAGCCAAAACTTTCTAAGATGGCAGTATGGGCAGCACCATGTGAAGCATAGATTTTTTACAGGACATAGTTTCTGGGATGGGAATTATTGAATTCTACGGGCAAAAAAAAGTCATAGCCTTATTACTCTTGTCATATTGTGCTATCTGGAGGAAACTACATTCTCCACTGTCAACATCCTTTAAATGTAATTTTGGCTTATGCTTATACTCAAGAGACGCGAGCTAGTATTCCAGAACCAACTTCTTGCCTTTTTCAGAGACTGATGCCTTCACCCCTCACTACAGCTTTTAATGACTCCTGCACCAGTTCCCCAGAATATATCAGGTGTTTTACTGATAGAAAATAATTCCTTTATTGTTCTGATAATGGTGTCCCTCAAAACAGTCATTTAAGTTCATGGTTAATCCCTCATGTGCTAAGGACAAGATGGCTTTGTACTCAGCCCCGTGGCGTTGGCTGTGCTGAGGGTGAGACCATCTCGTCCTTAGCACTTAAGTGACTACAAACTTGGTCACAGCAGAAAAAAAATGTATGATTCACTTTCATTTTCACTGAAGACGTGTTGAGTACCAAATGACCCTAAATCACTAGGTGACAGTGCCGATGGGGGACTTGTGTACAAACCCAGAGATCCATTCAGTCATAACTTGTAGCTCAGTTAGGTTGATCAAAGTGAAGGAACTTTTGGCAGAGTGGTAATTTAAAGCGTTTTGCCTGGGAAGATGCCAGACTCAATTATCAGGAAATCTTTACCATCAGAAGGTGGTAACAAACTAAGGGGTTGATTTAGAGTTTGTAGGACAGAGCACTCTTTCGCAATTGATAAGAAATATCCTGTTTGACAAACCTTCGGTCTGCCTGCTACAGCTGGCTCAATTGACAGAAAGATTTCTCCAACAGCCTGAAGGAGTGAAGGAGTAGCGGGCATTAAAAGAAGGGCATTACACCACCCACCCTATTTAGGGTGGAAGGTATAATATTATTTTTTCTAGTCCGTCACTAAACGTTTTTACCTGGCAGTCAGGGACAGAAAAAAACAATAATGACCCCAACACGCTGGGGGAAAACGTACAGGGTGTATAGGTAATTAGTATTCTGTTATGCAAAAACGCAATGGCACTTTGGGAGTTTTTTTTTTTTATGTAAAATATTTGGTGGATGAAATAGACAGCGTCTGTCAAAACTGACCGAGTATGTCCACCAAATGGTGTGCATCTAGAAGGGAACCGCTGCCATGGCAGTTCCTTTCAACATACAGCGATGAGCAATGGGCAAGTAATTATCTCCAAATTTTGTGGACGGTAGTCCATCAGAGTGGTGGAGCTAATATTCTTTACCACCCTAACGAAAAGTACCTTATCCTCCAAAGCCTCATCCAGGCCCTAAGTATAAAACAACTGGGACACTGGTCAAGTTCCACTGGATCCATGGTGATGCAGACAGGTGAAATAATAAGGCATTACTTACATGCTATTAAACAGTCACAGTAATGAGGGACATTTTGAGTTTTTTCATTACTACAGGAGGACATAATAGTGTCAAGACTTGCAAATGCTATATGGTGACAGAAATGTACACACAAACACACTAAAACATACACATGAGTGAAAAATATGCTAGCTCACCTTGTAGAGTTTCACATCATAGCACTGAAATAAATGAGAAACATCTGGCAGTGACATGAGAACGAGAGCTTCGTAAGACAAAGACTTCCAAAAAAACGTTACAAGGTCTTCTACCTAAAATATAAGTTATAAATGTTACTTTTTTATTATATTTTTTATAATCGTTAGATAGAACTATAAACCAGTTACAATCCCTTACAAACAATGAAAAGAAATTCTTGCATGCCAGGTTCTACTTCTGAACCTCATGAGAAATTGTAGAGTTGTAGGAGAATAATAATTTCAGCAGCACAACAAAGTGGACTGAAGTTCAGGACATTTCAATATGATACACATTTAGGCATTATGACAAAAGGCCATGTTATGTAAATCAAATATTCTAGATACTGCAGAATATTTGGAGTGACATTACATTTCTCCACCTGTCACAATTTGATCAGTGAGAGTGACCTCTATGTTCCTGTATACAACATTAGGGGAATCAGAACGTACACACCACAACTAATGGTGATGATCTGTGTATTTATTTGTAGAAGCATATACCAACATCTGTTTAATCTACACACTTCTATTATCTATTTTAGCCAATGGTCACAAAGGTTTTCAACATACAATTCTTTTTAAACACTGTTACCAAAAGCTGGTAGCCAGCTAACTAACAAGGTGATGTAAGAATCCACATTATTGAGGGCTCTAGCTGTTTAACGACACCCCAATTTTCACTTCTTACCCACTACCTCTTTATGGGAATCCATGGCTAATATCGGGGCTCTAAGTGGGATGAAAAAAGTGGAGGGTCTATAAAGGAGCGTGGCCTATGTAATTAAACGTGTGGCTTAAACACGTGAATTACATTTCTGTGATTCCCATGGCATGCCACCCAACTGGTATTTTAGTGCTGCCTCTATGAACTTCCTGTTACAGCTTCCAGATATAAACCAACAACTGGCATACACCTAAAACTAGCTAGGACTTTTGGGTTTGGTAAAGACAGTTAGCTGTTTAAGATAAAGCACCAACCAAGAGAATTATGATACATAGAAATAAATTTAGAAAAACAAAATCCTGAAAATAATTAACACTCTTAGGGTGCAAGGCTGAGTCAAACACGTGAAATATAAACAGGAACTAAATTGTTGACATGGATTACGTTGACGTTTTTTACACTCATTGTTCATAATTGATCAGTATTTTTACTAGTAAGGTGAAGGACAACGATTATAGGGCCCGATAGAGACCCTTTTCAAGGTCCATTTCAATTACTACCAGGTCTGAGATGCATATGGTCCTTCCTCCTTAAAGGCCTGCCCAATAGGCTTGCATGTACACAATGCCTGACGAGCCTGCATTCTGAAGAAAATACTATTGAAATACAGTGGTCTTCAACCATTACTTTCACTCAACTGAATTAATCAATCCATGATCAATATTACCACATAGTTATGGGGTATGTCTCTCAGATCAACCCTAAACAATCAATGTCCTAAATCTTAAGAAGAAACAAAATGCAACAGTCTGCCTCAAATAAGTCAAAGATTAACTATTATATACATTGACTGATGATATTATACTGGGATCTGATTGTATTAACCCCTTCATGTGACCAAAATATTCACAGTTTATTATCTCCTGGTATTTTGTTTTACTTGCACTAAAATGTATTGAATATGCAGCAATAACCATCATAACCGTGTGTATATATATCGACTGACAATATTCATATTGTACTGTTGATTGAACTAATCCTTGCATGTGACAGCCAAAAACGATCACTGGATGTTTTAATTGTACTGAATGCATAACAAAACCATCATATTTATACTCATGGTTGTAATTCCATATATGGCGTCTGAATACAAGTCGGCCTAACACGCTACCTTGTAGTTTCCAAATAGTTTAGTGAATGGTACCGTATTTTCCGGCGTATAAGACGACCCAGCGTATAAGACGACCCCCTACTTTCATTGACAAACTGTAGGTTTCATGCTATATTCGCCGTATAAGACGACCCCCACTTCCTAACGTCCTACAGTCCCCTTTCTATCTCCATGGACTGAGATCATGTGGTACTGACGCTCCTCTCCTTCCGATGAGCGTAAGAATTACGGAAGGAGAGAGAGATCAGCACACGTGGAGGAGCGCCTCGTCTGCCTGGGGGATGTGCAGCTGCAGTCTAGGTAGGGCTCACGGCGCCATTTGTTTTAGTTTAAACCTTGCGCAGCGTTTGAGTTGCCTCTGGCTGGCGACGGGCTGTAACTGTACAAGTAATTTATTTTCAAGACCGCTTTCAGTGCCTGGCGACGGGCTGATATTGTGTTGTTGCACAGTGCCACCATCGCCTACGTTCTTTGTTGTTGTGCTGGAGTTCCCTAAGCGCCACCATTTTCAACTGAGAAGCGGTCTGACACCTTCGGGTGAAGTCCGCGCTATGTGAAATAAACCGCCAATTTTTGTATCCGGCGTATAAGACGACCCCCGACTTCCCAGAAAATTTTAAGGGGTTAAAAGGTCGTCTTATACGCCGGAAAATACGGTACGTATACAACGCTCTCCCATTCCAAAATGGTGGAGGCACAAAACGCGACCTGTCCTTGACTCAATACGCTTTTATCGGAAATAAAAAAAACCTTTATGCAGCTCTCAAGCAGCTCAGTGAAATCTATGAATTGAACTCGACGGTTCCCATTCAAAAATGGCGGAGTTGCAAGCCCGACTTTAACCAATAATACGGCAATATGTTTTTTATTGCAAAACACCTCAAATCCTAAACATTTGATTACGATGTCTTTATTCGTGATTTAAATCAATCTCACGGCCGATGATTACGGTCCCCCGTGATGATGTAGACTTATGAGTCCTCTTTGTACACCCACGGACGGAAGTTTAAACACGGCGTCTGAGCGTGGGTCGGCTCAGAACGCAATCATTAGGAACAAGGAAGACTTCGATTTCGGTGAGTCTCTTTGACCGCGGCTTCACGCTGGGGTTATTAAAAATTCTTTTAAAATACTATAGATCGAGTCAGTCAACCTGATCCGCTTTCCTTATTTTTACAGCGGATTCCAAAACTGAACACTGTTCTTTCCAAGTATATGCCCACGAACCAATGGTCAGGGCTATACACAAATCTTATGTGAATATAAGAAATTTACTTTGGGTAAGGTTTTTGCTGCAATTAGTCATATTCCAAAACGTACCTTTGTGACCCCCCCACCCCAAAAAAGTTGAAGAGAATTGTTTTACATACTTTTTATTTAACAACGCAAAAATAAATGCCACAATAATTTCATGATGGCAGAATAGTTCATAAATGAAAGAATGATTCACTGATACATAACAATGTATAAAAATACCGAAATTCGATCGGTTTCCTTATTTACTTATAGGACCTTCTTTAAATATAATCCTTGAGACTTGAATATGCAGAGATTGAGGCATGCTACTCCATGAGAAACAATTATTCTATCTACACATCGTGGATGAGGTAATGACGTGTCCAGACATTTTTGTTTGGAGTTTTCTTGGAATAGTAACAAGAGATAGAGTCTTCTGACCACTCAATTATGTCTTTAGGAGTTAAAACATTAACCTGGGACAACGAGTGAAGATATTCCACTTGGTCTATCCCCATTGTAGGGTAAGCAAAAATTGTTTTGCCTTTTGTTTTGCGAGACTGAAATAGGTCGCAATTCTAATGCAACAGCCTGATTTACATCCTTACTCCATTTCAGGGCCAACACTACTCCTTGGGTTGCCCATTGTACTAGTCCTGATGAAGACTCGCATGGCCACAGTCCAACTCACCTTTAGGCCCTAAGACGAGTCGAAACGTCGACGCTCTTTCCCCTTTTTAATACCTGGACTGTGAGACACATTTTCTGGTGCAAAAAGTTTTTGGAAGTTATGTTTCCATCTAATGAGAAATGTGCATAAATTTACATTGAAGTCCAGGTTATTGTAGGACGGTGAACTGTGTAACCGATCCATTGTGTAAATAACATTGTGAATATTTCTATGCTCTTATCTGCTCTTTTCTTCTAAGCACCTGATTTTTACATATCTCTTGCACGCCCTCTTTGGGCAATCTAAAAGCTTCTCTTATAGAGATAGTTGAAAACGCAACGAATTAAAATTGCCCCTGATTTTTGTAATTATTGCTGTTGCATTTTGTTTCTTCTTAAGATTTAGGACATTGATTGTTTAGGGTTGATCTGAGAGACATACCCCATAACTATGTGGTAATATTGATCATGGATTGATTAATTCAGTTGAGTGAAAGTAATGGTTGAAGACCACTGTATTTCAATAGTGTATAATACCCAGGTCTTTGACTTTTTGGGTCACCCCATTTTTGTTAATGGTCTTCTGAAGAAAATAGGCAGGGCCTGGATACAACTTTCTGAGTTGGGTAGAATGCCATTAAGGGTGCCTGTGTGGAGTCTGGAAGGCCAAGCTACAGGGTGTTACCACATCCAGATTTTGAATCTGCAGCTTGAAATATGAGTGTTTATTTTCACCACTGTATCTTCCTCTCAATCCGTTAGGACTGTCTCTCCAAACTGTCTCTTGCAACTTCATTATCTATGCAAGATTTGCCCTGACCAAAACTTTACTTGTTATCTTAGTTTTTAGGTTTCGACCTGGCGGGGGGCACGAAGTGCCCCTCCCAGTTTGAAAACTTTTATCTTCAGTATGGATGTCGGCACCGCCTCTGCCTCTCATTGGCTAGCTCCATAAATGGAGGCTAGCCATTGGGAGACAGAGGCTGTCAATCGCGCTTTCTCTTGAAATTGCGATTCGGGGGCGTTTCTGGTGCTTTTTTTAAGCCCGCCCCTTTGTCCCGGGCCGCGCTGCGATTGGCTGCTGGCCCGGGACACCCCTGTGACGTCAGCCAATCACAGCGCGGCCCGGGACCTGACTTGTTTATTTAGGCATGAATGGCCCCGCAGTCCGTGCTCCGTTCCCGCCCCCCCCCTCCCGTCCTGTGCAGTTCCCGCCCCCCTCCCTCCCTGTGCTCGTGGTGCTTGTTAGGTTTCAGGGTTCGGTTCCCGACATAGCATGTTTCATATTGTGTTCTAATATTGTTGTTGCTATTTATATTTTGATATGCATCACTGTGTCGGGCTAATTTAGTGAGGATACCACCGAACACAATGCGTAGCCTCTGGGCTGTTGTGCATCTCTGCATGCTGTCTTCACTGGGGCACTTTTCAGAAGATGCCTCGAGTGTTCGTTTTACCTTTCACTGAATATTTCTTCTCTGAAAACATCATTTGTGTGACAAAAGCGTTTATTGATCCGTTCGTTTCGTAATGATAGTCCTCTTTCCTATTGCCAATAAATCATTAGCAATGTAAGCTCTATTAAACCATGATAATGGACAGGGAGCCCTTGTTTCTCCACAGTACAGCGCACTTTGGCGAGAGTCCCTGCCCCGGACCAGCGAGGAGGGGCCATAAGGCTCGACGGGCGCAGGAGCGCCATATTACAGCCCGAGGCTTCCCGCTGCGAGGTGCGTGCCCATGCTTGGCCCGGGCCAAGACATGCCTATTTTAGCCCGTCCTAGGAGGCCAAGCTGGGCCACATTATTAACATCCCTGCAAAGTTGAACTTCATCAGAGGGTGAGTTCTGATATATATCGTGGCACTGTTTGGGACGCTCTCAAGTCATCGTTTACTTACGTTAATGCAGGTTCGTTCAGTGGGCATAGTGGATCGGAAGTTATCGCTCCAGAAATAGAGTTTGTTTTGACTTTGCATATATCTACCAGTCACTGTGCCTATTCTAAACCCTGACCTGACTTGACGGGGTATTGACAATAAGGGAAGGCTCGCATTAACAGATATTAAAGGCCCTGGAGTGGGTAAAATGAGCAAGGGCAAAACGGCGGCGGTGGTCCACGCCGCACCAGTCACCAGCACAATGGACTATTTTCTACAAAGAGCAGCAGGGGTTCTTGAAAATGAAATTTAACTAGAAAACCCTAGAAAATCAGATTTAATTCATATCTTTAAACGGGCAATTTTAAACATGTTCGACCGCCGTTATATTCCTCCAGATACTGACGGGCAATACTCTATTTTTTTTCCCACCTCCCCCGTCACCCCCCCCTCCCCCCCCCCCCCCTCCGTTCGTGTCCCCGTTCCCGCCCCCCTCACGTAGCCTCGGGGTCTGGGACGATGCGCTCCGGCGCTTTGCATAGCAGGGTTCGGTTCCCGACATAGCATGTTTCATATTGTGTTCTAATATTGTTGCTGCTATTTATATTTTGATATGCATCACTGTGTCGGGCTAATTCAGTGAGGATACCACCGAACACAATGCGTAGCCTCTGGGCTGTTGTGCATCTCTGCATGCTGTCTTCACTGCATTTGCTGCTGGGCTTTGATTGCGAGCACAGCTCTCTGAAGGTAGGTGGAATTTGTCTGCCAATCTTATACTAATATCGTGTCTTATAAAGCGCTCAAGGCTTGGGCTGTCCAAGCGCTACAATAATAGGACGTTTTGCAAATTTCTTGAACAAAGCAAAAGACGTAAAGGGACATTATTTGTTTACAAAAACAAATATGTCTACATGGACAGAACGATCGCCGCAATTAGGCTGCATGCACATTTTTAACAGCTTGCTTTAACTTCATGTCACTTCTGTTTAATGAGTTGGCATTAAACGCTGTCTTTGAACTGCTTTATCAAAATTCAAACTATCTATTGCTCATCGGTCTGTCTACATATATTTATGTTTGCCTATTTGTCTGCCTGTGTATGTCTGCCTATCGGCCACTTGCATAACAACCGCCAGTATCTGTATATTGATCTGTATTGTTCACAATGCTATCTATCTATCTATCTATGATTCTATCTATTACCTGGGCATGTGCCTCTGGAAACAAAAGCGGTTTGTAAAGTTATACAGGTAATGCACACTTTAAATGTTATATTTTCACAACGATTCTGGAAAATAATAATCGGCATAATCTCGCTTTTCTGGGTTGTTATTATCCAAAGCAAAGAGGCGGGCTGGATCCCAGACTGTATCATTGTAATCACATAAGCGAGCCACACAAGCTCTTAATATGCAAAGGTTCATGAGATAATAAAACAGCAAATAAACATGGTTTTGTTCTACTTCAGGTAATGACATTATCGGGCAAACAGAATCTACTTTGGGGGAGAATTCGACGTGAAGGTTGTTTATTACAGCATCTGAATAAGACAAGACCTGGCCTTTCGACTTTGAACCAGTACCAAATTTCAGGGTGTGAGGAAATTATTCTACATTTCCTGACAAATTGAGTTAAGCAGACATTAAGTGGGCTTTAAGAAAACAAATGGCCATCTTTATCACAGGTGGACACTGATGGCTTAATGGGGCCTGGGCTGATTGTATCACTTCTAATGGCTTCACAGGAAGCATTAGGGGTTTTTGCATAAAGAACTGGCATGGCGAACCCTGCTAACACAGACCTGTCAAGCGCTCTGTATCCCTTTGTGCACGGAAGCAGATGTTTGTATGTATACCAGGAACTGGCATTAGAGCAAGCGACAGATGCCTGTACGGATGCCAGTTTGGAGCATTTTTTTGTTCCGAGGAAGTGCAACCGTGCCCTCTATCCTAGGTAATTCCCAGCGGGGCTTAATAAATCCCAGCTATGTTTCCATTATCCGGCTTTCCCAGCACTGGCTGCGCGCGCGATTTCTCGAATACTCGCAAACCAGCGAAGGAGCAAACAAATCAATGCAGACAGATTTTCATTATCTGGCCATTTGAAAATTCACACAGCCTTTTCTTCTGCACAATCTCTTTTATGATATTTAATAAAACATGGGCCTATTTCTAAGAAGCGTCAAAGCACTTTACAGCAAACCTGTATTTATTTCCAACATTAGAAGCTGGTTTGTTTTGGTGGTATGTCAAGTTGTTGGGGGTATTGAGCG
The DNA here is from genome assembly GCF_964263255.1 of Lissotriton vulgaris. NCBI lineage: Eukaryota > Metazoa > Chordata > Amphibia > Caudata > Salamandridae > Lissotriton > Lissotriton vulgaris. Next base: position 818,441,372 of record NC_141696.1, on the reverse strand, counting down.
GCCCATTTAGGCACGTGTGTGTCAGCAGTATTTGAACGTAGTAAAGATGGCAGCGGTATTTGACGTTGTTGTTAAATTGTATGTATTTAAGCCTTTCTTCAGCAAACCAAAACACAACACATGGTGCAACGAGATGCCAGCATTAAGCACAGAGAAATATACTGCTAAAAATTTTAAATACCGCAAACCAGGAGCTAAGCTATCAGTAGTGCAGCAGGTTGTGGCACCGCGGCTCAAGAAGTTTATGAATCAACGGCATCCCATTTACGCTGTCTTTTATTGTCCAACCAAAGAAAAGGGGGGCATTTTCTTTGCTAGCAATAGGGCCCACAAAGTCCTTGCTACACCACTGCCGCCAACATACATTGCCACAAACACACATACTACAAACGCAAATCTGTTTCTATTATTTGGCTAGCACAAGTGACATATTTAAATAGCGATGACACAAAACGGTTTATTTGATGTGGCTTATGATGCAATGTGGTATTGGGGACCGAACTACATGAACCTACATATTTTCATTTTCAGCCATATTGTACTAAATGAATTTGCCCAGAACACACATTTTGTAGTGCAGTGGCAACGCTGGGATTAGAAATACCACCCTCACCCCGTTTCCCGGGTCAGGAATTTAGTTACCGTGACACCTGAACTGAGAGGAATATCAGACTCGCGGGGTCATGCCCAGGCTGCCAGATGTCACACTATCATGGGGATACAAAAGATCCAGGACGTCCCTGTGTGTGTGTGTGTGTGGCTCTGGGTGTGTGTGTGTAGTAGTAATTGCTGTCTGCTGAGCTCGTCCGTAGGGTACAATAGGTCTCACAGTTGCGAAAGATTAGGCTAATGACAATGTAAATGACAATGACATTTATTTATCTGTATTCAAAACCAAATCATAAATACAAATCTTAACATTTACAATGCCAATAGCTCAAACTTTTCCAAAGGCGAAACCATTGCATTGTAAATGCTTGTTTCTTGTCTTGAGTACTGTTCCCTCCTTGTCATAGGCATTTCAATGAACATTCTTGTGCCCTCAGGCCCTCAGTGCATAGAAACAATGGTTGCTATGGTTGTGGGCAATATCAATTTGTTCATTTATTGAATCATTCTCTTCATGCAATTTTCAACTCTTTAGTCTAACAGCTATTCAAGCTTCCTTTTTTATTCACTTTATTTCCAATCATGAGCTTCCTTCCCCTTTTGTCCGCAATTACAATTTTTCTGTATTATATATAATTCTGTACTTTTTCTATCCCCCATTTGTCCAATCTTGAAATAATTGTATTTCCTTACTGTTAAAAGTATAGATGACAGGACTCAGTACTAGGAGTACTGCTTTGTTGGCCATCCACTCTCCACAACTGCATTAAGATACCAACATTCTACTGTCAATTCCAGGAGGGAGAAACCAAGGAGAGGGGAAGGGGAGGTGGGAATGGAACAAACCATTACAAGGAAAGGAAGATTATAACACACCTCCCTCCCTATACACACCAGCACCAACACAGGAGGAACCAACATCACAAATCTATTTGGGACTTGACAACTTTATCGCAACTCCACCATTGTCCATTCTCCAGGAGACCAACATTGTTGAAAGCTTTCACAATGTGGCAAGGAGGGTAGAATTTTCTCTGGATGTGAGGTTATTTCACACTTCTCTTGACCTGCACCACATCCCCTACTCTCCACATTAATGGGCTTTGTCCCCGTTCCTTTTGTCATACCATTCTTTGTACTTAGTTTGGTGCTGGTCAACCTTCCTACCCACCTCCTTGGGACTAGGATGTAGAGCCCTACCTCCACCCAGCCAACTAGGATTGAGTTTGGTGCAAGGTTCTCTCCCCCTGAGGGAAACAAACGGGGAGACCCCTGTTACCAGGTTAGGCGTTGTGTAATATGCCCACAAACAGTCTCGTAAGGATGATTCAAGGTCATGATCGTTGGCAGTTGCTAGTTGTATATGGTCCTTTATTAACCTGTTAGTCCTCTCAACCAGGCCATTGGCTTTAGGACAATACAATGCTGTCAATTCATGTTTGATGTTCAAGTTGTTTAAGAATTCCTTCATTAGTTGAGACGTAAACTGTACACCGTTGTCGGTGACCAGGGTGGAAGGTATGCCCTCCTTGGAGAATACATTTTTTAGGAAATCCTGGACTCTACTGGTGGTTAATCGATAAATACATTTCTGAGTAACCCAATGTGAGGTATAGTCGACCAAGACCAACATGAACCTCTTTTGAACGTCCAGGTGTCCATGGGACCAATAATGTCCATGGCTAGTTTACCCCATGTTTTCTTGGGCACTATAACTGCGGACAGAGGGGCCTTACGTACGACATTGGACTTGTCACTTCTGGCACAGCTGACGCAGTCCTTCACTAGCTCTTCTGTCATGGCATCCATCCTGGGAAACCAGAAGCTGGCCTGTACTCTACTTTTGATAATACTGCGTCTCAGATTACCTTTGTGCGCCAGATCCAATATTCTTCTTCTCAGACCCACAGGTAGTACAACTTTTGCTTGACGGTAGATTCTGTCACGTATGATACTCAATTTGTTCCTGACTTCCCAGAAGTCCCTGAGTCCCTCTTCAAGGTCACTACATCTATTAGGCCACCCTTCTCTCAATACACTTTTCAGCCTTCCTAAAACCTTGTCCTCTTCCATGCTTTATCATTCACACTTCTGTAATGGCAGGATCTTCTATAACCAAAATGGGGCTGTCCAGCATTTCTTCGGGTTGCTCCATTTTCAAGGGTGTCCTAGACAAGAAATCAACAATTCTATTGTGTTCACCAGGGACAAACTCCACATTGTAGTTAAAATTCTCTAATCCCCGGATCCATTTTCCAATACGAGAGGTCCAATTTTTCATACCTTTCACAGAGAAAATGGAGGTAAGAGGCTTATGGTCTGTACGAATGGTGAAATTAAGCCCCCACAGGAAGAATTTAAAACGCTTCACTGCCCAGAAACACACCAGGGCCTCCTTTTCAACTACAGAGTAATTCTTTTCAGCATTTGTCAGGCAATGTGATGCAAAGGCAATAATCTTTTCCTCTTTTCCATTTCTTTGGGATAGGGTGGCCCCCAATCCCTTGTTGGATGCGTCGGCCGTGAGGATGGTTTGGTTTTGTGGATCGAATACCCCTAACGCTGGCGAACTTAAGAGCTCTTGTTTAAGTGTATTCATCACTGATTTATGTTGTTCATTCCATCCAAACTCCTTGTTTTGTTTTAGTAACTCTCTCACCGGTTCACATTTGGATGCAAAGTTTTTTTATGTATTTGGCCATGTATTCCATTAATCCTAGGAATGATTTGAGCTCATCCTTGTGTTTTTGGGTATGGGGCATCTCTCACTGCACTGGGCAGGTTGCCTTTCGGCCTAAAACCTTCTTCTGAAATGAAATGTCCCAGGTAATCGACCAACGTCGTCCTTATTTTGCCCTTGGATTTCTGTACTGTTAACTCTGAATCCATGAGCCTCTTAAATACTATTCTAAAGGTATTTTCATGGTCTTCCAGGTTGATTCCATACACCAAGATATCATCTTGGAAGCACATGGAGTGGTCCACCCCCTTTAGAATCTGTTGCATTACTTTCTGGAAAACCGCCACAGCAGACGCTAATCCAAAGGGCATCCTCCTGAACATGTATGCACCTTGAGGTGTTATGAATGCGGTGAGAGGTCTAGATTCTGGGTGCAGGTCAACCTGGTGGTAAGTCATGGATAGGTCGATGACACTGAAATACATCGCCTGGGACATGGTGCTGAGCATCTCATTTATGTTCGGCAGTGGGTGTCTTTCTATCCATATGCTCTCATTGAGGCTCCTTAAGTCTACACACCGGCGAATCCCATCACCACTGGCCTTGGCTGCAATGAAGACTGGAGCCAACCACTCTGAACATTCTACAGGTAGTATGATTCCCATGTCACACAATTTGTTGAGCTCTTTCTCTAGGGGCTCCTTCATTTATTGTAGTACAGGACGCAGTTTGTGTACTACAGGTTTGGCGTTGACCTTAAGTTTTATTTTGTGCTGAAAGTCGTGTAAAAGTCCCAGCTCTTCCAGAAACAATCTAGGAAATTTGTCACAAATTGTGCCCCCATCCAGGTTATCTGTAGTCAGTAGAACCTGTTCTTCCTTGTTAGGATCCAGGATGATTCCCAGTTCCTTCTGGTGTTGCCATCCTAACAAGTTGGATCCCGACTCTACAATGTACACTTTACCATAAGTATCCCTGCCCTTGAACCCAATGCAAATCTCCTTCATGCCAAGGAGCGGTATAGGCTCTTTGTTATAAACAGTGGGTGTAATATCTGCTTTCTGTAACATATTCCTCCTGTGGCCCTCAGAACACTCATAATCATTTTTGTTTAACAACCTAAATGGGGAACACGAATAAGCAAACATGGTGAAAGCTATGTCATTCAAGGATACATCACACTTAGGATAAACCATATTGACACTTCCTGAGCATTCTTTAACTTGTAATACATACTTATTTCCAACTGGCATTACACATTTTACTTCTTTACCCCAAGATCCTTCAAGTCCCCCACCCTCCTTGGCGTGGGGGGCACCTTCCCTGCACACCCTTGCAAAATATCCCCTTCTATTACATTTCTTGTAGGTAACACTCCGTGCGGAGCAATGAATACTATTGGCAAGGTGGTTGCTTCTCACATCTTAAACATCTGAGGTTTCTCTCACTACTAGGGGCCTTGTTGTAACTCTTTTCTTTGGGGCGTGGCCTGGACACCGGCAAGATGGCTGCACTGTAGTGCTGCTCTGCCGGCCACCGTGTAATATCCTTCAAAATCCTGCCTAACCTGAGCCATCCAGTGATGATTCTTACTGGGATCGTGTGGCTGGCACAGCGACCAACCAGCTGTGCTGTTTATATATTGGCTGGAACGGAAATTGACGGTGGTGTCGTGCTGTGGTGGCGGCGGATTGACCGTGACCCCCTAATAGCGGAGGAGCGGTGAGAGGCCTGCTCGCGGGATTTTCTATCTACGCGCGGCCAATACTAAGGAGGTGGCTGCCTTGTACCATGGCGGAGGATTGCAGTGAGAGCTGGCCTCCAGACAACAGCTAAGTGCGCTTGTGAAGGGGCGCTGCTACCTGGGAGGATTGTGAGGAGAAGGGACTGTGCGCGCTGGACCGCTGACCTGCGCCAGCAGCCGGCTCCTACTCCTGGACTGGGCCGCGAGAAAGCCGTGTTACCTGCATCTGCGACGGAGCTCCCGCTCGCTGCCTGAACTGTTGTTTCTCCCCAGCGCTGACATCTTCACATCTGCGTCCCGGCATGGGAAGCAGTGGGTGTACTCCTTTTGCCGACGACGTGACTGCCGATTGTTGTGCCCGCTGGTCCTGAGGCCCGCCCTGCGTGGGGGGGCTCTCCTCGATTTAATTCGGCCGCGGTGGCATGTATGACGGCTGCTGGGCTTGTCCACGGAGGTGAGCTCTACAATTTTGAAGTGGGATTGCGCTATTCTATATCACACATCCTCGTTGCTGTGCATCCCCCCCCCCTGGAATTGTATTGCTGAAGGACTGACTTGTTATCTGTGGTAGGTGGCACTGGAGCACGGCTGGAGAAGCCTTCGCAGCACAGTCGCCTGCTGGATTTATGGTGGGAGTGTTAAGTCCACCTACGCTTCGCTGATAGGTGCTGGTCCTGTGGGATTCACTTGCGCTCCTGCAGCGTGAACTCTGTGCGTCTACTGACGGAGTTGTTATAGTACATGGGAAGAGTTGAGGAGGCCTGCTTGGTTATATCTTTGCTCGGCCTAGAGGGTGCTTGGAAGAAACTCTGCCGAGTGCACCGTGTGACGCTATCTGGATTCTTACAATTGGCATTCATCAAACAGAATGGGCCTGATGAGCAAGCCGGATAAATTTCAACCACGTCTTAATTTTGAGTTACCTAAGGGCAGTAAGGGCAGCAAGACCACTCAAAATGCGGCTTCTGACTCAGAACTCGACTCGGCCTCACAGGGCCCTACTGCGCTGGAGAAATCACTAGCTGCTATACAGGCTAGTCTTCAGGCGATAGATGGTAAGATAGAGGCCCTCAATGGTAGGATGGACCATTTCTCTGCGAAACTGACAAGCAAGCAGCAAGCATAGGCGAGGCCGAGCAGCACATAACTGACATGAAGGACGGCCTGCAACAAGTAGCGGCGAAAACTGCAGACATCACGAAGATCCTCGTAGTTATACAGGCGAAGAATGAGGATATTGAGGCGAGATCGAGGTGCAACAATATTCGCGTCCTAGGCCTTCCAGAATCTTCCAGAATCAACTAACGAGGGGCGGCGTGAAGACTATATGGAGACGATGCTGCGTGAAGTGTGTGGGTCGGACGAGCTGTCACCTATGTTCGCTGTTGAGCGGGCCCACCGATCATTGGCGGCGCGGCCTCCGCCAGGTGCCCCACCGCACCCTATAATCGCTCGCCTATTGAATTTTACAGATCGGGACTCTGTTCTACGAATCACTAGGCAGAAGGGCACGATCACCTATCAGAATAATACACTATCATTCTACCCGGACATTATCGCACAGGGGCAGGCGGCTCAGAAGGAGTTCCAAAATGTCAAGAAGGTGTTGTTAAAGGAACAGATACCGTATGCCATGCTCTATCCAGCCAGGTTGCGCATCAGGGTACCGGACAGGGGGCAAAATCTTCACAAATCCGAAACAAGCGATGGAACATGCCAAATCCCTGCGGCGACGACGCAAATCACCCGAACACACATTGGATGTTGATGACTGATCAGTGAGAAGGACTTGGGGCCAGATGTAGGAGACCAAATACCGGTCGGTAACGGCCGATTTCGGCCCTTACCGACCGGTATTTGGGTATTGAAATGTAGGGGGCCTTTATTTTACAGAATCTGTAAATTTACCGATTCGGTAAAATACAGAATTGGTAAATTTACCGATTCTGTAAATCCAGATGTAGGTGGCACTGCAAACAGTGCCACAGGCCCCTAAGAATTCGTTATTTACCATGTAATACTATTGAATGGTAAATAACGAAGTTCTGTGTACATGCACATCTGTCAAGTCAAGTCAAGTCAGAGAATTTATATAGCGCACTACATACCCAGAGGGTTTCAAGGCGCTTAGAAAGGGGAGGAGGATTACTTGTCAAATATCCACGTTTTAAGTTGCTTTCTGAATGCTAGGTGGTTCTGGGTAAGGCGAAGGTAAGCGGGGAGTGAGTTCCATGTTTTAGCAGCCAGGTATGAGAAGGATCTGCCTCCCATGGTGGTCTTGTTGATGCGAGGTACAGTGGCGAGGGCTTGGCTGGAAGAACGTAGTTGGCGGGAGGGGGTGTAGAAGGACAGTCGTGAGTTGAGGCATTCTGGTCCGATGTCATAGAGTGATTTGTGTGCGTGGGTTAGCAGTCGGAAAGTGATCCTCTTATTGACGGGTAGCCAGTGGAGGTCTTTAAGGTGATCAGAGATGTGTTCGTAGCGTGGGATGTCTAATATGATCCTGGCTGAGGCGTTTTGGATTCGTTGGAGTTTCTTCTGGAGTTTAGCGGTAGTGCCTGCGTAGAGGGTGTTTCCGTAGTCCAGTCGGCTCGTGACCAGAGCATGGGTGACTGTTTTCCTTGTTTCGGTGGGGATCCAGCGAAATGTTTTTTTGAGCATGCGAAGAATGTTGAAGCAGGAAGAGGATACGGCGCTGACTTGTCTGTTCATTGAGAGTGAAGAATCCAGGATGACGCCTAGGTTCCGTGCGTGGTCTGTCGGGATGGGTGCTTTTCCGAGGGCTTCCGGCCACCAGGAGTCGTCCCATGCAGAGGGGGATGTACCTAATATGAGGACTTCTGTTTTGTCTGAGTTCAGTTTCAGACGGCTTTGTTTCATCCATTCGGCGACTTCTTTCATTCCTTCGTGTAGGTTAGTTTTGGCGGTGCTGGGGTCATTGGTGAGAGAAAGGATTAGTTGAGTGTCATCCGCGTAGGAGATGATGTTGAGGTTGTGTTGGCGGGCGATGGCCGCGAGGGGGCTCATGTATATGTTGAAGAGGGTGGGGCTGAGTGAGGATCCTTGTGGTACGCCACAGATGACTTAAGTGGCCTCGGACTTGAATGGTGGGAGGCGGACTCTCTGGGTTCTTCCGGTGAGGAACGAGGTGATCCATTCAAGTGCTTTGCCTTGGATTCCGATGTTATTGAGGCGTTGTAAAAGGGTGCTGTGGCAGACTGTGTCGAATGCTGCAGAGAGGTCGAGGAGGATGAGGGCGACTGTGTCTCCATTGTCCAGTAGAGTTCGAATGTCGTCTGTTGCTGCGATGAGGGCGGTCTCAGTGCTGTGTTTTGCTCGGAAGCCAGATTGTGAGGAGTCGAGGGATTTGTTGGCTTCGAGGAAGGCGGCGAGCTGGTTGTTGACAGCTTTCTCAATGACTTTGGCCGGGAATGGAAGGAGCGAGATGGGGCGGTAATTTTTGAGTTCGGTGGGGTCCGCTGTGGGTTTTTTCAGAAGGGCGGTGAGTTCAGCGTGTTTCCAGTCTTCCGGGAAGGCGGCGGAGTTGAAGGAGCAGTTGATGACGTCTCGGAGGTGTGGTGCTATGAAGGAGTCAGCTTTGTTGAAGATGTGGTGAGGACATGGGTCTGTGGGGGATCCTGAGTGGATGGAATTCATCAGGCGGATTGTGTCCTCAGTGGAGATTGGGTTCCAGTCGTTAAGGGTGTTCAGGGGGGGAGAATGTTCAGCAAATGGTAGGGTGGGTTGGTTTCCGGGTTGGTTGTCGAAGCTGTTGTGGATGTCTGCAATCTTGTTGTGGAAGAATGAGGCTAGGGAGTCGCAGAGGGCTTGAGAGGGGGTGATGTCGTTGGAGTTGGCCGAGGGATTGGAAAATTCCTTGACAATGTTGAAAAGTTCCTTGCTGTTGTGGGCGTTGTTGTCAAGTCGATCCTTGAAAGCTGTTTTCTTGGCCTTTCGGATTAGTTGGTGGTGAGTGCGGGTGGCGTTTTTGAAGGCGTCCTTGGTGCTAGTGGTTGGGTCTTTTTTCCAGGCCTTTTCAAGGGAGTGGCAGAGTTTCTTGGACTTCTTAAGATCATCGTTGAACCATGAGGCCTTTTTGCTGCCAGGTTTGCTTTGACGTTTTTTCAGTGGTGCTAAGGTGTCGGCGGTGTTGGATAACCATAGGGTGAGGTTGGCGGCGGCTTCGTTTGCGTTAGAAGAGTGGGCTGGGGTGTTTAGAAGGAGCGATGCAGAGATCTGGTCCGTGGTGATTTTGTTCCAGTTTCTTTGCAGAGTTGGTTGGAGGTGGTTGGTGGGTTTTGGTTTGTTGTAGGTGAAGTGAACGCAGCTGTGGTCAGTCCAGAGGAGATCCGTAGTGTGGCTGAAGGAGACAAGATTGCTGGAGGTGAAGATGGGGTCGAGTGTGTGACCTGCGATGTGGGTAGGGGAAGTGACTAGTTGTTTAAGTCCGAGGTTGGCGAGGTTGTCTAAGAGGGTGGCGGTGTTGCGGTCGTTGATCATTTCAAGGTGAAAGTTGAGGTCTCCCAGAAGGATGTAGTCTTTGGAGGGGAGCGCGTGTGGGGTGATGAAGTCTGTGATGTCTTCACTGAATTTTGCGCGGGGTCCTGGTGGTCTGTAGAGGAGGGTGCCTCTGAGTGTGGTCTTGGGGTCGATGTGGATCTGGAAGTGAAGGTGTTCGGAGTTAGCGAGGTTGGCGTCAGAGCTGGTTGAGATGCGGATTGATTTCTTATGGACGATAGCGATTCCTCCTCCTGTGTGGTCGGTGCGGTCCTTGCGTGTGATCTTATAGTCTTCAGGGATGGCAATGGTGATGTCTGGGGCGGAGGAAGCGTTCATCCAAGTTTCTGTTAGGAAGGCGACGTCTGGAGAGATGGTGTCTAGTAGATTCCATAGGTCAATGGCGTGCCTGTGGACCGATCGAGTGTTGAGAAGGATGCACTGTAGGTGGTTGGGGTCGGGAATCTGTGTTGTGGTCGTAGCGGAGATGTTGTCGGTGCCGATGAATTTGCAGGAGTAGCAAGAGAAAGGTCCATGGGTGTGTCCAGGGACGGCTTGGACGCAGTTGGGGGCGCGACCGGGGTTAAGGGCTAGGAGGGTGGCGGCATCGTAGGTAATGCGGGGGGCTGGGAGGGACGGGGGCCAGGGGGTATGGCGCTGGGCGCGGTCCAGGCGCGGACGGGCGTAGACGGGCTTACCTTTGGCGCACCTTCGGCGTGGCCGTAGCGCGTGGGACCATTGGCTATAAATGGATGGTGGAGGGGGCGGAGCGTGGGAGGGGCAGCAGGGAGGCGGTAGTGTGGCTGAGGGGCGGGTCAGGGGAGAACCACAACAACAAAATGGAGGGTCCGAGGGAAGGCAGGCAGGGGTATCACTGACAACAAAAATGCAGCGAGTTAGCAGTAAGCGCAATTCGAGCCCAAGCGCTGGTGAAATAAACACTATCAACACAGTTACAGATGATAACACAAGCCAATAGTCAAGTCAAAAGCCTGAGCGAGGTCGCGTTGCGAGAGGCAGGTAATTACTAAAAGCGCTATGCAGGTAATTACTAAAAGCGCTATGCAAGTGAGGCGCTAGAATATTAGGCAGCGGCAGAATAGTGAACAGTGCTCAGAAAACGATACCAGGGAAGCACAGGAGGAACGTGGTGGAGCGACCGTCCGGAAGCAGGTCCAGGTGGTCTTGTACACCTGTGCCATGTGGCACACATACATGCCTTAAGGGCATGTATGTGTGTCACATGGTACACAAGCCAGAAACAGGGGTGCAACAGGGTGTCAAAGTGACACCCTGTCCCCCTTGGCAATTCGGTATTTTTACTGATTCGGTAATTACCGAATCGGTATTTGCCATTGATTCCTATGGGCTTCAAGGCCCATAGGAATCAATAGCAAATACTGATTGGTAAATACCGAATCCTACCGATTCGGTATTTGTTACCGAATAATTACCTACATTAGATTTACCGATTCATGAATACAGAATCGGTAAAATTCGGTATTTATGAATCGGTAAATCTAATTTACCTACATCTGGCCCTTGGTCCCTGCATTTCTACGTGATATAGTTTGTTGTCTTTCCTGGTCTGAGTGGGTCAAGATTTCTCTAACATCTGTAACTGTTGCATAACGGGTCATCCGTGTGTCCAGATATGTTGGGGTGGCGTGGCTCGCATTAGTGGGCGGCTCCGCGCTATGCGCTTGGAACACTGTGAGTTTGGATGTATGGCACTTGCTTTCTTATTTGACACTGGGGGGGCTATGATTGCTTGAATGTAGATCTCATTACAAGTGTACTACTGCTTTTCCAGAGGTTGGTCTCAGTAGTGGGCTGACTAATTACATGCTCGGTGGCCCCCTCCCTCACTGCGATGGGAGTGGACTAGCCCGCTACGTTGCCCAATGGGTTATACCCACCGAATACAATGTACTGTACTGTTATTGTTGTGGGGGGGAGGGTGGATTGTGTCTTTGGCGTTTGGGGGTTGCCAAAGTGGGTGGAGGTTTGGGGGGACTATTTTTTTCCTTCCTGTGTACTAGAATTGTTCTTTGGCGTAACTACAATTGGCAGGTCTGGATTCCACATATGTATTTCAGAGTGGTCTGCTGCTTACATGGAATGTTTTTTCACTGTGGGGTAGATGACAGGAAACAAATATAATTGTAGTACCTGGAATATAAGAGGCCTAAACACACCCAAGAAGACAAGACATGTGCTGGCCCAATTGGATAGGCATAATATTCACATTGCTCTCCTACAGGAGACCCACTTAAACAGGCACACAAAGGGGTCGGTGGCACGTAGGTGGGCGTCTTATCGCCTTGCCCCATCATATTCTACTTATGCGAGAGGGGTCCTTATTCTTGTTAAAAAAGGGGTACTGTTTCATCCTATTGACACCTGTGTGGACGCTGAGGGCCGTTGGGCGATGGTACACAGGAAGCTGGGGAGGGTGCTGGTAACTATTGGGAATATTAATGGGCCGGTGGTTGATGATCCAACATCTTTCTCGAAACTGTTTAATGTATTACGCACCTGGCCAGACGCAGTGCTATTAGGTGGGGGAGACCTCAATACACACCTCAATCCACAAGTGGATAATTCTAATCCAACGGGGGCACGCATGGTTAAAGTGGCGCAATGTGTACGAGATTTTATGGAGGAGATGGGATTGGTGGATGCCTGGCGATTGCGTAATGAAGGGGTTCTAGAAGGCACACACATCACTCCTGCCTTTAATAGTTGGTCTTGATTAGATTATTGGATACTCAATGGGGAGGCTAATGGGTGGGAGGAGACAGTTCACACACTACCTAGAACTCTATCAGACCACAATCGCGTTGTTCTTACAGCAGCATTTCGCTTAATCCACATTGACCCTTCACTTGGCGTTTTAGTGCGGATTCACTGCTCGACCCAGTATATGCTGAAACAATCAGAAATGCTATTGTACAATATTTCGAATTAAATGTGGGCACGGTTGATAGCAACACAACCCTGTGGGAAGCCTTTAAGGCAACGATCAGGGGGGTGTGTTTAAGTACTTCGGCAGGTATTCTACGGGACCTGGGGGGACAATTGCCCTGGTTGGAGGACCAATTACGAACATTGGAGACCCAACACGTTGCCTCACCCTCCCCTGATACACTGGCACATATTAATGAATACGTTGAGGAGTATAATTGAGTAGCATCTACAGAAATAAAGTACCTCTCTAAACCATATGTGGCGAGGGCATATGGTGAGGGTGGTAGGCCTGGTGGGGCTTTGACCAGTAGACTTCGTGACAGAACTGACGCCCCACCGGTTGACCATATAGTTGATGACGCTGGGGGTGATCATTATTCTCACAACAGTATCATAGACCAGTTTCGATCTTTTTATGAGACTAGTAATACATCCCGGGGTGCCATGCCTGAAGCAGCACTGAATGACTACCTGGCGGACACGGCCTGTGCATGGCTATCCGACGTACACAGGAAGTTTCTCAGCCTTCCCATTGATGAGGCTTATGACAAAGAGGCCATTCTATCGCTGCCTAATAAAAAGGCCCCCGGACCGGATGGTCTGACGGCAGAGTTCTATAAAAAATACGCTCATCTCCTTACGCCACATATCTTGGCGAGGTACGCAGAGGCTCACGATTTGGGTCATCTTCCACCGCCCCTGAGGCAAGCCTTAATTGTCACACTGTTGAAGAAGGATAAACCTTCCACACGTTGTGAGTCTTATCGCCCACTCTCCCTGATCAATCTATACGCAAAGATCCTGGCAAAAGTACTAGCCACTAAATTGCAACCTTTGATGCCGCTTCTTGTTTTGCCTGATCAGTCAGGATTTATCCCAGAACGCTCTACCGCCTTAAATCTGCGCACGATATTTGCCATGTTTCACATCCCTAACCTGAAGTTGCCAGCCGTGGCCGTTCTTATAGACGCGGCCAAGGCATTCATTTCTATAGAATGGAAATATATGCTTTCTATCCTTTATATAGGATGGGCTTTCCTCCTGTCTTCGACCGCTGGATTCAGGTCCTGTATACTGATGCGTCGGCGAGGGTAAGGGTGGGGGATTCACATCTGAACCGTTTACGATTGAGCAGGGTACTAGGCAGGGCTGCCCCCTGTCCCCTTTTCTTTTTGCTAATGTTTTAGAGCCTTTAGCAGGTAAATTTCTTCAATCCCATAGGGTAGCCGCACTGAATTTCAACAATCGTCCTGTTGGAATTTCGTTATACGCGGACGATATGGTCCTCTACGTTCGAGAACCACAAATATATCTGTCCCAGGTTATTCAAGAATACTTTAAATTCGGCCTCTTTTCGGGTCTGCAAATAAATTGGGAGAAGTCTGTTCTTATTCCCCTTACACCTACTATGGTATCGCCTCAGGTGCAGTATCCTTTAGTATGGACAGAGGACCTAGTCAAATATCTGGGTGTGTGGATACACTGTGACCCTGAAACTGTAATCAGAGAAAACTACGGCTGTGCCTATACGGAGTTGGTACAGGGGATTGATCGTTGGGTTGGCCTTCCACTTTCACTGGCAGACCGCATAGCAGTGATAAAATTGATTATTCTCCCCAAGTTTCTGTACTTATTTTGTAACATCCCTATCCCCCTGACCAAGCATTTCTCCAAAACAGTGCAAACTCAACTGTTTCGACTGGTGTGGCGGGCAAAGCCACCGAGAATAAGCTGGGCCACACTGACACTGCCTTTTAAGAAGGGAGGGTTTTATGTATACTATCTCCGCGGGCAGGCTCTGTATGCGTACTTCTGGTTCAGGCCGCACAATTTTATTCCACATGTGGCTGTGCAAGAGGGGGACGCATGCCCTGTGCAATTGAAAAGTATAATCACGCACATCAATAGACGGACACCCAAATCGGAGAATAATACAGTTGACACTACCATTGCCGCGTGGCAGGAGATTGGGAGGAGGCTGCCTCTTTATGCTCCGGCATTGCCCATTGAAGGTCATGCAGCTCTTTTAGTGGCGGGGGAGCTCAGACCAATTACGGCACTCGGGGAGGCAGGCCTGACTCAAATGAGCGACCTATATTTAGAAGGGACATATATCACAGGGGCAGATCTGGGCTATATACAGAATCCCACGCCTCTGTTTCAATATACCTGCTACAGACTACATAGGGCTGTAAGAGATCACTATGTCTGCTTTCCGACGGAACCTTTAGTGTCAAAGGCATTGCAACTGATTATAGTAATCGCATCAACAACAAAAAACCTGCTGACTAGGTTTTACAGGGCAGTGCAGGAGGAGACGGTTTGCCCAGGGGACAAATGTTTGGCGCGCTGGAATACTGTACTGGATACGCAGATTTCAGAGGATGCGTGGGTACAGATATGCATGTTAACAGGGAGGCTGTCATCCAATAGTAACCTACGCATCATTAATTCGAAGTTCCTGCACCAGGTGTACCACACTCCTAAGAAACTCCATAGGATGGGACTCAGAGATACGGATTGCTGTAGGCGCTGTGGGCAGGGAGGGGGCAACTTCCTTCATTTAGCATGGCAATGCAGGTTGGTGCACCACTATTAGGAGGAGGTGGTCTCACTTATATATACTATGATGGGCCGGTTGCTAGACTGTACGCCACTGGAGTGCTTACTGGGGTACGTACCTGGGCTGAAAGCTACAATGTGCCGCTTTGTACAAGTGGCATTGTAATTGGCAAAGAGGAGGGTGTTGTTTACATGGGATGGTCGCCAGCGGCCGAGTACGGCTAAATGGGTAAAAGACATGATATATTGACGTGAACAATTGGAACTCTACACTGAAGAACTACCAAGGGCTTCCCACCCTAGAGACATTTGGGCTCCCTACAGGGAATATCTGATGGCTCAGAGCGAACAAGACGGGTGACATCGCTGGCAGAGAAATGTTCATTGAGGTTGGTGTATCATTCTGCAATGCTGAAGTGTAGAAGACATGTGGGTATGCAGATCTGTACACTGTTATTTGATCATAATGTAGTGCCTAATTGCTCCTATATTTTATTACAGGAAGGGGTTCTGTGGGGGGTTCGTTTTATTGTATGCACTGTCATTGAAATGTGTAATCAAGCGACGTATATGATGTGCACTGTTTGAAAACTAATAAATATAAAAAATTTAAAAACTATTTTCTTTGCTTTTTATTTTTAACACTTCGCGGTTCTCCTCATCGTCTTGAATATTAGCCACTACCTCAGGTATGCTCTTCATTTCTTTAATGCATTTGGCCGTGTGTTCCACAGATTTTACGATTTCAATGGCCTCTCTTACCTAACTTCTTTGTTGCCTTCAGAAATTCTATTAATCCTGGTCTCTGCCATTTGGTGCAGATTTCCATTTGACGACTATCTCGCTACTGGTTCCCAAGCACCTGAATTCACTGCCAGCACTTGTTTGTCTATCCCCCCTCCTTTTGGCATCTCACATAAGCATGACCTTCTACCCATAGCATTGCCAGAGAACTTTAACCTGCTAACTGACTGTAACTATCTATTTGCAACTATAAATATATATATATATATATATATATATATATATATATATATATATATATATATATATATATATATATATATATATATATATATATATATATATATATATATATATTTAATTCTGCTGCTTACGTAACAACCATGGTGATAAAAAAAGCCCCTTGGTGTAAGCATTTAATATATTAACAAATGACAGGATATTATTATACCATTCATAGATGAGCTTGAATAAAGATAATTACTGTGAAACCATACCCGTTCTAGTTCTTTGTTCCTGATGTTTTGCAGAATGTCTTGACAATAGTTATAATATTCATCAGCAAGAAACATAAACTAGAGAATAAGCAAAAATTATTAAAGAACGTAGGCAATAAAGTGCAAGACACTTATGATCTAAATATGTCTCAACTTACCAATTTAGATGAGTGCTTTTTGCATAATTCCTGCTCCCATAAATTAAACCTGGTGAATTCAATTAAAGGACTTTCAACAATTGCATCTTTCTTTATCTGTAAAATGATACCAGAGTGACAACAGTCTTACTTATATCTGGAAAAATGATGGGCCTTCTTTAATGCTTTCATAAATCAAATGAAAATCTAAATAATTTATATTGTGGTAGCAAAATATGAAATATACTGATATCATATGGATTTCTAGAGTTATATGGTACTAAAAATTGAAAAAAATAAAAATAGGAAGGAAGGGGTATGTTTCTATCCTTTTCTGCACCTCAAACAATCCCTTTTATTTTCTATTTCATAACTCACTCCCAAATTTCTGATTTTCTATCCTATCCTAACAATGAGAATATCAAAAAATATAAAGCTTGCAACAAGGTAATACAAAGGTATACAAGAAAGGTTTTACTATATTGAATTATAGATTCAGTCAAGAGTCACTGCAGTGTATTCTGTAAAAATAATATTTGAATTGTATTTAATGTATTGAGAAGCTAGAGGAAAGCCTTACAGGAGAATTAGCATACATTACATATTTTTGGTAATCATTTAGGTATAAATACATGAATACAATCAAAATATAAAAATTAAACACATCTGAAATGTAACTTTATTCAAGCTGTATAATAACTCCACTTTTGTGATGTAGAAAAAGAGCAGTTTGCAGGTAAGTGATAAGAAAAAAATCTGCAGAGGAGCAGTCACTGAGTTTACATGTTAAATTGTACCCTGGATTTCCCAAAAATGGTCATGATGAATCTGATCTCATACTACATAATGTAAAAAGATTTAATTTGCAAAAAGTGTTTGCAAATTGAAAACCAACTTGTTGTGAAGAGAATCTGATTTCGTAAACTGACCTATGCACTAATAGGGCAGTTTTGCAAAATAAGGAATTTGCAGACCACCCTGTCTAATGAATATTCATTAGGCAGATCATAAAAATGCGACTAACTATGACTGGTCACAATCACAGGAATGGTGGTGTGTTAGGATCAGCAGACCAGCATGTCTATGATTGCCTTTAAACAAATAATTGTTTTAAATGCAGTCTGATACACTTAAAAAGAAGAAAAGATTACTTTTTCTAACAAGTTTATTTGAGAGTTGGCAGTGGTCTCCTGAATGAGGGCCACAAAAAATATTTGTTTGCATTCACAAAGGGATGGGGACTCAAGTAGATCCCATTCCTTTAGTGAATGACTTACCACCCCAGCTCTGCAGTCAGGAAATTTTCTTTTTTTTTGTGACTGGATTATGTTCATAAAACACTGATACATCTCATGGCAATTTACAAATTGAAATTGATGTCCCGGTGGTGGATATCTCCCTAGCATAAAGTACAAGGAAAAGAACAAAAGTTTATTTAACTTGGAAAAAACTGTGAAAATATTTTATGTGAAATAGTATGGTAACTTTTTTATATTTATATTTTATTAGTAGAACAAAATAAGAAACAGTTGCAGCATTAAAACATTTAAGTTAAAATGTAATTATTTTCAGTATAGTAAATGAAACATTATTTTTCCTAAGTGTAAATTAAAAACAATCACTCAAAAAGTAAAACAAAAAGATCTTATTATGTATCATTAATTATTAAAAGTGATGTATAGAATTAATTAAAAGTAATTTCATTATATTTTAAGAAAAATAATGTAACATCAATTATCTAATTCAAAATATGTTATTAAATGAGTTAAAAAAATAAAAGTGCATTATTTTTAGATTTTCTTTACATTAAATTAAAAGTATTTATCTTTTTAACTATTGTAAATACATTTTGCATTATTTGTGATGCAGTTTTATTTTAAGTCCCTGCCTCCATAATCTTCTGTGTGAGGATGTTGCAGTACCAATGGCTGGGCACGTGTGGTGCAGTACCTACTCCAGCTCTAACTTGGAGCACATGTAATACTGTTTCAAGTCCGTTCTGGCTGCATTAACTTTAGACATGCATCTTGTGAATAGGAATGAGCTTACTCTTTTGTGGGTGGGTGCAAGATCCTCCCTAAACCCCTTTCTAACCTGTTTTGCTTCTCCCTAAGCCACACCTTTATCCTAGTAAGAATGCCTACTCTTTGAGCCAATCCTGCTGGTCCATCCTACATTTACTACCAAGGGTCTCATTATGATGGCGGTCGGACAAGCGTCCGACCACCATCGCCGCTGGATTGGGACCATATAGTGCCTGGCATGCAGTGCATGGATGTTTGAGGGGGCACCACGTGCCCCGCTGGCCAAATAGCGGAGGCCCACAGGGTCCTGTTCCGACAGCCTTTCCATGGCGGTGGGACCACCATGAAAAGGCTGTGGGTATGCTCAGACGTGAGTCCCGTGCTCTCCATGCCACTGGAATCAACCTATCCAGGCTGATGAGGGCTGAAAGCCGAAACCGGTCCTTGGATGCTTGTTTCCAGTCCAGGGAGGACCTGGCTTGGCAGTTCGGGCTGAACTGTTCCCATGGGGCACAGGGTCAAGACTGATTTGCATATGGCTGGGTTCAAACTGGAATGGCATGGTGAGCAAAAAAACGATGGATTTAGGCCCAGATCCCTGTACTGGGGTGAATGTATGACATTGGTCTGCATTCTGTCCATCACATGTTGTTTTTGCATTTGTCACACCGAGTGGGATGGGTATGCTCAGACGTGAGTCCTGTGCTCTCCATGCCACTGGAATCAAGCTATCTTGGCTGATGAGGGCTGAAAGCCCGAAACTGGTCCTTGGATGCTTGTTTCCAGTCCAGGGAGGACCTGGCTTGGTAGCTCGGGCTGGACTGTTCCCATGGGGCACAGTGTCAAGACTGATTTCCATATGGCTGGGTTCAAACTGGAATGGCATGGTGAGCAAAAAAACTATGGATTTAGGCCCAGATCTCTGTACTGGGATGAATGTATGACATTGTTCTGCATTCTGTCCATCACCTGTTGTTTTTGCATTTGTCACCCCGAGTGGGACGGGTATGCTCAGACGTGAGTCCCGTGCTCTCCATGCCACTGGAATCAAGCTATCCAGGCTGATGAGGGCTGAAAGCCCGAAACCGGTCCTTGGATGCTTGTTTCTAGTCCAGGGAGGACCTGGCTTGGCAGTTGGGGCTGGACTGTTCCCATGGGGCACAGAGTCAAGACTGATATGCATATGGCTGGGTTCAAACTGGAATGGCATGGTGTGCAAAAAAACGATGGATTTAGGCCCAGATCTCTGTACTGGGGTAAATGTATGACATTGTTCCGCATTCTGTCCATCACCTATTGTTTTTGCATCCTAATCCCACCGGCAATGTCTACGCAGGTACTACCTTCATTGTAGGTATTACTGTTCGACAACCACCGTGACAGGCTCCTTGCAACTGCCGGAGGCGGCAGTCTTTCACGCCGCCCGCTGTGTTCCAACCGCCGGTATCATAATCATGCAGTCAGACCAATGACCTGGATGTTATGCGGACTGCCACTGACGGCCTGTCGGTGGCGGTCCACCCGACCTCCTGAGTAGGCCCCAGGTAGTAAACTTCCATGTGTGAGGATCTTTCCATAGAAAAGAGGAGAACGGTGGGGGTGGAGATTTCCACTCTTAGGTTTGTTAATAGCATTTAGTAGTGCCTTTGTAGTACTACTAAAGTTCTACAAAATGCAGTTTGTGAATATGCCCCTTGGTGTGCTACTTTTGGTGCAGCACAATGTCATGACCAGCAGACTACAGCCATCTGCATATCCTAGTTTAAGAACGATACCACAGATGTGGGCAAAATTTGATGTGAGGCTTTCTGTCTGCGATACATCCACTACACAGAAGACACACGTAGAAACAAGGCAGACTACAATTCCCAGGGCGCCACTTGACTCTGCTGAGACTAACAGTGGTGTTAGACATCTTAGATTCATGGAGCTTACATTTCTTGTGTCTCCATGTGCAAGAAGATACTCAGTTGTTGCAGCAAGTTTCTTGTTATCGGAGTTAGCAACTCAAAGCCTATGCCTGGAGTTATCATAGACTTACAGAATTCTGGATAGATCACAGGCCTAGACTTGTAATACTGCACATTATTACTAGAGTCATCCTTCAAAGGAAACTCACTACACTTTCTATTTGTGCAAGATGGGTAATCCACTGCTTGTATGGACTTTGTTTATATTTATTTTTAATCCAAGTATGGTGGTTGAGATGTTGACAATGGTAGGAAAGTGATTGGGATTTAGAGGAAGGCAGAATATAAGTGCATATTTATTATTTTACAATAAATAAACTTGTTACATTAAGAATCACCAAAGCACAGACTTAACTTAAATGTATGAATCACTGAAGGTAGTTATCAATACACTAACAAGTATTGAATTCCAAGTATTTTCTTGCATAGTTTATATAGATTTCCTTTATACATCAGCTCAAGGAAGTTCCAAAGTTTCAACCACTATAGAGACTCAAAAATACAGAGATCGCCACATGGTAGAACTTATTTTGAATAGTGACTTATGATTTCAATATTGAAATACTAAAAGAGTTATTTCTTGTTTCAGTGATCAACATTTCTGCAGTGCAGTCTGAACCCAGCAGTAAAACAGGCAGAATGAAGATATCCAGTGTTTCTGTTTCTCTCTCATGTCCCTTTTACCCGGATCTACTGCTATAGCATAATATACTTTTCGTGGTTGTCAGTGGTTTCACAAACATGAGGAGATTACCATTGTTCCTGTTGGATACGGATTGACAGGTTAGTGTAATCCTGACAAATAGCTTCTTTCTGAGATGGCTTTTGCTTCGCCAAATAGTCCCTGTCACATGCTGAAAATAATGCAACTCATGCACTTTAAAAGATGCATTCTCTAGGAGGAGGTATGATGCACCAAACAACCAATAGCATGGGGTTAAAGATGTTTACTCCTCATCTGCTCTCTTATGTATTTTTTAGATTAAATGTAGCGATAATATCTCTGGCAGATAGGTATACTGTCAAACCAGCCCTGAACATTGTACTTGGAATGCATCACAAAAAGAAGCTAGCCACCTTTTAGGGGATACCCATGCTATGCCTTGGTGAAGAAAAAAGTTGAGACCTTAAAAAGGAAAGAACTCTAAAATGGATTGGTGGAGCTATAAACTAACTATTCAAAAAAGCAAGGAGAAGACATTTTCATGCAGATTGTATTCAGATTGTATTAAACAAGCAACGCCTTGCAATCTCTATACTTCAACAGATATATCATTACATTATTTCATCAGGCAGCATTACTGACAGTAACCAAAAAGTTTTCATAATTCTGGAGCCTGAAATTTGTTGTCAAGCAACAATAGGACAGGATAGTCTAATAAGAAAACTGAACAATGATGATCAAGATGGATTTGTTATATATATAGGCTGTTAAACTATATGATCACTGGCTGATGTTCCTTTGCTTGGAGAGACAAGACTGACCCTGTGGCAGTTCTGGATATTGATGCTGAGAAAACTTTCAACAACCTGAATTGGAACTACCTGAAAAGGAATGGGCGGTATGGATAATATTTTTTCATGGCTATATCTGACAGTTTCACAGACTAGGTAATAACATATCATGTTCTTTCTGATATGTTCCAAATCAGGCATATGCCCATTATAATTACTATTCAATTATCAAGTGAGACCTGTAGTCATTGTTTTAAGGATCAGTGATTGTATATTGTCTTTAAGATGGGTGACAAGGACATAAAGTTGTTCATGTCTGTTGGTGAGCTACTCTTGATAGTGAGAACCCCAGGCCCAGCCATGCCAGCTGAAAACACATTGTGGAGCATTTTTAGAATAGTAAGTCAAGTGGCATAAATCAAGTTGATGATTATATCCAGATCAGTTACAAAACCACTATTTACAAAGTGAACACTTCAATGAAATACCAGTATTTGTAAATAAAATACCAGTATTTGTAAAGTGCACAGCTACCTCCGAAGTGGTGTCCCGGCGCTAGGACCAGCCAGTTTCCAAAATGTAGATCACCAGTTTTCCAAAGTGGTTGAAGATGGGCATTAGAAAAACCCTTCATCTGTCTGTCATGGCCCTGATGGTTCACGGGGGCATCAGCATTTTTTTCCAGATCCAGAGATTGTATGGAAAAGCAAATTGTGAAAATAAGTAACCTGATTCACACTCTACCTAAGGAACTTCTTGGCGCCTTCCTACACCTCCAATTATCCAGAATGAAGGAAACACAGAAGTAGCTTATGGGTACAATACTAAGGCCACATAACGTACACCCAAATTCTGTAAGGCACAGTACCAGGCTGTTCTGGTGAATCAGTTGTCTGCTTAAATGGCACCACATTTCTGTGATATTTCTCATTTAACCTACTGATTGCTGTACATCACCCTGATGAATCTCAAGAGATGGGCTTAAATAAAGTTCAATTATATGGACAGAGATGATGGTAAAGGTCATTCATAGTTTGTAGCACTGCAGACCAATATTCTTTGAGGCACACAACATTGATTTGTATGTATAGGCTGGACATTGTGCAGTTGTTAATGCTGTGAACACTCTCACTATTTCAGTGAGGTTTCTGGATTCAGGGGTTTACAAGAATAATTGTTGTGCCTTTGGGATTACTCTGGAACTACATCATAACAAAAACCTCTACAACATCTTGACTGAAATAGCAGAAGGAACTGAAATGCCTTTAGAGGCAAGGAAGAATGCAGGACTCATAGCATGTATATTGGGAACAAATATGTAATTGAAGGACGGGGGCGTGGCCAGCAGCCGAACATGGCGAACGTTTGTTAAGAGAGCTCCGGGCCCACATAATCCTGTTTTAAACTAGGTCTACGCTGTATGCAGACGGCTACGGCTACACCCTGTTGTGGCTGAAGCGGTTGTGAGCACTCAACACCGCTCGGAGGAGAACACCAACGCACGGGCTGTGGGGAAACTGCCGCCAAATACCTCCCATTGCAAAAACCACAGTTGATGGACAGAATGCAGAACAATGTCATACATTCACCCCAGTACAGAGATCTGGCCTAAATCTGGGCCAAAATCCATCGTTTTTTTGCACTCCAAACCACCCCAGTTCAGACATAGCCATATGCAAATCAGCCTTGACCCTGTGCCTCATGGGAACAGTCCAGCCCGAACTGCCAAGCCATGTCTTTCCTGGACCGGAATCAAGCATCCTAGGACCGGTTACTGGCTATCAGCCTTCTTCAGCCAGGATAGGTTGACTCCAGTGATGTGGAGAGCCAAATACCTCCCGGCACCCATGAGGGAGGAAAGACAGCGCGGGCCCGTGACCTGCTGAGATGACGTCCCTCACTGCGGGGAGCTGAGCTGAAACGGACACACCTGGAAGACGGTGCTCTATACCCTGGTACCGAGATCCGGCGGAGTGGTGAGCGCTGTACCGTGTGGCGCACTGCCGGAGGGGAGCCCTGGTGCATCTGCGGCCGGGGAGCTCTACCATGCAAGCCCGGGGTCACGAGGCGGCCTACTCTTGGGGCGGCGGTGGGAAACTGACGGACCCGGGGGCGGACTGCTGGGTGCCTATATACCCCTGGGCACGGTTAAGCGGAAGAGGGGACGTCAAATGCGTCGATATTGCATGCTGCTGGACTACAAATGGCTCAGGTGACAAGATCTGACCCGGAGGCCTGACCGAGGTACCTCCCACTGTGCAGGACACTTGCAGCCCCGATACTGCCGATGCTGTGATTGATGGGAAGTAGAGGTAGGACAGCCTGATTGCACGGTGGGATCTACTAGTCCGACACACGCTCACCCTTCTGCCCTACGAGATCGGTCTGGTGCGACCGTGTACTGTACTGCACTGACTGGGTAATATGGGGCGCAATAGGCTGAAGCAACATGGACAAAATGGAGTCGACCCCATACAAGACGGACAAGACTGCATAGACAACACGCCAGCATCTGGTAGTATCCCCCCCACAATGGTGCCTGCTCAGGAGGACAAGTTGGATCTTATCTTGAAGGAAGTGCGCTACTTCAGGAAAGCAATTGAACTACAGATAGGGACCCTGACCACAGGCCTGAACCTGCTGAGGGCGGATCACGCGAAGACGGCAGACAAGGTGAAAGACCACGCGGCGACACTAGCAGAGGTACTACCAAGGCAAAAACAGACTGAAACTGATGTGATGCTGCTAGAAACGCAGGTGGCCACCTTAATGGACCGCGTGGAGGATGCGGAAGGGAGAGCTAGACGGAATAACATCTGGGTGATTGGCCTGCCAGAGAAGAGTGAAGGGTCTGACGCATCGGGCTATATGGAGCAGTGGTTCAGAGACCATGTCACGACAGAGAGACTCTCCACACAATATTGTATTGAACGGGCACACAGAATACCCACTGGGAGACCGAAGCCGGGTGCCCCACCAAGGCCCCTCATAGTGAAACTACTGAATTTCCGAGTCCGGGACACCTTATTGCAAAAAGCTCGAGAGGCGGCGCCAATCACATCTGAGAATACAAGAATCTCCTTATACCCGGACTATATGATGCTGGTCCAAAGGCAGCGGTCCTCCTTTGTGGCGGTGAAGCGACGTTTATGAGACTTGAACATACAGTATGCGTTACTGTTCTCGGCACGCTTAAAAATATTTCATGAACAGAAAACTTACTTCTTTGAAAGTCCTGGAGATGTTGAGGACTGGCTTGAGGTGATGGAATTAACCAGCGCTGCGGAGATCCCCACACACATGGAAGGCAGGCAGGGGTCCCGAGATAATGCCTCAACGAGCCGTAGAGGAGGTAGATCATGGCGGACTAATGCGAGTGTGCGAGTCAACTCACAGCAAATGAGACAGACTAAGAAACAGGCGATCATCGCTACAGCAACCTTCAAGAACGCCCCGCGAACGGATTCTAAATCCTCTACGGAGGATGAGGCGTCACAAGGATCGGACTCCGAGGGCAGTGTGGCCCTGTTCCCCTCTGCCACACCGCAGCTGATCACGGACCTGTTCGGCTGATGAACTTGTGCAAGTATAGTATGTGATTTTTAACTCTAAGCTGTAGTTCGTCTGCTTTAAGTTTAGTAATCATTAGATTCTTTACAGAAGGCAATCAAAGCTTGGGCTCGGGTACCGTAGTAGCTTTAGACTGGTAGATGTTATGTTATGTTATGGTCTGGTATGGTTCGGAGACCAGACCGTGTATTGGGAATGTTGGGAGGTGGGATGGTCACTTTTTTAATGTAACTACAGATACATTTGTTATATTGCGAATCATGTCAGCACCACGACCGAAACGATGCATGTGTAGGATAAATATACCGTAATCACCTGGAATGTACGAGGTATGGGCACAATACACAAACGGCATAGAATACACGTGCATTTGTTACGCCGTAAAGCGCAGATAGTCTATTTACAAGAGTCACATATGGTGGAAAGTGAGGTGGTGAAACTTAGAAAGAAATGGAGAGGTCAAATTTTCTCTACCTCTTACTAACTATGCACGGGGCTCCACAATCTGGGTACGCCATGGGGTACCATTTGTAGCACACGAACAGAAGATTGATAAATGGGGCAGATATGTATTTGTGAGGGGGGCCTTAGATGGGCAATTGGTGGTGTTGGGATCCATTTATGCCCCTAACTTTGACCAAGACAAATACTGGGACACGGTCAGCGGAGCACTGGCGGGATGGGACACATGCCCATGAATACTTGGGCAGGATTGCAATATGGTTATGGATGTGTCCTTGGACAGATCACACCCGCCATTACGCGGTGTGGGGGTGTTTAAACAGACTGAGGCACTTGTAAGATGGGCCACAGGGTGGAGACTGTGTGACGTATGGAGGATGTGTCATCCCGGACACCGGGAATACTCATTCTACTCGGCAGTACATGACCTGCATACTAGAATAGACAGGATTTTGTGTTCTGATGTCATAGCAATGCAAGTACTCCACTCTACATACCTACCTAAGACTTTCTTCGATCACAACCCACAAGAGATTAGTATTACATGGGTAAGATACCCACCCCGGTCCTTACATGGCGGCTATGGCCACAGTTATCAGAAGACCCTGTGTTACGTAATGACCTTTCACATACTATAGATTGCTATTTTACAGAAAACAGTAAAACAGCAACAAGTAGACTGGTTGAGTGGGACGCCTTCAAGGCGGTAATACGGGGCAAGGAGATCAGTGTGATGGTTGGCGTGAGACAGGAACTCCATAGGTCCCTAGTGGAAACTGAAAAGAAAATGGGCAGACTAGAACATATGGCCGCGACTGACGACAACCACAAGGGCCCGCTCCAAGAGGTGAGAATTAAACACGCTGAACTTTTAGAATCCCTTAGAGTTATAGATTACCAGGCGTATACCCGACAAGCGCATGTGGAAGCTGACAAAGCAGGAACTCTGCTAGCTAGATTACTCTGGGACACCCCTCCCACAATAGTGATCAATGAAATCAGGAAGGAGTATGGAACAAGAGCCTCCACACAGGGCGAGATTAATGAGGCCTTCAGGACGTACTACGCTTCATTATATAGTGCGCCCGTAGGAGTACCCAATGAGCAAACGGAAGCCTTCCTGTCTGCCTTAACATTCCCAGTGTTAGCGCCTTCGGCTCAAAAAGACATAGCAGGGCCCATAACATCACAAGGAATCAGAACCGCTATGAAGGGGCTCCCCCGTAATAAGACTC
This sequence comes from Lissotriton vulgaris, assembly GCF_964263255.1. Taxonomy (NCBI): domain Eukaryota; kingdom Metazoa; phylum Chordata; class Amphibia; order Caudata; family Salamandridae; genus Lissotriton; species Lissotriton vulgaris. The sequence continues at coordinate 818,414,216 of NC_141696.1, read as the reverse complement.
CTGGTATGGATGGGCTTCCCATCGAATTCTACGCTACATCTGCAGAATCACTGGTACCCAGATTAACGGACCTGTATAATGTGATCTGGGAGGAGAGTTCCCTGCCTCTCACCACCGCACAGGCGATGGTAATATCATTGCCAAAGCCTGAAAGAGACCATACGGACATGGCCAATTACCGCCCGTTATCGCTGCTACCCACCGAGTACAAAATACTGAGTAAGGTACTGGCCAATAGGCTACTGCCGTTCCTGTCGCACTTGGTACATATAGACCAGACTGGGTTTCTCCCTACGCGAAGTACTTCCCTAAACATTAGGAAATTACATTATTTAATAACAGAAGCACCAAAGTGGTTCCCCCACGCGGGTTGTATTCCTTTAGACCTCAGACAAGCGTTTGACTCGATCAACTGGGAGTATATGTTTCTGACGCTAGCTCACTTTGGGATACCGGAGGGATACATAGCATGGCTACGGCTGCTATACAAAGCCCCGACAGCACGTACGAGAAAGGGTGGGCACATATCGGGTGACTATATGATAGTGGCACTGGAACCCCTGGCAATAGCAATGAGACAGAACTTCCTGGGTTTGGGAATACCAGTAGGACGTACAACCCACCTCTTCTCGGCCTACGCAGACGATATTATTATATATTTGCGTGATCTTCATCCGCCCTTAACGCCAATTTATGATGTGTACGGACGATTCAAAAGTTTGGCCGGCCTTGCTGTAAATACTACGAAATCGCATGCCTTTTTCTTTGCGGACCACGCAGAGGACACGAACATAGAGTTCGGGGATACCTCCCTGCAGATAGCACCAACTACGTTTAAATACTTGGGTATTCAAATCTATAGAGCGCATGCAGATATGCTAGAAGGTAACCTTAACCTTAATAGAACAATACGATCTTTATGGTCCAGTGTTGCCTTCTGGACCTCATTGCCACTATCCGTTATGGGGAGAGCCGCAATAGCTAAAATGGTGGTCCTGCCACGCCTGCTATATTATTTGTCTAACCTGCCATTAATAGTGCCATTATCCACCTTCAAAACACTGAATACCCTGCTCATAGATCTTATCTGGGGCACGGAGAGAAGACGTATAAGTTTGAAAAGGCTCCAAGTGAGCACCCCAATGGGGGGGCTGGGAAGTCCCAGACTTCGGTGCGTATTATTACGCTTGCCAGTTACAATGGTTATCATACTGGACGGCAGGTCGCAACCTCCAAGAAATAGAGTACACTGACACAGACATTAGCAATGGCACTCTACACGCCCTATTACTGCCGGGACATAGATCTCCCGGAGACTTGCCCCCGCTGTTGAACACTGAGATCACATGTAGGAAAGCGGCGCTGCGATACACAAGCACAGCCTTCACATACGCTGGCAATATACCACTGCTGGGTATCCCACTAACTGCTGGTACCCTTACTAAACGCACACTAATGCCCTGGACTGAGGCTGGTATCACCACAGTAGCGGACCTTTTCGGACACGAGGCACTACTAGACCATGACACTTTCGTAAATGAGACAGGTGCCCCAGCACATCTATATTTAACGCACGCTGCATTGGTACAATATATCAAAAAGTACTGGGCACCACAAAGACGAGAACCTGAACACAACAAATTGGTTAAGATGGTACACTATATGGGGAGGGGGAGAAATCTGGTCTGCTGGATATATACTGGGATCAGTGCACACACTCGGGTTTCCCTAGACACCTTGAAGACCATTTGGATAGGGGAGATAGGTAGAGATCTGACGGACAAGGAATGGACGGTGGTACTGGAGCATCCCAGGAAAGTGTCAAGGAATTCGAAATTTAAGTTCATCCAAACTATGGTATTACACCAGGCTTATTTATACTCTGGGTAGATTGGATAAAATGTTCCCGCAGACACAACACTCCTTTCCTAGATGTAAGACGGAGAGAGCGGGCCTACTACACATGCTCTGGACATGCCCAGAAATAATAGAATATTAGACTACGATTAGGGAGCTTACAGGGGAGGCAGCGCATCACTCGATCCAAGACACAGTGGAAGAATGTCTGTTAGGCCTGCACTAACATAGGTCCAAACACAAGGTACAATACCGATTCATAGATCTGGCCATAATATTAGCTATCAGGAATATTACTATGCGCTTGAAGTCATGTAAGCTGGCACGCGGAAATGTTGAGATGGGGCAATGCTGAGTGCGCAGCGTTGCGCAGAGAGGAGGCAAGGGGACTGCGTAAGACGCCGATAGCAATAGAATGGGAAGTTATGATGGAAGAGCTAAAATCTGAGGATGTCGGTGTAGATGTTTAAATATGCCGTGTGTAAACTGATAATAAATGTTGCCTAGACCTTGTCATCCAATGTAATGTAGAGATGCATTATGCTTCAACACAAACAATCAGGACAATGCTATGGTGCGCATGGTTCGGTAGTATTAATATGCAAGAAACATGACCAATGTTGCTGGGGAGGGGGGATCTCTCTTAGGGGATGTTATATGGTTCCTTGTTCTTTAAGACGAATATTTACTCCTCCATATATATACAATATATGTAAATGGTGAATGTATATGTAACACAACGGAGATACTGTTGGAGCCTTCAGAAATACTTCAATAATGTAAAGTATAGGATAACTGTTATATGTTCATGATGGAATATGACTATTAATGTTAGATGTGTTAATGGAGTCCAAAACAAAAAAAAATACTGCATGAATGTGTATGGAAATTTAAAAATCAATAAAATATGTTAAAAAAATAAATAATTGAAGGACGGCTGGCCTAATGCACCAGATGCACACTACTGGTGACAACTATATCCAAGAGATCCTCTGGCTTTATTTAGTCTGAACCTGTGTTCTCCCATAAATGGACAGGGCCAGCTTCAAGCTATGACCCTGTAACACCACTTATAAACATAGTTGCCATGGAAGGAGAGGCTGCAAAGGAGAGACCTCTGCTGGTGTGAACCGCTGCAAGCAAGGATACAACGAAGACCATGGTGTGTATTTTGACAATGTCTTTGGGTAGTCATAAGCTTAGCTAAGATGGTGCTTCCTTCAAAAATGTTATATTATATATCAAAAGAATTGATGGACCAACATTCAGTGAATTGAAAGGCTTCTTTGATAAAAACAAAGTAGTCTCTAAGAAAAAGCTGTAGGCAAATGCTTAGAAGAGGTAGTTTGTTTTGTTTTCTCAATATTAAACTTGACTACAAATTTATATGTAAGGCAAAAATATTTTTTTCGTGCTTTGACATCTAAGTGCACCACACAAGCTGAATTGAAATCTCTCATATTGGGCCTATTTCCTCTGTCCTTGAGTGTATAAGCTGATATACTCTGAGAAGCCTTGGGATTCCTCTCAAATCATCAAACAGCCCAAAGATTTTCTGTAGTCAGCAATCTAAATAAAATAGAAGGAAGATCAGTCTGCTGGGAAAAGTCGATCAAGGTATTGTCACAATCTAGGACATACCTTATGTCCTAGCTTATGGCTGAGCGCAAAGTTCTCCTTGGTGTGTACTAAGTAAACTTTTTCCTAAAATATTCTGGGCCTATCCAGTGAAGGGGGTTATATGCGATACAGAGTGACTTAAAGGCATCTGGTTACTTAACAAGGAGCCAGGGAAACTCCACTAAGGCCTGAAAAAATTGATATTTGGGTATTTTCTTGAGGAGACGGGCTGCTGCATTCTGCAAAAGCCGGAGTTTGTATACGAAACGCTACAGAATGCCCTAATAAAGGGAATTACAACAGTCCAGCCTGGCCAATATTCATACCAATGCAATTACCACTGATTTCAGAAGATCATAGATAATGAAAGGAATAATTCTTCAAAATGCCCTTAATAGAAAAAGGCAAACAGGAGTGAGCTTGTTGACATGATCTCTAACGGCAAGATTAGCATTGAAAATCACCCCCAGGTCCTTCACTTTCGAAATCGGAGTGGAAAGAGCGTCAAGGGACCGGGGTCACCAATGCGGGTTCAAAATGAGGAATCCTTTCTGAATAGAAGAACTTTCGTTATCTCTTAGTTTAACTAAAGACTGCAACATTTCATTGATTTGACAACCTCACACATACAACTTTTAAAGTGGTGGAAGACCGCCCCAGTTGCAAGAAATAGACACAATAATCTGGGTGTCGTCCGAGTATAAAATTGCAGAAAAACCACAGGATTGGATCAATTTGTCTAGAGGAGCCACATAAATATTAAAAAGTGTAGGGCTCAGTGATGACCCCTGCGGGAAGCCACAAGGCAGTGAGAAAGGCGTTGATCTAAATGTTCTAAGGCAGACTGGCTGCTCTCTGTACATGAGAAAAGCTTGAAGGAGATTCCAAGCTGATCCGCGTATCCTTATATTAGCTAGGTGGTCAATGAGGACCAAATTACTCGCCGTGTTGAAGGCTGTAGATAGATCTAAAAGGATCACTTCAGCCTGCCCACCATTGCCCATAATAGATCTTATCTCCTCCGTGGCTACAACCAGCACCGTTTCGGTACTGTCGTTTGTTCTAAAACCCTGTTGAGTTTCGGATCGCATTTTTGTTTAAGAATTCCAAGAGTGATGTTAAGGTGTTTTTAAAGAATTTTCGTGGCATTGGCAGGTGGGAAATTGGGTGATAATTCTTTTCCTCATTGGGTTCAAGAGAAGGTTTTTGTTAACAGGGTTAGTATGGAAGCCTTTTTCTATTCTGTGGGGAACTGTCCAGATGTAATAAAAGTATTCAATAAGGAGGTGAAAGGAGCTGCTACCATCTCTGATATCTCATATACGATTTTTGGGAGGCAGAGGTCTGATGGAGCTTCTGATTTGTTTTAAGCAATAAGCTCAAGTACTCCTTCTTTAGTAAGAAGGGGAAATCAACAAGCTCCTGTTTGCTTGATCCGAAAGATTATTTTTCTACAACATCAATGTTATTGTTGTGATTTGAGTCATTATTGTTGTGACTTGAGTCAAGATATTCATATACTGCCTTAACAGATGACGTATCTTCTACATCCCGAACCGCCAGCTCCGCTCAGCCGACCACGCCCTCGCCACCACCCCCACATCCGAAGAGCGACAACGAGTGGCAGATCATTCTCCCACCTTGCCGCCAAGTCCTGGAACACTCTCCCCATCCTCATACGACAGACACAGGACCTGCTAACCTTCAGGAGGGTACTCAAGACCTGGTTGTTCGAGCAGTAGCAGCACCCCCCCCACCCCCAGCGCCTTGAGACCCTCACGGGTGAGTAGTGCGCTTTACAAATGTATGGATTGATTGATGGATTGATTGACCTTGTTAATAAAAAATTAGTTAGATGATCGCACACCTAACTGCTGCTGTGCTGGTGGAATTAAAGCAGAAAGCATATTAATTGTTTTAACATTTCACTTGAGTTTTTAGCTAGATTAATTTTGTCGGGGAATTTCAGAGTGTTATCAGAAATAATTTAACTTTTTGCTATCCTGAATAAGTTGTTCATTTTCACTTCTTTCAGTTGGATTATTGCTTTTTCTCCAAATTTTCTCTTGTCTACGCCATCTCTTTTCAACATCCCTAAGATTCTGAGAGAAAAAGGGAGCCATTGGCTTGGATCTGTGACTTTTAGTGGATTTAAAGGGAGCCAGATTTGATACTGCTGAATTGATCCAATTGGCATACTCATTCTTTAAGGCCACTTCCCCTTTTTTTCAGTGCATGCGGTCAAGTGACTACTCTTCCTTTTGCCCATGTTAAGCTTTTTAATCCAGGTCATGCAAAATCAAAAATATAATTCAAAAGGTGACTAAATACCTTTAACTTCATTAGAGTGACTGTCTTCTTGTAATCAGAAGCTGTCTTTGGCGTTCAAATCCTGAGTCAAGAGACCGGGCCCAGCCCAGACTTTTCTGGGCACAGGCAGGCCTGCTCTTGCATCAGCCTTTGTCTGGGTGCATGCATGGGCGCGTGCCAAACTGCAGAAAGCTGTGAATGCTTAAGAGTGTGGTTTCATGTCCTGAGGCCCCACCTAACTTCGGTGCACACTGAGGGACGAAGTCCCACCCGGGCGCCTGCAGCAGCAAACAATGCGGGCAGAGTGTGAGCAGGGAACTGACAAATGAATAACCCATGTAGCTAGAAGTTATGAGCATTTAAGAGTGTGGTTTAGTGTCCGGAGGCCCCACCTAGCTTAGTGCACCCTGGTGGATGAAGTCCCACCCCAGCGCCAGAAGCGGCAAACAATGCAGGCGGAGTGCGGACAGGTAACCGCTGATTGAAGAACCAGTCCTGTGGGAACCTGTGAGCACTTAGAGCATGTGTAAAATGTCCTGAGGCCCTGCCTAGCCTCGGTGCACACTGGGGGGGCGAAGCCCCACCCTAACGCCAGAAGCAGCAAAAACATGCGGCACGTGGGAACTGCTGAGTGAAGAACCTGTGCTACAAGAAGCTGTGAGTGGTTAAGAGTGCAGTCTAATATTCTAAGGCCCTGACCAGCTCGGTGCACACTGGAGGACAAAGTCCCACCCCAACACCTGCAGTGGCAAACAATGAAGGCAGTTTGTGGGCAGGGACTCGCTGAGTGAGGAACACACACTGCAGGAAGCTATAGGCATTTACGAGCACAGTTTAATGTCCTGAAGCCCCGCCTAGCCTCGATGCACACTGAGGAATGAAGTCCCACCTTGAACCCTGAAGCTGTGTAAACAATGCAAGTGGAGTGCGGGTAGGGAACCGCTGGGTAAAGAAACTGCGCTGTGGGAAGCAGTGACTGCTTAAGAGTGCGGGTTAATGTACTGAGGTCCACCTAGTCTTAACACACACTGGGGGATGGAGTCCCACCCCAGCGCCTGCAGCGGCAAACAATGTGGTGGAGTGCGAGCAGGGGACTGTTCGGTGAATTACCCGCTCTGCAGTGGACTGTTCAGTGAATAACCCGCTCTGTGGGAAGCTGTGAGCACTTAAGAGCGTGGTTTACTTTAATGTTCTGCCTAGCCTTGGTGCACACTGGGAGACAAAGTCCCACCGCAGAGCCTGAAGCGGAAACAATGCGGGTGGAGTGCAGACAGGGAACAGCTGAGTGAAGAACTCTTATCATCTTTTCAAGAGTGATTTATTATTTTATTTGTGACTTATTTTAGTTATTTGTTAAGCACAAAACTAGCTATATGGAGCAGTAGCGCACTGCAAATAAGTAGCATTCAGAAACATTGGAGTTTAAATGTTACGCTTATTTTTTTTTCTTCATGACACATTTTATTCGCTTATAACATGGTGGCTCACATGGCTAATAAAAACATTACAGTGCAGTAACACCCCTTCACCCTCCCTCCGCAATACATATGTATACTTAGCAGGTATACCATCCCTACCATCGCAAAACAATAATCACCTGGGAACCATTCCAGGAGTACAAGCGTGAGTTTGTGTATGTTAGGGGACTGGGGGGTCATGATCATTCATTGAGTTGTCGAATCTCTGTGTCAAGAAGGGAATCCACCGATGGTATTGGTGCCAAAACAATACCCCTGTAGTGTGCCCATCTCTGCCAGATCTTTGTGTGTTTATGTAGATACCTCCGTGCTTGGAACACCGCTCCGTCCATCCCCATGCAATGGTCCATTCCCAGCTTCCAGGCTCCTACAGTGGGTGGCGACATGTCTTGCCACAGCCTTGCTATTATCCTGTTTGACCAGGGTTAGGCCCAGGAAGAGTAAGTGCCTTTTATATCTATTACTTCAAATGCCATCTGTGCTGTGAAGAAGTATAGTCTTTATGTGGAAGGGAATATCCCATGACAACAACCTCTCCAAACATGTGACTACCCCTCTCAAAAAGCTCGTCCAGGATGCACACTCCCAGACTGTATGTATAAAGGTGCCATCTGCTAATTCACCCCTCAGACACCACAGCGAGGCAATGCCTCCCATGAGCCATAAGCGACATCTAGTGAAGTAAACTCTATGAAGAAATTTCAATTGAATAGGCCGTAGCCTGGCCGATATCGTCGTTTCACGAAGGGCCATGAAAGACTTGGTCCAATCGTCACTATGCAGTGTGGGTATGTCCTCCAGCCAAGTCTGGCTCAAGGCCGGGAATGAGGCGGTACTATGTGTCACTAGTGTCGGATATACTTGCCTTATTTTATGATTACCCAGGGCTCCCGTCAGTATTCTGCCCTCTAGTAGGTTGAATTCTGGCAGGTCCTTCAAGCCCTGTATGTAGGGAGTTATGGCATGTCGTATTTCAAAATATCTATACAATTGTTGGCAGGTCAATTGAAAATCCTTCCGCAATTCCTGAAAGGATTTAAGGATTGGGCCATGCGTGATATCCCCTAGGGTTGAGATGCCGATGGCATCCCACTGCCGGAATCCTGAAAGGGAAGCCACCTGAGTCATGAAGGTTTCCCCCCACAGAGGAGTCATCTGAGTTAGTCTGGCCCACTACCCTATCCGTTTCAACGTTTGTTTCCACAGTCGGAATACCGTTTAGGTTGCCTGAGGGATGTGCCTGCCTACCTACTGATTTAGCTTCTTAATATTCAGGTTTGAGTGATTTACTGAGACAAATGGTTTTGTCAGATTTGACACTACATTGTATCAGGGAAGGCATGATGAGGAGGTCATAGTTTTATATAGCACTCCTCGTATCACAACAGTATTAGGATGCTTCACATTAGAACAGGGACAAAACACATTATTAACTAATAACAGGATTAGTACTCAAGGTGAAGGGGGGACGTTGCCTAAAAGACAAGAGGAAAGGTGTGATCCTTCAACCAAAATAAAAAGAGTTCCAAAAAGTAGCTGCAGCAACCGTGAAATAATTATTTTGTGTGTGAGGAGTTCTGAACCTTTGTACTTTCAAGTACAGAGAGGTCTTGCTCTGTCCTTCATTTACTCACTGGGATAGTGAGCAGCTGCGAAAGAGAATCAGCTTTATTCCACAATTTTCTTCCTAGAGATAGGCATCTGATCTGAAGATGAAGTATATCATGGCCTTAAGTGTCATGAGTACCGACATTTATAGAGTACCGACATTTATAGAGCGCACAGCTACTTCCCGAAGGTAGTGTCCCGGCGCTGTACGTATACCGCTTAGGAACCCTTCCTGGTTTTCCCTGTGAGTGTCCACTCCTGGGCACCCCCAGGGTGAAACCAGGCATCCCAGCGCTTTTGGGACCGTTGTGGAGATTAAGCAAGCTATTGCCCAGAGTCGCAGAGTGGGACCCATGATTAGAATAGGCACCGAGGCGAGAATTATCAGGTCCGAGGAAATTGAGCCCAAGACCCCCCGCGGCGGGTATTGAACCCAGGTCCCGGGCCAGACCTCTGCATCAGGGTCTGCCGCTCTAACCATTTGAGCCACACTTCTCTGAGTAAAGGCTGTAGTACCCCTGCAATGGTCGTGTTGCCAAGGACTAATCATGGTAAGACTAATGTGTGTACTGACATTACTAGATGAGCATGCAAAATCTGATGTTTTACTTTCTTGAGAGAACAGAGATTAACATTGTCAGCTTTCATTATTCTGTTGATGTGAGGGGCCAGCTGTATAAAAGGGTCCTAAATTAAGCCTCTGAATTTTACTGTTGGTGAGAGGGAATAAGAAAAGTAATCTACTTTGATTTTGTCAAGGAGTTCTGTGTACAATTTGTTCTTATTTGCGCCTATGAACAAGAACTCTGTTTTTCAGGCTGTTTTCCAGACAACGAGCATCAATAAGAATTCAGCCACAAGCTGAAGATTCTAAGGATTGTTGAACTACCAGAGAATATGGCGGGACCTAGCATGAAGCTATATCGCAAAGATGGGTCAGCACACAAAACACTAAATGGACTCTGTATACTTTTCTCAAATGAAAAATGGTATTGGTGCTTCACTTCGATCCAGGAGCTTCATTAAGCACAGATATGGACCAATCAGTCAACTGCAGAGACTGTGACTGATTGCTGCAACGAGTACACCATAATGGTCAAACTGGCTTGTAAGGCAAAATGGCCCGTCTTGACAATAATGGCCAACATGGGACAAAATAGCAAAGTGTTCTTGTCTCGAGATTACACTATTGCAGTACAGCAGAAGCTGAACGCATTCATTGAAGTCAACTGAGTCGTCCTTAGGCCTGAAATACACACTAGCAAACTAGAAGGTCCATGATGGGAAATAATTCAATTTCTTCCCAGAACCACATTTTGCAAGAGAATGGTCAGAGAGGTGGGCTGCAGAACACGGAATAGACATAGAGCTAGTACCCAGAAAAAAGCACTATAGAAGGAGGTGGTATGCTGACAAATTGATCAATGCATAGACCATCGGGTGAACAAGCACCTGAGTGCAGTGACACATATGACCTCATGGCCTCACAACAATCTCCTATTGACCTATCTGGTTCAGAGCTTGGAACCTAGCGATCGACTTCGGAAGGAGAAAAGGCGAACCTGGATACATAGCCGCTCCCACATATTACTCCAATTACTTCCTACAACATGACGTAGCTTGAAACTGTAAACACGTGCTCCTGGGTAGAATAGCACAGGTTGTCACACTACCATGATCTTGTCCTTCCCTTGCAAAGTTGAAAGTCGCTACATATATGTTTTGATCATATTACAAGTAAATGGAGAAGTATAAGTGGCATGTGGTTATGGAAAAGTAAGTTAACTGATAGTAAGGATGTGACAGCTGGTATGTATTAAGCTGTAAAGCCCTTGATAGAAATAATCCAAAACCTCATGTTCTTGAGGATCCAAGAGTGTCCCACAAAAGCATATACAGACTTAAAAGCAGGAGAGCTAGGACACATCCCTGCTTTAAACAGGATGATGTGTAGACTTTGTGTAACCGCTTGCTTTTACACGGAGCCAAGTTTTATAATACAATATCTGTATTGCTATGAGTATTTTCTTTGGTATTCCAGAGGTGGTTAATCTCTGTCATACTTCTTGGTCTCGGTTGGTGGTATTTATTCTAGGTATTGGCGCCACAGAGGAAAATCCACCTACGTTATTCTAAATGGATATTTCTTAGGACGGTGCTACAAGGAGAAGAGAACCACACTCCCTCTTCTAGATTAGGCTAGAGCCACACAAAGCTGCAAAATCCTTAGCACACGTTTGATATTTCAAGTAGTATACATGTGTTTCCACCATACAGCAATCATACATTCATGAATAATTATATCCTTTTTAGTCAAGGTTGTCTTTGGTGTTGTTTAATTTCTGGAGACGTCACAGCCAACACGTGTTTCGTTGTTAGGGAATGTAGCCCACAACTTTCTCAAGGCTGTTAGGTAAAGAAAACGAACACTGTAACCTTTTGTTTTGATAGTTACATGATGTTATGTACATTTAAATACATTTGGTGTGTCAACATTACTAACGTGATTAGGTGGTGTTCAGAGTTGTGCAGTTTCTACATTAGGTACATTGATTATTACAGATATAGGTGCATATTCAGATGATGTTCAACTGGTGATTTACATGGTATACTTCTGAAAATACAGAAGGTGAATGGCCCATTTCGAAAATATGGAGAAACCAGTGTTTCTATTTATCACCGTGCAGCACGACTATCAGTATGCAGAGTGATCTCTTCCGAACAGATAGTGCTCCTAAGGTGTGCCTCTGCTTGTGATATCATGCATAATATAAGAAATGCTTAGGGTACCTATTCTTCTTTTTGTTGTTCTTTCTGTATTAAAGAAAGTGGGAAGAAATTAGAGACCGACCTGAGTTTATTTTAGGCTAAGCTAAGCTAAGCCCATAAGCTGTGCTAAGCTTATGGGCAGACTTGCTAGGGAATATTCCACACTGTATCTTGTGCTGTCATTTTTTTGTTGTTAACAGTAAAGTAGAACAGATTTGAGTTGAAGTCCCCAGTAACTAATATGTGTGCCTCATGGTATTCAAATTTCAACTTTGATATTATGTCAGCCAATTTTTCGATTGTTAATATTTTCTCTCTGTATCTTGGATTAATGTATACATTTACTATGATCAGTGAAGATTTCAACTTTTGAGACCCTCCATCTAATCTCTTCGCCATCATCCATGATTTCTTTGACTGTAATGGTTTGATTTTAATGTCTAAATTCACGCTTAAGTATATTATGAATCCACGCTTCGGTTGCCCCTTTGTGTTTGATTCATCTGCAACATTATATTATTTTAGGATGCTAGGTAGGGGGATTGAGTGCACTGACCATGTTTCTTGGAGAAAGATAGCATGGAATTGCTGCCAATGTGAAATAATGTGTTGGTCGCTTATCTGTTCCATAACAGATATTCAAGGTGGCTATTGTTAAAGTTACAGGCGCTGTGATCTAGTGGAGGGCTTCAGTTCATGCTGAGGTTGCTGACGTCAAAGCAGCAGAAAGCCATGCCCAGTCCGAGTTAATGGGAATGCTGTAAATGCATTTGCATTCCCCGGAAGCTTGTCTCCTTACCAGTGAAGAATTGGCTTGGTAGTTTGGTCTGCCCTGTTCCCATGAGGCACGGGGTCAGGCTAATTTGCATATAGCCAGGTTCTGAACTGGGGTGATGCAGTGAGCTAAATAACGGTGATGGATTAAGCCCTGATCTCTTGACTGGGTAAGAGTGGTCTGCTTAATTCAGACACTCTGTTCATCACCACCCCCTTTTCTGTATCGTTTTTGGCCACTACAGGTGTGGCAGGGTATACTCAGACATGAGTCCCTTGCTCACTGCACCACCAGGATTCAAGCAAGCCGGGCCGACGACGGCTGAAATGCCAAAAACCGGTCCCCGGAAGCTTGTCTCCTTACCAGTGAAGAATTGGCTTGGTAGTTTGGTCTGCCCTGTTCCCATGAGGCATGGGGTCAGGCTAATTTGCATATAGCCAGGTTCTGAACTGGGGTGATGCAGTGAGCTAAATAACGGTGATGGATTAAGCCCTGATCTCTTGACTGGGTAAGAGTGGTCTGCTTAATTCAGACACTCTGTTCATCACCACCCCCTTTTCTGTAACATTCTCTTTTTTGACTCTAATACTATAAACTAATTGAGTCACCTAAATTGAGGCGAAGGCGACGAAGGTTTACCCCATATTCCAGTTTCTTCTAGGCTTTAGGAACTCAATAGAATGTAGATCAGATGATTTTAGAGTTGTCAAGCTTTGATCACGTTAAAACAATTTTAACAACTTCCCTCGAGTTAATATTTATGGCTTCCCCAACATTGATATTCATGTAGAAACAATAACTTGCTTGCAATCGGATCGTTCAAGATCTTATGACAGATCTTTTGTGTGATTTTTCTGGTGAGTACTAGTAGATACTATTGATTGTTTTTGCATGTGGTCTTTAATCATGTTTTACTCAGTTTGGAAGACTGTCACGAGGGGAGAACTACTACCAGTGGGTGCGTGTATTCCTTGCCTATCTTTTTTTGCTGGGAGCGCCTCAATTTGGGTAAATTTAGCCAGAACAGTTGTCCTGGTGTTTAATTCAGGCAGGCATGCTGTGGTCATTCTAACACTCTGTATTCTCTCATAACATGGTTTGTTTATGTTGTCCATGTGTCTAACCAATTGATTGTGTTCCCTATTAGTTTTTGCATGATCTTTTGGCCCCTGTTTTTCAGAAGTTTTGTTAAATGATTCTTTGAGATCTTTTGCCTTATTCAGTACAATTTAAAAGACCGCCGCCTTGAGAGGAGAACTGCTACCAGTGGATTTTTGTATTTACTTGTATATCATTTTTGGCTGGGAGCACCACGATTTGAGTGAATTTGGCCAAAACAGTTGTCCTAACATCTGGCCTGATTCACAGAACTAACTTAAGACAAAATCCTAAAGTTACTACCATTTACTCATTTTAGTATTCACAGAAGGCACTTACTCATTTTGGTATTCACAGAAGACACTTACTCATTGATGAGTAAGTGCCTTCTGTGAATACCAAAATGAGTAAGTACATTTACTCATTTTGGTAGTCACAGAAGGCACTTACTCATCAAAGAGTAAGTGCCTTCTGTGAATACCGAAATGAGTGCCTTCTGTAAATACCAAAATGGTAGTACGTTTAGGATTTTGTCTTAAGTTAGTTGTGTGAATCGGGCCCATTGTGTGTCCGCTCATAATTTTGTTTGTGTTGTCCAGTATATCTATTTTTTTCATGATCTTTTGACTCCTGTGTTTCTGAAGTTTTGTTAAGTTCTATGTGAGTTTGAGGATGCTCTTAATTGTTCCTGGTTATGTGTCTCCTTGTTGGCAAAGTAAACTTTTTTATTGAAGATTTAAAAACACCGTTAGGTGCTCTTGCTTCTGCGCCAAGATGGCTGTTTTAAACTAATTTTTCTGCAACTTGTGTAATTTCTTCTAGTCTCTCATAGCCTCTAGACAATACTGCCTTTGTGAGCTAGATGGTTTCAAAGTGGGCTCCGCTTCGTGACGCTTACTAGGGTTGATGTAGCAGAGACATTTTGAGCTCCTATTATGTCCCCAAGTTAGTCGAGAGTCATCAAGCTGTTTGTTTTCCGTAGTTGAAGGAAGCTCGCTAGAGCTGGAGTCTTTTTTTTTTAGATATTGTTTTTGTTTCCTTAGTGTGTTCATTAGTACACTAGATGATGCCCTCAAAGGGTGGGCTTTAGAGTTCATAGATTAATCACTTGAATTAGAGGTTTGAGGACATGTCGGTGCTCTTTTATTTGTATTTGATGAAACTCTGCCAGAACGTGATGTTGAGGTTGTATTGAAATTATGGGAAAGTGGAAGTCATGATCTCAGCATACATTGGTTGCTTGCCTGAGGGTGTTGTTGGCTGGAGATGATTGAGTAGCATGTTCATTGCTGATAGACATGCAGCTTCCTTGTTGCTGTTAATGATTTTAAGGCTACCACAGCTGTTATGCATTTTTTGTTGTGTCCTGTCTAAAATGGAGCAGCATTTTAATTCTTTTATTTTTTAAACTCTTTTTTTTATTGAAACAATAAGCAAGTGGCATTACATATCATGGCATCACTTATGCATGTTCCCATCACAATAAAATCATTTAATACATTTACAGCCGTCTATGGTAACTGTGTGCATAGCGTACAGGCCTTTACCCTTCCTCCTCCCGCTCATCTGAGCTTTCACCTTCATCCTCTGGCAGTGGGTCGCAAATTTCTCCCCGGTAAGTGTTCTACATTGTCCAAATTTTATTCCACTTCCGTGGGCTGCCCCTGTTAGCATATATTGTTCGTTCAGTGATCATTGTCAAGTCCATGTTTCTGCACAATGCTGACAGTGTTGGGGCCTCCGCTGCCCCCCACTTCTGTGCAATATCCCCCTTAGCAGTAATGAATCCCAATGTGACCCAAATCTGAAGGTGGCAAGAAAAGTCGTTGGGTTCCCACACATTTAGTAAACACCTCCTCGGTTCTGGTAATAATGACACTTTTGTTGTTTGAGATATGGTGCGCAGAACTTGTCGCCAATAGCCTGTCAGAATCGGACAATCCCAGACAGTGTGGAAAAAGGTTCCCTCCTCCCCACAGCCCCTGAGACAGATTGGGTGTGTCACTCTCTGCATTTTGTGTAAAGTGGTCTTCGTGTAGTATATGCGGTGAAGGACTTTAAGTTGTACTAGCCGGAGTCTACTAGAGATTCCCACCTCCTTAGGTGACGCTAGCGCTTCCTGCCATTCCTGATCATCAAATTCACCAACGTCTGTCGCCCATTTGGTTCTAAGTGTAGCAGTGGGATCCGGCAAGTTATTCAGTAATTTCCGATATGTGAATGAGGTGGCCTTTTCCTCCATGAACTCTGTGAGTAGCCGGTCTTCCTTCGGGGAGGCCTCCGGCACCTCTGTCTCTGGTGGTATCGCTTTTAGCAGGGTGTGACGTATTTGCATGTACCTAAATTTCTCATTTGCGCCTAGCTGGTATTATTGTTGTAGGTGCTCAAAGGTCATCACGTTCTCGCAGCCCACAAATCCCTACTGTGGATATTCCTATATTAACCCAATGCGTGAAACCTTTACTACGTCGTAATTGCCCTAATCTTTTGGTGTCCCAAAGTGGGGTCATTTTGGTTACCACCCCTTTCCAGCCCAATTTAGCTTGCGCTGTGTACCAGATCTGGGCCGTGTGTTTAGTGGGGCCAGTCAACTGTGAAATCGAGCCTTTGTTATACAGTACTGCCAGCATATTATTTGTTCCCAGTTGTTCCCTATCTGCCCTATACGCTGGGTCGGTCTGGGGTATGTGGATCCAGTGATTTATTATTTTAAGTTGCGCCGCCCAATAGTACAATCGGAGGTCGGGAAGTGCGATTCCCCCATCGTACCAGCTTTTATAGAGTTTCACTTGAGCAGTACGGGATGGCCTCGCACCCCATAGAAGGAGTGTCACTTGTGCGCCCACCTGTTGAAAATAACAGGGCGGGACTGCGTCCGGCGTGTTTTCTAGGATGTAGAGGAATCTAGGGAGTTCCTTCATTTTATATAATGCAGCTCTCCCGAGCAGTGTAAGGGGCAGTGATGCCCAGTGTGTCACGTCTCGTTTCAGTCTTTCTAGTGGTGGTGCCAGGTTTTTAACAAAAAATTTGTCTGGAGTTCTGGTGAAGTGGATTCCTAAATATTTAAAGGAGTCTTCCGCTATCAGTAAAGGGCAGTCCGCTGGGGGAGGCCCCTGTAGGATGAAAATGACTGATTTAGTCCAATTAATCTTGTATCCCGAGAGTCTTCCATGGGAATTACAAAGATTAAGAAGTTCCGGTATTCCGCTCTCCGGCTCTTTGAGATACATCAACATGTCGTCGGCGTAGAGCGACAAGTGGTCCTCCCATCCCTCCTTCCAGTCAATGCCCTTAAGCAACGTGGTCGTTCTGATCATTATTGCCAGAGGTTCCAGCACCAATGCAAAGAGTAGCGGGGACAAGGAGCATCCCTGTTGCGTGCCCCGTGCCAGCGGTATTTCTTCTGATAAGTGGCCATTAGCTGTTACTCGGGCCACGGGTGCTGTATATAGGAGCCGTATCCATGCACAGAATTTGGGGCCAAAACCCACCCATTTCAGTACTCCGAATAAATATTTCCATTCAACCATATCGAATGCCATTCTCGCATCCAATGATAGTATTGCCGCCGGGCCTGTCAGCAATGGGGCCCTTGCCAGCGCCCCCTGCACTCGCCTCAGATTGAGCGCTGTGTTCCTATGAGGCATGAAACCGGACTGATCCAGATGGATTAAGTGTGGTAAATGGACCATTAACCTGTTCGCCAATAACTTTGCCAATATCGTCGCCTCAGCATTCAACAGAGATATCGGGCGGTATGACGCACATTCCGCCGGTGGTCTCCCAGGTTTCGGGATCGCCACTATTGTTGCGATACGTTGGTCTAGTGGAAGTTCGGCTGCTTCTAAACTTTCTTTGTGCATCGCCAATAGGGGTGGGCCTAGTGTGTCTGACATTTGCTTAAACCATTCTATGGGTAACCCATTGGTCCCAGCGCCTTCCCTGACTTCACTGCAGTAATCGCCGTTTGTAACCCCTCAAGAGTCAGCTCCCCTTCCAGCTCCAAAGCCGTCTCCGGTGTCAGAGTCGGCATCCCGATCCGTTTCAGTGAGTCCTGTATCTCTTCCTCTGTCAACATTGTAGTTGGAGTGTAGACCTCTCTGAAGTGTTCAGACAATAATCGCACTATTTCTTCCGGGTGTGTATGAATAGACCCCATCTGTGATTTCAATTAACGTATGCCCTTCGTGCCTTCCCCCTTCTTATCCAGCCACGCCAGCATTTTACCAGCCTTGTCCCCTACATCATGAATTTTATGTTTGGTCAGAGTAATGTTGGTCATGGTCTGTTTTTCGAGATAATCTTTGTGTTGTCGTTGGCAGAGTTTCAAGGTATGCGCTGTGTCATGAGTTGGGTGGCGTGTGTAGGCGGAATCTGCCTTCGCAAGGGCTAGTTCTAGGTCCGTCAGCTCCCTCTGACTCAGCCTTTTATGTCCAGTGATGGATGCATTGTCTTGTCCCCTAAAGACCGTTTTGTACGCTTCTCATAATATTACTGCAGAGTCTACTGAATCCGAGTTTTCTGCGAAATAGTGTTTTACTGCAGCGAATCACCCCTGGTCGTCCACCGTAGTCTGCAGGACCATAAACTGTGACTTCTTCCTAATCAGGATACCGGATCCCCTTGACCCCGAGGAAAATTCGGAGTGTGCGATCATTTGGTATCCCCACCTGTCCAATGCCTTACAAGCTGTTCCGGTGAGATGCGTTTCTTGGAGGAGTGCTAGTGTCGGGCTATGACGCTTCAGTGCGTGTAATATCAATCCCCTTTATTTTGTCCCCCAGTAACCCTTACGTTCCACGTTAAAAGTTTTAGGGGGGGTATCGATGTACACTGTGTCGTATCCCCCGGGTCACTAGGGAATGTGGTTGACGCCATCGAAGACATTTAACTGTAACGGGTATCCCATTTCCCGTGGTGCCGACTGACATTCCACCACACAGGTGGGGTTGGCGCCAGCCAGTGCATTGAACCTACGCTCTACGCATGCGCGGTGACGCGAAATCTCTGGTGTGTGTCGTGACTCCTGTGCTAGGGGCCCATCTGTTAAGCGCCGTGTTTCCCACTGATCCCCGCCACTAATCCCTGCCAACCAAGTGTAGATTGCCAGTACCAGAAGCCTGTCTTGTGATTGCTGCGCTGTCATGTGATCATTGCCAACAAACATTCCTAACCAATAACAAAAACTAACAGCTGTTCCCCCCCATCCCTTCCCCGCCCTCCCTGCCTCCCTGCTTGGCAGACTTGTAACTAACCGCCACCCCAACTCAGCAGAGTGCTTTTTCCCTCCCAACAACATAGTACTTGCGTGTCCGGGGTAAGGGGTCCAGTTGAGGCCTCAGCCCTCCATAGCCTCTGGGGCCCACCTCGGCCCGCCATCTCGGCCGGTCCAGACTCGGATGTGACACAAGTTACTTGTCTCTGCTGATCAGTTCACCGGCAGAGCATCCAGTGGTAATCGCCAAGGCCTTCCACTTATCCTTTTTCTTGGCCCAGCGTCTGCTCCGGGCCCAGGTGTCGTGTTTCGTGTGGTTCCGGGTCATCCTCCTCTCCCTCTCGATGTCGCCGCTGTCTGTTCCCTCGATGCTGGTCCCCCACCGTTCGTCATCCTTCAACCCAGTCCTGGGCCGCTGTCAAGATCGGCAGTAGCACAAGGAACATAAACGCCACTAACCTTCTGTCTTGGCCCAGCGGAGACGATGTCAGATGCTAGATCCTCTATTCCCCTCGATACACGCCCCCCAACAGGGAAACCATATACCTCTGTCTGGCTTCGTGCATAGAAGGGAAAAAAGGAGAGAAGAAGCGTTGGAGGAGAGCGGGGATGCGGTCTTTCTATCTTCGTTTCTCTCTCGGAGATGGACTGGGTCTAAGGGACAGCTCGGTAACACCTTCCCAGGTATCTAAAAGGTGAACAAAACACACAATTACCTCTCAAGTCCATATAATACTTCACTATGCCAATAATGGGGATGATGACTGCACTCACCACACTTTCTGAATACAGGGCTTTAATGAAAGGTAAAACCTTCTCTCCCTTTCTCTTCCACGTGTCCTTTATCAAAGAGGATGTAGTCCCAAGGTCGTAGTAGTGCAACTCCTCCCCGAATTAACTTAAATAAACTTAAACATAAGGCTGATCAAGAATTACTGCTGACTCTTCTCTCCTATAGTTGTTATTAGCACAACTGGACTTCAAGTCCCACAAGGCAGTTCAAAATGTCACTGGAGATCCAACTTGTATCTATAAAGGCTAATCACATTTTCAGACTCTCATCAGGAAACTACATGCGCAGCCGCGCTAGATCCTTAGTCCTCCTCAAACTATCAGTCGGTACACTGCACGCGTTTTTGACTTCACGCGCACAATAATACAAACTGTATTACTCACGTGTTCCTTAGCGCAGGATGCGCTAAGCGAAACTCCGCGGCTACTCTGACAGGCGCTTCGCCTTCAAGAGTCCAAGAAACCAAATCTCAACAGAGAAGGAGGCGAGCCCGCGCTCCTTCTTACTTCCTACACAGGTCCGATTGGAGTTCTCCGTTTCTCCCCAGGCTCTGAACAACAGTACTCTCCTTGGCGCTGCAATTCTTCTCGCTGAAATCCGGCGGGGAACAACTTCCGCCTCTCCTCTGACTCGAACTGCACAAACAATTGACAAGCACCTTTCTCTGGGAAAGGAGGGGCTTAGTACAAACGAGTCTCCCCCAAGGCAGTCTGGGAGTTGTAGTTGTTTGCAACATTCCCGTTTTTCTCACATAGCTAGAAGGCAGCCCCTTCGTCCTCGTAATCGCCACAGAACCCCCTCTCGAGGACAGCCGTCCCGGCGGTCGACCAGGCTTACCAGGATACAATTCATGAAAACGAGACACCAACTCAGGACAATGGAGATTACCCACCGGCTCCCAGGTCCGCTCCTCAGGGCCATACCCTTTCCACTCAACCAAGTATTGAATCCGCCCCAGCACCATACGGGAGTCAAGGATCGAATGGACCTCATACTCCTCCTGTCCCTCAACATCAACTGGAAGGGGTTTATCTGACAGCCTAGTACTCGCGGGACAGGGTTGGAGCAAGGAAACGTGAAAGACGGGATGAATCCTCCAAGCATCAGGGAGGGTCAACCGTACAACCACAGGGTTAATGATCTTCTCAATGCTATAAGGCCCAACATATCTAGGCTTCAACTTGTTCTCTCCTTTCAGATGTAAATTTTTTGTGGAAAGCCACACCCTATCCCCCACTGCGTATACAGGAGCAGAAGACCTTCTATTATCAGCATAACGCTTCTGAGACGACTGAGCGTCAACCAAACTGTGTCGCGCCCCAACTAGCACTGCTCTAAGATGTGCATGGTGTTCGTGTATACTGGGCACCGGGGAGTGAACAGGAACCTCAAAGGGTAGTGCATTAGGATGAAAACCAAAAAGACAGAAAAAAGGTGAACAGCCCAAGGTGGAATGAATGGCATTGTTGTAAGCAAATTCAGCCATCCATATCAAGGTAGTCCACTCAGTATCGTTTTGTAAAGCAAAGCAGCGAAGGTATTGCTCCAACGTCTGATTCAGGCGCTCTGTTTTTCCGTCGGTCTGGGGGTGGTAGGATGACGAGAGTCGAGCATCAACATCCATGGTCTGACAGAGGGCCTTCCAGAAGCGAGAGGTAAATTGAGTACCTCTATCGGTGATGAGTACACAAGGTATCCCATGGGCGCGAACGACGTGTTGCAAGAACACTTGCGCCAATTCCACAGATGTAGGCAGGCCTTTTAGAGGAATGAAATGTCCCATCTTCGTTATATGGTCTACGACCACTAAGATCACGTTTTTTTCCTCACAGGGTGGCATTTCAACAATAAAGTCCATCGACACAGTATGCCAAGGCTTTGGAGGAATCGGGAGTGGTCTAAGAAGGCCGACCGGTTTAACATGAACGGCCTTCCCTTGAATGCAAACGGCACAGTTCATAACATAATGTCTCACAGTTGCTCTCAATTTTGGCCACCAAAAGCTACGTTCCACACCTGCAATAGTCTTGTAGATTCCCAAATGGCCACCTAATGGTGAATCATGGATCCAGTGCAACACCTTCCGTTGCAAGTGTTCGGTAGGGACATAGATGGCTAATCCCTGATAGGCAAGATCATCTTTCACCGTGCGATGCTCAGGATCCTCTTGCAACCATTCCTGTACATCCATATCTGCAAGAGCCACTCGAACATCATCCAAGAATTCAGATGTAGATACCAAGGCGATCAAAGGGGAGGGATGGTTGGATTCTCGGAGGATAAGTGGAGGTTCATCTTCACTCTCGGTCCTCTGCTCTGCCGTTTCCCCAATCCGAGAGAGTGCGTCAGCCTTACCATTTTGAGGTCCCGGTTTATATTTGATAATGAAATCAAAGTCCGAAAAGAACAGAGTCCACCTCAACTGCCTGGGAGTAAGTGCCTTGGCTGTTTTCAGAAAAAGCAGGTTTCTGTGATCGGTATAGATTTCGACAGTGTGCATGGCTCCCAGCAGATAATGGCGCCACTCCTCACAGGCCCTCTTGATTGCAAGGAGTTCCTTATCCGTGACAGAATAATTAATCTCGCAAGGTGAAAGTTTTCTTGAGAAATAGGCCACGGGATGCAACTGGCCTGTTTCGGGGTGGCGTTGTGATAATATCCCACCGATAGCATACAGGGAGGCATCAGTTTCCAAAACAAAAGGCATCTGCGAATCAGGGTGGCGTAGGATAGGAGCCTGTGTAAACCGTTCCTTGAGATATTGAAACGATCTTTCCGCTTCAGGGGTCCACCCAAACACAGTGTTCTTCCTCAGTAAACTAGATATCGGCTGAATAATCTTGGAGAAATCCTTTATGAACCGGCGGTAATAGTTGGCAAAACCAAGGAAACTTTGTACCGCCTTCACATTCTTGGGTGTACTCCATCCGATAATAGCCTCCACTTTACTGGAATCCATTTGGAAGCCCTGGGCCGAGATGATATAACCAAGGAAGGCCACCTCCTTCACATGAAAAAGACATTTTTCAAGCTTGGCATACAAGGAATTCTGCCGTAATCGCTGCAACACCGCCTTCACATGTTCCACATGTTCATGAAGTGTAGATGAATAGATTAAAATGTCATCTATGTACACGATGCAGAATGTCTCCAGACACCCGCATAGTACCTCATCCATGAAGTATTGGAATGCTGCAGGGGCGTTGCAGAGCCCAAACGGCATCACAAGGTACTCGAACAATCCAAATTTTGTTCTAAACGCGGTCTTCCACTCATCTCCGCTCTGTACTCTAACCAGATGGTACGCCCCTCTGAGATCGAGTTTAGTGAAGAATCGAGCCCCTTTCAATTGATCCAGAAGTACAGGTATAAGAGGTAGTGGATACCGGTTCTTTATCGTCATTCTATTTATGGCCCTGTAATCGATGCATGGCCTCAATTCCTCGCAGTCCTTCTTAGGAATAAAAAACATCGGCAAGGAAGCAGGCGAGGTAGAATGACGAATGAACCCCGTAGCCAGATTTTCATCGAGGTAATTCCGCAAATACACTGACTTTTTTTCAGTGAGGGCGTAGACTCGGCTACAGGGAATATCAGCACCTGGAATAAGGTCAATCCTACAATCGTATACACGATGTGGAGGCAAATCAGTAGCCTTTTGTTTATCAAACAAGGAACTGAACTCCTGGTATTCGTCAGGGAGAGCGGTGGCACAACAGTATGGTCCGATAGAACATCCAGAAGCCAGACAGACTGAAGGCGTAGCTGATTGATCTTCCTTAGCAGACACGTCCTGTCTGCAATTGGCCTTACAAAACGCCGAAGATAAAGTAATGGTACGTGCTGCCCAACTGACTTGAGGATCGTGAAGTGTCAGCCACGGCATCCCTAATATGAGACGGAACTGGGGTGCATCAATCAAGTCAAATTGGATCATCTCCTGATGATTTTGATTCGTCTGCATCAACAATGCTTGAGTATGATAAGAGACGGGGCCAGATGACAGGACCGTTCCATCCACTGCTTTGACCAGCTCCGGTTTATCCTTTTTCTCACATACGATCCCAATCTTCATGGCGTATTCCTGGTCAATATAGTTACCCGTGGCTCCGGAATCTAGCAGAGCATCAATCTCCATAGCGTCACGGGTATTGACCCATAAAGTCACTTTTAAGTTCATGTGAGCCACTGCAGGATGCAATGTATTCGCAAGAGTAGATGAGATCTTAGACGGTGAACAACCCAAGGAAGCGACCTCCTCCTGATTTGGGCATGTTAGTTTTCCGCCGGTCTTCTCGCTTGTATGACAGCCTGTGAAGGGGGAGCCGTCGGTCTTCCTGGGAACGCGTTTCTGGCTCGACAATCTTTCACAAAATGACCACCCTTTCCGCAGTATAGACACTGTTTCAGTCTTCTTCGTTTGTCTTTTTCTTCCTTTGAAAGGGGGCCCCTGAGACCTCCTATTTGCATGGGTTCGACACCCTCGGGCATCTTAGGATGATCTTCCATGTTACCTCGGAAACGAGGATAGAAGAAGCGACCGTCTCCTCTGCCTCTATCACCCCGTCTTTCCAGTAGACGATGGTCCAATTGAACAGTTAAGTCAATCAATTCCTCACAGGAGGTGGGAAGTTGTACCACTTGAGCTAATACATCCTTTAGCTCCCCTCGGAGCCCTTGATAGAAAATAGATATGCTCTTTGCCGTAGGCCACTCTGTTTCAACCACGAGTCGATTGAAAGAAGTAATATAGGAAAGCAAATCTTGAGACCCTTGCCGCAAGGTTAACAGCTCTCTATCCAGAGATAACATATGGAGTTTTCTGTCGAACAATCGTCGCAGTTCCAAACAAAAATCATCAAAATCGTGTAATACAGGATCATTTCTCTCCAACACGGGTATTGTCCAACTCGCTGCGTTGCCTCCCATGTAGGACATCATAAACGCTGTCTTTGTTGTATCCTCTTGGAACACCCCCGGCTTGCACAAAAAGTGCAATCTACATTGGTTCAGGAATGTTTCGAATTTACGGGGATCCCCATAAAACCTTTCAGGAGGGGCCAGGGGGATCCCGGTATTTCGTATAACATGGACTGTGGGAACTGCATCAGAAGAAGAGGGTGTGGAGGGAGATGACACCGTGAACCCACCCCCTTCAGCTCCCTGTGACACAGGAGATACGGTGGAGGATGGGGGTTGTAAAGTGGCTGGTTTGATATATGAAGCCCCCTTGCTACCTTTCATGGACAACTCGGACATCTCCTTTCTAAGGACCCCCAGTTCCTTATATAGGACCTGACTCTCTGTACGTGACGTGGTGACTTCCTGTTGAAGAGCCGCAAGGCTTTCCACTACAGAATTTAGTACACTTTCCACATTCATCGTCCGGGCTGGGTCTTGTTACTTGGGCTTGTCAATCTGTCAAGATCGGCAGTAGCACAAGGAACATAAACGCCACTAACCTTCTGTCTTGGCCCAGCGGAGACGATGTCAGATGCTAGATCCTCTATTCCCCTCGATACACGCCCCCCAACAGGGAAACCATATACCTCTGTCTGGCTTCGTGCATAGAAGGGAAAAAAGGAGAGAAGAAGCGTTGGAGGAGAGCGGGGATGCGGTCTTTCTATCTTCGTTTCTCTCTCGGAGATGGACTGGGTCTAAGGGGCAGCTCGGTAACACCTTCCCAGGTATCTAAAAGGTGAACAAAACACACAATTACCTCTCAAGTCCATATAATACTTCACTATGCCAATAATGGGGATGATGACTGCACTCACCACACTTTCTGAATACAGGGCTTTAATGAAAGGTAAAACCTTCTCTCCCTTTCTCTTCCACGTGTCCTTTATCAAAGAGGATGTAGTCCCAAGGTCGTAGTAGTGCAACTCCTCCCCGAATTAACTTAAATAAACTTAAACATAAGGCTGATCAAGAATTACTGCTGACTCTTCTCTCCTATAGTTGTTATTAGCACAACTGGACTTCAAGTCCCACAAGGCAGTTCAAAATGTCACTGGAGATCCAACTTGTATCTATAAAGGCTAATCACATTTTCAGACTCTCATCAGGAAACTACATGCGCGGCCGCGCTAGATCCTTAGTCCTCCTCAAACTATCAGTCGGTACACTGCACGCGTTTTTGACTTCACGCTCACAATAATACAAACTGTATTACTCACGTGTTCCTTAGCGCAGGATGCGCTAAGCGAAACTCCGCGGCTACTCTGACAGGCGCTTCGCCTTCAAGAGTCCAAGAAACCAAATCTCAACAGAGAAGGAGGCGAGCCCGCGCTCCTTCTTACTTCCTACACATGTCCGATTGGAGTTCTCCGTTTCTCCCCAGGCTCTGAACAACAGTACTCTCCTTGGCGCTGCAATTCTTCTCGCTGAAATCCGGCGTGGAACAACTTCCGCCTCTCCTCTGACTCGAACTGCACAAACAATTGACAAGCACCTTTCTCTGGGAAAGGAGGGGCTTAGTACAAACGAGTCTCCCCCAAGGCAGTCTGGGAGTTGTAGTTGTTTGCAACATTCCCGTTTTTCTCACATAGCTGGAAGGCAGCCCCTTCGTCCTCGTAATCGCCACAGCCGCCTCCGGAGTGTCGAAGAACCACGCCCGTCCATCTGCAACCACTCGAAGCTTCGCCGGGAAGATCATAGAGTACGGCAGTTCTCTGGCTCTCAGTAGTTGTTTCACCTCTTGGAAGCTCCTTCTGCGTCTGGATACTGCTTTGGTGTAATCCGGGAAGAAGGTTATTACAGAATTGTGCACACGTATGGGCGGTGCGACTCGCGCCGCCTGAAGAATGGCGTCTCTGTCTCTAAAATTGAACAGCTTTGCAAGTACTGGCCTCGGGGGGCCCGAGGTTTCAGCCTACGGACTGGCACTCGGTGTGCTCGCTCGACGGAGAAGAAGTTCGAGTGTCCCTTGGGTTGTAGCCTGGTTTTCACCAACTCCTCCACATAGAGATCCATCGCTTGTTTACCTTCTGTCTCTATAATGCCCACGATATGGACGTTGTTCCATCGTGCCCTTCCTTCCTGATCATCAAGTTTTTCCGCTAATAATCTATTTTCTTTTTGGAGGAGGGAGACAGCGGATTGCAGCTCAGATGTGTCTGTTACCAGCGACTTCGTCACAATTTCAACTTCTTTTACCCTGTCTGACATTTTGTGTAAGTCAGCTCAGAGCAGAGAGACTTCGGTTGAGATAGAGCCCACTGTGGTTTGCACTCCGGTCAGTGCCTTCATGATGTCTTCTAGCGTAATTAATTTTCTCCCCTGCTCCATCCCCCTCCGGGCTTTTCCCTGTGGGTGTGCGCCCTTCTGAGTGCGCTGTCGAGTTCTTGTTGAACACATATTTGTTCAATTTTGCTTGAGTGGGATTAGCTTTGGGGCCTCTCCCTGCCATGTTTCCCTCAGCGAGCGGTCGGGTATTCCCCACCTTGTGCCGTTCCGATGGTTGGTCGCGATGGGTCCTGCCACTCCGCCTCTCGCTCATGTGTAGTTGTCAAGGGTATGTCGTCCCACTTGCTCTCTTCGTCTTCAGTGGGTGTAAGCGCGACCAGTCCCTGCCAGGAATCTCTTCGGATCTTCACCTCTGGTGTTACGTTGCTGCTACCGTTCCACCGCTCCCCGCTGTGGCGTGGAGTCGTGTTGCGTGATTTCACAGGGAGCGAACTGTCGGGCAGATCACCACCGTATCCACAGAAACCAGTAATTATATTGTGATCCTCCGGGTTATAGCGATGCCTGCGTGCTGAGCCCGTGGGACATCTGTCTAGATCCCACCTTTGACTTCACTCAGAGGCTATCAGTATGCCGCGCTTTCAAATGGTCCTCACTTCCCGCTGTTGTGGTGTCTGTGCGCTTGAGAGGACAACAACGGGCCAGGCCTCAGGGGGGGGGGGGCGCAGTCGCGTCCGCGCCAGTGCTACCCCCACCGCACACACTAATGTCGGAGCTCTCAAACGTCACTATTGCCGCTTGCTGGTATTTCATGGGCCCGTTTTATCTTCTGCAGGGCTGCGGGATCATCCGTCTGGGTGCTGGGAACGAATCCACTTCGCCCTCAGTCCTTAGAGCTGCCGATATCGTCAGCAGCCGCCCGCCGCCATCTTGCGAGTCGGGCCGGTCTGGCCGCTGTACTGCAGTCTGAATTGCTGTCCGCTCTATCTAAGCTACTTATCCCTCAGCGCCGTGGGCAGGAGTGGGGCCCCCCGACCTCTAGTGTCTCTGCTGGGCACTCGTCAAAGTCCGCTGTTGGTTCCGCTACAGGCGGCACTCCTTCCCGGCACCTCGCTGCTCCGTCTTCCTCCCGCCTCGGATCCGATGCCGGCTCTAACGCACTAATTTAGTCCCCGGCCTCCGTCACTTGCACAGGCCGCTTCTGCATTCGTGATCGGATCTCCTCCGTTCTGCTGCCAATCAGCACCGGATTTCCCACCAACTGTTGCCGCCCGGTGTCGGACCTCAGTCCCAGCCCCTGGAGGCTGAAATAATGCCGGATATGTGCCAGGATTGTTTGGAGGGCCGCGGTTTCACCGGAGCGCCTCAACTAGGCAGCCATTACATTCGGCTGCTAGCCACGCCCCCCCAGCATTTGAATTCTTCCATTAAGTTGTTTAGGACCTGTGGGAGGGTGCTCAGCTTATCCACTATCGGTGAGAAGGGGTACGGGCTGTTTTTTGATGTAGGAAGTCTAGTTTTGAGTTGTATGTTCTTGCTGTTCATCTAGATCCAGAACGTTAAGATGTTTCGGCTTCTGTGCCCCCCCCCCCCCCCCCCACTTCATCACTATTGGCACACAGGGACACCAATGAATCACTTTTGGAAACTGAGAGCCCCGCTGATTCTTTATTGGAAGCCAGGGAACCAGGGCTAAGCATTTTTGAAAGAACACACAAAACATAATGCTCACAAATACTGACAATTTCCCATGAAACCGAAATGGACTGCTGCAGAAAAAGGATGCTGTGATCCAGTGATGTTTTTGCTAGAGGATGGCAAAATGAAGAATTATCAGACACAAAATAGGACAGGTATAGTTGGGTATAGTCATAAGAAAATGTTCACACACAATGAAAAAGTTTCCATTGTATTAATTGTGTGAGAAAATGTTGATGCACATGCAGTTCTAACAGAAAACTGCTCCCTCTGGTAAAGGTGTGAGGGAAAGGATGGAATATCCAGATTCAGCAGGACATTATTTGCACTAGACTTCTCGAGATAAAAACTTTCATATATCTGGTTTCCACAAAAAGTGTTTTCACGAAAGTACCACCAAAATACAAAAAAATGCACATATATATGTATTTAACAACTGGTTAGGGGTGTGTGAGGGCCTCCTCCTCCATTTCTCTGTGTTCTTGAATAAAAGAATATAATTCACAGTTCCAGATGGTGATTTTAAGTGTATTATTTATTTTGGTATCCGGTAGTCATCGTAAAGTAAGATACAAATAAAGAAACTCAACAGCCGACACGTGTTTTGCCCTACATGGTCAATTGGATCAGGGCTTCTTCAAGGCTTCTATAGTAAAAAAACATCAGTTATTTCAGTTCCAGCTCAGGGTAAATGAATCTTGTGGCACAACGATCATTCAGCATTGATAATTAGTTTGCGGTCTGTGCAACAGTGCCCATCTTTCTACGGTCCACGAGTGATGGTATACATTTATTTGTACCTTACTTTACGATGAATACCAGATACCAAAATAAATAAAGACATTTAAAACCACCATCTGGAACTGTGAATTATAATATTTTATTCAAGAACACTGAGAAATGGAGAAGGAGTCACTCACACACCCCTAACAGGTTATTAATTGAGGTACAAGACGCTCACAACATCTTGAGAATAGCTTCCTCCAAACATAGGACTTAAGGCAATCACGTCCAGGAGGGGAACCCTTGAACCTTACTCTAAAATTAAACTATGTATTTAAAACTGACTTAAGCTTCTCTGTTAGCGGAAAAGTGCCAACCGCTAGAACACTAGTGTTGGGTGATGTTGCTGTGTGAAAGAGGGCTAGTGACAAACAATGCACCCACTCTTATTTCCACCTATTAATGGTGGCAGATACATGGTCAGTGATTGAGGTAGAGGTGGTGAAACTAGTACTAGTCCATTTTGCAGATTCGAAAATGTCTACTGCCCCGTTTTATGTCATGGAGTTAGAATATGAATTAGAAAGACAAAAAGAGTGGAATGGAAGTCCTTGAATTTATTATAACCCATGGCAATTGCCATGAACACCCTACATTAATGCTTTCGTTTCTATCTTCAACATTACTGTCAGCAAACCAATAGTATGCAAATCAGTCCTTTTCCCAGCCTTAAAGGGATAGTACATCCCAGGGGTCTCAAACCTTTTCTGTAATATGAGCTACTTATATTCAATAAATATCATTACAAAGTTGTAATGTGATTAATGTTGTACTAGTGACTATATCTAACAAGGTTACATTAGCTGCCTCCCTGTGCAAGATTTTCTGCAAAGATTACCTCAGTGTAAATGCCAGGGTTACCATCAGTACTGTAAAATGTCTTTATCAATTTAGAATGTTTCAAAATGGATGATCCATAACAGCCAAGGTACTAATCTGAGTAATACGTCTGACAGAGCCCATATGATTTATCATTCAAATGCCAGCTTTAAATATATTTTTTACAAATCAACTATTTTTTTCAAAACGTCGGCATCTGAGTATTGAAAATGCACACATTTTCATCTCAAATACATGCTTTTCAATTTTCTTATACATTTATTACTCCAACCAAGAAAAACGTTCTAATATAGTAAACTGGGATGCAGAGAGGCCTTACTGGTAGCTGTAGGGCCAATAGCAGCTCACAAACTACTCATTAGAAAAGCCTGGCCCTGCCCAAGCTAATAGTCCTCACCCACCCTAAATCGAAACCTATCTTAGGCTCTCTCATAATTGGCACAAAAACAACTCATACATTTTTTGTCTTTGTTCGGCTTCTTCAGTGACATGCAGCCTGTGTTACTACAAAACTGCAAGCTACGGTCCAATATTTGGGTATACACTTTGGACGACTTACTGAGAAAGGTACTTAGGTCGACACAATGAGGTAGCTAAACAGGGATGAATGGAAAATGCTTGGTTATAGGAACTAGCAGCAAATGAACAATATGTCTAAGATTAGCCTGCCTGAGTTTCGATATACAGGGATGTCACTAAAACACTTGGCCTGAAACAACATAAGTAGCACATCCACCTCATTTGAAAGAACCCAATGGTTCAGCCAATGACAATGAAGCTTAAGCTCTCTTATTCCTCCTAGAGACAACCATAACTCTGAGTTCAAAGAACAAGGGTGAGAAGATTATATAATGAAAGAGCATCTGATCGGGCAGGAAGGAGGGTAGCATGTGAATATATCAAATATTCCAACGTTGGAGAACTAGTAAGTAGTTAATTTCTTCTCCAACATTGGATCTTTTATATATTCACATTCTTGAATCAGAATAGGAAGCACAAGACATTACAAAAGCGGGAAGCAGGCTCACCTTTATCGAAATAGGTTTCTCATGACTGCCTATCCCACTGCTGTGTCAGCTTCCGCATCCACGTCTCGGCAGTCGTGATTCATGAGCTTGTGCCTGCTCTTCCAGGTGGCTGCATGACAGTTGTCTTTGAAGGGCACACCGCACAGAGTGCAGCAGCTGATCAAATGCTCATAGTAGAATTTGCCCTTGCTCTTACGTACAGTGGGCTCTAGCCGTGACATGACAGAAGACAATACAGGCCTAGAGCCTACGCGCTGTTTGGAAAGGTGATGACCTCTCCGTGGTTGTCCAAAAGACACAAACAGGTAGTCTGATGTGCGTATATTCTTAGTTTTGTCTATGTAGAAACTGAGACATCTACACAAGTCCAATGAATGCAGAGATCTTTCTGCTATTGTAGATGGATTTGGAAAGAAAGATCTGAGAATGAGAGGTTCAATTATGCAAAAGTCATTAAGAAACTAGGGTATGAATCTTAGGATGGTTCTCAAAAGTATTTTATCTTTTGTGAATTGGATGAAAGGTATCTCAATGGTGAATGCTTGAATTTTACTCACTCTCCTTCCAGATGTCAAGGCTAGGAGAAGTGCTGTCTTCCATGAGACAAATTTCAAATGCACCTTATGTATCGGTTCAAAGGGTCACATTAACTGTCTTAGAACACTATTAAGTTCCCATGGAACCAGAGGATGTTGAATAGGTGGGAATGCTCTGAAGAGCTCTTTCATTAACTGTTTTAGATCCACTCAGAGAACAGAGTAGATAACAACAGTTCACCTCTCTTAAATCTTGAAATTGCAGCCAGATGGACTCTGAATAAAGAATATTTAAGGCTACCCATATCTAGATCCAACAAATATGGTAGACTTTGATGAGGTGTAATTCGAAGACAATGATGACCTTCATCCCTGCACCAGATATAGAAACATTTCCACTTGGAGTTGTAAGTCTGTGTGGCCACTGGGGCTCGAGCCTGTGCCAAAATATTTTGGCAGTCGTGCAGTAGATCCACATGACCAAACTCTAAGTGGTCAGGTACTATGCTGTCAAGTTCAACAACCTGGGGTCTATATGGACAATCTCTCCATGTTGCCTGAAGAGGATCATGGGATGAGCTTTCAGAGGAATGGCTGGACATGCTGGTAACTGAAAGATATCTCTGTATCAGTATTGGCATGGCCACGCTGGAACAATTACTATCAGAGTGCAATGATCTATCTTTGCCTTCCTCAGCACCCTGAGAATCAGAGGCAACAAAGTAAAAGTATAAGCAATGATCTTGGAGCAACTGATCAAAAAGGCATTGTCCTAGCCCTGCATCCAAAGCACTGGCATTTGCTGTTATCCTGAGTGGTGAACAAATCGATCAAGCATCAGCTCCATCGTTTGAAAATGTAATTCACCTAGTTTTGATCTAGTCCCCACTTGTGATACTCTGAAAGCTGTCGACTGAGTGCATCTGCCTAATTGTTCTGGCAGCCTGGCAGGTGTTCCAAAGCAATGTAGATCTCATGAGAAATGGTCAAGTTCCACAACAATTAAGCCTCCTTTGAGAGAGTTCGGGCTATGTTCCTCTTTGCCTGGCTATGTAGAACATAGATGTTGTGGTGTTCATTCTGATTAGGGCTGATTGACCTGATAACCTGGTGAGGAACATTAGTAAACGGATTTCCGACATATTGATGTGCAGCTTCTTCTCTGCATCTGACTAGATGGCTCTGGTTGAAAGTTCCTACAGGCAATCTCCCCATCCATCCACAAATTCATATGTTGTATTATCCTTTCTGTTATTTGTAGAATAGAGAGTCCTGCATTTAGATTTGGTGGTATCCTCCGTAACTGCAATGCCTTCTTCAGTCACTGACAGTATCTTCACATGAACCTTCGGCCTGTTTTCATTGCAGGTCCAGTTCCTGCTGTACTGGTCTCATGAGGAGCCTGCAAAATGGGATGAGGCCAATACATGATGCCATCACATCCAAAAGGCACTTTTATTGTCCAACTGTGACTGCTTACTTTGCAGAAAGGCTCTTTGGCTCAGTTTGCAACTTTCTCATCCTTCCTGCGGATGGAAAAGCCATTCCCAACTGAGTGGCGAGTAAAACGCAGAGGAATTGTATCTTTGTCTGAGGCTCTAATGATAATTATTCTCTGTTACAAGTGAGACCGAATCTACTGAAAAGACTGATGCAGGCTGTCGTACAAGCTTTTGCTCCTTCTTCTGATTGTGCTTTGATGAGTCATTTGTCCAGGTAAGGGAACACCTGTTGATCTTCTCATCTGAGAAAGGCAGCTATTGGAGCAACACATTTGGCAAATATGTGAGGAGCTAACTTGAGAGGAACGGGAGCATCTTGAACTGGTAGTGTTGCCAAGAACTGAAGTATTTTTTGTGTATTCGTTGAATGGGTATGTGGAAGTAGACGATCCAGAGAGGTCATAAAATCCCTTTTCTGTTTCATCAGGAGGACTTCCTGTAGGGTAATCGTCCAAAATTACTGTTTCTTTAGAAATTTGTTTAGCTGTCTGAGATCCAGAATTGGTCCAGAATTGGTCTCAATTGAATTATCTTCTTTCTCATTAGGAAGAGTCTGAAGTAAAATCCTTGGATTCTTTTTGAACAATCGCTACAGCTCCCTTGGGGAGAAGCATGAGAATTTCCCATTGAAGCTCCTTCAAATGGAGATAATGCTCTAAACTCCAGTGTATGAAATGAATGAACATTCTGTCTAACCCATTTGTCCGATATTATGGTTTCCCATGAAGGAGCAAAAAGGGAAATTCTCCCCCCTCCCCACCAACTTTTGGGTACAAGATGGAATAAGGTGTAAAGGCGGAGAGTCAAACTCCCTTCTGATTGTCAATGGTACGTGTTTCTGAGGAAACTCTCTTCCTTTAACCCCTTCCATGCTCATGACAAGGTCAACTCGTCATGGGTGTTACCTGCGCTGTGCTTATGACGAGTTGACCTTGTCATGAAACTATAGTATTCAAACATCATCAGCACAGGAGGGGAAAACCCCCTAGCAGCCAAGGTGTTAAAATGTTTGTCTATAAGACTGTCTTGGCGATTATAGGAATATCCTTTGCCATATCTGGACTGTCATTGGGGATAGTATATACAGCCCTAACTTCCATATTGGTTGAATCTTCCTCTAAAGTTTTGAGATCTAGAGCCATGAAAATTAGAAGATCCAAATTTAGGGTATTGTAAAAGTCCCAAAGCCTTTGCGATATCAGTATCAGTTTTAAGACATTGAAGAGCCTCATCTACAAGTATATCAAAGAGTAAGGCAATCAAAAGGAGTGTGCAAAATGTTATATTGGAATTCTTGAGGGAATGCTGTTGATTTTACCCAGCCTTGTGTACTTAGCACAGTTCCTCCTGCTAGCTGGCGAAAACCTGTGTTCGAGACATCCATTGATGCGTCAATAATGAATGAAGAAGTGAGCTCCCCTTGACGTGTGGCAGCTCTTGCCATTTCATTCTTATCTTCCAGAATGAGTTCAAGCAATGGTGTAATGGCATGTTACATGTACAGGTCATACAATCTTCAAATTGCCAGGGGATTGGCTATTTTAATTGACGCTGCTGCCATAGAAGAAGTCCTCCGGCCTAAATTATCCATACGCCTACTATTCTTATATGACCCAGAGGATAGCGTGATTGGGTTTTTGGTTCTTCGCTGAACTGCTGAGGAGAGGACTGAATCCAGTTTAGTATGTCTAATGAGGCAAGCTGGAGACAAATCCTGACCCTTATACTTTTTCTCCAGACAAGGTATCACCGCTGGAACTGTAGCTGGTGTTTAATGATGTTCCAAACTCCAATGTATGACCTGAATGAATAATCTGCATAAACCATTTGTCTGATATTATGGTTTCCCATGTAGGAGCAGAAAGGGAAATTCTCCTCCTTCCCACCAACTTCTCAGGACAAGATGGAATAGGAGGTAAAGGCAGAGAGTCAAACTCTCTTCTGATTGTTAATGGTACGTGTTTGTGAGGAAATTCTCTTCCTTCCTGAAGATCTTCCATAAGACTGTCTTTGATTTAGATTATAGGAATATCTTTCTTCATATCTGGATTATCACTGCGGATAGTATGTACCTCCCTGGCTTCCATATTGGTTAAATCCCCCTCTAAAGTTTTGTGATGTAGAGCCATGAAATTAGACGATCCAAATTTAGGATACAGTACACGTCTTAAAGCCTTTGCTATATCAGTGTCAGTTTTAACACATTTGAAAGAATCATCCACATGTATATAAAAAAAGTAAGGCTATCAAAAGGAGTGTCCAGAATTCTTATTTGGAATTCTTGAGGAAATGCTGTTGGTTTTAACCAGCCTTGCGTACTTAGCACATTTCTTCCAGCAAGCTGGTGAAAATCTATGTCCGAAACATCCATTGCTGCGTCAATAGATGCTCTTACCATTTCCTTCTTATCTTTCAGAACGAGTTCAAGCAATGGAGCGATGTCATGACACATCTAGAGGTCATTCCGTCTTAAAATTGCCAGAGCATTGGCTGTTTTAATTGACGTTACAGCCATACAAGAAAATCTCCGGCCTAAATTATCCATACGTCTACTATTCTTATCTGGTGGACCAGAGGATGGTGTAGTTGGGTTTTTGGTTCTTCTTTGAGCTGCGGAGGAGAGGACTGAATCCAGTTTAGTATGTCCAATGAGGCAAGCTGGAGCCAAATCCTGAGCCTTATACTTATTCTCCTGACAAGGAATAACCGTTGGAACTGAAGTAGGTGTTTTCATTACCTTTGGGCCTTCCAACCACAGAAAATCCAAAATTGGTATTGATTTTATAGTCTTTTGTGGTTCTTCTTTGAAGTTGTAAAGGAAACATGGTTGAACTACAGACATCATTAGTAGATTGAATTATGAGGCAGCTCTGTCTGGTGGAGCAAGGACTCGTAGAAAAGAGACTTGCTCGGAAGCAATCCTCTCATTTAACTTCTAATAGTGTATTAATTACATATTGTGTAAAACAAAAGCGCACCGCTTTGAACATAAAAGAAAGGGAAGCTTGCCTACATGTTTACTAATAAGTAACTCGAGCGAAAATTCTAAAATGGCTGCTAACGGGAAATCTTTGTTGCGCATGCACCAGCTGCATCTACGCAGTATGACGAGCTGTCGCTTGGAGGGAATTTCTTGCGTATGAGCAGACGTTATTAAGATGGCTGCTTGGAAGCTCACATGCCTAGCATCTGCTTTGCTGAAACTAACACAAGCTATTTTACTAATGCTAATGCGGGGAAAGCATTAATAAATGAAATGGGATTAGAGTAGAGATAGGTGGTATACAGTGAAACCATTTATTTTTTAAATTAATATTTATCTTTTTGACTCCTTTATTAGTGCGTATTTTAGGCCTTTCGTGTGAATCCAGAGTCTTTTACCCACCTGACCTCCCCGCATGCCTAGTGAAATTGAGTTCGAAAAGTGAAGAGACTCTTGAATGCGATCCAAGGACACAAAAGTTACATACCCTGGGAACAAGCACTGAAGACCTCTGGATAAATAGATGTTCACAACAATTTAAAACAAACATTTCTATTAAGATGTGAATACGAGTGGGAATAAGGTTTGTGAATAAAAATTAAGGGGTTGGATCTATGAACAATAGAATGATAGACTAATAAGCATGGTGTGATGATCTCTCACCCTCGGCTGTCCAGTCAGAGTTAGTAGTTTACGATATTGAAGCATTAATGGGTGTTACATGAGAAAAGAAAAGGTATAATTGAGGTAGTCTTAGTTAGTTAGTTAGACTGAGATTTGCTGAATGCTGCAGAGACCGTGATGATGTCGGAGTGACGATAGATACTAATGAAGAATCAAATGCAAAACTATCTATTCTAAATTAATTTACTTAGAAGAAGATCGCGGAAGAACCTCAATGAGGAAAAGAGTGTCAGAGAGGAGTGCTATGCAAGCGTCGGTGGTGAGAGGTCATCTATCTTATCCTGCTTCCTGTCCTGAAGCCTTTTTCGCCTGATCTTTCCTGGGTGACCCTTCCCAGCTCCATGGCCAGGGGGTTGGTTTTCACACCATTCTAGGTAACTATTATTTCTGTGTATGTGACAATGTTCTTTTCTCTCTATCCTCTCCTTTCTAAGTATAAGTTATTGCAAGGTATAAAAGTATGTGTTTGATGATTGAATAATTGAATCTTCCTTCCTATGAGAGACGGAGACTGTACTGTACTTTGTAAGTGGTTCACATGAATTTAATCTAGATAAATATTTAAAATATTTCCCGACTCTGTGGTCATCTCATAAATGTAAGAAGATTATTTGATGTCTGTAAGGGTGGGCGATCTGCGGGCCGGAAAAGCAGGCGAGGAGGCCGTATGTAGTGTGCTATTCTGTAGGTTTATTTATACAAGGAGGCAGAATCAATGTCACAACAAAAAGGAAGGTAAGAAGGGTTCCGGGTTCGCAGTCCGCTCCGGGTCTTGGGTGTAGTCCTGGGTCTGGGATTCTCCGACAGCTCCGGTGTAGGGGAGGTCCACGGAGGGCAGTAAGAGAAGAAACAAAGGACCGTTAGTCTTATCCTTGATCAGATGTTATATCGAACACCGTCACCCGGGTCGTGAGGGGGCGGGAAGAAAAAGGATATCGTGAGGAAAGGAGGGTGTAGGGAGGTCGGAACACAAGGGGGTTTATAGAAAGGGTGTCGGGAAGGGGTGTGTGGGAACGGGGACACGGGGTCACTTCAAACAGTGCAAGTGCTGTACAAATATGCTACAGTGTGGGGTACGTGATGCTAAAGAGAAGGGTGTATTTACAGGGCGTTACTAGGACTCCTATTGAGTAGGGGTAAGGACGGCTTAAGACACTCACCCGGTCCGCCGTAATTCTCCAAGTGAGTTACGGCCGCTCTTCAGCCACCTCCTGTGGGCTCCACCACTCTTCGGTCCACACGTCTCCGTCACACGTCTTCTCTCCTTCTTCAGCTCCAGTCCGAATCTCCTGCCACAAAACTCCGACAGGGTGTTCTGCTCGGATCCCGCTTTTATCCTGTGCTGACTCTGCCGCTAAGGCGGGACTTCCGGGGTCGGAGGGATATACCTCCTCCGGGCTCTTGGTTCTGGTTGGTCCCTGGGGAAGAGAGAAGGGCGGAGCCTCGTGGGTTATGGCCGGATTGCCGAGCTCTGTCTTTGCCATAGGATATGGTGTGCGCTTTTGTAGTCCCGGTAGTGGAAGAGACCGAGGTAGGTGCGGGATAGAACAGCCGTCCTGGGAGGCCCGCGGGGCCGCCACCTCACATACCCTTCCCCTAGCTGTCCTTCTTGTACTGGATGGAGTATGAGGGTAGCGCGACAGATAATCGGCATTGCCCTGATCTGCCCCTTTTCTGTGTAGAGTTTTGAAGTGGAAGGGCTGAAGGGAAAGAAACCAGCGGAGGACCCGGTCGTTCTGGCCTTTGTTCCGGGCCATCCACTCCAAGGGAGCGTGGTCAGTATAGAGGATAAAGTCTCGGCCCTCCAAGTAGTACCTTAGGCTGTCAATCGCCCACTTTATGGCCAGGGCTTCTTTTTCCACCACTGCGTAGTGTTTTTCCCTGGGAAATAGTTTACGACTAACATAGAGAATGGGCCTTTCGTTACCTAGGGGATCTTTTTGTGACAGCACCGCCCCCAGCCCATGTTCGGAAGCATCGGTCTGCAGGATAAAGGGCAAGGAGTAGTCAGGGGGTATCAAAACAGGGCTTGAGGTCAAGGCTTCTTTCAGATCAACAAATGCGTGCCAGGCTTCGGGAGAGGGGTTTCGTAACAGCTCATCAGAACGGTTAGTCTTCTTGAGAAGATCCGTCAGGGCGGCGGCTCTCTGGGAGAAGTTGGGCACAAACCGCCGATAATACCCGAGAAGCCCTAAAAAGGCTCGAAGGTCTTTCTTTGTTTGTGGAAAGGATAGGGAACTGATAGCCACGGTTTTGCTTTCCTGAGGTCTTATTAGCCCCTCCCCCAGAAGATACCCCAGGTATTTGACAGTCTTTGCCGCTAGAGTGGTTTTGGCGGGATTTATGGCGAAACCAAAAGAACCCAGGGAAGTGACAACGCTACATAGATGTTTCACATGTTGTGGCCAATTGTCGCTGAATATGACGATGTCGTCTAGATAGGCGCCTGCGTACTGTGCATGGGGTCTCAAAACATGGTTCATTGCACGCTGAAAGGTGGCAGGCGCCCCGTGAAGACCAAAGGGCATGACTAGGAACTGGTATAACCCCTCAGGGGTGGAGAAAGCTGTCTTTTTCTTGTCTTGTTCCCTGAGGGGTATTTGCCAATACCCCTTACAGAGGTCCAGGGTGGAAATATACTTCGCCTTCCCTATCCTCTCTATCATTTCGTCCACCCTGGGCAAGGGATAGGTATCGAATGAGGATATTTTGTTGACCTCTCGAACGTCGATACAGAAGCGGACCGACCCGTCGGGTTTTGGGACAAGGACTATAGGGGAATTCCAGTTGCTTACTGAGGGTTCTATGATTCCCATCCTTTGCATGTCTTCTATCTCCTGCCTTATGACCGCCCGACGGGCCTCGGGTACTCTATAGGGTCGTAGCCGGACCACCTTTCCTGGCTCAGTTTCGATGGCATGCTCAGTGATACTGGTTCGACCTGGGGAAGAGGAGAAGACTCTCTGAAGGGGTCCTAGGCTTTTGCGGAGTTCCTGGACTAGAGCAGGAGGCAGTTCAGGGTCTACACAAGGGTCAAAAGGAAAGGTCAGGGTTGGGCTGGTTCCTGTTAACACCGGCCGGGGTCCTTCCCATTTTTTAAGCAGATTCACATGGAATATCTGGGAGACACCGCGTGTTGCATCTAGTTCCACCTCATAGGTAACCGGCGTGACCTGCCGTAGAATGGTGTAAGGGCCCTGCCAACGACCTAGGAGTTTCTGGTCGGACGAGGGCATCATAAGAAGGACCAAATCGTTAACAGCAAATACTCTGGGACGGGTGCCTTTGTCATATTGTTTCTTCTGGCTGGTTTGGGCATTTTCGAGGTTCTGTCGGACTATGTCCCGTATCATGGCTAGATGTGTTTTGAGGTTATCCAAGTATTCTGGAAGCGGCCGAGTGCGATCCGGCTCTGCTTCCCAGGCCTCCTGTGCCATGTCTAACAGGGTGCGGGGAGGCCGGCCATACAGCAGCTCATAAGGGGAATAGCCGGTGCTGCTCTGCGTTTTACAGCGTATGGCGAACAGAGCCAGTGGCAACATATCCTCCCACCTTTTTGCTTCCAGACCCAAAAGCTTCTTGAGAGTTTGTTTGAGGGTGGCGTTGTACCGTTCGACCAAACCATCCGTTTGCGGATGGTAGGCAGAGGTACGGATTTGCTTAATCCCCAGCTCAGCACAGACCCGCTTCATAAGGGCTGACACGAAAGGTGTACCTTGATCAGTCAAGATCTCTCTGGGAAAGCCTACGCGAGAGAACAGGGTGATCAGGGCTTTTGCTATCGCCTG
The DNA here is from genome assembly GCF_964263255.1 of Lissotriton vulgaris. NCBI lineage: Eukaryota > Metazoa > Chordata > Amphibia > Caudata > Salamandridae > Lissotriton > Lissotriton vulgaris. The sequence continues at coordinate 818,373,663 of NC_141696.1, read as the reverse complement.
GGTAGTGGGTTGGCGCAGGGGTATGGCTTCCGGGAAGCGGGTGGCGTAGTCGACTATGACTAACGCATAGCGACACCCGCTGCGGGAAGGTAGGAGGGGGCCTATGATATCCATTCCTATCCTACTGAACGGGACGTCTATGAGGGGTAGGGGTTGTAAAGGGACTCTGGGTGGTCGGTAACGGCTGTTTTTCTGACAGACCACGCACTCCCTACAGTAGGTTTTGATCATTTGGTGTACCCCCGGCCAATAGAATTTCTCCAGGACTGCTTGACTGGTTTTCTCATCCCCAAAGTGACCCCCTAAAAGGTGGCTATGAGCAAGGAAGAGGACTTTGTGCTGGAAGGGACCTGGGATGAGCAACTGGGCGTTCTGTTGTGTCCCCCCTCCCCGGTACAGCAACCCGTTTTTCTTGAAAAAGTAAGGACCTACTTGCAAGGGATCTTCGTGGTCAAGGGCCCTTCCCCAGGCTTCCTGCAGGAGGGGATCCTCCTGTTGTGCCGCCCTGAATTCTCTATCGGTCTGCCAGGGATGGTCTTCGGTTAACACGGGATAGGCGCTGACATACTCTTTCTTTTCTTTTCTCCTCTGGCTTTTGGGTTTATGTGGTTTGGGTGTAGACTCCGGGGTAGACTGTCCCTGATAAGGAGCATCCTTCCACCATTGGGTCAGAGAATCCGAGGTCTCCTGAAGTAGTGTGGGTAATCCCGGATAGTCACTCCCCAGGATGGCTTGTTCAGGGAGAGCAGGTACGAGGCCTACGGTGAGGTTGGTTCCTGGATCCTTCTGATGATGGATCCGTACTTGAGTGGTAGGGTAGTGCTTGGTGTCCCCATGGACACATTGGATGGCCACTACTCCCGTAGGGTGTTGGACAGGATGGGCCAGATCTTGGGGTCTTACTACACTCTGACGGCACCCAGTGTCAGCCAGGGCCATCAATCGTCGTCCATCCACAGAAACCTGACAGTGAAACGGCGGGGGAGCGGCCCCGGGAGGGTGACACAGGTAGTTCCGCACCAGGCCGATCTCCATTGGCTCCTCCTTCTGCGGGCACATCCGTGCGATGTGCCCAAACCCACCACATGAGTAACACTGGGGACCGGGGTTGGGGGGTCGGAACAGGACCGGTGAGGGCAGAAGAGGTGGAGGTTCCGGTCTTCGTGCTGTTTGGGGACGAGGGGGACGTGAGACCATACTGTGGGAATACTTGTGTGAATGTTCTTCCTTTCCCCGTTGGAGCTCTTGAGCCCGGCTATAGGCAGAGGCCATCTCTATGGCGGTTTCAAGAGTGAGTCTAGAGTGTTGTCTTACCCATCGCTGGGTGGCCGGGTGCAAGGAGTTCAGAAATTGTTCAAGATATATTTTTTCAAGGATATTGTCTTTGGTGGATGTCTCGGGTCGGAGCCATCGGTTGGCGAGATCCTTGATCCGAAAGGAGAGAGCTCTCGGATTCTCCTGGGGCTTCTCCTTTGCTTGTCGCAGTTGAACCCTGTAGGTGTCATCATCGATGCCTAAACGTTCCAATATACACCGTTTGATATCTGCATACGGGGTGGTGCCTTGGATGTTGGCCTGCTGGTAGGCCGCTTGTAAGTCGCCGGTCAGAAGGGGACCTAGGTATTGACCCCATCGATCCGCAGGCCAGTTGGCCGCTTGGGCTAGCCTTTCAAAGTTGGTGAAGAAGTAGTCCGGGTCCTCTCCCGGGACATACTTCTGTAAAACGACTGACGGGAAAGAGGAGACCGGTCTAGGTTGTCCCAGGGCGGTAGTTAGCTTCTCCATTGTTTGTTCATGGGCCACCCCCTGACCCTTAAGGACGTCATGGAGCTGTCCCCTGTCGGTCTCAGCGGTCTTGAGAAATTGTTCCATAAGCTTCCCGAATAGCTCCTGGGATTCCGCCATCTGTTTCACCACGGCCTCCATGCCTCCAGCAGATCCCACTTCTGACACCAGATGTAAGGGTGGGCGATCTGCGGGCCGGAAAAGCAGGCGAGGAGGCCGTATGTAGTGTGCTATTCTGTAGGTTTATTTATACAAGGAGGCAGAATCAATGTCACAACAAAAAGGAAGGTAAGAAGGGTTCCGGGTTCGCAGTCCGCTCCGGGTCTTGGGTGTAGTCCTGGGTCTGGGATTCTCCGACAGCTCCGGTGTAGGGGAGGTCCACGGAGGGCAGTAAGAGAAGAAACAAAGGACCGTTAGTCTTATCCTTGATCAGATGTTATATCGAACACCGTCACCCGGGTCGTGAGGGGGCGGGAAGAAAAAGGATATCGTGAGGAAAGGAGGGTGTAGGGAGGTCGGAACACAAGGGGGTTTATAGAAAGGGTGTCGGGAAGGGGTGTGTGGGAACGGGGACACGGGGTCACTTCAAGCAGTGCAAGTGCTGTACAAATATGCTACAGTGTGGGGTACGTGATGCTAAAGAGAAGGGTGTATTTACAGGGCGTTACTAGGACTCCTATTGAGTAGGGGTAAGGACGGCTTAAGACACTCACCCGGTCCGCCGTAACTCTCCAAGTGAGTTACGGCCGCTCTTCAGCCACCTCCTGTGGGCTCCACCACTCTTCGGTCCACACGTCTCCGTCACACGTCTTCTCTCCTTCTTCAGCTCCAGTCCGAATCTCCTGCCACAAAACTCCGACAGGGTGTTCTGCTCGGATCCCGCTTTTATCCTGTGCTGACTCTGCCGCTAAGGCGGGACTTCCGGGGTCGGAGGGATATACCTCCTCCGGGCTCTTGGTTCTGGTTGGTCCCTGGGGAAGAGAGAAGGGCGGAGCCTCGTGGGTTATGGCCGGATTGCCGAGCTCTGTCTTTGCCATAGGATATGGTGTGCGCTTTTGTAGTCCCGGTAGTGGAAGAGACCGAGGTAGGTGCGGGATAGAACAGCCGTCCTGGGAGGCCCGCGGGGCCGCCACCTCACAATGTCATTTCACCATCAACTAATGGTCCATTGACCAGAGGAAAGAACTTTTTTTTTTTTTTTTTGAAAACCTTTATTTGACGTTTTCAACCAGATACAAACACGGGCCTACAACCCCCAGGGCTGGCCGCTAAGCAATTGCAACACAATATTACGATCAAAACTTCAGACCCAGCCTCCCGGGGAGCATAGTCGCTACATCCACAATGCGCACTGGTTGGATGACATATCAAATTGGGAACAGGATACAAAAGGTTTCATTTTATAATATAAAATAGAAGCATCAGGTGCCATACAATATCTCAAGCTATGAAGAGGGGGCGAGCGAAATAGCAAAGTGTCCACAGTTAATTCGGTTTCATGTAGGTCAGTGGCGTTAAAGCAGACGACACTCGGATAAACAAGCATACTATTACGGTTCACGCCAACATTTACGCCCGCCCTGTGGCCCCGAAACATTGCGAGAGTTGAGGCACAGATGTGAAAGCAAAGATGGACCGAACAATGAACCCACTACGCTGACCCGGAAAAAGAGAAAAGAAAAGGCCAAAGAAAGATAAGAAGAGAAAAAAGGCCATAGAAACAAAGAAAAAACAAAACTCCCATCCCCTAGCCCCCCACCCTGCACCACTGCAGATGACTACGGCCTACCCCCTAGCAGCGTGCCTGTCGCCCAAGAACCAAAACCCGAAATATAGAAGAGAGAAAATGGAGGAGGGCTTTGTTCAAGGCACTCCCGGTCTCTCGCCCCCGTCCTAACCAACCCCGCCCCGGACTCCGTTAATTCAATAAAACAATCCCGTTAACCATATTACCACAATAAACAACCCAGACAGCAATCTCAGCCTTGGCCCCGTCGATTAAATTCGCTGAGTCCTTCAGGGGAAGAAAGCCCCATCCTCAAAATGTCAAAAGGTACACAGAAGTTAGCAGGACAGGGTTCCACAGATGAAAAAAGAACGGCAGGTCCCAAATTAGTCGGCTGGTACCAACGATGCCCCTCCCCATCTCCGAAGCCAGGCTTTATCCCATCCGCCATCTTGATAGACCGACTGGGGAGGGTGGTCGACACAGTCCAAAAAAGTTCACGGGACCAATTGAAAGGATCCGAAGTGGGGACAGCATGTAAATGTTCCGACAGTTGCAAAACCGGGGATTCCAACGGGTTAATTGAGTCACCAAGCACAGTACTTTCGGGTAGCTCCACTGCGATAGGCGCAAATACAGCTTCCAGCGCCGGGTCTAAGTACGCCACCGGGGCGTCAATCGAAAGGCGGGCTGGCCGCCGGGTCTCGGGCGTCAAGTCAGGATCCGGTCTCAATCCTTTGATTCCATCCGCCGCCAACAACAGGCTGCAGGTCTGGGCTTTAACAGTCTCCTGAAGTGCCACAAGGGCCTACAGCACCGTCCGCAATGACGGGCCACTTTGAGCCTGCTCCGTCAGCCTCCATTTTTCCTCAGGCATGGTGTTCCCCACAGGAGAGGCGCCGTCTCCGGGGGAAGATGAGGCGGAGCAGGAATGAGCCATGAGGGACAGACTGGTAGCGTGCAGTAGCGCGTAGTGAGATTCCAACCCAAGGGGCACCGGCGATATGAATGCCGGACCCCCGGTCCGGGACCCCCGCAACACAGCGCCGTGCGTCACTCGTCACCTCACCTCCTATAGAACACCAGGCAGCAGATGGTAGCAGAGCAATCCCAAAATTCCGAATGTTCCAGAGACCGGACCCAACCACATTCAACAGTCCGTTGTTGTTTAACTCGGACCCGGCTAGGCCAGCACTCGAGACCCCGGCTTCTCGGCTGGGTTAGGCCTCAAATCGGTCCTCGACGTTACTCCGCTCCACGATGTCGGAGAAACTCCGGGATCACATCATCGGAGTGCAAATCAGGTCACACACACGGATCCAGGGCCGGAGATCTGGATAGGTGACAGGATAGTAGAGCGTAGGGCGGAGGTCAGCGGAGCCAGGAGACTATGCGGCCATCTTGGTTGGTGTCGTAGTTCCTCCTCAGGAAAGAACTTTTTGATCAGTGAAAAAATAGTTCAGAATAAGAGGTGACTATTCTTGAAATGGTAGAAAATTATAAACTTTGACTCCAGCGGTTTTTACCAGGTTTGTGTGTGTTTATGGGCCCAGGTGAGTATATGGTATTAGAGTACCTGTTGTTGGTGAGCCACTGCATCAGTTTTCCATTAATGAATAAAATCTAAAGATATCATCCATTGAATCTTGTGGATTTGGCTCATCATCAACTCCATTTGGGATAATAAAATTCCGTCCATTATCATCTTGTCCTCCCTCATCTTGTGACAGTTAGGAAAGAATATACAGAATAATCAGAATCCACTTCATCTAAGTCTTCAGAAGTTGGTATTAGAGTACCTGTTGTTGGTGAGCCACTGCATCAGTTTTCCATTAATGAATAAAATCTAAAGATATCATCCATTGAATCTTGTGGATTTGGCTCATCATCAACTCCATTTGGGATAATAAAATTCCGTCCATTATCATCTTGTCCTCCCTCATCTTGTGACAGTTAGGAAAGAATATACAGAATAATCAGAATCCACTTCATCTAAGTCTTCAGAAGTTGGTGGGACCAGTGCCCTATACACAAGTCTTGCAGATGGTTCCTCTGGAGGTTTACGAGAAGGTGAAAGTTAGCGAGGAGGCGTAACAGGTAAAGGGATAGTTAGAAGAGGTGGTAAAATAGATGCAGCAGATAACCCCATTTGAGGACTAATGACTGGATGTAGTGGTACTAGCAATTGAAATGTGTTCATCATCTGCCGTAACATAGATAAAAAGGGAATTGGCACGTGGACCATATCAGCTCCCTGTACTGTCTTGGTGTCTCAACCCTATGCAAGTACTAGAGTTTTGATAAAAACAAATCCATCCAATCATCATTGTGAGAAGTTGGCCTGGCATATGCTGTCCACTAGTCTAGTGGGCACCTTGCACCAGTCCAAACAACCCTTATTGATGGTAGGTTAAGAAAACCTTAATAAAAAGCTATTCTAGAGGTAGCTGTGTGTGCCTTCAGGCTAAGTCTTGGAGGAATGTAAAGCAGCTCGTTTTACCAGTCTATATTCTCGTGACTGACCAAATGAAAGGAGAACTACACCAGGTATATATATAAAATATATGTATTTATTCTAATCACATCCCTCTAGTCCCTTAATGAGGCTAGAGGCAAACGTACATTCAGTAAACTTAATAACACACAGGAATTAGCACAATATACGTTGAGCCCTAGGGGCGTAACAAACCATATATTAAGAAAGTGGTATAAGAACCACGACTTGCATAGACACAAGGCCTAGAGCCGTTAGAACCGCTGGGGCCACCAGGAAACCCCCATGGTAGTGACACAGGGGACCCACGGGGGACGCGTGCAGTATGTGAACACAGCCGCGAAACACCATTAACTTCTATGGGGAAAGTCGTGGTTGGAATTTTAAAGATAAAGGACACTTAGAAGAGGTCTTTGAGCAAACCCCTTTAGACTTAAGGGGTTCTAGAGCCAATGCCCACGGGAGCACCGGAGTACTCAAGTTACCTCACCCAAGGAAGCCGGGTGCATAGGTGTCTTTTGGTGTCTGGTTTTGTCGTCGTTTTCAATGGCAATCTGCGGCAAAGTGCTGCTGCTGAAGAAGTTGAAAGTGTCCAGTGTGATCTAAGCCTGGATCAAACATCAGAAGAACCTGAAAGCAGAGGGGACAGAGTCTGGGTCACTAGTCAATGACCAGGAGCACGATCGGTGGAGGCCCACTGATGTCTGGCGATTTCAGGTGAAGAAGGTGAAGCTTGACTCTTCAGCCACAAGGCCAGGAGGAGTCCACGACGACCAGGATCTGGAATCGAGCTGTCCCACAAAGACTGTCGAGTGCTGTGGTGTCGGTTTCCGGATTGGGCCCAACATGCCTTGGCAACAGCAACCCACACAGGAATCAAAGAAATGCTTTGGTGTGGACCAGCAAGGTCCGAGGGACTCACCACTTGGTAGGAAGTCAGGGTACGTCCGGAGGAACCAGGGAAGCCCAAGGAAAATCAGAATGGCCTTTGTGGGAACCCACCAGTCGACGGACCAGGGATCACATAGGAGCCTCAAGCGGAAATGCAAGAAGCAGGCTCATGGAACACTTGTAGAGTGTAAGCCCACAATCTTCGGTGCAGATGGTGCTCGGGGCTTGAGCTACAAGTAACCCAAAGCACAACTTCAGGAAAGATCGGGTAGTCAATACACTAGCAAATGTGCACGTGTCTAGGGGTTTCGGTTCCACGTCACTTGTGATGGCTGTGGGTCTCAGCTTTGCTGGGGACTCGGGTCAGCCTTCGAGAAGTCTGGAAATCCTCTTCCTGGGCAGCAAATACTTCGGAGTCCGACAGGAGCTTCGGAGATGCGGACCGGCAAATGCTTCATTGGTGCCTGCTTGAGCAGGGGAGTCACTCCTTGACCCCAAGAGAGATTCTTCCATCCTCTAGTCTTTAGTAGAGCGTCGAAGTTCCAGAATTCAGTTTCAGAGTTTCGCCCAGGTGTAATCTAAAGTCCTGTTGCCAGGAGTCTCTTACTTATACTAAGAAAAGGGGTTGGACCTACTCTGGGGACCCACCTATAGGTGGGTCTGGAAAGAAGGGTGGCTACACCCATTTCCTTTGTCCAGTTTTGCGCCAGAGCAGGGACTGGTAGCCCCTGCAACCGGTTTGAACTGGGCTATGCACAGGGACACCAAATGTGCCCCCAGTGCTGACTTCAAAGCACTCTCAGAGTGCACCCACCCAGCCCCAATACACTAAAGCCTGTATGGGAGGTGGTTACACCTCCCTGTGACAGGAAACCTATTGTCCAGGCCTCCCCTGCTGGAGTTTCGGTCAGCAGCAGGAGGCCAGACTGATGTCTGTGGCTACAGCAACCATTTTGTGATGCAAGGGCTCTTTTAAACTATTACCGGTTAGACCAGTGTGTACATGTCTCACCCTCTAGAAGGGTGGAATTCTACCCCTGCTGCCAGGACTGGCAGGGGGGGGGGGCTAGGATTCCAAAGTGTTTGACACCAAACACAACATGTTTCCATGCAGCCATTCCAAAGTTAGCAGTTACCGCGAGGTTATAATGCACTTAAGAGTATATGGTCTGGCTGCATCACAGAACAGCCTCAGAGAATAGGCTGCAGAGGGGCCCAGCTCATGCATGGACACCCTCTCAAACAAAACCAAGCACTCTGCCTTCAGGATTGATAAGGCCTACCATAGGAGTGACTGATCTAGGTAACCTATATCTTAGTACGGGTGCATGCACCACCTTATCCAGGCTGCGGTAGCAGTCCTGTGGTGTCATTTTGGAAGGCTTCCCAGGGGTGGCATAATACATGCTGCAGCCCCTGGTAAGTCTCTGGGGTACCTATGCTCTGAGTACCTGGTGTACCATATACTAGGGACTCACAAGGGTACCCCGGTAACCAAACTGGAGTGTACCTAATGTACAGGCAATCAATTTAGAGAGGAAGCAGCTAGGCTGGGGTCTTGGATAGCAGGGCCCCAGCCAGACTAAAATCGAAAAACAGTGAAACACCAGCAAAAAGTGGGGGTAACCATAGTAAGCAGATCCTACTCTCCTATACAACCCCCCACCCCCCAAACGTAGGGACATTAAACTAACCTTGACCAGTTGAGTCTTCATGTTCTAAGTGGAAATATCTAGAGAGTCCATCTGCATTGGCATGGTTACTCTTAGGTCTATGTTCCACTGTATAGTACCTCCCCTGTAGGGAAATGGACCACCTCAAAAGATTGGGGTTTTCACCCTTCATCTGTTTTAGCCATAAGAGGGGCTTATGGTCAGTCTTAACAGTGAAGTGAGTGCCAAACAAGTATGACCTCAGCTTCTTCAGAGTCCAAACCACAGCAAAGACCTCCCTCTCAATAGCTGACCAACGTTTCTCTCTAGGGGTCAGCCTTCTGCTAATAAAAGCTACTGGCTGGTCCTGACCTTCATCATTCAATTGTGACAGCACAGCCCCTACCCCCAACTCAGATGCATCTGTTTGGACAACGAATTCTTTGGAGTAGTTAGGACTTTGCAGAATTGGTGCAGTGCACATGGCCTGCTTCAGGTCATCAAATGCCTTTTGACAGCTGTCTGTCCACTGAACGTTCTTAGGCACTCTTTTTGAAGTTAAGTCATTCAGGGGTGTCACAATGGATCCATACCCCTTGACAAATCTCCTGTAGTACCCAGTCAGGCCCAAGAAAGCTCTGACTTGAGTCTGGGTAGTTGGAGCAACCCAGTACATGATGGTCTGGATTTTGCTCTGTAAAGTGCTACAAGGTGACCCAGGTACACAACCTGACTCTGCCCTATCTGGTACGTAGTAGCCTTGATAGTTAGGCCTGGTTTCTGCAGGGCCCCAAAACATTTCTCAGGTGGACCAGGTGATCCTCCCAGGTGGAGCTAAAGACAGCAATATAATCTAGATATGCTGCACTATAGTCTTGCAGGACTGTTAGGACTTTGTTCACCAACCTTTGAAAAGTGGCAGATGCATTCTTCAAACCAAAAGGCTTTACCACAAATTGATAGTGCCCACTAGAGGTAGAAAATGCTGTCTTTGGCTTTTAATCTTCAGCTAATCTGATCTGCCAGTAGCTAACTGTAAGATCAAATGTGCTTAGAAACTTGGCTGAGGCCACGTATCTATAAGCTCATCTGCTCTTGGGACTGGATGGGCATCAGTCCTAGTGACTGCATTGAGACCCCTGTAGTCTACACAAAACCTCATCTCTCTCTTACCACCCTGGGTGTGCGGGTTAAGTACCAAGACCACTGGACTAACCCAAGGGCTGTCTGAGGGTTCAATTACTCCCAAATCCAACATCTTCTGGACTTCAGTCCTGATACAGTCCCTGACAGGATCAGGTTGCCTGTAAATCTTATTTTTAACAGGCAGGCTGTCCCCAGTGTCCACTTCATGAATGCACCAGCTAGTCTGACTTGGAGTCAGAGAGAACATGTTCCTATACTAATTGAGCACCTGTCTACAATCAGCTTGCTGCTGAGCAGTGAGGCTGCCTTCCAAGGCTACACCATCAACTGACCCATCATCAGGGTTCTGAGAGAGCAGGTCAGGTCTCTTCCTCCTGTCCCTCATCAATAGCCATGAGCAAGCCCATGTCTGCCCTGTCAACATAAAGTTTCAGTCTGTTGACATGAAGCACCCTATGGGAGCTCCGGGGAGTTCCAAGGTCTACCAAATAGGTAACCTCTCCCTTCTGTTCAACAATTGTATGGGGGCCACTCCACTTGTCTTGGAGGGCTGTTAGGGCCACAGGCTCCAGCACCCACACTTTCTGTCCTGGCTGGTAAACAGTCAGCACAGCCTTTTGGTCATGCCAGGCTTTTTGCAATTCCTGGCTAGCCTCAAGGTTTTGAGTTGCCTTTTTCATGTATTCAGCCATCCTGGAGCGGAGACCAAGTACTAGTCATGGGCGAATTTTGCGAATCTCGCGTTCGCGAATTTTGCGGATTTGCGAACTCGCAATCCGCAAAATCCGCGAATTCCCGCGAATTTGCGGATTTTTTTTTTGTGTGTTCGCCCGTGTTTCTGCCAGTTCGCGAGGGTTTTTACAATTTCGCAATTTGCGAACTTACCTGTTGGGTCGCAAGTTTTGCGAACTTGTTGTTTCTACGTGTCCAGCCTGTTTGGGACACTCTTCTTCATCACTGCCACTCTCTGTCACCACTGCCACTCTCTGACTACTCATGCCACCCTCTGGCCCACCCATGCCACCCTCTGTTTCATCACCACACCCTCTGGTTGTCCAGTGTACATTATTTTCGGCAAAGCAAAGCACACCTTCCCTGCCTCAAGTGACCTGAATTAATTTGGGGCTGATTAATGTGTCACAGAATATTTTTTTAGCTGGCACCTGCTTCCTTAGTGCTTCCTGATTAGTGATCTTTTGCACTTGCTAAGTGCTTTCATTGTTGCAAAATTAGTTACAACACCTGCCCTGCCCCAACTGACAATAATGAATTAGGGGCTGATTAATGGATTTTAACTTCCAGCCTGGCTCCTGCTTGTCTCCCTTAGCTGTAATTCAGGACCTTTGTGGCATATGTGTAACTATTCTGAGGTTCAGAGCAGGGTCACATAATAGTTGCAACTGGCAACTGAACTCTGGAGGGGCCCCTCAGGAAGCACTACAGGAAATGGCTACTAATGATGAGCCTGAACTTTTGAACCTGGTAAGTAGTTTCAGTTTTGCTAAGATCGTATTTCTGCAATTTAGCACTTATTCGCGGGGCGCGAAGTTGTACTGGGAAGCCGCGAACTCACGCGAACAGTGCGAGCAGAGCGAGCAAAATCCGCTGCTCGCGGATTTGCGGATTTTGCGGGAGATTCGCGAATCTCGCGGATTGCGAATTTCCCAAAAATCCGCAAAATCCGCGAGCGAAACGGATTTTCCGCCCATGCTTACCAAGTACATAGTCCGCTATGTCCTGTTTGGGGTGTTTGAGAGGTAACTCCCATCCCTCCTTCACCAGACACAAAGGTCCTCTTACAGGATGCCCAAATAGAAGTTCAAAAGGGCTGTAACCAACCCCCTTCTGAGGAACCTCCCTGTATTCAAATAAAAGGCAGGGCAGTAGGATGTCCCATCTCCGCCTAAGCTTTTCTGGGAGACCCTTGATCATACCCTTTAAGGTTTTGTTGAATCTTTCGACTAAACCACTGCATTGTGGGTGACAGGGTGTGGTAAATGTGTAATTCACTCCACACACCTTCCACATTGCAGTCAAGTAACTGGACATAAAGTTTGCACCTCTGTCAGAAACTACCTCCTTAGGGAAACCCACTCTTGAGAACACTCCCAAGAGGGCCCTTGCCACCACAGGTGCTGTACTGGTCCCAAGGGGAATTGCTTCTGGGTACCTAGTGTTACAAAAAACAGTGGTCCCTACTTTTGGACACAATGGTATACTGAGCTAATAATAAAACACCTAATAAGTGTTATATCTTTTGTCCAGCAGGACAAGGAATTTATTTAACAATTTTGTTAATAAAACAGAATGAACACATTAATAACAAGTGGGCACAGCCATGACCCACAGCATTCAGACAAAACAACGAACAGAATGGTAAAAGGAGCAAAGCAAAAAATATGTCTGTCTACTTGTAGTCAGTGTTACAGACAAAGATTGTTATAACCACACCATTGCTTTTACAATATTTTAAATGTCATATTGCATACGGGGGCTTTTTGGTCGACGACGTTTCGATGCCTGTTTTAAATGCGGGGCATCATCATCAGGACAGAAATATAGTCATTGTTGTCTTTAAATATTACAATGCCTTTTAACGCATTTCTATACATTTATACATGCATGTAAGTAACCCGCATGTGCCGGTTCTTTTTCACTCTAGTCCCACCATGCCCCGCTGGCTTTTGATTCCATTGATCTTCCTTCCCAGATCAAGCTATTACGCTCCCGATCCAGACGACTTTCCACGCTGGACACGGCATTACCGATAATAATTCTACCAATAGCACGGCATGCCGCTCACCCCCTTGGTCGCACTCGACCCCATTTAATGCAATAATGTTTTCAATTTATCTTCTCAGAATCCTCCATTGTTTATGGTATCTGTTGCAAGATCCGTCGACTTGGCTAATGTGATACGCGTAGGTTTTTGCCCTTACTTATTCTCTGTCACATGCTCCGTGTTAATGCCCATCTGCACTTGTAACGCTGTGCCCTTCACTACGTGATTGCCCCACGAAACCAGGTACAGCCTCCGGCTATAATTGTGTCCAAGATATAGACCTTCACTGCCGGTAATCATCAATTACACATTCTCGCCCGTTCTCACTCCGGTCACTGTGTCACATCGAATTCCCGAACACCTGCCTCCATCACTGTGCCTAAATAGTCTGCCTTCACGGGACTTAATATCTTGCTCCACAATGCGCCGTTATTCCGTTATTACTGGCACTCAAACACACTCCCCATAATCAGTGAAGAAGTTAGTTCCCTGTTACCTTTCGCGTTCCACAATGCGCCGATTTTTCTATCAGTGGCACATATCAACACATCCTGTTTTTATTGGTAGAGATGAGGTTGCAATTTTCCAATACAACATGCCTAATTTTGTGTAATTCTTCTCTCCCCTTTTTCCCCTTTTTCTCATGTAATGTATAAATGTATAGAAATGCGTTAAAAGGCATTGTAATATTTAAAGACAACAATGACTATATTTCTGTCCTGATGATGATGCCCCGCAATTTAAAACAGGCATTGAAACATCGTCGACCAAAAAAAACCCTGTATGCCATATGACATTTAAAATATTGTAAAAGCAATGGTGTGGTTATAACAATCTTTGTCTGTAACACTGACTACAAGTAGACAGACATATTTTTTGCTTTGCTCCTTTTACCATTCTGTTCGTTGTTTTGTCTGAATGTTGTGGGTCACGGCTGTGCCCACTTGTTATTAATGTGTTCATTCTGTTTTATTAACAAAATTGTTAAATAAATTCCTTGTCCGGCTGGACAAAAGATATAACACTTATTAGGTGTTTTATTACTAGCTCAGTATACCATTGTGTCCACGAGTAGGGACCACTGTTTTTTGTAACATGATACTGCCCAAGGTCCCTATGGCATACCTTTTGGGTTCCCTTGTCTTTCTTAAACTCTGGGTACCTAGTGGCATGGTCCTCCACCACCAGGATAAATCTGTGCCCAGATGCTGTCTGAGGATCCATGGGACCAACAATGTCAATCCCTACCCTCTCACAGGGAACCCCCCCCCACAAGTAGTGGTATCAGGGGGGCCTTTGTGGTACCACCTGCCTTGCCACTGGCTTGACAGGTGACACAGGAGCGACAAAACTCCTTTGTGTCTTCAAAGATGTTAGGCCAATGAAAGTAAGAGACAAGTATGTCCCAAGTCTTGTTTTGGCCCAGATGACTTGCTACAGGAATATCATGGGCTAGTGTCAATAGGAAGCCCCTGAATTTCAAGGTATAACCAACCTCCTGGCTGCACCAGGCTTGGGGTCTCTACTGTCTGAGTACAGGAGTCCATCATCCGCAGCCTCAGCAGTAGCCTGCTGTCTGAGGGGTTCAAGAGAAGGGCAGCGCAACTGCTCCTCGCTCAGATCTGCCCTGGAAGGGCCCCCTGTCCCCAAGAACTCAACCTGATCAGGCTCAAGCTCATCTGGGACAGTTCCTTCTTCAGGTCTACAATCATCTCCCTCACAATACTGATCTGTATTCTGAGTCAGAGGGAAGGCACTGCCTTTACCCTACTGCTCCTTTTCTTGGAAGGCACCTGGTCCATTCTTCCAGAATCCAGGGCCTGTTCAGTGTTAGACATTTTGGCCTGTGACCTAGTCACAGCAAACACATGTGCATAGATACCTAACATTTCTGCATGGGTCCTGAGCTCCACTTCAGCCCAGGCTGAAGTTTCCAAATCATTGCCAAGCGAGCATTCAACATGGAGGTCGGCACTTACCACAACCTTCCTGTGGCCAGTTACCCCTCCCCAGGCGAAATTAACAACTGCCAGGGCATGGTTGGTCCTAACATTGCTAGCATTGGTCACTCGGTAAGTTTCACCAAGTATGAGCTGCTCAGGAGCCACAGGGTCTTGTGTCACCATTGTGTCGTGCCTGCCGCGTAGAGAGTACATGGAAAAACAGCTCCCTCGAGTTGGCTGGAGATACGGCAATGTTCCATCAGGGCGCATGCGCTAAACACCACGCAAGCGTCAGCACAAGTCATCCTATTTAGCCCGTCTCTATGGTGATATGAACGCTTTGCGTTCTTCCGCTTCCGGGGTTCCTGTTCCGGCCGGGTCACGGTGGTGGCGTCTCGGCGGGCTCGTCGTGCTTCTATCGGCGCTGACGGTATTTCTAGAGAATTGTATGTAGTCAGTACTTTCTTGTTACCGGTGTATTTCATCTGGCCGGTTTATATGGTGTTGGGCTTTCACTGCCCTTGTTCCACGTTCACTCAGCTCGTTCGGAGCATTTGTTGTGTTTGTCTTCTGTTTGTTTCTTGAGCATTTCTGTGCCCGTGTAGCCTAAGAGAGTATTTGTTATCTCCTGGGCATTCCTTATTCATGATTTCATAACGGAGTTTGTTGGGACCATAGCGTTGTTACGGCGTGGTCCTATTTTACCGTTCTTGTGAAAACAACAAGAGTGGTTGAACGATTATTCAGAAGATAATTTCTGTATCACAAGATTTTGTGATTGTTCTCTTCTATGGTCAAAAGAGAAGGTGCTTCATATTATTGAGTCCTGATTCTGTATTTAGTGGCTTTCTATTGCATGGGGTGCCATGGTATGAGTCTTCGTTATGTTCCTCAGGTAACAATACGCCTAAGAGAATACTGCATTATTTCCTGTATAAATAAGCATTGAAAGGTGAACCTGTTTATATATATCCATATATTCTCCAGGACTAAGCATATACTTATATATGAGTACCCTTAGACGACCTTCCTGTAACGCTATATACAAAAAGAGACAGGTATTTATTATTTCCACAGGAGGAGCATAATACATTTCAATGCATGTTTGTCATATCTATATTATTGATTGTGTCTTATTTGTTGCATTGTGCCTACTGCAGTCCTGTTGATCAAGGTGAACCAGTATCCTGAATTATCAACAGTCCGTCTCCAGTATAGAAGAGATTCCTGTGTTTATCCCCTCCTTTCCTTGTTTTGTTCCCCTGTTTTC
Source organism: Lissotriton vulgaris (assembly GCF_964263255.1). Classification (NCBI taxonomy): domain Eukaryota; kingdom Metazoa; phylum Chordata; class Amphibia; order Caudata; family Salamandridae; genus Lissotriton; species Lissotriton vulgaris. Next base: position 818,357,974 of record NC_141696.1, on the reverse strand, counting down.
CCTATTGGGCATCATCACATGCGTTCAGGTGTTTTATATTCCCTGGCGTGTGGTGGACCTGGTGGGGGAAGCTGTGGGCCAGTCTTCGGATTCCGTGGGGCTCCCGAGGCAACTTTTGAGGTTACGACACATTGTGACACTTGCCCCTGTGTCCCTATAGGCCATAGCCTCCTTTCCATTGATCAAAGGCTGCTGTCTGTATTTGCCCAAGTTACTGGGAATCACAAAGGAGGACATACCCATGCCTCCATCACAGATTAGTACAGCTTGAGTTGGAACTCTGACTAGGCCAGAGTCCATCTCAGAACCTAGGGTAAACCCTACTACACCCTTATTCTGAGTACCACCACCTGGAGCTGAACTCGGGGGAACTGTTACCTCAGGGGCAATGGTGGCTGGAGTTGTTTTTGGGCCTAGTGCAATCACTAGTCCAGTGGGTGTTCTGCTTACAAATTTTACACCTCGGTTTCTTTGGGCCTTTCTTTTTGGATGATTGGGAATCCCCGCCATTAGAAGATTTTTGGGGGCATTGTGAAGGCCTCTGGTTTTTACTCTTCTCCCCACCCTTATTAGGATCTTGCTTCTTCTTGACACCACCCTGGTTCTGTACCTTCTTCTTCACCCTGTGACCCATTTGTCTGTCTTCTTTCCCAATTCTTGGGGAGAGGTTAGATCAGAGTCTACCAGGTGCTGATGCAACAGCTGATTCTGACAAGTATTAAGGATCTGCTCGCTCATAATCAAGTTGTACAATCATGTATAATCACACACCTTAATGCCAAGTAACCAGCCCTCCAGAGCCTTAGTAGCACAATCAACAAAGTCAACCCAGTCCTGAGTCTGAGCCTTTTGGGTATCTCTGAACTTTATCCTGTACTGATAGCAGCGACGGAGCATTGCCATCCGAAGCCCGCCGAAATACTGCAGACGTGGTCATTGTGAGAGGGGGCAGAGTCGCGTAACCCATCGGCCGGCAGAACGCTGCTGAAGCAGGAGATAGACGCTACGCGAGGACCGAGGATTGTGGCCTAGCATTGACGCGGTGGCGGCATTGATTGGCGCATCTCCACTACTTGCGCCCACCGTCGACGGCCTAGAGGTGAGCCCAGGCATGGGACTCGTCTCCCCCCCCCCCCCCCCGGCTTGCCACACGCGCATACACAGGCGCCCTACAGTGACGCAGTGCCAGGTATAAACCAGACCTGCGACTGGGCCTAAGCGGACACTTAGAAGGGATACAGGCCCCTGGTTCCAGCCAGTCCAGAAACAGGACTATGGCACCTGCAGACGACAACCCTAGCCAACAGCGCAAGGGGGTAAAATAGAACACGCTAGACAGTGGCGCTTTCCAGAGCGGGGGGCTACACACTACGACAGAGCTTCGGGGTGTGGCACAGAGCGGGAGTCCATATAATACTAGCTGACACCACCTCAATGACCTGAGCCGGACAGTATCTGCCATACGGTGTGACCCGGTTGGGGAGTCCTCTGTCCCCACCCCCCAATGCGGCATAAACATCCGGTCTTGTATTCCACGGCGACACAGTGATCAAGGAAACGCCGGACCCTGGCGGATGTCCAATCTGCCATTTGGATGGGATACGGGTCCCTAAGTATACCACACTGCATAATACTAATACCACACAGCATCATGACGAAGCCGAAAGGGGCTGCAGCATCTGTACAGATCAACAAACTTGATAAATATACAGTACTGCGACAGCACGATCCAGAGGAAGAAACACGAGATGATAATATGTCCAAGGGTGAACCCTCTCTATGCTCAATCATGGCGGCGATTCAGACAGTAGGCACGGATCTTGAGACCAAAATTGACAAAGTAACAATTGAAATTAATCTCATGCGCGCCGATCTGCGCAAAACGTCCGAAAGAGTCACCGCAGCGGAAGAAAACATTGAGGGACTTCAATCAGTAACACATAAATTGGAGGCCAGGGTTCAAAAGTTGGTCCACCAACATAAGGAAATGGCCATCCACCTTGATGATCAGGAATAACGTGCTCGCCGCAACAACATCCGCGTCTTGGGAGTGCCTGAGGGGGCGGAGGGGCCTAGGACGGACCTCTTTCTCGAAAACCTTATCCTGCATCATCTAAAGCCAGAGAGACTCTCCTTGTTGTTCTGAATCGAGCGGGCGCATAGAGCCCCAATCCCGAGGCCAAAACCTGGTGCACCACCACGGACCATCATTTCACGTATTCTGAACTTTTGCGACCGGGGTGCGATCCTACAAGCGGCTAGGGTCAAGGGTGATCTCTCATATGACAATGCGACAATTCGCTTTTTCCGAGCTTTACACTGAAGGTGCAGCGAGAGAGGCGCTCTTTTGAAGGGATAAAGTGAGCCCTTAGAGACAAGGGTCTCAAATACATGATGTTCTTTCCCACCAAATTGAAAGTGATAGACAGTGATAAATCCAAGTACTTCATGATGCCGGAGGAGGCTCAACGCTGGCTCGATGAGAGCCCTCCCCGGACACATCGCCGACGTAGGAGTCAGATCGGGAGCTCCCAGGTCTCCTTCACAAAGACTCACTCACCTGGCGTGAAAACAGGTACCGATCGCCCTCCAGATCCCAAAGTTCCCGTTCTGGCAGCCATGGAAGTGACACAGCGCAAGCAAGACAGTGATAGTAAGCTGGAACTCTAATGGTCTGTACTTGTTTCCCTTTATATGGCGACACTTGGGGTTAGGGTGGAGGGGATCCCTTCCATTTGGAGTGCTGTACTCCGCATTGACTCTTACTGGACTGGCAAAGGACTGGCAAAGGCTGAAGGGAAAAAAACTCCTCAGTGATATTTACCCTCAATGATGATGGGCAAGGCTGCTGGCCCGGGAGGGAAGGGTTCTTAGGCACCTTTAGCACGACCCTAGATTCAACGTTCATGGGATTTTTTGAGATCATAGGCGCTCTGCTTTTGGGGATGTGGGTAGTTCTAAACCTACTAGGCAGGGATGTAGGGAGGGGGGACCTGTTATGTTTGGGATAGGGGGAAAAGGCACGATTGTCGTCTTCTGTTGTTACAAAGATAAAGTGTAATGTTATATACAGGATCAAATTCCGAACGAACAGAGGTAACGGAATACAGATGCCGGAAGCAGGTAATGTTTATTTACAAAACAGGAATGTGCTAATTGTTGATGTTTCAATGGTTACCGATCTGCAACTATTGACATACAGTCACTATAGCAATAGGTTCACAATGACTCTTGCTAATCGACAGGTCACAATGACTCATATCCCCAATGTCTTCGTCTGACCCCATGACACAACGTACCACAGTGCCAACGCTATCACTCATCTCTTGGAATGTCAATGGTCTGGGGGATAAGATAAAACAGGGACTAGTGCTACAATATCTAAAACGCATCTCCCTAGCGGTTATACTACTTCAGGAAACACACTTGATGGGCTCTATGTGCAGGGCTCTCGACCGGTGGGTATTTCAGCTGGTAATACATTCAGAATTCACTACAGGGTCCCGGGGAGTGGGGATTTGGTGAGAAAACGATTCCCCATCATTGTTCATCGCACTTTTAAAGATGACCTAGGCCGCTTTGCTGCAATTTTGCTGCAATGGGAGGGACGCATGTTCAACTTAGTAACTGTCTATGTCCCACCGGCTCTACACTCCCCCACCTTTCAAGATCTGGGCAAATTCCTCCTAACGCTACCAGATGGAGATCTAATAATAGGGGGTGACTTCAACATGACTGTAAGCAACGGGTTAGACTGCACACCTCCTCGCCCACAGCATAGCGATAGCTCACACCTGGCTGACTTTTTAGAAAAGCATGGCCTATTAGATATATGGAGGTTCCAAAACCCACTTGAGAGACAATACACCTTCCACTCTGGAGCCCACAATAGTGTTCATATGTATGTCTGCTTTTCGTTTTTGCATAACGTCCGGCTGGCTTGATGAAGAACCACCAAATATTATTTTGTGGCGAAATAAGCTCTTATCTATGTATTATCTTGAAACTGCATTATACAAATTGAAAGGTATAAGAAAGAAGACATTTGGTCGCAACTTATGGTCTCCAGTTATTAACTGGATAGGAAATTGAGAAGTTTTTGTTATTGCTTCTGGTCTTTATCTATAACGTTTGGTAGTTTTTTTGTTGTTGTTGTTGTTCTTACTTTGTATTTTCCCTGATTTATGGTGTATAGCAACTGATTTATAGTTTTGGTAACTCTGCTCATTATGGATTGGAATCATACTATTGTTCCTTTTGTTGATTGGATGCTCTTTTTTTTCTCTCTGCTGATGCCAAAAAAACTTAATAAAAAAAATAATTAAAAAAAAGAGAGACAATACACCTTCCACTCTGGAGCCCACAATAGCCTCTACCATATAGATTATATACTCACAGCGGTGGACGGTCTGGGAAGGATGGGGCGATCACACACTTACCCAGAGATATCTCTGACCATTCCCCGATACAGCAGAAATTCGGACACATAGCACTATTCAAAGTCATATGTACCCCATTTATCCAGGGTTCCTTATGAACTCTAAGATTAGGAAAAATGTAACCACTGCCACCACGCGGTACTTTCAAGAAAATGAAACGTCGGTCTCCTCCCCGTTAACACTACGGGAAGCATACAAACCAGTGATAAGAGGACAGGCTACATCCCTCATTGAAGGGCATAAAAAGGAAAAAAAGGAATGCAATAGAGACCTTAGAGCAGGAAGTACAGCACTTAGAATCCCTAAATGCAGAGAAAGCCACTGAGGAGGCAGCACACACATTGCGCATGAAACGACAAGAATACAGTGATCAATCTGGACCAGAAGGGTTTCATCCCCGGGAGATATATCCATGAGCTAACTTTACAGCTGATTGGTAGTATCGATCTTGCGGTGGCACGGTCAGAGCCGTTAGCGGTGGCAGCATATGACGCCGCGAAGGCTTTCGACCGTGTCAGCTGGGGATTTCTGTGGGATGTCCTTACCATTATGGGGTTCAGAGCAACTTTTATCCAAACCTTGAGGGGATGCTATGTGTCAGGATTATCGCCGTGAGACGCTGTCCGCGTAATGCGGGGTAAATGGCAAACATCACCAACGAACTACATTTCCCGGGATGCAAGACGACGACGTCACGTAGCGGCGTCAGACACGCAAGTACCCGGAAATAAAACACATTCTGTCGGCTCCAGCGGTGCCGATAATTCTCGCCGCAGACTACGGACTGGTCGGTAAGGGGCTGTAAGCGGTACGCTTGTATTTGAGGAACAGAGGTTTTGCATATGAAGTTTTCACCCCGTTCTGGTCGGGTGGATAACAGTATCTGTTCCGTTGTGCACCAAGCGGTGTACAGTGACGGTGTACTCCTGTGACTTCCAACAGGGGTTCCCTTTCTCCATTGTTGTTCCCTGTTGGATGTCAGGATAATTCCTGCATTTGGATTTGCTGGGAAAAGCTTCATTCTGCAAGCGGTCTAAAAAGCGCATCTTGCATATTGAGCACTTGTGTAAGTGCTTGGAACTGGGAAGAGAGCCCGAGCATTGAGAACTCCTGTGGTTTGTGGAACGAATTCTATTGAGTACGGACACGAGAAGTGTCATCAGGAATCACGTAATATCGTATTGTATGAACTTCAACCTTTGCGCAGGAACTATTTAAGAGGGTGCTGTAACCCTGCCTGCCATTTTTTGTGTTATTCTTTTGCACTTATTGTTTCTTTATCACGCTTTGTGTTTGACAATACAGGGGAGACGATTCGGGGGTACGAGAGACAAAGGGAGTGGTATAACCTAAAGAGAAACACAAGACTTGTGTGGTATGTAGTAGAGTTATTTGTGATTTACATATCCTCCTGTGAAATCAGATACTCATTGTGTGTTCTATGCATTTGTCATTTCAGTTGGTTACAGTCCCTGATCTCTGCTCCCATCCTCCCTCCCATAAATACAAAGCCTTTGCTTTTTCCTTTCAGGTAGGGAATTAGGTTGATGCTATATGGAATGTGAAGTTCTAATTGACTACGTGTATTTTGGGGTTTAGGGGGGTGTTTTCTAAATCTCTGTCATTGTCGTTTCAGATCTCCCTCCCCGCTACCCCCTTCCTTTCACGCGCTCACGGGACTATCTTGGCAGTCTGTGTTATATACTTCAGACTCTAGGAGAGTCGTGTGGGGGAGGGTATAGGTTATTCAACACAGCCCCGAAGAGAACCGACGCCGAGCCTGACAGAATTATCGGCCCACAATTGTTTTCTCTTCTTGGCTATGTTGAAGTGATCATGGCTACTATAGATGACGTAATGGCAGCTTTGGTTTTGGTGCAGACAGCTGGCGGCCTCCAACAGAGAGGTGGCGGCCTCTAGATCCGAAAACGCACAGTTAAAAGCCAGAATGGATCGTATGCAGGGGAATCCCTTTGATGTAGGGTCCGCTCCTACTCCTTCTACCTCTGTAGTGGTGGAAATGCCCACACAAATTCCCTTGGCCCCTCCGGAGCGTTTCTATGGGGACAACAAGAAAGTGCAGGTGTTTATGACGCAGGTGCTTTTACACTTTATGTGTAAGCCTAAGATGTTTGCCACCAACCAGGCTAGGGTTGCTTTCCTTGTCTCCTACTTAGGGGGGAAGGCTGCACAATGGGCGGTTCCTGTTGTAAGGCGAGACGATCCCCTTCTCTACGATTGGGACTAGTTCAGGTCAGAGTTTGAAAAAACCTTTGACCGTAGAGCGGAAACCTTCACTGCCGATAGGGAGCTGCTAGTCCTGAAGCAAGGCAACAACAACCTGGTGACTTACCTGAACAGTTTTCGTTGTTTGGTAGCTGAAACTGATTGGCCTGAAATAAAACAGTCTGCCTTGTTTTACCAAGGCCTAAACGACGAAATGAAGGACGTGCTGGCTCACATCGATCCTCAACCTCGCTTCTGCACGGCTCTCATTGAGCTGACACTAAGATTGGACCATAGAATAAGAGAGAGAAAAGGAGAGCTCAAGAAAAAAGAACAGCCCGTTTTGTCCTATGAGAAAGGAGGAGTGGGAGAGAAGCCAAGCTCCTCAACAGAATCCATGGAAATCGGAGCAGTACGTGCTGCATTAACGGTTAATGAGAAAGAATATCGCAGAAAAAATGGTCTTTGTCTTTATTGTGGCAAAAAGGGACACTACTTGAGAGACTGTCCGGTGAAACCCAAATCAGGAAAATTCAGGACAGGGCTAACGACTGCAGGAACCAGTGAGAAGAAGTCGGAAAACTTCAGTGCTTGAAGGTGAATGAGGGGGACCTATCAAGCAGAAAAGCTATCCCTTCAATAACTCCTGGATGTGACCAAGAAAATAACCATTTGTTTCTGGCTATGACTTTGATTGTGGATATGGAGGAGAAAACCATTAAGGCCATGGTAGATTCAGGCGCTACAGGATGTTTCATGGATTACACAGAAGCAAAAAGACTGGGGGTACGTCTCATTACAAAAGAACAGCCTGAAATGGTGTACGCTGTGGATGGGAGTGAATTGATAGCTGGGCCTATCAAATTCAATACACCTGAATGTGAACTCATCCATAATGGAATTCATCATGAACAGATCTCCTTCAATTTCATACAAGCACCGCAATATGGAGTCATATTGGGGCTTCCCTGGTTGAAAAAACATGAACCATTCATTCATTGGTCCACAAAGACGGTACGGTTTACATCCGATTACTGTCTGAACCAGTGTGTACGCGTTACAGAGGGACCCTCTAGGGCTTTGGCTCTGGTACATGGAATAGCCACAGCGGCTGAGAAAGAGACATCATTGCCATCGTGTTATAGGAGATTCGAGGAAGTATTCAGCGATGTACAGGCAGAAGAGCTCCCCCCACACAGAACATACGACTGCCGCATAGACCTTCTCCCGGGATCAGTGGTTCCTAATGGACGGCTGTACGCCCTCACGATACCTGAAAAGGATTACTTGCGGTCTTATTTGGACAAATACTTGGCCATAGGGTATATAAGGCCGTCTAGATCACCTGCCGCCTCGCCCTTGTTCTTTGTCCTCAAGGCCAACGGGGAAAAAAGATGCTGTATTGACTATAGAGCCCTGAACAGCATAACAATTAAGAACCAATATCCCTTGCCTTTGATCCCGGTGTTGTTGGAACAAGTCAGATCCGCCACTATATACACCAAACTCGATTTGAGGGGAGCGTATCATCTGGTTCGCATACGGCAAGGCGACGAATGGAAGACGGCCTTTAAGACGCGGTACAGGCTCTTTGAATATCTGGTGATGCCCTTCGGGCTATGTAACGCCCCGGCCACCTTCCAGTTCTTTCTGAACGAGGTTCTGAGAGAATACCTCGATCGATTCGTTGTCGTATATATTGACGACATTTTGGTGTACTCGGACACCTCCAAAGAACACATAGAACACATGAGCCAAGTTCTTCAAGCCCTGAAGCATCATCGTTTGTATTGTAAGATTACGAAATGTGAGTTTCATGTGGACACGGTAGAATTTCTGAGAGTGATGCTCACGCCCTCTGGTCAAGTCATGGCAGAGAGGAAAGTGAAAGCAGTAAAGGAGTGGCCTCGTCCACGAACTGTGAAGGACATACAATGTCTACTAGGATTTGCCAATTTTTATCGGCGGTTTATTCGCGGGTTCTCCGCTCTAGTTTCACCCCTGACTCGTCTTACAAGAAAAGATGTCTCTTTCACATGGGATACCAGAGCACAAGAAGCATTTGATGGGTTGAAAGATGCCTTTTCCACTGCGCCCGTTCTGACTCACGCCAATCCGGATTTGCCTTTTGTAGTGGAAGCCGATGCCTCCGAAGTTGACCTAGGGGCCGTGTTATCACAGAGGAAGGAAGCCACAGGAATGTTACACCCTATCGCCTTCATGTCCAGAAAACTCAGTTCCGCTGAACAAAACTATACGATAGCGAAAAAGGAACTGCTGGCCATACGTGATGCCTTTGTGGAATGGAGACATTGGTTGTTGGGTGCACATCAGGGCACGGTCTATACAGACCACAGGAACCTCCAGTTTTTACGAGCGGCTCGTCATCTTACACCCCGACAGCTACGCTGGATGCTGTTCTTTGAGGAGTATCGGTTCATTGTCACATTCAGACCCGGTGTGGAGAACAAAAAGGCTGATGCCCTGACGAGACAAGGAAACCCGGCAATGCATGCCACAACGCTGAGCAGATCCATCATTGATCCCGCCAAGGTAGTGGGAGTAACTCAAACAGGGGATTTTTTGCAGGGCGTACATAGGGGGATACAAACCTGTGTATGGAGAACCTGGCTTCGACATCACCCTGAATGGAAGATAAGACACGGGTGCCTATGAGGGGATGTCAAGTACTCGTACCCACAAAGGCACTAAGAAGAACTGTGTTTACGTGGTGTCATGAAGCTCCTTGTGCTGGACACATGGGCATGGTAAAAACTCTTGAGAAAGCCCTGAGACAGTTCTGGTGGCCATCGATAAGAGTGGACTTGAAGCAATGGGGGGAAAAGTGCATGCAATGCGCCCAGATGAAGTCTGATCATCAAAGACCTCAGGGATTCTTACATCCCTTGCCTACACCCGATACACCCTGGGAGAGGTTTTCAGTGGATTTTATTGTAGGTCTCCCCAAGGATCAAGGAAGGACAGCTATCCTGGTGGTGGTAGATTATCTGACAAAAATGGGGCATTTTATTGCGTGTAACCAGGTTCCTACTATTAGTCAGTTGGCACACCTCCTGTTAGTGAATGTAGTAAGATTGCATTGTCTCCCGAGGGTTATAGTGTCGGACAGAGGGGCCTAATTCACTGCCCGGTTTTGGCAAACATGGTGTTCAGCATTACAGGTCTCCTCATCATTGTCTACTAGCTTTCACCCTCAAACCGATGGTCAGACGGAAAGACTGAACCAATCCCTGAAACAGTATTTACGTTGCTATGTTCAGACCAACACGGACTCGTGGGTGGATTGGCTGTGGGTGGCAGAGGTGGCGTACAACAGCACACAGCATTCGTCCACTCTTCATTCCCCGTTCTTTTGTTCATATGGTTACCATCCGAGAATCTGTCCCATGTTGCTTCCGAGTGACAATATACAGTTGCCAGACGTCAAGGCCAGGTTGTTGCGCATACGCCGTATACTCACGGACATGCGCAAAAACCTCGACCAGGCTAAGTACAGGTACAAGAAGCAGGCTGACAAACACCGCAGGCCTTGCCTCATATACCGGAAAGGGGACCTGGTGTGGTTGTCGACCAGGCATCTCAGGTTTCGGAAACACAGCATGTTTAATCCAAAGTACATAGGACCTTATAGGGTAGTCGGACATGTGAACCCTGTAGCGGTTCGGTTGCGGTTGCCTGCACATCTCAAGATCCATCCTGTGTTTCATGTGTCATTATTGAAGCCCTCTCTTTGTCCGGTTAGGCGTGCCCCGTTGCCTCTTTGGGTTCAGCACGACCAGGAATATGAAGTCCACAGAGTACTTGACTCCAGGTGGGTGAGGCGGCGTTTGCAATATCTGATTTCTTGGAAAGGCTATGGTCAGGAGGAGAATTCCTGGGAGCCTGCGAGTCAGGTGCATGCTCCTCGTTTGGTGGCTAGGTTTCATAAGTTGTTTCCTGGGAAACCTGCAGCTGGTCAGCGTCTCTTGTGAAGGGGGATGTACTGTCAGGATTATCGCAGTGAGACGCTGTCCGCGTAATGCGGGGTAAATGGCAAACATCACCAACGAACTACATTTCCCGGGATGCAAGACGACGACGTCACGTAGCGGCGTCAGACAGGAAAATATCTGGAAATAAAACACATTCTGTCGGCTCCAGCGATGCGGATAATTCTCGCTGCAGACTACGGACTGGTCGGTAAGGGGCTGTAAGCAGTACGCTTGTATTTGAGGAACTGAGGTTTTGCATATGAAGTTTTCACCCCGTTCTGGTCGGGTGGATAACAGTATCTGTTCCGTTGTGCACCAAGCGGTGTACAGTGACGGTGTACTCCTGTGACTTCTAACAGGGGTTCCCTTTCTCCATTGTTTTTCCCTGTTGGATGTCAGGATAAATCCAGCATTTGGATTTGCGGGGAAAAGCTTCATTCTGCAAGCAGTCTAAAAAGCGCATCTTGCATATTGAGCACTTGTGTAAGTGCTTGGAACTGGGAAGAGAGCCCGAGCATTGAGAACTCCTGTGGTTTGTGGAACGAATTCTATTGAGTACGGACACGAGAAGTGTCATCAGGAATCACGTAATATTGTATTGTATGAACTTCAACCTTTGAGCAGGAACTATTTAAGAGGGTGCTGTAACCCTGCCTGCCGTTTTTTGTTTTATTTTTTTGCACTTATTGTTTCTTTATCACGTTTTGTGTTTGACAATACACGGGAGACGATTCGGGGGTATGAGAGACAAACGGAGTGGTATAACCTAAAGAGAAACACAAGACTTGTGTGGTATGTAGTAGTGTTATTTGTGATTGATATATCCTCCTGTGAAATCAGATACTCATTGTGTGTTCTATGCATTTGTCATTTCAGTTGGTTACAGTCCCTGATCTCTGCTCCCATCCTCCCTCCCATAAATACAAAGCCTTTGCTTTTTCCTTTCAGGTAGGGAATTAGGTTGATGCTTTATGGAATGTGAAGTTCTAATTGACTACGTGTATTGTGGGGGTTAGGGGGGTGTTTTCTAAATCTCAGTCATTGTCGTTTCAGATCTCCCTTCCCGCTGTCCCCTTCCTTTCCCGCGCTCACGGGACTATCTTGGCAGTCTGTGTTATATACTTCAGACTCTAGGAGAGTCGTGTGGGGGAGGGTATAGGTTATTCAACACAGCCCGAAGAGAACCGACGCCGAGCCTGACACTATGAGGGTGCTTCGGCAGCGATTCTACTGAATGGCCTTTTGTCACCACGCTTTAATATCGGGAGGGGAACAAGGCAGGGGTGTCCCATCTCGCCCCTCTTGTTCGATCTCTATATTGAGCCTTTGGCTCAAGCATTGAGGTTGGATGATCAAATTACACCCTTCATAATAAAGGACTATTGTTGCCAGCTGGCGTTATATGCAGACGATCTATTGGTTTACACCAGCAACCCGGTAGAGGTCTTCCCCAGAGTCGAGGAGATTATGGTAGACTATGTTCAATACTCTGGCTATCTGATAAATACCACAAAAACAGAAATATTGTGTTGGGGAGTTGACTATTGGGAGGGTGCCCAAAGCAGCCAGTTTAGGTATTTAGGCATATTAATTACATCTGACCTTAATAACATAGTGAAGGTTATTTTGAAAAAGGTGGCTAAAGACATTGATCATTTATTTTCCAGATGGCAAAATCTTCCGTTGACAATATATGGCCATGTCAACCTGGTCAAAATGGTCATCCTGCCCAAACTGACCTATCTATTTTACACGATACCCCTAACCTTCTATAATAAAATCTTGGGAAAGATTCAGGGGAAGATAAGCAGTTTTATCTGGGCAAATAAGAACGGCCGGATATCTTAGAAAAAACGGAAAAGAAGACTGTTAAAGGAGGGTCTGGCGCTTCCAGATGTTGTGTGGTATGCTTTTGCCTTTCAGTTAAAAAATATCCGAACCCTTCTAACCAGCCCGAAGAATTCTCACTGGGGGCAGATCTTGAATACGATGTTAGATCAGGAGTGGGGTGGTTCTGGATTTTTGTATAAATTTGGTGCACCGAGATTTTACAAAAAAGTTTGCCTAAAGGTATTAAAATCTGCCTTGCTACTTTGGAATAAAGTTAAGGTATGTTGGGGTATAAAATATTATTCCGACTTTGCCCCTATATGGGATTCCCCCGGTACACCGCTGTGTCTCCAAGACAGTCTGTCTCTTCCAATTAGGAGAGCAGGAATAGCAATCTGGTCAGACCTGGTGTCATCTGAGGGGGTACTTCCTTGGGAGATCCTGCAGTCTAGGATTGGAGACTCTTTTTCAAGATTTAAATATATTCAACTCTGTTCATGGTATTCCGCTGAGAAAGACAACATTGGTGGATACTTGGACATTGCAGTGGCGCTCCAGTCCTCAAGTCGCAGGAAGAAGGAAGTGGGACTCTGGTATAGGGAACTGATTGAGGCTGATGAAATTCTAGCCCCCCGTTATATCTTGTCTGGAGACTTTCTGCCCTGGAGGCACCCTCGGCTGACCTATATAGTATATCCCTTCAATATTTATATAGGTTTGTCAAGTCTGCTTCTCTCAAGAAGAACCACTACTATGTCATAAATAGGATCTATTACACTCCAAAAAAAATCGCAAAATGTGTTATTCCATCTCCTCTGTGCCCCAGGTGTGATATGCCAGAGGCGGATAATATCCACGTTTTTTATGACTGCCCTATGATTGGCACCTTCTGGACAAATGTGGAGAGGACATTGGAGAGTGTTTTTAGGATGAAGCTTGGCTTGAATGTTGTACTGCTCTTTTTTGGTCTTGACACTGATCTTATTGAGGGGCTATGGGGGACACAGGTGGCTTTATTTTTCACCTTAATTCTTATTGTATGAAGAGAAATATGTAAGGTATGGAGGGATGCCACCCCACCCTTGCATGAAAACTGGCTTCAATCTGTTCTGAGAACCATGCGCTTTGAAACTGGTGCACCACATAATAGGAATAGTATGGTATGGCGACCTTTGATGGAGTGGGCTATAGAAATGAGGCTGGTAACAAATCCCGAATTCGTCCAATGATTACACCTGGTCCCAGAATAAAGGGGTTGCCGGGTCGGCTCCAGGTACAGCAAGAACTTCAACCCTGGGCGCCCAGGATGGAATGGGGTTGCGAGTGTTCATTTGTACGTGCCAAAATGAGATGAGGACAAAAAAAAAGACAAGAATACAAGGAATATCTTTGGGCAGAAGCCCAGTCCCGTTTGCAAGCAGTCCAATACCGGATATATGAGTCTGGAGACAAAGCAGGCAAACTTCTTGCATGGCTAGACAAGAAAGTATGGGCGCACAGATGGATAGCACAGATTAAGACTGATGAGGGAGAACTCACGTCGAACACACAGCGCATAGTGACCACACTAGCACAACACTATGAGCGTGTCTATACATCCACGAATACTATCACCGTGCAGGAAGCGCTCGCATTTCTTAAAGATATCCGTATGCCACGGCTCACGCCTCAAGAAACCGAAAGCCTAGAGGCCAACATCACAGTAGATGAACTCAAGATAGCCATTTCAAAAATACAATCGGGCAAAGCTACTGGTCCAAATGGCATTCCAATAGAACTTTATAAGCACACGGCGGACAAGGTAGCCCCATACTTGCTGAAAATGTTAGAAGCGAGTCGAGACATAGGAATACTCCCTAAAGACCAGCGATTGGCAACTATCGTGGTCATCCATAAGCCTGGCAAACCGGTAGAGAAATGCACATCATATCTCCTGATCTCCCAAATTAATGTGGAAGGGAAAATATTAGCCAAAACGTTGGTGCTTAGACTCACCCCCTATCTCCCTACATTGGTTCACCCGGATCAGTCGGGCTTCATGCCCGGCAGAAACACAGCCCTGAATCTTAGACGCCTTCATGGTGTACTGGGTCGCAAACACACTATACAAGAAGATGCCGCAGTCCTGTCGTTGGATGCGAAAATGGTGGAATGGGACTTCTTATTTGCGGTCCTCCAACATTTAGGGTTCGGACCGAAGTTCTGCTCCTGGGTACATTTACTATATGCCAACCCAGTGGCGCATGTAGTCGCTAATGGCCACATCTCGCGTGAATTCACCCTGGTCAGGGGGACAAGACAGGGCTGCCCATTACATCCCCTATTGTTTGCATTAGTCTTCGAACCCCTGGCGGCGTGGATAAGATGGGATCCTATGGTCCGAGGTCTGAAGTGTAGGAAGGATTGGGAAGATCATATCTCCCTTTATGCGGATGATGCACTACTGTACATCACCTCACCCACGCTATCCCTCCATGCGTTGCTCAATATCTGTGCAGTCTTTGGCTCTGTCTCCGGATATGCCATTAATTGGGATAAATAGGTGCCCTACATATTACACGGACCACCCCGCGCCTCCCGAAAGGCTGCAAGGTCCAAATAGTCACAGACAGTTTTAAATACTTGGGCATACATGTATCATCAGACCAAGACACTTTTTTTTACGCTCAACCTACAGGCCCCTCTGCAAAAATTGAAGCGTGATATTAAACACTGGAAAGCACTACCACTCACCCTGTTAGGTAGAGCGCTCTCTTTAAAATGATGGCCTTGCCCAGATTTCTCTATGCCCTACATAATACGCCATATTTGGTTCCTGACTCATACTTTAGAGCAGTTAATTCAGAGGTGGCAGCTCTTCTCTGAGATAGCAAACTGGCAAGAGTGGCAGCAAATAAACTGGTGCTGAGTTGGTATGACGGTGGTAAAGCCCTGCCTGACATTAAAGCGTACTACTGGGCCTCACAACTCACAGTTGTTAATCAATGGCTTCAAGTGCCGGACACAGATCCGGCTTATCACCTCGACAGAATGACTCTACGGAAAGGCGGGGTTAATAGAGCGCTCTACAACAATCAGAAGGCCCGTGACCTTTTTGGCCCAGCATCACATACTATCAGCATCTGGCACACGGTAAATAGACATCTGGGATGGTCTGGTAGACTTACACAACACCCCCCCCTGTGGGACACATGTAAACTGGGGACACTGGGCAACAGCAGAGGATTCCAAAAATGGGACCTAATCGGCATTTCCCAGCTAGGAGATCTCTGGCGTAATAGGAAGGTCGTTAGTTTCAATTATCTACAGGAGCAGTACAAAATGGCTCCAAGCGAACAGTGCAGATATATGCAAATCAAACATGCGATAGAAGCGGCCCTCTCTGTAGATGAGACGCTCCCAGAATCATCCCCCTTAGAAGACCGACTACTCACGGACTACCTACACAAACAAACAACCTCACTAACATACAAAAAAATTATTAACAACCGGGCCAATCCACTTGACTGGCTCAGGGAACATTGGCAGTCAGAGGTGGGCGACATGGAGGACCCTGACTGGCGAGAGGCGTTGGCTTCGCCGAAGGAGGTAGCGATCTCCTCTAGACTTTGATTGGTGCAATTTAAAATATTGCATAGGACCTATTACACACGGATGGTATTATGTTATGTTATGTTATGTTACGTAACTCTTATATAGCGCATGGCTACCCCAGCAACGAGGCGTCCCAGCGCTTGCAGACAGGTCCAATCACATAACAGCCGGAGGAATGCGGCAGGATATCTATTCACCGCGGAACCCTAAATAGAAGAAAACAGCCAAGTTTTTACTTGTTTTCGAAAATGTAGGTGGTTTGTGATGGAACGTACACCTAGAGGAATAGAGTTCCAGAGTTTTGGGGCCCGAAACCTAAACCTAAACCTAAATCTATTACACAAGATAGGAAAGTCCCCTGACCCAGGTTGCTTGCGCCTTTGTGGAGACGTAGGTACCTATTATCACACCTTATGGGACTGCCCAAAACTGTTACCATATTGGGAGGCGGTGGTAAGAACGATCACAGAAGTCACTGAGAAACATGTCCCACTTGAGTCTAAATGTTGCCTCCTTAACGTCTGGGGTCCAACTGACCTTAATCATGCTGAACTCCAGTGGGCAACGACAGGTATGATAATAGCTAAACAAAACATAGCGCAGAAATGGGGTGTAGGGACTGTACCGACATTACTGAATTGGTGTAAAGATATGGATATGATCATGGTAGCGAAAAAGGCCACATTTGTAAATAGGAAATGGCCCAAAAAATGGGGAAGGGTGTGGGGAAAATGGAACGTATATAGGGGAAATATCTGTACCCCCCCCGGAAGAAGACAGCGACTCAGATGAGGATATGTAATGTTGTTAAAGTCGAATGTGGGGCAATATAGAAATGTATGTTAAGTGACTGTAAAGAAAAGCCATTAAGATTGTGAAATTACACATGCAGATCATCGTTGTTTTAATAAAAAACATTAATACATTTTTTTTTTAAAACAATGGCAAGCTGGAATCCACACGCTGCACTCCAATGTGAGAAGTTTGCCTGGCATATGCTGCCCACAATTCTAGTGGGGACCTTGCACCCGTCCAAATGACCCTTATTGATGGTAGGTTAAAGACAACCTTAATAGAAAGCTATCCTAGTGGTAGCTGTGGAGAGCAGCCTTCAGGCTAAGTCTTGGAGGAATGTAAAGCGGCTTGTTTTACCAGTCTATAATCTTGTGAATGACCAAATGAAAGGAGAAGCACACCAGTTATATATATAAGATATATGTATTTATTCTAAAAACATCCTTCTACTCCCTTTATGAGGCTAGAGGCAAAAGTACATTCAGTAAACTTAACCTCATGCGCGCTAGCGGAATTTCGCTCGTACGCTGAGATTTTTAAAAGCGCATGTTACGTGACGAGCTGGGCTCGTCATCAGCGTGCGAGGAGGCTACGCCATGACGAGCCCAGCTCGTCATCAGCGTGGAAGGGGTTAATAACACACAGTAAATTAGCACAATACACGTTGAGCCCTGGGGCATACCAAACCATATATTAAGAAAGTGGTATAAGAACCACAACTTGCATTGACACAAGACCTAGAGCTTTTAGAACCGCTGGGTCCACCAGGACCCACCCAAGGTAATGAGACGGGGGACCCACGGGAGACGCGTGCAGTGTGTGAACACAGCCGTGAATCACCCTTAACTTCTATGGGGAAAGTCGCGGTTGGAATTTTAAAGATAAAGGACACTTAAAGGAGTACTTTGAGCAAACCCCTTCAGACTTAAGGGGTTCTAGAGCCAACACACACAGGAGCACCGGAGTACTCAAGTAACCTCACCCAGGGAAGCCGGGTGCATAGGTGTCTTTTGGTGTCGGGTTTCGTCGTAGTTTTCAATGGCGATCTGCTGCAAAGTGCTGCTGTCGAAGAATTGGAAAGTGTCTGGTGTGATCCAAGCCTGGATCGAAGATCAGAAGAACCTGAAAGCAGAGGGGACAGAGTCTGGGTAACTAGCCAGTGACCAGGAACACGATAGGCGGATGCCCACCGATGTCGGGTGATTTCAGGTGAAGAAGGTGAAGCTTGACTCTTCAACCACAAGGGCCAGGAGGTGTCGATGACAACCAGGATCTGGAATCGATCTGTCCCACGAAGGATGTCGAGTGCTGCGGTGTCGGTTTCCGGATTGGACCCAACAAGCCTTGGCAACGGCAACCCACGAAGAAATCAAAGAAATGCTTTGGTGTTGACCAGCAATGTCCGAGGGACTCACCACTTGGTAGGGAGTCAGGGCATGTCTGAAGCAACCAGGGAAGCCCAAGGTAAATCAGAATGGCCTTCGTGGGGACTCACCAGTTGACGGACCAGGGATCGCAAAGGAGTCTCGAGTGGAAATGCAAGAAGCAGGCTCACGGAACTCTTGTGGAGTGTAGACCCACAATCTTCGTTGCAGATGGTACTCGGGGCTTGAGCTACAAGTAACGCAAAACACAACTTGAGGAAAGATCGCGAAGTCAATGCACTAGCAAATGTACATAGTGTCCAGGGGTTTCGGTTCCACATCACTCGTGAGGGCTGCAGGTCTCCGCTTTGCTGGGGACTGGGGTCGGCCTGCGAGAAGTCTGGAAATCCTCTTTCTGGGCTGCAAATACTTCGGAGTCTGGCGGGAGCTTCCGAGATGCAGACCGACAAATGCTTCATTGGTGCCTGCTTGAGCAGGGAAGTCACTCCTTGACCCCAAAGGAGATTCTTTAGTCCTCTAGTCTTTAGTAGAGCGTCAAAGTTCCAGGATTCAGTTTCAGAGTTTCGTCCAGGTGTAATCAAAAGTCCTGTTGCCAGGGGTCCCTTACGTTTACTAAGAAAAGGGGTTGGACCTACTTTGGGGACCCACCTATGGGAGGATCTGGAAAGAAGGGTGGCTACACCATTTCCTTTGTCCAGTTTTGCGCCAGAGCAGGGGCTGGTAGCCCCTGCAACCGGTTTGAACTGGGCTATGCACAGGGACACCAAATGTGCCCCCAGTGCTGACTTCAAAGCACTCTCAGAGTGCACCCACCCAGCCCCAATACACTAAAGCCTGTCTGGGAGGTGGTTACACCTCCCTGTGACAGGAAACCTATTGTCCAGGCCTCCCCTGCGGATTTTCAGTCAGCAGCAGGAGGCCAGACTCGTGTCTGTGGCTGCAGCATCCATTTTGTGATGCCAGGGCTCTTTTAAACTATTACCGGTTGGACCAGTGTGTACATGTGTCTCCCTCTAGAAGGGTGGAATTCTACCCCCTCCGCCAGGACTGTCGGGGGGAGGATTCCAAAGTGTTTGACAGCTCATGCATGGGCACCCTCTCACACAAAACCAAGCACTATGCCTTCAGGATTGTTAAGGCCTGCCATAGAAGTGACTGATAGGCTTATTTGTGTCAGTGATTGAAGGTGGATATAGGTAACCTATATCTTAGTAAGGGGTGCATGCACCACCTTACCCAGGCTGCGGTAGCAGTCCTGTGGTGTCATTTGGATGGCTTCCCAGGGGGTGCATAATACATGCTGCAGCCCCGGGTAGGCCTATGGGGTACCTATGCCCTGAGTACCTGGTGTACCATATACTAGGGACTCACAAGGGTACCCAAGTAACCAAACTGAAGTGTACCTAATGTACAGGCAATTAATTTAGAGAGGAAGCAGCTAGGCTGGGGTCCTGAATAGCAGGGCCCCATCCAGACTTAAGTCGGAAAACAGTGAAACACCAGCAAAACCATAGTAAGCAGATCCTACTCTCCTACAATAATATTCTCTGTCTTCCATTTCTTCTTCAAAGTCTAGGGCACATTTTTTATCTAAATGCGATGGACTATAAGCAGTTTGTGAGGCATATTCAGTAGCATCCTCTTCCTGGTCTGAGTGTAAAATATGTGCTGGGGGTAAAGTTGACACCTTACATGGTGAAAAGACAGACTCCTTCAAAAATGTTGTTAACAGTATTACCATTGTGGGTTCATCGCCGACGGAGGCGCAGGAGATATGCAAGTCATCCTCGTCAATGGCCTTGATGTGAATACTCTTGTTGTCGCTGTCATCGTTGACGGCCTTGTGGTCGACAAAAGTAGTTTTTAGAATTTCTTTCTGTTTACCAATGGTTGATCCTCTTTGGAGTGCTTAGATGAGTGTCTTCCTTGTTTAGAATTGGAGGAGGTGACTGCAAGTGCTGTACCAAATAAATCAAGTTAAGGAAACTGTAAAAGTCTCCTCGTCTGCACTGCTTTCGTGGTGGTGCTTGGAGGGAGACTTTTCAGAGGGTTCATTCAGGGAACCTTTCTCTGAAAGGGGGGAATCTATCTTAGAAGGAGGGAAATTCTCTTGGCCCATAAGAAGTAATGTCAAACTCCTTTCTCTGTCCCTAAGAGTCTTAGCTGTAAAGATCTTAAATATGCCATACATTGATATTTTATAATTAGGCTAAAGGGCAATTAATAGAGTATGAGGGTAATCAGTGTAAATCTTCTTATGTCCACAAGATAAACAAGGTTTGAAAACAGATTTCATCTCTCTGTGAGCCACCGTGACAGTTAGAGGTAGTTGGCTGTCAGATAGAATGATTTTCCTAGCCCAGAAAAGACAGATTCTCCCCTAAAAACAACTCACAGTACTTCAGAGATGAAGAGAGGGTTAGTTCAAATCCAGGGCAGATCACGTTTAGTACCAATTATGGGTTAACTGAATGGTTTGAGCAGAACTCTGTCAGGGCACTCCCTCACACATGATGTGCGGTGGAAATCTGAGCTATGATGGCCACTAGGGGGATTAAGAGAGCTTAAGCTTTCACCTCATTAGCTGACGTTGGGTTATTTCAACCCAACCTACTAAATAGAAAATGCTGTTTCAGGCCTAATGCCATTTTAACACTGCATGCTGCTATTTTAATGTACTAGAGACTACCTGCCCGGCGAATGATTCAAGCATGTGAATATACAAAAAATCTAATGTTGGAGAAATATCATGTTTAGTGATTCTAATGAGCAGAGAACCCCCCCAACCACACACACATATTGAAAAGTGTCACACACAGACACATTTTTAAAAGTTTCATACGTTTTTGTTGGTTAAACTAGACTTCAGCAATTGTGGAGTGAGCTGGCGTTTATTGAATACTCACCATTTCTTTCTTATAACTACACTCTTCAAACTTTGCAACTTTTTCATAAGAAGGTACATCTCCACTGTTGTAAGAAAAGATGAAAACTATTAACATCCAGACACCCAATTATAGTTTAGAGTTTGCATGTGTCTAAGGCTTTACCTGTACAGTTTGAATTTAACTTGATTTTTTGGGGGATAAGGAACCCTGCATCAGGGGCTTATGCTCTTTCAAGTTCTGGCTAAGTCTTCGGTTAGAGAACACATACCTCGATAGTGTATAACAGCAATCACCAAAGACACCACCCCAAATAGAACTTGGCAGTAGGTATAGTAATCAAAGAGACATCACAACCATGATAAATCATCCATCTGACCTTTTGAACCCAGTCGTTGCACCCCTTTTAAACAAAACATCAACAGACAAAAAGATACTGGCACATTTTCAGCACTTTCCATTCTTTTTTAAATCAGCAAAATCTCTGAAAGGGCTGTTATGACGTAACTTCAAGAATATGTGGAACTGAAGCACCATCTTCGCAATCAACAGTTAGGATTTAGACCTCTGAGAAGCAGTGAGTCTGTTCAGGTCAACATTGAGAATGACTCCTTCTCATCATGGAACAATGAGGAAAAAAGCCCACATTGATCTCTCTGCTGCCTACTATATGATGGATGACTAAATCCTACCTCGTCATGCTTTAATCATATCTTCTACATGATGAGCAATGCTTCCCCTGGTTGAAGTAAGCCAAAATTGAGCTCTTCTGAGTGGGAGAAGCCCAACTCCCTTCCCTCGTCCGACCCTCTGGACTCCAAATGCCTCTATGGCTGTCCTCACCAGCAAAGTGACTGGAAATTCTTTTTGACTTCAGGCTCTAATTCACGCCATGTGTAAATAAGAAACTAAGCGTGGCAACAAGCACCCTCTCCACTCAAAAATAAAACCGGCTATCCCAATCCAATTATTGGTCATGCTGAGATCAACTCTTGTCTTGGCACACCTCGGCTAGGACAGTCTCATCTACACAGTATGTCCAAATAAACCCATTGACAAGTTAAAAAAGTTACAAAACAAGCAGCTTGAAAATGCTTGAACCTTGCAAACTAGATCACATTAAACCAGCCCAAACAATTACTCCACTGTCACCAGGTGGACGCAACTATCAATTGCAACATCCGCTGTCATGTCCACAAGGAGTCCTGGGCTTCGGCCCAGAATACCTCCATCAATGCACAATCGACCAGCTGAAACAAAGAGACAAAAACTTGGAGGCTGAGGGTGCCAGACTGTGTTACCGCTTGAGTCCAAACGGGAGAAGTAAAACAGAACTATTCAAGCCTGTTTATAACTTAACTTCAAGAAGAACAGGGCAGCAAATTAAGAACATCAAATATACGCCCCCAACCTGATCAGACTTTGACCTCCCTATCTTACTCAAAGAAGACTTTCCTCCAAAGATGTGCAGCGCTGAGTAAGCAGCAATTAAATAATTGTCTTTATTTTATGCTTTACTTGTCTAGCCTTTGATCTGCATTCTCTACTTACTCATCTTTAAACATTTGTGATTCATGTTGCTGTTCCCTTTCTATGCTTTTTGTCACTCTTTTCTAACTGTGCACATAGTTGATTGTGAAGTGAAAAATGTGGCAGAAAATTCTTCAACAATCTGTTGATTTTGTGATATTTATTCCAGAGTGTGCGATGGATCTTCAGCACCATATAAGATACACTGTGATCAATGGCCCACCCAGACATTTGCTGGAGCATGAAAGCAGTACTCTTCTGGCCCTAAAAAGGTGGATATAGTCATGGCATCCATTGGGGAATCAAACAAGGCTTTGAAATCCAATATTGGCATGGTGGCTATAGACCTCAATCTCCTCTGGACTGACCAGCACACTCTCTGATAAAGTTACTGACACTGAAACTGCTGACCTCAGTGGAGTTAAACGGACAATAACGGCAAAGACTTGATTCTTAAGTGGCCATGCAATGTGTGATCAATGGGCAGTGAAACACCATGCAACTGTGACTGAACTCAAGAGATGCAGCCTGAACAGAAAATGTAACAGACTGTGAACCCAAACCACACACAAACCAAAGAAGGAACAGGCCTTGGCCTAATGCAAGGAGAAGATTGCGCAGGTTGAGTCTTGGCACGCCAGAGCGCAAACAATGCTGCTCCCTCTTCTGGGCCAGGAACCGTGAAGCATGAATCTTCATCAGATAATAAAGTCATTGGCCCCTCAGACATCCATGGACATCTTTACATTCCTTTGAAGTTCCACGCAAACGTAACAAATGCGAACTCAAGGACTACTTTTTTAAAAGGTATTAATTGTGTTTCAGTAAACAAAAACATATTATTTTGCCATGGACGTGATCATACACTGTGGTATGGCCATCAGAATAGCAACAGCTACACATACATATTGAAAATCACCGGCATTGTGGTTTCAGCGATGAGCCATGTACAGTTCATGAATCTTTAGTGTTAACAATTACATAATTGTTGAATAAGGAAGGAGAAAGCAAAAGTAAACTACAACACAACTAACCCTCCACCCCCCAACAGCATCCACCCTGTTAGTTCCACATCCACAATTAAATCAACATAACACAATGAGATTGTGAGTTGTTCCTCTACACTAGATGTCACAGGTGTCAAAATACAACACTGGTAATGCGTAGTAGTGGCATGTCAAAGGGAAGGGATCTGACGGTGCATGCCCCAACACACATCAGGATCAGACAATATCCTCTTCTTGGGATTTAAATTGTTTCAATGGCATCTCATACCATAGCTATGTGCTGTTTACGCAGCCCATGGTATTCCTCCCTCTGTAATGATTGACTCTCAGTGGAACCCCAGCATCAAACCTCCTCACGCCAACCCGACATGAGGGGTGCAGTGGGTGACGTCCAACCGCGTGTTATCTGTTGCTTAGTGAGAAGAATCGCTGCGTCAACAAAGCGGGATTCAGTCCTGGAGGTTGTAGGCCTAGGGTGTAGTCCTAAAAGACAATGTTCTGCTGTGTCCCAGTGTATGCACCCCGTAAGTGACATGAGTGATTCCCTGATGTCCGCCAATTAGGAAAGTAGTGTGTGCGCCTGGCCACATAATATGTAGTCGGTTCTCGTCCTCGGTTCAGCATCTTGGGCAAGAAGATGAGGCTGTAGGGAAAAGTCCATGCAATTTAGATGGTGTTAGATATGCCCCATGCAATAATGATAGCTGGGTGAATTTGAAAAGTGTGTTGCGGGGTACATTCTGGAGTATTCTAGAAGAAACCCCCATTCTTTGTCATGGAATTCATGATTAATGTCTGTTTCCCATTGGGCCCTTAGCGGGATCAGTGAAGTATGTAAATGGGAGCACAGTCATTTTTAGAGTCACTTAACTAGGGGCTTGATTTAGATCTCGGCGAATGGGTTAATCCATCACAATGGTGATGGATAAGCTGTCCGCCGAAATATAAATCCCATTATATCCTATGGGATTTACATTTTGGTGGATGGGATATCTGTCACCGTTGAACGGCCTGTACTAGTGCGTGTGTGTCAGGTTCGAGCCCAATGGTGACCGGTGCCTCCGGACATAACATAAAATATTGCCATGTGTGAGAAAGAGGGCATCCGGAAGCTTGTGAAATTGCATAAAATCCTTGATGGGGCACCAGAATCCCATCCCCGAACAGGTAGCCCACACTGGTAATCCCCACTATTTCCCATGATATTAGTCTAGTACACGTGAGAGTTCCCACTGGAGTGGGTAGGTCACATAGAGGGATACTTGGGGCATAATGAGTAGGGGTACATGTGTAACGAAGCACATTCTTGCTGTATGTCCTCGCGTTATGCAGGAGTCACCAGGTGGATGGGGATGGGCTTGGGGAGACGTGTAACCCCGGGTAGCTGCAGTCTATATACACTGCCATTAGCACAGTATATGTTGTGAATAGCCAGTTTCGGGTAAGTGTATCCCCGCCAGCCAGTAAGAGAGCCATTGTAGCTGAGCGGCAAAGCAATAAGACCTGAAGTCCGCTTCCTCTGTTGGCAGATGTAGTTTAAGGAGGCTATCAGGCCATCAAACTGAGCTCCAAATAAGGTCAAGTAGTAGGGAGTCCAACATCTTAAAAACTGGCTAAGAGACAATTATCGGTAGGTTTCCAGAATAATATACTTTGGGCAGCAGCACCATTTTTGAAAGAGCCAATCAGCCACCACAGAAAGGGGCAATGTGACTCAAAACTTTACCTGAGCTCTTAGTGCTGAAATGGCCTTAAGCAGATAGGTCCATGGGCGATCTGCAGACCTGAATGCCCAGATATTGAAATGTGTGATGTGCAACCTGTATGAACCGTGCAACCAGGCAGATCGTGTCTTGAGGCATATTGTCTCGGAAGGAAAATACGTGTAATTTGGCATGATTAACTTGAAGACCTGATAGGGCTCCAAATGAGTGGAGTACAGTAGAGACTGGTGTAAGGTCCAAACCCAGGTCCCAAGTGTAAATGATCATGTCACTGGATTAAGGCCCTCATGGGATACCCCAGTCTGCTGCCTCCTCTCTGAGTTTTTGCGCTAGGGGTTCCACTGCTAAAGCAAATAATAGGGGTGGCAGTGGACTACCTTGATGTGTTCCTCGGGATATTGGATATTAAGTGGAGATGTGCATTCATGTTTTGGGTCTCGCTGTCAGGCTGGTATAGAGTAGCCTAACCCAATTGATGACAATGGGAGGGATGTTGAGTTTTCGCAAGACCGAAAACATATACTCTCAAACCAGGGAATTAAACGCCTGTTGGAGGTCTGATGAGAGGCAACTAGAGTTGGGAAATGGATTGGGTGTTATCTCTATTACCTGGAATAGATGTCTGATGTTTAAAGAGGTGCGCCTACGTGGGACATAGCCACATTGGTCAATGAAAATTAGGTCAGGGAGTAAAGGGAGCAGCCATTGCCCACCACTTTACTAAGGATTTTATACTCTGAAGTTAAAAGAGAGAGCGTTCTTTAAGAGGAAAGATCCTTCAAAGCCTGGCCTGGGCTTAAGCGGGGAAGTGACTAGGGCCTGACTGGGAGTTGGCTGCAGCACCCCTGCCTCCAGGGATGCCGTATACAGTTTCTTTAGACGTGGGGCCAAATAGGAGGCGAAGGTTGAGTAAAATTCAATGGGGAACCCATCTATGCCCGATATGTGTTATTATGCACCATCTCCCCAATTGCCTGGCGTAATTCACCTGGTGCCACAGGGGCCTCCAGTGCCATTCGCAACATTGCTGAGTTCTGCGGGAGTCTCAAGCTACACAGGAAAGTGTCTCTCTTTGCAGAGGGTGGAGTGGACGTAGCACTATACAGCACAGTGTAATAAGAGCAAAACGCCTTGTTTATTTCCAATTGTGTGGTGCATTTGTACCTTGGAGGGTGCTGTGATGGATAGGGTCGGAGTAGGGGACATTGGTGCTGTATATTACGGGCAAGTAACGTCCCCACCCTATCACCTTCGGAGTGTAACTGTCACGCCTGCCAGTCTCTCGGAGAACGCACGATACAAATGAGACCAATCCAAGATGGCCTCACTTCATTGCGCATGCGCGAGGAGACCGAGCAGGAGTCAAAGCCCGACCTGCCCGAGACTCAGCGCTTCGCGCTCTAGTTTCTCGCTGTCCTTACAGCGGGTCACTTTCGCCTCGCCCCTTGTTTGTTTCTTTGATTCTGATCTCCGGTCGCGGCTGCTTGTTTCGGAGCCGTACTATCTGCCTTGTTTCCTGAATCACTAGAGAATAGCTTTTTACTCGCTGTACAGAAGCTCTAATTTTCTGTTGTCCGTCTCACGCCATACCAGTTTAGTGGCGTGTACTCAGTCTTCCGAGTCTATCCCTGATTGTCCCTTTGTTCGTGCAGGCAGCTCTCTCTCGCTACTCCCCCAAGGCTTACCTGACCCGCGCTGCTGCTTAGTTTGTCTTTTGACTGGATTTGTTTCCCGTCGGACGACTGGCCGAGTGGAGGCGTTGGTGTAGATGCTCACAGGGGCATTGTGGGAGTTGTGGTCCGTCGAGCAATCCCTCCGTGTTATCCTTGTCCCATTTACCATTAATTTTGCTGTTCTCTGGACTCATTTGGATGCTGGCATTCGTCACAGTGCATGGGGCTCAAAGACCTGGTAAAGCGCTTGTAGCGCCCTTTATTTTTACATAGTGTTCCCCGTTGAATGCAGCTAATATTCTTGTCTGTCTGCACTGTATTTTCAGTTGAGCTACTTCTGGAATCTAATCCTTTCCATATTCATCACACAGCTCATGCGATAGCCAATACAGGGTAAGACACCATTGATCTAGGTTACAATTTACTTAGATACTTCAGTTCCCAGGGGTAATCTTTCTTATTTACACCAGACATTCCGTGGCTCTCCAGGCACATTGAATACATCTATGATTCCAGAAAAACTCCCCTTGATACCCTATGCACAGCCAGGTAAAGGTTGTTTAGGTATTGGAATTAATTGAATGTGTCTTGACTGTTGCTGTATTAATGTAACCATTCCTTGCAGGGCCTACTTCCATGCAGAGGGAGAAGCGTCCACGAAGTCCAGTGTCTCTTCCCCTACTTTCCTTGTTTTGTTCCCTCCTTTCCCTCCATATCACCCTCGCGTTCTAGTGTTTGATAGATGCAAGAGGTGTAGGGGGGAAGAGCTGGGCTATTCATCGGTTCCTGGCACTCCTGCGGAAACTGCTCTCGAATCCTTACAGTAACCTCTGTACATATGTGTTATAGACTGTAATTCTCCGCCGCTCCAATAATTCTGAGGGAAGTATCTTAGCTTCCTGTAAGTCTTCCAAGAATGTAGGATTGTGTGCTGTTTCATGTATAAGGAGTCCCAGCTGTGTTTCTGTGTGTTGTAATTCATGGAGTATTGAATGGCTGGCACATGTTGCAGTGGCTATAGACACACCCCTAATCACCACCTTAAACGCTTCCAACTCTATAAGTGGCGTGGATGGCGTGCCCTAGTTATCAGTAAAGTAAGCGTCAATTGTGGTGCCCAGGGTATCTCCAAAGAATATATCATTAGGAGTGTTGGTTGCATCTGCAATGTGGGTATCGGTGTAGGGTCGCACCTCCATGTCATTACTATTTCAAGCAGGTTTTGGTATAAAAAGGTATCGTCCAGATAGGTTGCATTGGAGAACTTCTCCACTGTATGGGGTGGGAAAAGAATGTGATCCAAACGGGCACGGAAGCCATGTGGGGGGGAATAGAAGGAATATTCCAGCATGCCCCTCGTGTGGTCCCTCCATATATCTACCAGGGACTAGTTGGAAATCCAATGAGAGGGGGCCTTGACTTGCCTAATAGACTCAGTATTTGGTAAGGGAGGGTGTGAATGGTCAAGGCTAATATCTAGAACCACATTAAAATCACCCCCTAAAGGCCAAAGAAGATGTGACCATTCTGCTAGGATTGAGGCTATACATTGCAAAAAGACTTCTTGCTCAGTATTTGGTGCATATATACTGCCCAGAACAAGCATCTTGCCATTCAACAGCCCAAGGACAAAGACATAGGGCACATTGATGTCAATTTTGGTGGCCTGTGCTTCAAATGGGCCACCTGCCCTCAATCAGATAGCCCCGTGGGGGGGGCATATCCTGAATACATAGTGGCAAACAATTGACCCCCTCAATTTAGTATGAGGTTTAATAGCTTCAGGGGCGGTGAGATGGTCTCCTGTAGGTAAACTAAATTTGCCTTCCGGCAATGGAGCTGTGCTAGGATTCAGTGTTGCTTATGAATGGACCCCAAACCCCTGACATTCCAGTCGTGCAGTGTTGCAAAACAGTCCACATATCAAAAGACAGTCAAGTCATTGGGGACACTCGTCCCATGTTCAGTTACATGGCAGACATAGGAACATACATGGAAATACAAAGAACATTTCCCCAATTCCAAGTCCAGCGCAAAATAATCGTTCAACCAAACTAAAGCTAACAACAAACCCATCACAACAAAATAATACAACGTGCAATCAGTTTGGGAGGGGGCCAACAATAGCACCAGTCGGGGCGATTGTTATAATGCCCATATCTTACAATGACAGCAGTAATGACAGACACATTGGTTGTATGACACTATTTGAAGAAAAAGAATATTGAGAAACACAGATATCGCCCAAAAAAATTCGAAATAATTAGTTTTGGAGCTCTACATTTAAACAGTAAATGCACAAGTATGGATGACAAAAATGGAAAATACAATAATATGATAAACAAAAATAAAGAAATAACAAATATCTTTTACACATTGAAACTAGGGAAACATACCAACAATTACAAAAAACAAAATATCGAACGGAAAATCAACATAATTCGTAAAAAAACGCACAATGTACATTTAATTTATAAATACCAAAACAATAATTAACGTTTACCATGTAGGTGTTAAAATAAAAAAATAAACTTGTTTCCACTGAACCACTCAAATGAAACATAAAAACAGTAAAACAATTAAAGTGATATGCTATTCCAATTAAAAAACTGTTTAAAAATGCCACAAAAATGCAAAACAAAATGCTTCCTTAAAATAATTACAGCAGGATAGCAGCACTCAGATGGATTGCAAACCTACAAAAGATTACTGCACCATATATACTACATAGTCAGTTTAACAATAAATACAAGTTAAAAAATAACTAAAACTATGTTGAAATAGAAAATACTTAAAATTATGGTACATGTTTATTTCTTCACATTAAAGAAAAGGTGCATACTCAAGAAAGAAAAGTAAAAATGCTACAAGAATGAAAATAAATACATTGTCACTGATTTACTGAAAATTCAAAGAAGACCACTTTGAAAGTAAGTATAGTTATCAAAGTGGAAAACTAAAATTAAACTAAAACAAAGCTTTAACATATTTAGAAAATAAAATAAAATGTACAAACCCATAATTAAATTTATATTAAAAACATCACACAACTATCAAATCTCGCCTCTCACCAGACTGCAACAAAAGAAAACTCTCAAAAACAATACTAAACAGGCCAGCAAAGCAAACAGCTACAACTAAAACAAAGTAAAGATAGCATACAGTTCATAAATAAAAATGCGCAGCTGCAATATAAAAATGTTAAAAGAAATATAACATCAAATGTTGTTTTTAATAAAATAAAATAATATATTTTTAGACTCTAAAACCCTCAGATAATATGTTGGAAACAGCAAAATATATCAAACCACAAGAAAGGATCCTGTTGGGGCGTGGCTTGGGCGCCGATGGCGATGGTCGCCTGAGAGCTCGGCTCCGGGACTGAGCCCGTGATTATCCTGTAATTCGGAGGCTGCGGGGCACCCCAACCCCCGCATTCTGTTGAACGGCCCGACGGAGACCTGCCGGGGCCCTTGGCGCAGTCCGAACGAGTGGTGACCCGGCGGAAAATCGAAGTTTGTGGAACTGCGGAGTGCGACCCAACATGGCGCCCGGACCTCATTGTCCCCTTGGCCGGATCCATTAGACTGGAGGAGCATCACTAGCAGCGGCGCACCCCCTGCTCTTCCGTCTCCCAGTGATGTGAGGGTCTGGACATCGGTCTGATCGGACTCTTTCAATGGGGATCGCACTTGGATGGGCAGATTCCCTCACTATAGTGGATCCCGCACGCAGACGCCTGGAGATCCCGACAGTACCCACTCCCTACACCGCACTTGACTACTTTTTCCTGGCAGACCCACTTCCATGGGAGGCGCAACCCTTTGGCGCCGCAAATCCTCCGGTGGAGTTGGTGGCCCTCACTCCGAGACCTTATCAGCCGTACGGGCCTGCCCGACCTGGCGACGATTGTCTCCGCCTCCTCCTCGGTGCCCTCAGACGACGTGGTGGTGGCGCGAGCCGAAGCTGAGAAGGTCCAACAGGCCCTGGAGACGGGGATCTCCGGCACTAGACCTGAGGCCCAGCAACCGGGAGAGTCATAGCCGGCGCCTGCACTCGGGGGCGCCTGCTCCTGGACCCGCACTGTGTGCTCCCGGCGACATGGGGAAACCTAGGGGAGCCAAGGGGACTACCCCAGCCGCCTCAGACTCGGAGACCCAGGACAAAGAGGAACGTGTGGACCCGGAGAGTTCTGGTGGTGCACCAATGCAGCAGCAATTTGACCGCGTCTTGGAGGCGATTGTGACCACGCGCTCGGCCCTCCAGCAGGACATTGCCCAGGTAGCGACGAGCCTAGGCCTCCTTAGAGCGGATCACGGCAAACTTTCGGACAGGGTCAAGGAAGTGGAGAGCTCGGTGAAAACCTTGGAGCCGGCGCAGCGAACCTTGGCCGCGACTATGAAGGATGCACTATCCCGGATTACGGCCCTGGAGCAGAGAGCGGAGGATGCGGAAGGCCGTAACAGGCGGAACAACATTCGTGTGGTGGGCCTGCCGGAAAAGATTGAGGATGGCGACATGGTGGCGTACTTGGAAACCTGGCTCCGAGACACGGTGGCCCCGGAGGGTCTATCCTCCTTCTACACCCTGGAGCGTGCCCATAGAGTCCCAGCGAGGCCACCGCAACAGGGACGTGCCCCGCGACCGGTGGTGGCACGGTTATTGCACTTTCGAGACAGAGACCTCATCCTCAATGCCGCCAGACATAATGGTCCATTCAAAGTGGCGAACAGCCAGGTGAACATCTTCCCGGATTACACCTATGAAACTCAACGCAGACGGTTTTCCTTCCTGGCGGTCAAGCGCGAGCTCCGGAGCGAGGGCATCCAATACTCACTCCTATTTCCTGCGAGGCTCCGCATAATTGTCGATGACAAGACTCAATTCTTTGATACCCCGGAGGATGTCTGTAACTGGCTTGAACTCTATAGAGCAGGAAAAGATGGCTTCGGCTCCTCATCTCAGCAGGCGGCGGAGCCGGAGCAGAGACGGCGGTCCAAAAGGATTCGGAGTCGCCGTGGCCGCTCAGGCGGACCTTCAACTACGGAGACATCAACGGAGCGGAAGGGAGTGCTAGAGGTGTTATCTGCGCTGTCTGGCTCACGGGACGATGCCATTGAGGAGGAAGCGGACCCTGGTGACGAGGGGGTACCAACGGACTCCGAGGAATCGGTGGCTGATAGCGTCCATACGCCGGTGATCACACCGAAATCGGTGGAGGACCTTCTGGATGGACAGGGTTAACGGGGTGAGCTACTTCATTTTGGGTGGGGGCCCGGCACGGGGGTGGCGGGTGCCGACAATTGATGCTGACTCCCGGGGAAGGGGGGGGGGAGGTGCCTTGGTTTTGCCCCGAGGGTTTTTGGCACTGTATTGGGCTTGCCTTCGTCCTGGTGGCCTGAGCATCGAGGGCCCACTGCCACCGCCCAGCCCGCACCTGGCCCTTAAGGCCTTCCTACGGTGGCGACTGCAGGATTAGTAGGGGACAGTGGGTTTTTGGAGGGTATGGTTTGGATGGGAACTAGATGGTGCTATTTGGGTCCTGTTTTGGGGAGGGTGGATGGGGGTTTGGTTCGTACTTGGGTTGTTGAGTTTTGGTTGGGGAAAATGGCCGCCATCAGTGCTGGGTTGATTGATGCCTTTTCTTTGTTGGGACCCGGATGGGGAGACTTTGCGAGAACGATATGGGACAATGGCTGATGTTGCTAATCTGAAATGTATTACTTGGAACGTGCGGGGGCTTCATACCATGTCTAGGCGGCACAAAGTCCACGCTTATTTAGTGCGTAGGGGGGTACAAATGGCGCTGCTACAGGAGACCCATCTGAACAAGGCGGAAGGGGCGGCGCTACAGCGTAGATGGAGGGGGCAGGTCTTTTGCACTTCGTACTCCGCGTATGCCAGAGGGGCGCTGATTTGGGTTAGAGCTGGGGTTCCCTTCCAGGTCACGAAAACAGTGGTAGATCCGGAGGGGCGATATGTGGCCATTTCGGGCACTTTGGGAGGGAGGGACCTAAACGTTTGCTGCGTGTACGCTCCCAATATAGACCAGACTGCCTTCCTTTCCAGGTTATCGGGCTCGTTGGCCCACTTCTTCTCCGGGCCCCTCCTGCTCGGTGGAGATTTCAACTCAATAGTGGATGTGGACACTGACCGCTCGCATCCACCCCTCCCTGATTCTCCGGTTCGCCGCATGGCTAAGGGTCGTAGGGACTGGCAGACTCACTGGGGTCTAACGGATATCTGGAGGGCGCAGCACCCCACAACTAGGGACTATTCCTACTTCTCGAGCCTCCATGAGTTACACGTTAGACTGGACGGATTTCTTGGCTCGCCTGAACTAGTTTCGGCGGCGGTCCGGTCTGAATATTTGACCAGGACCATATCAGATCATAACCCCCTCCTGCTGGACCTTCGTTGGTTTCCCGGGGTGCCTGCGGTGCCCACCTGGAAGTTACGGCCCGAGATCCTTGAGGACAGTGTTTTCAGAGCGGACCTAGGCGATAAGATCTCGGAGTACTTTGCGTCCAACGGAGGCACCGCGAGCTCGAGAGCGCTAGAG
Organism: Lissotriton vulgaris; assembly: GCF_964263255.1. Classification (NCBI taxonomy): domain Eukaryota; kingdom Metazoa; phylum Chordata; class Amphibia; order Caudata; family Salamandridae; genus Lissotriton; species Lissotriton vulgaris. The sequence continues at coordinate 818,324,332 of NC_141696.1, read as the reverse complement.
TGGGACGCTTTTAAGGTGGTGGTGAGGGGATACTGTATTTCTAAAAAGGTCGGCATGAGGCGACTTATCCTCGCCGACCTAGATACAGCGGACCGGAAACTCCGCGAGTTGGAACTCCGCCGCCCCGGGCGCCCTGAATTACAGGAACGCACAGCGGAGGCGAAGGAGGCGGTAGCGGCGGAGGTCGAAAGGCTGCGCTGTTTTGACTACAAGGCCTATACGGTTCGGTCCCTTGCAGAGGGGGATAGGTCGAGCGCGTTGCTGGCATGGCTAGCCAACCCTACGCGCCAGTCCTCATTGACGACGTCCATGCGCATGGCAGACGGGACTGTAGTACACACTCAACCTGAGATTCTGAGCTGCTACCTACAATACTACGAACGTTTGTACCGCAGTCGCTCTGTCCGAGACCCTGACCTGCTTGATAATTATCTACGGCCTCTGGAGCTCCGAACAGTGGAGCAGGACGTGGCGAAAGCCCTGGGGTCCGACATAGAACTGGGAGAGATCCGTAGCGCCATTAAAAAGATGGCGAGGAATAAGACCCCGGGCCTGGACGGCCTTCCTGTGGAGTTCTATGCAGCTTATGCTGATCTCCTAGCCCCTAGGTTATTAATAGTATACAGAGAGGCGAAGAGGCTTGGGCGACTCCCGGGCTCGCTGTGCGAGGCCTTGGTGGTTCCCCTCCTCAAGCCCGGAAGGGACTCATCCGATCCGGGGTCTTACCGTCCCTTATCAATGTTGACGGTTGACTATAAAATACTGAGCAGCATCTTGGCTTCGAGGCTGCTGGGGCACATGAGCTCCCTGGTACATGAGGACCAAGCTGGATTTATCCCCAGGCGTAACACGACCATGAACATTCGCAGGTTGTTCCGCTTGCTAGGAGAACCGCTCGTGGACGCCCCGTGCCCGGTTGTCTTATCGGTAGACTTAGAGAAGGCTTTTGACAGCCTGGAGTGGGACTACCTTTGCACTGTGCTACGGAGGTTCGGCCTAGGCGAGGGTTTCATCAGATGGACCACGGTCCTGTATGCCTCTGCATCGGCCAGTGTTCGGGCGGGCCCGCTAATTTCCTCACAATATCAGGTGGAGAGGGGCACGAGGCAGGGATGTTCGTTGTCCCCGCTTCTCTTTGCGCTGGCGGTGGAGCCACTCGCGCTGCATCTCCGGTCGGGAGCCCATTATACTGGCCTGTGGACTCCTTCGGGCCCGCACTACATTTCGCTGTATGCAGACGACCTGCTGCTCTTCCTCGAGGACCCGTTCGCTGCCTTGCATGGAGCTGCGACGGCGCTCACGGAGTTTGGGGAGGTCTCGGGCCTCCGGGTGAATTGGACTAAGACCTGTCTTTTCCCGGTTCGCAAAGGCACCCCTAGCCCTGCTCTCAGTAGGGAGATTAGATGGGAACCCGACTGCTTTAAATACCTGGGGGTGTACGTCTATCATGAACCATCTGACCTTCTGGATGGGAACATAGCCCGCGGCACTCGAGCACTTCGGGGCAGTATGGACTTCTGGGCCACGCTCCCGCTCTCGGTGGCAGGGCGGATCGCTTTGCTCAAAATGGTGGCGCTTCCCCGGTTGCTGTATTATTTCCGGACGCTACCGATCTGGATCCCACCGGCCACGTTTCGACTATTACGATCAATGATAGTCAGATTCCTCTGGGGCTCGGGCCGCCGACGGGTGGCCCTCAAGACCCTGATGAGGCCGAAGGCTGAGGGTGGGATGGCGGTGCCGGACTTTGAAAAGTATTATTTAGCGGCGCAGCTCCAGACCTTCACCCAGGAGATCGCCCGGGAATTCCGGGGCCCAGAAGACAGAAGGGGTACGGGTATGGCCAGGCATGTTCTCTCCTTCATAGCGCTGCGACAACGTTTGGCATTACAGGACTTGTCGCTTGAGGAGCGGACCGTTCGCCTGTGTTGGAACCGAGCTCACGCCCGGGGCCACCTGAGGATACCGTATGCGCCCGAAATACCTTTGGGGATGCTGACGGCTTTGCCCCATGGCGGCGATTGGTCACGGTTGGCGAACTGGGAGGACGCAGGCATACAGCTGATAGGTGACCTCTACGAGGACGGGGCGCTCTTGCCCTTTCAGGAGCTCATTGGTCGCTTCGAGATTCCTCGCGGCGACTTTCTGTTGCACTCGGCCCTAGTCCGAGCGATCCAGGCGCACTGGAAGCACGGGCAGGAGGAACCCCCTTTATCTCCGGTGTGCCAATACGTAATGATGTCTGCGGGCCCGGTGAAGGCGGTCACTTGCCTCTACGGCAGACTGATCAATGAGGGGCTGGCTCCCCTCACTACTCTGAGAACCCGTTGGGAGGAGGACATTGGCAAGGAGATCCCGGAGACGACCTGGTCCCAACTGGTGCGGCGAGCCTGGAAGGGCACACGCCACGCCCGCTTTCAATTGGTCCACTACTACGTGCTCCATAGAGCATATCTGACCCCGGTGAAAATCAGGCGATATTTTGCTACGAGTTCGGCGGACTGCCCCAGGTGCCCGGCCCAGGAGGCGGACCTTCTCCACATGTTGTGGGCCTGCCCGGGATTGTCCTCCTATTGGGTAGAAGTGGGGAAGACCCTGGAGGAGGTGACGGGGAGATCCTTATCGTTTGACGCGGCGGTGGGACTCCTGCACTGGTTCCCTCATACCCCCAAGAACAAAATAACTAGCAAGTTCATCGATTTGGGGCTGCTCCTTGCTAAACGAGAGGTGACCAGGAACTGGAAGGCACGAGCTGGTCCGACAGGAAGCCGGTGGCACAGCGAACTTTTGAAGTGGGCAGCGGGGGAGAGCACACTGAGATACCAGCTAGCTTGGAGGCAGCGTAATGAGAAGGCACAGGAGGCAGCGCTAGAGTGGGAGACATTAGTGCAGGCCCTCAGGGATTATTGCGCCCCCAGCGACTCTAAAAGTGAGGAAGCAGCTCGCCCCAAGTCCCGATAGCACTTTTCAGCTCTGTTGCTTTCCCCATGGGTCCTCTCGCAGATCCTGCTGCGGTTGTTACCGTGCACTGATGGCGGGGTTGTGTGGGGTTTATTTTGGTTCATAGCGTTTTGAGGGTGGGGCTTTCTTTCTGGGTTTTATAGGCTTGTTTGGAAAAGCAGATGACGGACAGTGGATCATCCGGACCAGCTTCGCCTTCCTGCTGAGCCCCCATTGAATTTCGCCGCCCGACCCCAGGGTTGTGGGCTGAATGGCTGTGTACGAGAACTACTGCTGGGGGACGGAGGGTTGTATTTCATTGATTTTGCTTGTTCTATAATGCTGGTCGATTATGTAACGATTTACTGATTCCTGCAATAAAAATATATTTAAAAAAAAAAAAAAAAAGAAAGGATCCTGTTAATAAATTACATATCATATACTTATAGTAAGGAGAGCATCACCAGTGATAAACACACTGGAAATGAACCAAATATTACACAGACGCCTGGTATGACAAGGTTACGATTAAAAGGAAATTGTTGAAAGTGTATGCTACCAATAACAATTTACTAACCTTAATACTATGTAACACATGGATGATGGATGGCACTTACGTGCCCCCAGCATTCAGTCTAATTTACACAATGCATGCTTTTATCACTTTAACCATATCGTATGGCAGCACCTACAAAAATCCACCCTGAGCATAGAATATGCAACTAACCAAATATTTTAACATGAAATCAAAAAAGCAAATAGCTTTAGCATACATGCCTGTAACAGAGGTCACTGAACATTAAGGTATGCTAATTGAATCCCCTTATTACCTACAAGATGAAACCAAACTAGCTCCACTAATGTATTATTTTGTGGATACTTGGGTTGGTCATGTGCACTGATCAGGCCACAGACGTCATATCCCAAGTATCATGTTCCATGGTGGAATATCTATGACAACACCACACAGCTAGGAGATGATATGTGACGATGTCCGACCGCATCTGACGATCGTATCTACCCAGAATAGCCAGAGAATTTTCTTCACAAACAGTTTTACCTGACATTATCGAAAATCTCTTTTCCAATATTGTCAAGGCGCCTACCCTCTCTGTCGGGTGGAGTAGATACTGGAGTGAAAGGGCTTTTTGACTGGCGTTGTGTAACCTGGGTAATTACTGAGCCCGGTTTCGGATGTCATATGAGACAAGCAAGCGAGTCTTCAGGCGCTTTAAATTTTTTGCCAATTCTGGGAAGAACTGCCATGATGGTTGCTGACATCTTCATAATTTTTACTCCTTCTTCCCAAATATAATGCAAAATAAGGATTGCAATTAGCATCTTTCTGGACGGTTCTTTAAAGTCGTACAGAAAACAATCCGACTGCTTGACAGTGATCGGGAGCACAAAACGCTTGACCGCGCTTTCCATGAGTATGTGAAACCCACCTATGTCCTCTGACAGATAATCCACCGGTTGCGGTGCTGGGGGTAAAGGTGGTGGTATAAATAATCGCTCCATTTGTTGGCCAGTGATTGGTTGTCTGGAATCTCACATTTCTCCCTATCTCCATTATCATCTGTAGATGATGGGTCATCTTGAGGAGGCAGGGCAATGTGGGCCTTTGGGGTCATCGTCAGAGTAGGTGGAGGCAGTATAGGGACTGGTGACATAGGTGCAGGAGTCAGTGCACCTGTAGGTGACGGTTGCACTCTGGCTGACGTTTGGAAGCACTTGCAGTAGTCCTAGAGCATGCTTTGTAAATGCTGGACAAAGGCAGCAGGAACTTGAACCATACCCTGCGGTGTTGAAGGAGGAGCAAAGTAGTAATACTGCTGTACATATTGTTGCCCTTGATAAAGGGGTATGTAATAATCCCCTTCATCTTTGTCATCTTGATATTTTACATGCAACTCAGAAGGACTATGAGCTGCACCAAAAAGGCCCCTGATCATCTTCATCTGATTCTTCAACATCTAGCAACTGGCTTGGAGGTAATGGTGGCACCTTGCTAGGCGATGAAAACTCTGGACAACCACTATCTGGTGTTGATAACAGTCCCATTGACAGAGTCGTCGATGGTAGCGGCAACGGTGTGGTTAAAATCAGCAGTTTCCTAGGCTTTGCTTTCAACGACGACAAAGAAAACTTTTTAGTCAGCTGCATCATCAACGGTTGCGCCAAAGTCGACACGGTTGTTGAAGGTGTTGGTACAGTTCCCCTTGATGTAACTGTTGTCGTCGAAGAGGCAGTTGCCGTCAACAAGGTGGTGGTCGTTGTCGACATGGTGGTCTTCGTCGGTGTGGTGGTCATCGACGGGACGGTGATAGTCGACGTGGTGATGTTAGATGCTAAGGCAGCTGTCGTGGATATTTTCATTTTCACTGCCGTCGACGATGATTTCAACGGCGTGCCGTCGTCAAATATGTTTTTCCAGTCAGTTTGCGCTTTCCCATGACTAGTTCAGAGGAGGATATGTCAGGCTTTAATGGCAAGGTTACAGATGAAGTAGTATGTTCACCTTTAAGGTCTGAAGAAGCCCTTTCTCTCTTTTCTTCATGAGAGGAGACTTTTGTAGACCCATGGTGGGTCTTTTTAAAGGTTTTTCTGTGCCCCTGAGGCCACCCATGGGGCGACCTCTCTCAATTTTTTTATTTTTGTGAGGTAACAGAACACTCACTATCTTCCTCCTCAGAAACAAGGGCAGTTTTGGCTTTAAGTTTCTGAAGCCAAATCAAAAGTCTTCCCTCTATACTTTGCGATTTTTAGTAGAAAAGGTCCTGCAGATTTTACAGCCTTTCACTAGGTGGGTGGGATGAAGGCAGTAGTTACTCTCTTTGTGAGTATCTTCCAAGTGCAGCCTCTTCTTTCCGCAGGTCACACAAGGTCTAAAGAGTCCTCTCTTTATGAGTTCTGACATGCTGGGACAAAACTGAAGTAATCTGGAATAACCTAATCAGAAGAACTGAGCAGAGCTCATGGAGACTCCCTCTCACACGACATGCAGTGATAATCTTAAGGAAGATGCCTCTGCTAGGAGTGCTCTATAGGGCGCTGTCATCTGATTGGCTGGAGCTTGGTCCTTTTTAAATGAAGTGGATAAGATATTACATTTTAATGTCTTTTCTCATGGTAAGCTATGTTAATTACCGCTACTGCTTTAGAAAATCCTGTGAGACTCCTACCTCGTTGACAGGGACGATTCAAGCACGGGAATCTATGAAAGAAACTCCAACATGGAGAAACCATGCTATTTATAATGATTGAACTGTGAACAGTTTTGAGTTAACTTATGTGTTTGCTTTTCCTCCAGTATTTTGACAATGTTTTTACTTTTTAAAAGTAATACTTTACGAATAAGCATTTGCAAAGCCAGTAGCTAGGCACTCTCATTATAAAGGTGAGATGTTTTGTTTTGCCAATGCTTGTTACAGAAAGAGTCCCAGTAACCATTTGAGTAAGGCTCACACTCCATGTAGCTTACATACATACAAATCAGGTCAGGCAAGGAAAATGCAGAGAGTGGCGAAAGAAAAAATGAGAGATGGCTATTGATAAAAGCAGATAACAAGGACAGTAATTTCTTTCTTTGTTAAGAGCAATATACCAATCCCACCCTGAGCACCACTGCCTATGGTTGACCACAGTCTACAAAAGCTTATGTTGCTATGGGTGTCATGCTTCCTCTGACCCTCATTCACAGCAAGCAAGATCAAGAGGGATAAATGACTATGGTCATTGTTCATCACCTGAGGCTCGCGGCATCAGCAGTGAAGTGGGCAGCATGCCGATATATCCCATCATCAGCATCTTCATGTACACTTGTGCTAACTGACAGAACTTATATGAAACTCATTTACTGTAGGCAAAATAATATGGTAGTATAGGAGAGTCAATCTTAAAATGGACCAAAAATGTAATGTAAATATAATAATATATCATTAAGAAGCCAGCACACCCCTGCTACAATTGTAGGAAACCAAAAGCTAACAAGTAATTCTGTATGAATTACAATGGATAATTCCATTCACTATTAGTCTCAATGTAAAACGATCAGCATTTTGTCGTATTTCTCAAAAGTATTTCCCTCTTGATCCAAAATTATGTCTGTGGAGCGTCAAAAATGGAGAGATATTTTCCTAACAAATATAGCTAAAGAAAAATAAAGTTTCATTGCAATGTAAATATAATTAGTTACGTTTAATAACCTGCATTTAGAGAAAAGAGAAGTACGAGTTACTTACCTTCAGTTACAATGTATCAGGTAGAGACGATTCTAGCAGCAGATTCCTTAACGTAGAATTATCCCCAGGCATGAGACAGGATCCGGAAAACGTTTCTGTCACAGCATCCCAGTGCGCCACGGACTCTGCCCTGAAGTCATCCGCGTACGTGACGTCAGCGAGGATACATAAGTCCCACCCCAGCGCGCCTACATCAGTTTTTTTCTGAGAACTTTTCTGCGCCACACGCGGAGCCATCACAAACAAAACTGTGAGAATACTGGAACAGTGTGCGAAAACCCAGCTAAACAGAAGGGAAAGAAACGAATGGCGAGGAACAGCACCATCCAGAATAGTGCCAGGTACTAAGGCACCAAGTCACGGAATGAAAGAACAGAGCGCAGCTACTGAAAGTAAGCCTGTAGACAAATACAACAGCCTCCCCGGGGGCAGGAAGCATATGAAAGAATGCGCAACAGATGAAGTAGTCTGCAACCACCGCCCAGAACAAAGAAAGGTTCCAGGGCCAGAACGGAAGAGCAACGACAATTCACCCCCAGACAACACCAGCAGGAAGAATCTCCTAAAAGAACTGAGGGTTGAGATCCAGCCAAGGACCTCAACCCCAAGGACTGCGAGAGTCAGAAGTGCAAGCCACACAAGGAAGCAGAGCACAAGCGAACCCCACATTGGAGACCAAGGTGCAGGAGCGCAGAGGTAACCAGAAATTCATCACCCAATCACCAAACGGAAGGAATGGAGCAACAACAAGGCGAGCATCCCCCTAGGGAGGGAGTAAGAAAAGGGCACTTGCAGAGGACAGCCGCCCTGAGGCAGGCGAGCACAGAAGACCGAGAAGGGTCCTCGCAGAAATGGGGAGGAAGGGCGGTTCATGAAGGAATCTGCTTCTAGAATCATCTCTACCAGATACATCGTTACCAAAGGTAAGTGACTCGTACATCTGATAGAGACTACTAGCCGCACATTCCTTAACGTAGAATAGATACCCTAGACATACCCAGAGGGGAGGAGGGTCTGCGAGAGGACCCCCTCAGCCTGGAAGAATAGAGGGCCCGCAGGGGATGAGGCATAGGGATAGGTAGAACGCCAGTCCCCCTCCAGGCAGAAGAGGACCTCACCAGCTTAGAAGAACACAGAGACCCACAGGGGATGTGTTAAGGAGAGGAGATGAGAGGGGCGGCCCAACCCCCACCAAGCAAGAAAGCAAGACAAGACGAAGGGAGGAAGTACACCCCAAGCCCTGTCAAGGCACCAGGACCCAGACGGGAAGTCCAGAGGAATAGACAACGGCAGAGGAATACAGAGGAAGAAGAATCAACCCAAAACTCCAAGGAGAAGAGGCAGAACGGAGGCAAAGCCCTCCACTGGAACACATACGCAGTGAAAAGGACGGTTAAACCTGACACAGCCTGAAATTAACGGGCAAGGCAGGAATGACGCCTCAGGCAACAACGCAGACATGGGAAGAAAGGCGTAGTCTCGAAAAGCCCCAGCGAAAACAAAGGTAGGAGCACAAGGACCCACGTCAAGGTCCCCGGTCGAAGACCAGCAGAGCAAGCAGTGCAGCTGACTGCAGACAAGCGCAAGAGCCAAGCGCCAGACCACATCGAGCTCCAAACAAGGGCAAGGCCCAGGGAAATCCCAAACGACCCCAAGAAGGGGACCGTTGCAGACAGAAACTAGCCCACCAAAAAAGTGGGACCAGCCGGAAGTTAAGAGGAGGAACAAGTAGGACAGACCCAGCCATCAACACAGGAAATCATCCCCCCTGGAACACCAGACAGAGGACCAGGCCGAAACGGCGGATAGGAGGGTGAAACACTGCAGCACAACGCCGAAGATGGCATACCAAGCCAGTCAATCTATACATCAGATTCCTAGAAAAACAGAACTGCAGCAGCGCCAGCTACGCCAAGGTAATGATCAAGAAACCGCACCAGCGGAATACAACGACACCAGGAAAGGCAAGAACCCGCAAAGGAGAGTCCACACCTTCCCAGTGAAAGACAGAGCTATGCAATAGCTACAAATACCCCACATGGGGTATGACACGTCCCAAGAAAATATGGGAACTACTCCTAGGGAAGGAATCCCGCATCAGAGAAACTATAAACCCGTGGCAGAAACCACAGAAGGCTTAGTAAGCAGCCAAAAAGTATACTCTTGCAAAAAATGGGGGGCTGAACCAGCAGCCAACTTAAGAAGCGGACCAACCAAGGGACCCCGAGGGCACAGCAACCCTCACAGAAAGTGTAACAGTCACTTCAACACCAGATTCCAGGAGCAGGTGGGATAACACCTCACATCAAGTCCCAGAGGATCAAGAAACCAGTCTACGGAGGAGGAGGAGGACGGAAACCCACAAGAAGACACTGGATCAACGTCGATCGGCGCTGGAGTCGGCAGCTGACTGCAGACAAGCACAAGCCCGTCTGCGCCCGTCCGCGCCACGACGGGCCCAGGGGCCAGGACCCCTGCTCAACACCATATCTACCCCTGTGAGACACTTCTAGCTTTAAGAACTGATGATGAGGTGCTAGATAGCACCACGCTAGCCAGGCTACGAGAAGAATCACTACTGAGGGGAGTGAAAGGACCAACATTGGCTCAGAAACAGTCCCATACGTATACGATCCAGGGTCTAAAAGTAGCTGTGCTCAATACACGATCTTTGCAAAAGCACCATCTTGAAGTGTTCTCTCTCCTCCTTGACAGGGATATTGACATCTTAGCCCTTACAGAAACCTGGCTGGGGGCATCATCTACCCCTGATATTCTGGCTGCATTACCGCTAGAATGTGATGCGCTGTGGTATAACCGACCCAGGGATTTCAGAGGTGGGGGAGTTGCAATCTTATTTAAAAAGACTCTTATGGTGACCTAAATTGTCGCAGAAAACTGTGACAGCGCAGAGCTTCTGGGAATAAAAATCTCCCTGAAATCCTCCTGCATTATGTTGCTAGTAGTGTATCACCCACCTAAAGGCTCCCCAGATTTTAATGAAGCCTTTCTGGAGTTTTTAACAGATCTTGAATCAAGATATAAACATCTCCTGATGATAGGGGATTTGAACTATCACTGGGATAAGTCACCCAGAGACTCTGTAGAGGCAGGGTTCGAAATCAACCTGTCCTCTCTCGACTTGTCACAACTGGTCACAGGCCCTACTCATGTTAAGGGCCACACTCTTGACCTGATTTGGTCTTCTATGCCTCGGGTGGAGATAACCGATATTAGCCCTTGTGTTTGGTCAGACCATTCCCTGATTAAATGTTGGGTCCCGTGTGACTGCTTACCTTTACTGTCAGATCCTCTATGGAGGAAGGTTAGATCTTGGAAGAAGGTGGAGGCTGAATCTCTGGTCTCGACGCTTCTCTCTACTCCATCCCCAAATATGAGTGAGGGTAACCTAGACCAACAAAGTACAGCATTAATGTCTTGGCTTCAGGTTGTAATTGACACTCTAACCCCTGAACGGATAGAGAGGACCAGAGCAAAAGGGAAAGAAGCCCCTTGGTTCAATGACTCTCTTAGGGAGAGAAATAACAAGCTCTGCGCCAAGCAGAGAGAAGGTGGAGACTCAACTATAGCCTTGCGGAGTCTGACACCTACAAGGCTCTCCTGTCTAAATATAAGGTGGATATCCTACTTAGGAAGGGAGCTTTTTATGAGGACAGAATTGGCCGAGCCGGGAATAAGCAAAAGGAGATTTTCTCCATCCTGAAGGAACTCATGCAGATGGAGGGTAAAGTCCAAATAAACGATTGTCCGGACTGTGATACCTTCCAGAAGTTTTTTTTCCAGAAAGTCCAGGATATCATCATGGACATTACTAGAACCCCGGCTGACCTCAGGGGACTAGATCCATCTAATCCCCAGGACTTGGCCTGGAACCTGAACAGTATTCCACGCCTTGATGAAGGTAGTCTGGCAGCAATTGCTCACCAGATCAAATCAGGCTCCAGAATGGACCCTTGTCCTCCGAGAATATTCCAAATGGCCTTGCCAGGCTTGGAAAGGCAGCTGCTGGATCTACTAAATGAGTCACTAGAATCAGGGTACCCGCCAGTGAATCTGAAGGAAGCCAGGGTTATCCCCCTCCTGAAAAAAGCAGGAGCGGACACTAAGGCTTTAAAAAACTACAGGCCCATTTCCCAACTCCCTTTCCTAGCAAAGATCCTGGAAAAGCAGGTCCTGAATACTTTGGCCTGCTACTTGGAGGAACATGGACTTCTCCACTTCAGACAGGCAGGCTTTCGATCACAGCACAGCACGGAGCTGGTGATGGCCTCTGATGTTGACGATCTGAGAATCAGGGCCGATAATAAACAGCCTTGTGCCCTGATTCTCTTGGATGTGTCAGCAGCTTTCGATACGGTCAGCCATGCCATCCTGCTGAACCGTGTATCGAAATTGTGAATAACGGGGCAAGCAGTCAAATGGCTCAAATCCTTCTTAACTGGCCGGCTTCAGAGAGTGCAAATGGGAGATCAACTGTCCGCTGCTAGTTTCGTGACCTGTGGCGTACCCCAGGGATCTGCATTGTCCCCTCTGCTATTTACTATTTATTTACAACCTTTAGTGGAGGAACGTACGCATAGAAACTGTCAAGTTTTAACTATGCGGACGACACTCAATTGTTAGTCCAACTTGATAACACCAGCCAGGCGCAAGACTCAGTAAAGAATCTTCTTAGATTTACGGTTAACTGGATGGCAAACAACCTCCTGAAGGTTAACGCAGTAAAACTGAGGTGCTTGTCATCAATAAACAAGATAGCCCCTGGTGTGAGCTTTTCTGGCCCCCCGAATTAGGGGAGGTGCCAACTCCGGGAAGAGTAGTTAAAAGTTTAGGACTAAAAATTGATGCAGATCTGTCCATGGCCCCTCAAGTTTCCGCGGTGGTAGGCTCTTGTATAAGCCTACTTAGGCAACTCCGAAAACTTGTACCTGTTCGTTCTGTTCCAACACTGCAATCCATTGTGTCCGCCACAGTCATCTAACGGCTGGACTATGGTAATGTTCTCTATTTGGGTCTTCCGCAAAGCTCCTTAGGAAATTGCAGGTAGTTCAGAATGATGCGGCCAGGCGGCTCTTCTCCCTACCGAGGAGAACACAAGCAACGCCCCTTCTACAGAAGCTGCACTGGCTGCCCATCGAACATCGAGTGCAGTTCAAGTGTCTCTGTATAGCCCATAAAGTCATCTATGGAGAAGCCCCCAAATACATTAAAGACCGTCTGAGAAAGTACATCCCGGGCAGAGCCTTGCGCTCCGCCAAAGCATGCAAACTAACTCCACTGAGAGTTAATCTTAAATCTAAGGGTGGTAGAGCTTTGTCGGTCCTCCTTCTGCAAATGTGTAACAAGCTACCGGCAACCTTGCAAAGGGAGCCAGCGCTATTGTCTTTCAGAAAGGCGTTAAAGACCCACTTGTTTAAAAAGATAACATCTATACCTTAAACCGTCTGTGTGGTCGCAGGCGGTCTACCGGTGGCTGTGTGTTGTGTTCCTTTTTTTTTTAAAGCGCTTAGAGACCAGTGGTGATTTGCGCTATACAAGACTATAGTAACATAACATAACATAACACTCATGGCGCCGGCTCGACTTCTGCCACAACGTGCTCTCCAGGAGAATGGGACGGGGTCGACGCCAGAACGGCGAAGTAGCGGCGCCGAAAAGGCGCCAGCTCAGGCTCAGACGGGGCATCCGCCAGACTCAAGGTCCCAGAGTGACTCGGGAAAGCACCCCAGGTCCCGGCCTCTACCCGTGACTCCCCCAGAGCCAGGGAGGAAAGGAAATGGCGCCGACTCGACCTCTGGCGAGGCAGCCCCCTGCTCAGAGAACCGAGGGGGGCTCGGGGGCAAGTATGGAGTCCCGGCGATCTCCTGCGATGCCACAGGGAGCCCCATAGGGATTTGCGACGAGGCAGGGAACGGCAGGCGCAGAAGAGGGGAGCCCCGAATGACCGCACCTTGAAGACACCACCCTCCTATGACCTGAAGCCGAAACCTTCGCCGCCGGGGCTGGAGCCGCCGGCGACTCTGCGGAAGTCCCCGCACGAAGCAAGGGATCTGCTGACTTTTCAGGAGGTGGAGGAAGGACCAAAGAAGCCTGCAGCACCACAGCGTAGGCTGAAATTTGGGCCCTAGTTGCCCCTGCGCCAGGAAATGGCGGGTAGGAAGGCGACAAGCGGGGGCGCATGTCCCAAGGGGAGTTGGCACCCACCGCGGAAGGAGAACAAAGCCTCGGAAACAAGCTGAAAGACCTACTAGCCGGTGAGCCACGCCCTTGGGGTCGTGGCGAGAGACGATGTCACAGACAAAAACCGTCCGCTCCTTGCCTTTGAGGTAGGAGATGGACGCTGGGATGACACTGACCAGGACAGACGCGCCAACAGCAACTTCATCCAGCGCTCCCGCCGTTATTTATATGTAACAAAAGAAAATTCCAGTACTGATAAACTTAATTCAACAGTGAGATAAATCTTCCACAAACAGAAAATCAAATTCCAGAAAGGGAATGCTCAATAGTCGCAATTTTATTTTATAGAGAATTTCAACAATATTTTATAAAAGTCCTTTTTACATTTGCAAGAAAAAACATTAGGACAAAATCAGAACTGAGAGTAGACACATAAAAGTACAATCACCTGAAACGAACCATCATTCATAAATACAGTCATATCACATTCGCCACACATTCAACACATACACACTTAGCTCAAGCGTACCATATATACATTTTTTACAAGGGAAAAGAAATATATATACACAACTGGAACTGCATTAATTAAACGAAAACGTTCACAATTTTGATTAGAAGGTAATACAATACCAGGGATTTTACAATTTCAAGAAGTCTTTGCACAAATGAATGAAGGTTATTACTGTACAACAAATAATGTGAAGTCTATACAAAGGCTTGACTCTTAAATCAAAAATGGTAGACCAGTGAGGAAAAGGGGGCCTACGCGTTTCGAATCTCCTTTAGTTCTATGGAGATTCTCATCAGGGCCTCAGGCAGCTGCACAGGGAAGAAAACAGAAGAAACATATATCTTTTTTAAGAAAAACAACACAGAAGTGACAATTATGGCAGCAATTTAACACATTTGTATTTAGCAGGCTTCAAAGAGCTACAAGCAGAGTCTCCAAACAGAATCTCTAAACTCAGCGAAAACCCAGCAAGTCAACCTATTCAGAGGAACAGCCAGGCTAAGTGGTGAAAGGTGATTCGAGATTTAAACTACATAGGAGGACTGCAGGAATCTAAAGGATGGAGCTGGGATTTTTAGGCTACACCCGCAAGGATAGGCTCATTAGGCTGATAGTCAGTCCAAGAAGAACTTACCACCAATACTACTGCGAGAAAGGCTGGCGGTGGTCCGAATGGGAAAGGGGGGTGGTTACAAACAGGAGGTGAAGAGCAATCTGAAACGCAGGGAAAAGTATTTACAGTTACTGCACATTAACATATTAGTAGTGGACGTTGTGGATGTGTGCCCTGCGAGGTTCTCTTACCACTCGAAAGAGAGATGTGTCCGGGCGGCACAAAACACAGGATTGTTTTTGCCGATCTTGTAGACAACACGATGGTCGAAGGCTTTTCAGCGTTGTGTCTCTGGGATGTAAATCAGGCTCAAGGTCCTGTTGTGACCAAAAAACAACAATGGAAGTAAAGAGAGATGGGGCCAGGGGGAGAGGGAAAAACTGTATTGGCAACTGGATGGTGGCATCACCTGTCTAGCGCGAAGTTAAAACCTGTCTTAATCAGGCATTTCCACAGGTGGTGGCAGAGTCAGCACAGGTCGGTGTCAGTCGCGTGTGCTGTATAAATGAAAGCTCTCTATTCGGTAAGAGACCGCCACATACCCTTCTTGCCCCCTAGTTAGTCGGTCAAGCTATTTCAGCTAACCAACTCGCTGCCAATCCGTCTAGTTTTTAATCCGTTTGTTCTGTGTGCTTTCATTTATACAGCACACGCGACTGACACCGACCTGTGCTGACTCTGCCACCACCTGTGGAAATGCCTGATTAAGACAGGTTTTAACTTCGCTCTAGACAGGTGATGCCACCATCCAGTTGCCAATACAGTTTTTCCCTCTCCCCCCGGCCCCATCTCTCTTTACTTCCATTGTTGTTTTTTGGTCACAACAGGACCTTGAGCCTGATTTACATCCCAGAGACACAACGCTGAAAAGCCTTCGACCATCGTGTTGTCTACAAGATCGGCAAAAACAATCCTGTGTTTCGTGCCGCCCGGACACATCTCTCTTTCGAGTGGTAAGAGAACCTCGCAGGGCACACATCCACAACGTCCACTACTGATATGTTAATGTGCAGTAACTGTAAATACTTTTCCCTGCGTTTCAGATTGCTCTTCACCTCCTGTTTGTAACCACCCCCCCTTTCCCATTCGGACCACCACCAGCCTTTCTCGCAGTAGCATTGGTGGTAAGTTCTTCTTGGACTGACGATCAGCCTAATGAGCCTATCCTTGCGGGTGTAGCCTAAAAATCCCAGCTCCATCCTTTAGATTCCTACAGTCCTCCTATGTAGTTTAAATCTCGAATCACCTTTCACCACTTAGCCTGGCTGTTCCTCTGAATAGGTTGACTTGCTGGGTTTTCGCTGAGTTTAGAGATTCTGCTTGGAGACTCTGCTTGTAGCTCTTTGAAGCCTGCTAAATACAAATGTGTTAAATTGCTGCCATAATTGTCACTTCTGTGTTGTTTTTCTTAAAAAAGATATATGTTTCTTCTGTTTTCTTCCCTGTGCAGCTGCCTGAGGCCCTTATGAGAATCTCCATAGAACTAAAGGAGATTCGAAACGCGTAGGCCCCCTTTTCCTCACTGGTCTGCCATTTTTGATTTAAGAGTCAAGCCTTTGTATAGACTTCACATTATTTGTTGTACAGTAATAACCTTCATTCATTTGTGCAAAGACTTCTTGAAATTGTAAAATCCCTGGTATTGTATTACCTTTTAATCAAAATTGTGAACGTTTTCGTTTAATTAATGCAGTTCCAGTTGTGTATATATATTTCTTTTCCCTTGTAAAAAATGTATATATGGTACGCTTGAGCTAAGTGTGTATGTGTTGAATGTGTGGCGAATGTGATATGACTGTATTTCTGAATGATGGTTCGTTCCAGGTGATTGTACTTTTATGTGTCCGCTCTCAGTTCTGATTTTGTCCTAATGTTTTTTCTTGCAAATGTAAAAAGGACTTTTATAAAATATTGTTGAAATTCTCTATAAAATAAAATTGCGACTATTGAGCATTCCCTTTCTGGAATTTGATTTTCTGTTTGTGGAAGATTTATCTCACTGTTGAATTAAGTTTATCAGTACTGGCATTTTCTTTTGTTACATATGATATAGGCTCAGCCTTGCTGATTAGAGCCAACCCTATTCTGTTTTCCCGCCGTTATTTAGGCTTAAGGTGCTGGCAGGCGTTGCACTCCGACGAGTCATGGTGCTCACCCAGGCACCACATGCAAATCGGGTGAGGGTCCGTCGCTGACATGGGACGTGCACAGGAGGTGCACGTCTTGAAGCCCGAAGGCATTCGCACACTGTTCCAATAACGCCAAAGCGTGAAAAAGAAGAGAAGGCCTGAAAACAGGCCAGGACACAATCTGGATCCGCGTTGCACGCGGAAAAGAGAAAAAACGGATGCAGGCGCGCTGGGGTGGGACTTATGTATCCTCGCTGACGTCACGGATGCGGACGACGTCAGGGCGGAGTCACTTGGTGCTGTCCCCCCGGCGCACAGGGATGCTACGGCAGAAAAGTTTTCCGGATCCAGTCTCACGCCTGGGGATAATTCTACGTTAAGGAATCTGCAGCTAGTAGTCTCTATCAGATACTTAAAATATGTCAAAGAGACACATACATTTTTTAAACTAGCTACTTCAGACCCACTCGGACTATGACATAACAAGGGATGAAAACAGTGATTGGCAGAGGCTACTGGATACCTACCTGAGGAAGGTACAAACCAATGCTGAATCAGCAGATTATATTTTAGTTTTATAATGTTCTTGGTGATGAGACTTCAGCCTTAAACGAGGGATATATTCAAGATGGTGAACACCATCATAAGCAAAAGCATAAAAGTGATTCTAATTTCATTTTGAAATGTGACGGATTAAGCATAATTTGGCAATATATAGTGTAGTCCGACAGAATTCCATATTATACAAATTAAAGAACCGTTTTGCAAATTTAATCTGCAGAGCATTGTTTTCCACAATTAACAACAAAAAACTAATACCAAAAAGCAATTACCTTTTTAACTCCAAGAGGCAGCAGTATCGTGCATAGAAATTAGAGCTTTTCTTGATTTGAATTCCGTCATAATGATACCTAGAAAAGATGTAAAAATACGAATGAAAAATAGATGTATTAAAATCCCAAATATATAGCACAGATTAAGTATTTCCAGGAAATGGCGGGTGTAAAATACGTAATTTGATTATACCACCCCCCTTAGTGATCATGTGAAAAATGCTATGTAACATATTCTTATATTATAGTTTTTAAATTAATATTTGTTTTTGCAAATATTTTTTGGTTAAATGTGCCCCTTAATATAATACCAGGCATCTAAGGGAGGCAGATACGAAAAAGGGACAGAAGTGGCGGAGACATTTTCTACGTATTGCGAAGATATTTACAACTCTTCGTCAGTGAATACAGAGAAAGACTGCAGTGACTTCCTAAGAGACATTAATCTACCACAACTAACAGTAGAAGACAGATAGATGCTAGGGGGCGAACTAACAATTGACGAAATAAAGGCAGCATTCTGCGCCATACAATCAGGCAAAGCAGCGGGCCACATGGTCTCCCTGTGAAGATGTACAGATCCATGTTGAACAAGCACTTACTAGGTAAGCTGGAACAGGCAAAACAAGAGGGGATACTGCCGTCAGATCAGCGGATCGCGGTAATACCAAAAGTAGGTAAACAACCTACTGAGTGTGGGTCATATAGACCAATCTCACTGCTAAATTATAAGGTAAAGGTAAAGGTCCTGGCAAAACTCTTGTCCATGCGTCTGGCTAGTGTGATTACCTACCTTGTACACCGGGGTCGACCTGGGTTTATGCCGCATAGAAGAACTAGACTGAACCTCCGGAGGTTGTTCGGAGTCCTCTATTTAACCGAAGTAAACCCTAGTGACCAGTCGGCCATCCTGTCCCTAGACACCAGGATGGCCTTTGATTATGTGGAATGGAACTACCTCTTAACGGTCTTAGAACGGTTTGTCATGGGACCCAAATTTATAGGGTGGGTTAACAACCATTGGCCAGAGTAGGAGTCAATGCCACAGTGTCCCGGGTGTTTGCCTTGCAGAGGGGGACAAGACAAGGTTGCCCACTGTCCCCAATTCTATGTGCTTTGGCCCTGGAACTGTTGGCGGAATGGATATGTCAAGATCCATTGATCTGGGGGATACCAGTCGGGGAGGAGTGGGAAGAATGGACTTCGATATATGCGGATGATATTCTCCTGTATGTCAGGAAACCGAGACAATCGGTTGATCGATTACTACAAATATTTTGCATATACGGAGAGTTTGTAACCACAATTCTGAAGAGGGGGGACAAGGAGCTGGTTGGAAATAGGTCCTGCACCAATGCTCCTGAGGGTAAAGTAAAATACTACAAATGGTACCAGTTCCATGCGGAGTATCATGTCGCCTCTGCAGCGTGTCTGTTATCTATATTAAAATTCTTTCTTTTTTAACTATTTGAGATTCTGAGTATAGAGTGATTTGGGGCTACCAATACTTAGTAGTACTCTATTCAAGTATACCACAATGGATACAGTTTTGAAAATAATTCTTTTCTTTTGTAGTAATAACGATCCATGGGTGTGGAAGTACCCTCCACGTGGTTTCCTCTACCCATCACTGCATTGAGGTAAGAGGTATAGAAAGACTGGGACAGTTAGACTGTCCTGACGAAGACCCGTGTGACCCATTTAATCAAGGGCACGGATCAACGGTCGAAACATGTTGACCACCGCAGTATAAGGAGTAGTGTTTGTGGATCTTGACTTCCTGCCTAAACACGTACACATCTTTCACCTTAAATTTAATCCTGACCTTGGGACTCTGGAATAAAGTACTTGTAGGTACCCATGAGCCAGTTTTAACGAGCACTTTCCAACTGCACTTTAAGTCTATCACTTACCCAGTCCGAACGGACAACACTCATCGTTGTGATCACTGTACGTCACTTATATGTTGTTTGTATTTGTTGGTTTTGAGTAGTGTGTTTTTGTTTTCCCCCTCCCTATGCTCCACCCCCTGCGTGGCTACGCGGGGGCGTATTGTAAGCAGACCCGATGATGAAGCATGTCACACACATTGTGTGTGAGTGAGGGCAGTTTTTTCAAATAATTTTGTTTTTCATAGTCCTGTCTTTGCGTTACAGTGTCTGTTGTTCCCCACCCCCTTTTGGTGTGTGTATCAGTTCCTTTGAGACATGTCTTATTTGTGTACTCTGGTTCAAACCCACCGGCGGACTGGGCAGGGTGTTAGGTCTCCAGGATTCGGTTGTAGGGTGTTAACTTCCTCTCCCTACTCGACCGCTAACTGCAGAAGAAGCCTTACTCTACCTCGGGGAGGGTTTGAACCAGAGTACACGAATAAGACGAGCCTCAAACATATTCTGTTTATACAACCTCATTGGAGGTATGGTAGGAATATAGGGCATCTCCCTGATTTCTCCCTCTTTCTATCAGAATTCATGGTCCTGATGAAGCGTTCCGGGATCCATTAGGGACCCAATGCCAGCGCGAAGCATGTCGACCCCCCCTCACTTTTAACACCACAATAACACTGTTACACGGGTTGAGAGTAGTGGGAATATATGTTTTTTCCCCTCTCTATCAGCATAAAGTGCATCTCCATTACCATCAAGATTTTAGCTTAACCCAGAGTACGCTCTAATAAGTGTATTAGGGTACCAACAGGTTATTTTATCTTAACTCACACTCACCACTTGACCCACACACCCACATGAATAATTGTGGCAACTCCTAAAATATCTCCACCAGAGAGCCCTCCTATAGGGCCTGTGAGGGACTGCAGCACCACTCAAAAGGGTGTGTGAGGGCACAACACACACAGGAGTACCACTCCCCACTCTTGCACACTCATTCTTTGTTTTTTGAGACACCTATCCTGACTCGCAACCGTAATAGGCTGCCGTCTTCTCACTTTTCTCTAGGAACTGGTACCATTTGTAGTATTTTATGTAAGGAGAGTACTCAGGGTACCTAATCAACTGGGACAAATCACTGCTCTTATCCTTGGCAGGGGGAGCACCTGCGTTTACAACCAAGATTGTAGTGCCAATTGTAGAACAAGGCTTTAAATACCCAAAGGATTTATATAAAAAAGATGCCCAGGAGTTTTATTGGAAAAATCTGGGCCAGCAACTAGACAGACTCATAACGGACACGAAACATTGGCAAAACTTGCCTCTAACAATGATGGGCCGAGTGGTGCTGTTCAAAATGATGGCACTCCCCCGACTACTATTCACAATGAAAACACACCATACAAGCCGCCCCTCCTTCTTTCAAAGGGTAGATTTGGAACTGCAAGCTTTATTGTGGTGCGGTTCTGCACTGCAGATAGCATTGCGCAAACTCCAGAGAGGTACTTATGAAGGAGGGTTAGTGGTGCCTACATCCCTTGCTACTACTGGGCAGCCCAATTAGTCACGCTAAATGGGTGGATGTTCGGAGAGAGGACCGAATCAGCATATAGGGTGGGCAGATTGGCCATGGGTACGAAGGGACCCCAAGCGATACTATACACCAGGGTAGCAAAGATTAATCTACCAACACACACCGGGACAGTGATAAAGGCATTGCATACATCAACAAAATACCTGGGCTGGGAAGGCAAACTCACAGGTATGACAACCCTCTGGGATGGTGATCCTTTGAAAGGAGTAAGCGACCTGGGGGACTTCATCAAGTCGGAGCTGCTGGGCCTGGAGACCCTGAGGGATGTGTGGAAACAATGTGCATACATCACATTCACAACCCTACAAACGTAATATGATATGGGGAATAGGGAATAGCTAAGATACATCCAGTTAGGGCATGCCCTGCGAAAAACTTATCTGCAAAAGGGAGACTCTGGAAAAATCCTCTCCTTTAGAAGATAGAATACTGACTGAACAGCTACAGGAAAAAAACGTTTCCTTGCTGTATAAGAAGATAATCAATAACGCCCAGACAAACTAGGCACACTGAGGAGTACCTGGGAAGGAGATGTGGGCCCGATGGAGGAGGAGGAATGGACAGAGGTATTACAAGGCCCGAGAGAGGTGGCAATATGAGCAAGGTTCTGAATAAGACAACAAAAAATTCTCCATAGAGTGTTTTACCCCAGATCAGTGCTGTACCGAATGGGAAGTATTGAAGACACACGTTGCCAAAGAGGGTGTGGGTCGGAAGGGACCGTTTATCATTTCTTATGGGAATGCCCAATGCTAAAGACATATTGGCAAAAAGTTGGAGAGATGATGGCAGCAGTTGTGGGGACAGGGGTACTGATAGAGCCAAATTGGTTCCTAATATTGACCGTGGGAGAAGAGGACTGTCCGAGACATGTAAGACAGTGGTTGTCATTTGCAGCTGTGGTTGTGATACAGAATATTGCAAGAAAATGGGGGGCAACTGCCATTCCGACATTAGAAGAATGGAAAAAGGATCTAAATTGGTGTTGGCAGGAAGAACACACAGTATATAAGAGCAGAGGGTGTCCAAGGAAATGGAAGAAGATATGGGGGGCCTGGCAGTTTACTGCATATCGTAATGGTCATAATTACCTGTCATCGTTGTAGTAAATAATAATGTGTGGCTGATTCCTAACAAAGTATATAGACAACAGAGAAAATAGCAACACAAAATAACTGTTCCTATATGCACTGCCCATTGATTAAGTACAATTAAAAAGAGTTTAAAAAAAAGAAATATATATATATAGAAAGCGCACCCTTGGGGGTAAGACAAGTAGCGCACTACAGATCCCAAAAGGCTATAGTGATGGCCACGCCCATTGGGGCAGGAACTATTTAAGTACAATGCGCAAACTAGAAGCACTTTCCTGTTTTTGATAACCACGCTGCTGAAGAAGGGAATCTCACTCCTGAAGCGCGTCCGTTTTATTTCATTGGAGTGCACTACGGACTGTGAGCCTGCTGGCAAGCTGTTAATTAAATCAAATGTAAGCAGATGTGATTCGTGTGGCCTCGTCTCGAATTGGGTTTCTGATTGAGTTTGGATATATATACATATATATATATATATATATATATATATATATATATATATATATATATATATGACACGAACTCCGTTATGCCCCGAACACAGCTCCAGAACACCAACGAAACCGGACCCAAATGGAAAATTTGCAAAGTATATTTATTTCATCCTCGTGCAGAACAAACACGCCGCCATGACGCGTTTCGGGACCACAGCCCCTTGATCACATGACATGGTCCGGCATTTCACCATTGAATTTAAAGTGCAAGTGCATCATCAGCTGACCCCTCAGCCTGATGAGGAAGCAGGGTTGTGAGACAGTCAGCTCTTGGTGCAGAGGGTTGTCGTAGGCGCTGTTGTGAGGTCTTGCCGTTGCTGGTGCTTCTCAGCTGCCAGTGAGGTTTTTAAGCCTTGCCACAACGGTGATTCTCCACTTGTGTGTGCAAACGAAAGCCTGATAGAGAAAAAGCTATTCTTAGAGCCCTGTGGAAGTCCTCCCATGTGGATTGGGACAAAACATGTTGCCTGTGTCTTTTGGTTCTGCGCAGACACTGGAGAGAGGCTGCGAGGGTCCGAGGGAGCGAGGAGGAGACACTCCGATGATACTGCAGAGACCCACGCACAATGAGCCCTTCAGGAGGCTGCACGGACCTGCCGGTGCTGTCTCTGCCTTCACTGACAGTTTAAACCGTTTTCATCTCGTTTTGATTCGTTCTAATTCTTTTTAAGTCGTATCAAATCGGGTTTATCAACTCTCCCCTGACCAGCATCCTATATAGACCATTAACCCAATTTTGTATATAGATTTTTATATAAAAATTTTTAGAATACCTTTTGTAACAAATTTTATCTAAACACGGTTAATATTTATAGCAAAATTGATAAATGGGATTCTTCTTCGCTGTATGTATAGGATTGCGTATATATACACATGAATAATTTGTGTGCCCCACATGGCAAACAACACCAAGGCTTTTAGTGATCATTTAATGAACTGGCACTTGTCACTTTATCCGCACTGTTTTCGTGTTTTGATTATCAGAATGCAGCAATGATTAGTAATATGCCTGTTGCACTTTGTTTAAAGATTGCACCATGTGTTTGTAGAGTACTGTCACTTTGAATGTTGAAAAAAATGCTAACTGTGCTGACGTCAGGCAAAGGTATAAAGTACTGTGTCAATGAAGAAACAAACGGTTTGACGAAGATAGTGGCTTCGATCGAAACACATTACCTATACAGCAAATAATAAAACCGTTTTCAAGTGATCCTGAGCATCCCGATAGAAAAACATGCTACAGCACTTTTAAACTATTTTGAATTAAAAATGTAATTCATGGAGAGGCGTGGCTAGCGGCTGAGAGTGATGGCCGAAGCTTAAGCGAGCTCTGCCTTGGCCGTGGCGAAACATCCTGTTACAGCCTGCAGACCTGGAATGATTTGCGCCGAATTGCCCGACTAGTTTGCTGGCTCCTCCAGGACGGCTCCGGTGAAGTGCCTGCGGGGACGGTACCCCCAAGGGCGGTGATCGAAGACCTGGATGGTCCGGGAGCCGAGGTGCACAAGATGGCGCCCGGCATGCTGACTAGAGCGAAGACAAGGACTGCTCCTTGCGCCCCCCCCCCCTCCGCCCGGCTGAAGGCTCCTTATAGCCCGGACCCCTGGGCGCAGCGGTGAAGCGGTGGGAAGATGCCGGGATCGGCCCTCCCCAGTTTCCGACTCCGGTGCGAGTGAAGGTGTCGGCCCAAAGGAGGGGCAGAAATCGAGGCCCCGGCTTTGGGGCCTAGCTACAGCCGACGGCCGTTATTGTGGTGGTGGCGCGGTCCCGACCCCATCGGCAGACGGCCTGATGACTGGGGGCCTGGCGCGACATTGACTGGTGAGCCGCGATAATATAGGTGCCCCCCACGGCTCATGAAGAGCTGTGAACTGCCGACGTGTTCTTCAATGGCCCTGACGAGGTGCACTCTTCCCAAGGCTGTGCACCCGCCTCTACATGAACTAACCTTGCTCTTTGAGGTAGGGTCTCTCTGCTGCATCCTTCCCGGAGGTGGGGGCCAGATTCATACTGTACCCAGGACAATTGCGGCAACTGAGGGCCTCAGCGGGTCTAATGAGGGAAAGATAATATCTCCACTTCCACCCAGAAGAGGCCTGATGTAGACGGGGCACTCTCGGACACATCTCTTGATCCCGGCACTACCCAGGGTCGTCCCCTAGTCCTACTGCACCCGGGGTGGAGTGCTGCCCCGTGGAACTTGACGCAGGCTTGCAACCTGCACTGTGGTGCCCGTGTGAATCTGCATGCTGCTGAAGCCGCTTTGGGGGATCGGCTGCTGCTGGTGAGTGCGGCTCGGCTCCAGGGAGCGGCGGAGCCGGCGGCGAGTTCCCCAATGGCCTGCTGGAAGTAAATCCAGGCCTCCCAGGGGATTTCAAGACATAGTGAAAGATACAAAAGCGTCAACGTTATTGCCCCTGTGCACGTCTCCGGCTTGCCCCCCATGACGACGAGAAAAATGGCGACGGGGGGGCAGAGGTTCAAAAAGTACCGGTCATGCGCAACTGTCTAAATTCGTATGGAACAAAAGCGGAGACAAAAGCGACTCAACGAGAGCGGACAAGGATGGCTCAGAAACGTCATCCCCCCGGCTAAGGAACCTACGCTGCATGATGTTCTGGCGGCCATAGGGGGAATGCGCACCTCCAGGGACTCAGTCACGGTGGAAGTTTCCTTACTCCGTGCTGACTTTAAGCAGATGAATGAGAAAGTGAAGGAGCTGAAAGTGGTGACGGCGGGGCTACAGGAAGACACTTCCGAACTGCAACGTCAAATGTCCGACATGGAAAAAAAGCAGACTCGAATGGCGCAGCAGTTGGATGACTAGGAAGGGAGGGCCTGACGAAATAACATAAGAATACTAGGTGTTCCGGAAAAAACAGAAGGGCCAACTTCGGACCTCTATGTGGAAGAACTGATCACGAAACATCTAAAGCCCAAGGCGCTCTCTGCTTACTTTTCCATAGAACGAGCTCATAGGGTGCCAAGCGGGCGACCCAAGCCTGGGGCTCCGCCACGGCCCCTGATTGCCAGAGTTTGTAATTTTTAGGACAGGGACAGTACCTTACAAGCCTCCAGAACGGACCCTCCGCTTACGATCGATAACTATGAGATATCCTTTTTCCCTGACTTTACCGCACGGGTCCAGGCACAAAGACGAAGTTTCCAAGCAGTTAAGCAAGAACTCCGCAGCAGAGATATCAAGTATGCGATGCTCTTTCCAGCAAAATTGAGAGTTGAATAGGACGGTAAACCATGGTTTTTCGACTCACCTGATGTAACCTGGGAGTGGCGGGAGGGATGGACGAAGGTCAGCGACACGAATGGCAATGCGGAACGGAGGAACGGTGGAAGGCCTGACCAGACGGCGACGGAGGCCACGCTGGGGACAAGTGGCCTGACCGAGCAGGGCTGAGGGACATCCGCGGCCTATTGATGGACTGGTCCTTGTGGACATTCGCAAGTAATGGGCGGGGGTGCAGGGAGGGGGGCCAGTGAAAGAGTGTGTATACGAAGGTGCACAGGTTTGAAGATTCCGGGTATGTAACGTGAATGATTTGCAATTTGTCTAGACATGTCATGATAATCTTTTAGGGTTCTATCCCTGACTGAAGGCTGTACCTTATTGCAGACAATATAGACTGCCATGGGGTGTGGGGCTCGCTTCACCTCTGCGTATTTAGCATGGTTGGGGGGGGGGCAGGCACTCTGCCATGTTGGGGGGTGGGTAGTTTGAGATCCACAGGCAGGGGAGCAGGGAGGGGGCGGAGGGGAGTAAGAGGTATGTTCCAGGGGAAGGGAGGAGTGGTGGTACTGTTTCCTATGACAATATACTGATTATGAATACAGTGGCAATGGGGTGGGAAGGGTTGCTGAGTTTAGTTCCTAGTTCAAGTTTTGGGCTGCATTTCAAGGTTCTGTCTGAGATTGGTTCACAGGGCTGTCTTAATTATGAAGGAAGAAGCGGAATTGGTGGGCACTGCGGCAGATGTTAGCGCCCCCCTGCTGTCCCCAGTGTCTCCTATGACCTTACTTACTTGGAACGTGCACAGGCTGGGGGATAAAATTAAACGGGGATTGGTATTGCAGTATGTACGCTGCACAGCCCCGGCAATGGTATTGCTTCAGGAGACACATCTGGTAGGTTCAACCTGTAAAGCTATGGACCGCTGGGGGTACACAATGGTAGTGCAGTTTTCAACGGGCTCCAGAGGGGTGGGTATAATAATACGCAAACGCTTCCCTCTAATTGTTCAACAGGTCTGGAAAGATACACAGGGACAATTTGCTGCTGTCTCATGCATGTGGGAGGGGAGGAAATTTAATGTGGTGACTGTATATGTTCCGCCAGCCCTTCATGCTGTAGCGCTTCCCGCCCTTAGTACATTTTTATTGAAACTGTCAGGAGAGCTCATAATAGAGGGCGATTTTAATGCAGTTCTAAATGATGAGCTGGACCGCCACCCAATCAGGAAGCCAGGGACAGGTAAGTCCCGACTGGCTGGTTTTTTAAATGCACTGGGCCTCACGGATGGGTGGAGGTACAAGCATCCTGGGGACCATGGGTACACTTTTTATTCGGGGGTTCACAATAGTCTTTCCGGAATTGATTATTTTTTCCTCTCCGCTGACAGTCTTCCCCACTTGACGGAGACAATGATCGGCCCCCGAGGCATTTCCGATCACTCCCCGGTCTCCATGACCTATACCTCCTATGTTAAAGCCCGGAGACGTATCTTTCCAATTTCCCCCGGCTATTTACAGAATCCCAAGATTAGAAAAGAGTTGATTACGGTTACAAAGCACTACTTCCAAGAAAATACAGCATCGGTACAATCACCAGGTGTCCTGTGGGAGGCGTACAAGACAGTGCTAAGAGGACAAGCTATAGCCTCAATATTGGGTCACAGGCGGGCGGCAAATGACGACCTACAAGCGCTCGAAGCCGACCTGGCCGAGCTACAGTCGCAACACGAGAATGACCCCACTGAGGAGACCGCGCAACAACTGCGCCTCAAACAATCTGAATTCACTGAATATCAGCGAGAGCGGGTCAGACAGCGGCTCCAACGCACGCAGAACACTATTTATGAGGTAGGGGACAAGGCAGGGAAACTCATGGCCTGGCTGGATAGGAAGGAAAGGGCCCAGAGGACGATAGCCCGACTTCACACACCAGAGGGCGTAGTGGTCACCACTCCAATGGACATTGTAGACGCTATTATGAAAAAGTCTATACCCCCACCTCACACTTATCCACAGAAGAGGCGCAAACCTATATCAACGATATAAAAATGCCTTCCTTGTCAGAGGACGAGGCCTCGCTTTTGGAATCTGACTTCACAAAGGACCAGGTCCTTGCTGCGGTTCATTCCCTACAATCGGGTAAAGCTCTGGGACCCAATGGAATCCCATTAGAATTTTATAAGTGCGTATCTGATCTAACGGTTAATTGCTATACCGAAACCTAGCAAACCCCGGACATGTGCACATCATATCGTCCAATCTCCTTATTGAATGCGGAAGCAAAAATACTGGCAAAAATGATAGCCCACCGACTGACCCGACATCTGATGAATGAATGAAACTTATATAGCGCACGACTTACCCTGGGGCATCTCCGCGCTTGCTTAGGGAACCCGTCCTGGTATTCCCCTGTGAGATAACCCTGGCAGGGTATCCACAAGGTGAAAGCCAGGCATCCCACCGCGAGGGGCCGTTGTGGAGATTAAGCAAGCTATTGCCCAGAGTCGCAGAGTGTGAACCCGTGAGTCGAGAAGGCACCGGAGCGAGCATTATCAAGTCCGTGGAATTTTTGAGCCCAAGACCCGCCGAGGCGGGGAATTGAACCCTGGTCCAGGGCCGAACTCAAGCTCCAGGTCTGCCGCCTCTAACCCCTGAACCACACTTCTCCACATCTGGAGACGCTGATTCACCCAGACCAATCAGGGTTTATGCCGAACAGAAATACTGCTCTTAATTTGCGACGGGTCCATGCGGTGATGGCACAGATACCGAGTCTTCCGGAACCGGCGGTGATCCTCTCCCTGGATGCCCAACTGGCATTCGGCATGGTTGAATGGCCTTATCTATTTGCAGTTCTTCGGCATCTTGGCTTCGGACCCAAATTTTGTGCGTGGGTGAAGCTCCTTTACACTAAGCCTCTAGCGCATGTAGTGTTTAACGCCCATATTTCCAGGGCTTTCCAACTTGGTCCAGGCACGCGTCAGGGGTGCCCTCTGTCGCCCCTGCTTTTTGCCCTAATCCTTGAGCCGTTGGCAGCGTGGATCCGGTGGGACCCCATGATTAAAGGACTCAGCTGGACCGAGACGTGGGTGGACCGCATATCACTATATGCTGATGATATCCTTCTATATTTGACCTTGCCCAGGCGCTCGATTATAGTGCTCCTTAACATCTGTGACATCTTTGGGCGGGCTCCGGGGTATCCTATCAACTGGTCCAAGTCTGTTTTATTTGTCCTTACAGGCCCTCCACCGCAGCCTCCGGCTGACTGTCAATTGGTGGTCACTGACAGACCCTTTAAATATCTGGGGGTCTGTTTGACGCTGTGACCGGCGGGGTAGGGAAAGGCAGGAGACGTGTCTTGGTGATGTTCAAACCAGGTTTTATTTGGTTAAACGGTCTGTGCAAGTTTTCCTGGATGTGGCTGTTCTCGGTGAACGGCTTCTTTCACGCCGACACTTTCGGAGTAGGCCTTCCTCTCGTCTTTGGGTCGGGCTCCTCCTCCTCCTTCTCTCTTCGGGCTCCGTGGTGACTCAGGCTCCGCCGAAGGGGGAGACACAAGAGAGGGAGTATCAGGTACCGGCGTGTACAATTAGACAGAATCAGGGAAAGGGGGTGAGGACAACATTAGTGCTCTTAGTGCTCGGGGAAGTTGTAGTGCAGTGCAGGACGTGTACCAGGGAATTATACTATGGGCTACGGGACACCTCTACCCTTGTACCAAACCCAACCCGCTATCCGGTCACGCACCTCGGTTAGCCATGCCCCTCCAGGGGAGCGGCTGGGCGATACGTGTATCCGTTGGCCTCCTGGCTCCGTTGACCCCTCGGCTCTCCTCTGGATTCCTGCCCCGCGGCGTTCGGGAGTCTTCTCTGCTGTTGGGGTGTCCTCCGTCCAATACTCCGTCCCGGTTCTCGCCTTCTCCTCCGATGTTGCTCTCGCCTCTTCAAAAGCTCCTCCTGCCTCCTCCTCGAATACCGCTCTCGCCTCCTCCTCCACGCTCTTGCTCCACGCCGCTCCTCTCCACTCGCTGACCGCTCCTCCGGTGTAAAGACACACCTGGTCCTGCGGGCGGTCATCTCTTAAGGCGTGTCCTGACTCCTCCTCTGCTATACTCCCGCCTGGCCACTTAAAGGGCCTGAGGCCCATCTCTTCGTCATCGCAGCTATACCTCTCTTCATGACGGTTCCATGCAAGGGCCGCTGACGCCGGAGAAAACAGGAGGGAGGGGTCACAGATTACGGGCTCACTCCGGGACACAGGGAGCGGGGGCCACCCGTCCTGGTTACAGACGCCTAACCAGGAGGCCTTATTTTGCCATAATTTGGTGCCCCCTCTCCAGCATTTTCGTAGTGACGTACAACACTGGCATACCTTGCCACTGACCCTTCTGGGAAAGGCGGCTTTATTTTAAAAAGTCCTTGATTCACCGCTCTTTATGTATGCATGGAATGCTTTTTATATGCCCAATGTTTGTTTCTTATTTCAATAAATTGTTTAAAAAAAAAAAATTAATTCATGGAAATATAAAAAATTATTTTTTCCTGAGGTTTAAATTACAAAATAAGTTCCCAGCTGAAGAAAAATATTTTTAATGTGCACGTATAATGAATAAAAGTGATGTCTACAATTAACTATATTTATTGTCATTATTTTAATAACATATATTGTTACATTGCGCTTTAAATTAAAAATAGATTATTAAATATGTTATTATTAAATAATAAATATGTCCCATTTTTATATTTTTGTATATTATACTAGCAGCCCGCCCCAGCGTTGCCTGGGGCAGAAGGGGGCTAGGGGCAGCATTTCAGGCTTGCCCGTCCCTCCGCCCGTCCCTTGGCCCGTTTCTCCGCCTGTCCCTCGGCCCATACCTCCGCCCGTCCCTCGGCCCGCCCGTCCCTCAGCCCGTGCCTCCAGGTTCACTTACCCTACTCCGCTCCTGCTCCACTGCTCCTCCGCATCTCGCTGGTGACGTCCCTCGGCCAGTCCCTGCAGGTTCACATACCTTACTCGCCGCTCCTCCTCGCGCTGCTTCTCGCCTGTCATTACCGCTTGTCCGCCGCTCCTCCCAGCCTGTCCGCAGCTCCTCCCCGTGATCATGTCCTCCGCAGCTCTTCCTGTTGCTCCTGAACGCCACTCCTCCCCACACTGTCGATGTCATGACGCAGACGTCGCAGCCGGCGCTTCTTTCATGGGACTACTTTGTTTTTAAAGTTAATTTTTTAAATTTACGTTTTAATTTTATTTTATGTAGCCTATGTCCATCTACACACCCTGATAATTTCAAGGATGTATCGGGTGTGTGGATTGGCGCTGTGGTTCCCGAGTTTACCTTGCCAAAAGGGTTGAGTTCTCTCTTTATAATAGTAGTATAGATTTATATATTTGCTATTTTAAAAAAATGATTTTAATTTAAAATTATTTCTTATAGGATTTTATTTTAAGTTCCTACTTCTATCATTTTCTGTGGGAAGGTGTTGCAGTACCAATGCTTGGCCAGTTTGATTCTGGACTACAAAATCTTAAATTAATACAAAAGTGTAAGTAAAACGTGCAAGTTCCTACAAACTTAATTTACTACAAAGGTGTAAGTTACAATTGTGTCACGACTTGCTCCCTGCGTTTTCGTGTCCACCACCAGGGGGCTGAACTGTGGGACTCTCCAGAGGTCTCCCCTTCATGTACATACTGACTTCCAGTCATTTGGATTCTACTTGCAAATTGCCATCCATTCCCAATCCATGCCGGGTTTTGTGAAAGCCAGCCTGCTCATGCTTGAAGCCAGTCTGCTCTTGTTTGAAACTCTATTACCCAGAATTCCCTGCTCACTGCTTTGTCTCTCCCCCTGCAGGCCAAGGATGGGAGGAGGAATTCAGCTCACATGTGGCTGGGTGCTGCTAGCCTACTCACACCTGATGCATGTGTTTACTGTGAGCTCTTTTAACCCCAGATCCATTCAGGCCAAGGTTGGCCATTTTAGCTGTGTACCAGTGAGACAGACCCTTGTTTCTAGTGTTTCCAGAACTTTTGATATCCTTGTTTCCTGAGCCTTAGCATTCCTTGTTCCTGAGCTGCAGTAGTTTCCCTTGTTCCTGAACTAGCACTGCCTGCAGTGCTGCCTTGGCTTCTGAGCTTTTGCTACATTCTTGTTCTCGCTCCAGCACAGCCTTCAGTGCTACTTTATTTTCTTGACTCCTGGTCCAGCACTATTCTAGTATACCCTTGTAGCCTCCCCTACTGTGTATCATTTTCCAGTCCCTGCTTTTCTTCCCATTTCCTTTGGCTCCAGTTCCTAGTTTACTGTCTTTCTATTCCTGATGCCTTGCTTCTATTGCCTTGTATGTTTGTTACTTGCTTTCTGCCAAGTGTGCCCTGTGATTTCCTTCCTTTCCCGTTGAGCACCCCTCCTTGCTAGCTCCTTGTCTATTGTGCTTGTATTTTGTTCTACCCCCTTTATGTTACTGCCTTGCGTGTTCCTGTTTGATCGCCAGGATCCATGGGCACAGCTGACAACCTAAGTGGTGTTTCTTGTTCAATGTGAGTATTGTCTTTGAGTTACATTTATAACAGCACCATAGGTATCAGCTCCATAGGCCTTTGTATGCATATTCTATATGTGGGTATTTTCAGTCAGTATCTGTATCCGCAATTGTGGGCAAGGAACTTACTGAGCTTCAGGCTTACGGTGTGGTTCTCCCGAGTGTCCATCTTGTTCACTTCTACAGGCTTCCCCTTTGGATCCCTTTTTCTCCTGACTTCCTGTGTGATGCTGGGCTGCGCTCTACTACTCTTTCTGAACATAGTCTCGGACAGTCCCTGACAATTGTAGGCTACTACAAAAATGTCAGTTACATTTATAAGTTACTGCTAAAGTGTAAGTTACTACAAATGTGAAGTTTATGAATAGCACTTGGTAGTAAAACCTACTACAAAGTGCAGTTTTTGAATCAGGCCCTTACTGTCAAGCCCACGTATTTTCAGAAGTCTTACAAAGAGGAACGAGACGAACATAAGTTACTTACATGTAAACTGTGGTTGTCCAGTATTGGTGTCTTTCATAGATTCACATGCTTGAATATTCCCCGTCGTCGAAGTGGGAGTCCCACGGTACATAAAATAGCAGCAATATATGCATATATAAGTAAAATTATTATAATTATATAAATACATATACATATATAAAATACAGTAAAATATCCAGACAACTCAAAAGTACCATAGAACAGAATAGGCCCATAGAAAGCCTAAGGGAGAAACTCAACTTGGTAACATATCAGTGTCATTATGTTGTGGTCCAAATTCCAGCGAATCAGGCTGTAGCTCCCTCTAGAACCTTCTCCTCAGAAGCCCAAGACCTCAGATTTTCGTAGCACAGAGTAACCAAAAGTGCCTGAGGAGAAGAGAGCCTCTGAGGGAAGGACGGGAGGGTCGCATGTGAATCTATGAAAGACACCAATACTGGAGAACCACAGTTTACAGGTAAGTAACTTATGTTCAGTATTAGGGGTGTCTTTCATAGATTCACATGCTTGAATAAGAGTAGAATATTTACAACAAGGGGTGGTGAGGGACAGAGTCTCTGAATTAAGCAGAAAGCTCTCACCCAGTCAAGAGATCAGGGCTAGATCCAACACCGTTTTTAAATAAGATAAATAACGGTGATGGATCAAGCCCTGATCTTTGGACTGGGTAAGAGTGGTCTGCTCAATTCAGACACTCTGTTCATCACCACCCCCTTTTGTAAATCGATTTTGGCCACTATAGGTGTGGCAGGGTATACTCAGACATGAGTCCCTTTCTCACTGCTCCATCAGGATTCAAGCAAGCCGGGCCGAAGAGGCTGAAATGCCAGAAACCGGTCCCCGGTAGCTTGTCTCCTTTCTGGTAAAGAATTGGCTTGGTAGTTTAGTCTGCCCTGTTCCCATGATGCACTGGGCCAGGGACAGACTGATTTGCATATAGCCAGGTTCTGAGCTGGGATGGGGCAGTGAGATAAATAACGGTGATGGATCAAGCCCTGATCTTTGGACTGGGTAAGAGTGGTCTGCTCAATTCAGACACTCTGTTCATCACCACCCCCTTTTGTAAATCGATTTTGGCCACTATAGGTGTGGCAGGGTATACTCAGACATGAGTCCCTTTCTCACTGCTCCATCAGGATTCAAGCAAGCCGGGCCGAAGAGGCTGAAATGCCAGAAACCGGTCCCCGGTAGCTTGTCTCCTTTCTGGTAAAGAATTGGCTTGGTAGTTTAGTCTGCCCTGTTCCCATGATGCACTGGGCCAGGGACAGACTGATTTGCATATAGCCAGGTTCTGAGCTGGGATGGGGCAGTGAGATAAATAACGGTGATGGATCAAGCCCTGATCTTTGGACTGGGTAAGAGTGGTCTGCTCAATTCAGACACTCTGTTCATCACCACCCCCTTTTGTAAATCGATTTTGGCCACTATAGGTGTGGCAGGGTATACTCAGACATGAGTCCCTTTCTCACTGCTCCATCAGGATTCAAGCAAGCCGGGCCGAAGAGGCTGAAATGCCAGAAACCGGTCCCCGGTAGCTTGTCTCCTTTCTGGTAAAGAATTGGCTTGGTAGTTTAGTCTGCCCTGTTCCCATGATGCACTGGGCCAGGGACAGACTGATTTGCATATAGCCAGGTTCTGAGCTGGGATGGGGCAGTGAGATAAATAACGGTGATGGATCAAGCCCTGATCTTTGGACTGGGTAAGAGTGGTCTGCTCAATTCAGACACTCTGTTCATCACCACCCCCTTTTGTAAATCGATTTTGGCCACTATAGGTGTGGCAGGGTATACTCAGACATGAGTCCCTTTCTCACTGCTCCATCAGGATTCAAGCAAGCCGGGCCGAAGAGGCTGAAATGCCAGAAACCGGTCCCCGGTAGCTTGTCTCCTTTCTGGTAAAGAATTGGCTTGGTAGTTTAGTCTGCCCTGTTCCCATGATGCACTGGGCCAGGGACAGACTGATTTGCATATAGCCAGGTTCTGAGCTGGGATGGGGCAGTGAGATAAATAACGGTGATGGATCAAGCCCTGATCTTTGGACTGGGTAAGAGTGGTCTGCTCAATTCAGACACTCTGTTCATCACCACCCCCTTTTGTAAATTGAATAAGAGTAGAAAGCAGTAATCATCACATAAGTCATAAAGGTAACAGTAAATTCAAGCATACAATAAAGATATCATATTAAAGAGAAAAAACCTTTATGACGGGAGGCGGGTAGCAACAGAGGCTCACCTTTAATGGAAAAGATTCCGCAGCACCGCTTGTCCTACTGCTGCATCTGCGGCGTCTGTTGACTGCAGACAGTAATGCTTCATAAAAGTATGGCTGCTCGACCACGTAGCAGCTCTGCAAATGTGTCGCAGAGGTACCCCCGCAAAGAGGGCAGTAGAAGCTGACACAGCTCTAGTTGAATGAGCACGTACTGGAGCTGGAAGAGGCTTGCCAGCCCGTTGATGACAAAAAGTAATGGTGGAACAAATCCACCTAGTAATAGTTTGTTTGGTGACAGGTTATCCTTTGCAGATCGGGCAATAGGCTACGAACAGTTGATCAGATTTCCTGATGGATGCAGTGCGCTGAATGTAAAACTTAAGACAACGTTTCAAATCCAGGGAATGTAAAGAACGTTCCGCAGGAGTTTCTGGATCAGGAAAGAAAGTTTTTAAAATGACTGGTTCATTGAGATGAAAATCACTGGGAACTTTCGGAATAAATTTAGGATTAGTACATAGTGTAACAGCCTCTTTTGAGAACTGGAGAAAAGGAGGCTGAATTGTGAATACCTGAATGTCACTGACACGCCTAGATGACGTCAAGGCGAGCAATAGGGCAACTTTCCACGTGAGGAATTTTAAGCTTGCTGAATGGATGGGTTCCAAAGGAGGTAGGAGGAGCTGAGACAAAACCAGATTTAAGCGCCAAGCAGGCGGAGGATGCTGAATGGGTGGAAACATACGGAAGAGGCCTTTGAAAAACTGTTGAATGATTCTAGACGAATACAGTGAGGTAGAACCATCATGACGGAAGCGGGAAAGAGCTGCCAGAAATACCTTCAGAGTGGAGTGGGAAAGTCCTGACTTTGCAAGGGATAGGAAGAAAGGCAGGATCTGTTCTGGTTTGGCGGTCATCGGATCCAAGGCTTTGGTGTTGCACCAGACACAGAAACGCTTCCACTTCAACTGATAGGTTTTAATGGTGGAAGGAGCACGGGCGTGCGCTAACACCTCTCTACAGTCAGCGTCGATGGTCAGACGCGCAAATTCATGGTGTTCAGGTTCCTGGCATGGAGCTGGAGGTATGCTGGATCCGAATGGCAAATCTGCCCCTGCTGCATCGTGAGGAGGTGAGGCAGTGGATGAAGCGGAATTGGCTCGTTCTGGGAGAACAAGAGCAGGTCCGAGAACCATGGGCGCCGCGGCCACTTGGGTGCGATCAGGATGATGTGGCAGGGTTGAAGCCTCATCCTGTGCAACAAGCGCGGAATCAGAGGAAACGGAGGGAAAGCGTAGCTGAATGCGTTCAACCAGCAGATTGAAAATGCATTTCCGCTCGACTCTCTGTGGGGATGAAGACTTGCAAAGCGTTGGCATTTCCTGTTGGTGATAGTCGCAAATAGATCCATCTGTGGTTGGCCCCACTGGTGGAAAATGAACTCGAGAGTTCGTTGATTGAGTTCCCACTCGTGGTTGTCCGAGAAAGACCTGCTGAGCGAATCCGCCAGAACATTGGAAGCACCCGGCACATGGATGGCTGTGAGATGAACTTGATGACGAATCGCCCAATTCCATATCTCCTGTGCTTGTTGGGAAAGCAAAAGGGACCTTGTGCCGCCCTGCTTGTTCAGGTAATGCATGCTGGTGGTGTTGTCTGTCCTCACCAGCAGAGATTGACCTTGAACGATCCGTTGTAAAGACTTCAGGGCAAGGAAGATCGCCAGAAGCTCTAGGCGGTTTATATGCCAAGTGCGTTGGACCGCAGTCCATTTCCCTTGTACTGACAGATCTTCGAGATGCGCTCCCCAGCCCTCCAGAGACGCATCGGTTGTAAGAGTCAGATTTGGAACATCGTCTTGAAAAGACCGACCTTTTGAAATGGTTGGAGGGTGAGCCCACCACTCCAGAGCTTCCTGAATGCGGGGCGTGAGAAGGATCCTGTCGTTGAATGATCCTGAAATCTGTTTCCACTGCTTGTCTAATTCCTCTTGGATGACCCTCATATGTAGTCTGCAGTGGGGAATCAACTGTATGGCAGAGGAAGCCATGCCGAGGAATGATTTCAACATCCGGACTGAAACGTACAGTTTTGACTGCAGGGACCGTACCATCTGGAGCATACGGTCTTGTCTTTCCTGGGGGACAAAAACCATTGCCAGCTGAGAATCTAGTGAGGCTCCTAGAAAATCTTGCCGCTGAGACGGGAGGAAGTGTGACTTCTGGCAGTTGATGGAAAGGCCCAAGTCTTGAAACAGGGAGATGCAAGACTGAGTATGCTGGATTGCCAGTTGGAGGTTCGGAGCCTTTATGAGACAATCGTCCAGGTATGGATAAAACGGTATGCCTTGCAGGCGCAGAAAAGCAGCTACCGGGGCCATGATCTTGGTAAAGACCCTCGGTGCTGAACGGAGGCCGAACGGCAGGACTCTGAATTGGAAGTGTAGGTGTCCAACTGTAAAACGAAGATATTTTCTGTGCCTGGGGTGGATCGGAACATGAAAATATGCGTCCTGGAGGTCGATCGTCGAGAAGAACTCTCCGGGATTGAGGTAATGTAGAATCTGGAGCAGGGTCAACATTGAAAAGTTTTGGACGTGATGAATTTGTTTAAAGCTCAGAGATCCAAAATTGGGCACCATTCCCCCGATTTTTTCTTGACTAGAAAAAAGCGGGAGTAAAATCCTTTGCCCTGCTGGCCTTGTGGTACTACCTCGACAGCACCCTTCCTGATCATTAATTTGACTTGAGTCAAAAGGTCTTTGAAATGGGGAGGAGGTGGGCCAGTAGGAGGGCGAGGTGGAGGAACATTTGTGAATTCCAAGGTGTGTCCTTTTGAAATCAGATCCAGGACCCACTGATCGGAAGTAATGTTGGACCAATTCAGGATGTAATTTGAGATTCGACCTCCAATTTTTACAGTCAGTGGAGAAATAGTGCTGGGACTGTCACTGTTTCTTTGCATTTGAACCACCTCTATAGGTAGTTTTTCTTTGGTATGGTCTGGAGGAGGTCTGACGACTCTGGGACTGGTAAGTTTGTCTTTGCCGGTTGTCATTGTAGGAGCGATATTGATTTGAGCCACGAAAAGTGGAATAGTTGCCGCCTCTACCACGTGCTCCTCGAAAAGGGCGTTTCTTATATTGGAGAGACCCCAACGCCTTGGCAGTATCCGTGTCTTTTTTAATTGATTCGAGGACCTCGTTGACATGCTTTCCGACAAGCGATTCCCCATCATAAGGAAGATCGAGGACTTTCGCTTGGACTTCAGGGCGAAATGCTATTGATTTTAACCAGCCTTGCGCCGTAAAACAGCAGCTCCCGCCAACTGTCTAAACACCGTAGAGGAGAAATCAATGGCGCAGTCAATGATCTCCGAGGAGATTTTTTCACCCTCCTGAATGTTGGTTTGTGCCTCTGCACGAATATCATCTGGAAGTTGTGGAAGCAATGCCGCAATCTCGGACCACATTTGGCGGTCATACCGTCCAAGAATGGCCAAGGAATTAGCTGCCCTTACAGTGGTGGCTGCCATGGTAGTACATTTTTTCCCTATGGAATCCAGCTTTCGGCCTTCCTGATCTGGAGGAGAAGTAAGGGGCGTGGAACGATTGCGAGACCTCTTTTGAGCCACCTGAGTAATGACGGAGTCCGCCTTAGGTTGAGACACCAAACATGCTGGAGAATTTGCTGGTGCTTTATATTTTTTATCAAGTCTTGGCAGGACAGCTGGGATCGAATTCGGCCGCTCCATTAATTTGAGACCTTCCTCCCAAATGTGGTCAATTATAGGGATAGTGTGAGCTTGCCTTTGAGGTAGGTCCTTAAAATCGTAGAGAAAACAGTCAGTTTGTTGGACGTCCAAAGTGAGATGAAATCTCATAGCCGCGCGGACCATCAAATTGTGGAAGCTGCCAATGTCCACAGGAGGCGAAGCCAATGGCGACGTTGGTGGAGTGGAAGGTGTGTGAGCCCTGTATTCATGGCATTCTTGAAGGGCATTGTCGTCTTCATCATTTGGATCCGTATTTTGAGGATCAGGATCGCCATTGTCCGTATCAGGCAGGGCATGCACCGGTGATCGTGACGGAACTGGTGCCGAGGCTTGTGTTTGCGGAGGAGGCTGCGGGACTGGAGAAACAGGCCGAGATGGAGGAAATCTGTGGTTATAATCATCCAGCATGTGTTGCAGATTCCTTACTAAAGACAGTGGTATCTGTGTCGTTTGATCTGACATAAGTGCTTCCGACCTATCTACTGGAAAAAGTTCTGTCCCATCTTCGACGTACTCTTCGTCCTCCTCATCATAATCCTGGCACTTAATGTGCAGCTCGGATGGACTAGTCGCTTGACCAAAGGCATTATCGTGCTCCGAATCATCTTTGGAGTCCTCCTCCGCAGACTGAAATAACTTTTCAGGAAGTGCAGAACCACTCTTAATTGGACTCAGTTGAATTAGAGGTACGCGTCGCAGCGTAGAAGCAGTAACCACTGTGAAGGTGGTAGCTGTGGCTAAAGAGTGGTGCAGCGTCGATGAGCCCGTCGACGTGGCGATGGAAGAGTCAACAGCCGGTTGAGGGGTTTGCACTGTGTCCACAGGCAAGGATTCCGTCGACGGATGTGTCTTAGGCTTCGTCGACGAAGATTTCTTCGCTGGCGACGGCGCCGTCGACGAGGCAATGGACTTGCTCGTCGACAAAGATGGTCCCATCGACGAAGGGTGGACCGTCGACGAAGCCATCGTCGACGGTAAGGCAGTCGACGACGAGGTAGTCATCGTCGAAGCAGGTCCCGTCGACGGGCGACGACCCGTCGACGATGTAGAAGTCTTGGTCGACGACGAGGAGTGCGTCGACGAAAGGCGCGTCGACTGGTGAGTCTTCGTCGACGAGGTGGATTTAGCAGCCGTAGACGAGATCCTCAAAACAGAGGTATTAGGCCTCACCTCATGTGATGTCGTCGACGCGGTGGACGTCGTCGACGTAGTTTTCGAGGACATAGAGCAAGTCGTCGTCGACGTGGAGACAGCATCCACGGATTTCGTCGTCGTCGATGTCGTCGATGGACGCGTAGACGAGCTCGTCGACGAGCCAATGCCCAGTTTAGAGGATGAAGGCATGGCTTTGGACAATGACGCCAGAGAACCAGGTCTCGTAGGCGCATGTGGTGGTAAATCCTGTGGGGAGACAACCTTAGAAGCATGTAAATGTAAATGTAAATGTAGGTATACTTATATAGCGCAACCTGTCACCACAAAGGGCATCCTGGCGCTTGCCTAGGGAACCCGTCCTGGTATTCCCCTGTGAGAGGCCCCGGCAGGGTATCCACAAGGTGAAAGCCAGGCATCCCGCCGCGAGGGGCCGTTGTGGAGATTAAGCAAGCTATTGCCCAGAGTCGCAGAGCGTGAACCCGTGAGTCGAGAAGGCACCAGAGCGAGAATTATCGAGACCGTGGAATTTTTAGCCCAAGACCCGCCGAGGCGGGGAATTGAACCCTGGTCCAGGGCCGATCTCAGCTTCCGGGTCTGCCGCCTCTAACCCCTGAGCCACACTTCTCCACACATCAACAAGTCTCTTTTTCTTCAGAAAAGGAGAAGGTATTTCAGTCTCCGACCCACGTTTCTGAGAGGTCTTTGAGTGAAAAGAAGAGACACTCTCATCCTCCGAGACCACAGCGTCCATTGTCTTCAACTTCTGAAGCCACAGAAGGAGACGGGCCTCTCTGTCCCTTAAAGTTTTAGGTCGAAAAGTACGACAGTACTTACAGGTCTTCCCTTCATGGTCAGGGTAGAGACAGTAAATACATTTACTGTGTGGATCTTCATGAAAGAGACGCAGTTTTCCACAGGATGGACAAGATCTGAACAAAGATTTCTTTGAAGAAGACATTAGAGTTGAAAAAACAGCTAAATAAGTTGAAAAACTGAGCAGAGTTCAGGGAGACTCCCTTCACACGACGTGCGGTAGAAAATCTGAGGTCTTGGGCTTCTGAGGAGAAGGTTCTAGAGGGAGCTATAGCCTGATTGGCTGGAATTTGGACCAAAACATAATGACACTGATATGTTACCAAGTTGAGTTTCTCCCTTAGGCTTCCTATGGGCCTATGCTGTTGTATGGTACTTTTGAATTTTCTGGATATTTTACTGTATTTTATATATGTATATGTATTTATATAATTATAATAATTTTACTTATATATGCATATATTACTGCTATTTTATGTACCGTGGGACTCCCACTTCGACGACGGGGAATATTCAAGCATGTGAATCTATGAAAGACACCCTAATACTGGAGAAACATTACTTGAACTGTGTACACATCATAATCATTCCCTTTATGTATCCAACTTTGGATACAGCAGAAATACCAATACAGGGGTGTAAAGTGAACGTTCTCTCCTAAATTTGATCTGGAGACCATCTGAACAGTCCTACTTGGTGTACAGTCTGCTGGGTTTGGCCACACTTATGCTTGGTTCCATTCTCAACTCAGAGGCTATTCGACCTGTTCCTATTCTGGCACATTTCTGGGATTTTACTGTACAGTGGTTAGCCAATTAGCCATTCCCCAGACAAAATAAAGCGCGACTTCAAGGTGCACTGTTGCGTTCCAGGTATGGCATTTATGCATAATCTGATGACGTTTATATATCTTTCACTGTCAGCTATGATACACAACTTTTAAAAAGGTAAGTCCTCTTCTGCGAGAATTCTAATGTACTTTCATGAATCTTAAAAAGTACTTAGTAAGGAACCTTGTCTGAAACTGAGATCATGAAAAGCATTGGGGTATAAATAATTGCAAATGTTTCTGAACCAAACAGCTTTAATTTACGGTACAAATTGAAACAAGAATTTACCTTGCATTTCCTCTCGTGCCAAGCCTCCTGGTCTTAAGGTCTGGAAAAACTATGCGTACAAGCTAAGACAAACATCACAAGAAAGATCATAAAGTTAGAAGTTCAAATGTTTTAATAAATACAACACTCAGTAGTTTCCATTTGCTTACTGTAATTTTACTTTCAAACTGTTTGGCTTTGAAATATTAAGGGTTTATCAGTATGTTGGTGTGCAGGGTGGATATGAACAACTTGGGCATTCCCACTCCATACCCCTCACCTCTGAGGTTTTACTATAAAATGACAAAACAGTTTTAAGTAACAAAATCGAATGTTTGCATGTTCTAGTAGTGTAAAACAGTGTTGCAAATTTAATCTGGGGATGTCCGTCAAAATCCTAAACCAGAGCGGATCCAAGTGTTCCTCCTCACAGTCCACACCAAAAATAAGTAAAATGTATCTTGTGGAGTAGATTAATTTATGTCTGAGATACTCAGCTCCCTGTTCACATAGGAAAGGATTCTATACAATATAATAGTTCTTATCATACTTCAAGTTTTGAGCAAAGATAGAAGATGTTTATCTCTTCTCTCTAACTAAGATAGTTTGAATGTGGTTGCTGAAACATACTTCCGACAGAATCAATAGACCCTACTTCAGTATTCCATTATACAGCCAAATTTTTCATCGCCTTCTTTTACCCAGAACGCAAATATATTTTTGTTCCAAATGTGTTGCACACTTGGTGGAATCAATTGAAAACCCTACCTCTTTGCCAGCATTCTAGTGACACTATGTGCAGTGAATAATCTATCCAGGCGTCTATTTTTATAACTACCTTTGACTTAATCACTAACTCTGTCCTGCCCACATCCATAAAAAAGCTTCCCCACATTACCCCTTCGACAACCCATAATTTAGATTATTGGTCTGCATAAAAACATGTTTTCTTCAGTAGTTTTGGATATTACTAAACTAAATTCTCTTTTGAAAGTGGAATCTGAAAACTTTTCCTCTTAATCTGAACAGAGTTTCTGAGCATTTTTTCAGTGTCCAGGGCCGGTTCCGGTTAGGGGTGATGTATGTGGAAGCAAAAGGTTCTATGCCAGATGGTTTCCGTAAGACTCTGCAGTTAACAGCTGCAGGACGTCCAGGCACAAGGTGCACAGAGTTTCTCAAGTTAAAAAGCATTATGATAGGCCCTAGAGGATTGCCTTTGAGCTGAAAGTGAGGGGTGGGCGGGCTAAAATAAACATATGCAACTTAACTAGAGCTTGAGAGCGTTCTACACCTAGAAAAAATAGGGAGGAAAGCAAATGAATTGTGGATCCTGAAGGAGTATGAAGGAATTAGACCATGAGACTGATGTGATTCCGAGAGAAAGGTGCTTTTGAGGGAGGTGAGAGTGAGAGAGGTAAATAATGGAAGAGAGATGAGCCTAAGGTATTTATGATAGGCACTGCAATCAAGGCAGAGGATTGGACCACAAATGACAGGGTAGCCATGAAGACGGGATAAAAACCTAAGAAATGGAAGCAGGCTCTAAGGAAAGGGGGTAACTCTAAAGGCAGGTACTGGACTCGACTGTGAGGCTAGGAAATTAGGGTTATTCAAATAGAGGAAAAAAGGTTGTGATCATGAGAGAAATTATGTAACTCTGAGGGAGGGAGGATTGTTGCCGGGGGAGTGTGAAAGGATGCAAAAATGAGATGCAGGATGGTCCTGAGAAAGGTATGCAGCCCTGAGTGAGCCAAGAGATCCAGAAGGAGAGAGGTCAAACAGTGTGATACTCGGAGAGGGCTATGACCCTGAGGGAAGCAGCAGGTCTACATGACCCTATAAATGGCATGAAATTGCATATATCCTTTAAGATGGTGTAAAACAATGGATTTAACAATGGGAGAGGGATCAGAATTGATTGGACACTGATGGAAGGGGAATTTTTGAGGGAAGGAATTGGAAGTATATGACCTCACGAGAAGAGTATGAGGTAGAGGAAGTGGGTGAAGTATGTGATACTAAGCCATGGATGCAATCATGAGAAAGGGATATGATCCTGCTTGGTAGAGACCACTTCAGGAAGGGATATGGAGGCATCTGGCTGTGAGACAAAGGTATGGCCCTGAGAGAGGAAGGTGCCTCCAATCATTTTAATGTTATAACAAAGTGTTCAGCTTTGTGAGTTTTCTTCAGCCAATACACATATAGTACCCTGCATGCTGTTCAGCACCAGCTGCTCTATATCTAATCAGGAGGCATGATGCAGCCTTGAAGAGGCCATGTACTTCTACAGTGAGGTGCATTGTTATAATTATCATATATATATTTCCATTAAGGTAGCCCCTTTCTTGAATTA
The DNA here is from genome assembly GCF_964263255.1 of Lissotriton vulgaris. NCBI lineage: Eukaryota > Metazoa > Chordata > Amphibia > Caudata > Salamandridae > Lissotriton > Lissotriton vulgaris. The sequence goes on along the minus strand of NC_141696.1, from coordinate 818,280,111 downwards.
TGTATGCTGGTTATTTAGATATAAGTAGCAAATATAAAATCCACATGTATTCATGTTATTATTCATTGCAATGTGATAATCAAGTCTTCTTGACTATATATATATTATTTTGTGTGAATCAAGTTCTTTTTTCCAGTGAATGTTTCGAAGTAATGAGGAAGATGTCATGGATGCTGATAACTTCACTTCTCCTTTATTGCTTTTAAGCAATGATCACAGTTTCACAGAATGTAAGTGAAAGGGTGACAAGGCCTTTACTGTTAGCAGACACAAGTTACTTACTCTGTGGTTCTCCAGTATTGACATATTTCATAGATTCACATGCTTGTATCTTTCCCGTTGTCGAGGTGGGAGCCCCATGGTAAATATAATAAGTAGTGTAAACCAAAACAGAAAAAAGTAAAGTGTAAACAGGTGACATTGTTAACCAATTCTCTTTCTTTTAAAAGTAACTAAACTCAGCCAATCACAGAGTAGTTGCTGCATCACTCATCCCCTCACCGGCCACCATACCTCAGATTTCTAGGCACAAGTGTAAGGGCAACATAAGTGAGGTATCCAATGAGTGGAATGCAGTTTGAAGGGAGGAGGGAGAGTAGATTGTAAATATATGGTAGATGTCAAAACTGGAGACCACAGTGTACAGTTAAGTAATTGTTTTTTTCTCCAGTGTTAAATCTTTCATAGATTCACATGCTTGTATCTGAACAGCAAGAAGTACCAAACTTGACAGAGTATGAAACATGTGGAGATGGGAAGCATCTAAAGCAAGTCAAATAAACTTTCTACATGTATATCTATATAGCAATAACATTAACTTGCCTCACTGGAATAGATATCAAAGAACTGCTCGACCTACTGCTGCGTCTTTATTCGTGGATGCATCTAGACAGTAGGGTCTAGTAAATATTTACTATTTTCCATGTGGCAGCCCTGCATATATAGAGTAACAATACCCCAGCTAACAGGGCAATAGATGTTGCCTTACTGTTTGTGCCAGTAATGGTATTCTAGCACTGACATTTCAAGAAGGTTATGGCTGCTGAGACCCATTTAGCTAAACTTCTTTTTAACAAAGCTTGACCGTTTCTTGGGTGTGTGAAGGCAATAAAGAGTCCATCAAATTTTCAAAATGATTTAGTTCAGTCAATGTAGAATTCTAAACATCTTTTAACATCCAGCGTATCAAGAGACCTTTCTGCGATGTTAGATGCTGGGAGTATTTTGGAACCTTAGGGATGAAATGAGGATTAGCTCTCAGGATAGCTTTGTCCTCCTTGCATTGAATATATGGTTGTTTGATAGCTTCCATTCATTGTACTCTCTTGAGGTACTGCTCAGCTTCTCCACCAACTGATTGTCTATAATTGGCACATGTTCCATCCTTATAGTGATCTGGTTTTGTAAGATCCAGTTCCATATGCCTTGTGCTTCCTTGGACAGTAGAGGCAATCCTGTTCCTCCCTGTTTGTTCAGGTAGAATATAGTTGTCATATTGTGTGTGTGAACTAGTACTGCAGATATTTTTAATCCTGAGAGGAAAGCGTGAAGTCCTAGAGCTATAACACTCAGTTCTAGCAAATTTGTGCGCATCTTCTTCTCTTGGAATGACCTTTTGCAGCTTACTTCGCGATCCTGGAGATGACCTTTCCAGCCTCCCCATTGATGCATCTGTGGTTATAACATATTGAGGTTGAATGCTGAGAAACATTAGACCTGCATCCACCACTTCATGGCCATTGTCATTTCTGGAATGATTTTGATAACATCGTCGAAACACCCCCCAGTGTCTTCTTACACTGATAGTCGATCTGTTCTTTCAATGGTCTCATGAATAGACAACAATTTAGTATTAGTGGAATCAAAAAAGATATCGTTTCCATGACTGACGTGTATGTTTTAAGTGAAATTGACATTTTTCTTTAGAGCAAGGGAGCTAACATTAATATTCTGAAGAATCTTTCTTGTGTTGTTTAGAGCAAGGGAGCTAACATTAATATTCTGAAGAGTCTTTCTTGTGTTGGAAAGGCTTTCAAGTGACTGCATACAGAATTGGACCTTGAATTGTAATCTTTCTGGACAGAAAGCGACAGGATTTATCTCTGTTAAGCTTTAGACCTAAATCTATGGACATTTGCAGACTGTCTTTCGTTGAGTAGATAGCAGCCGGGAATGAGGGTGCTTTTAGTGAACACTCATCCAGATATGGGAAAACCTAGTGTCCCTGTCTTCATAAATAAGCTGCTACCAGAGCCATGCATTTTGAAAATATCCTAGAGCAGAATGTAATCCTAAAGGTAGGACTTTGTATTGATAATGAAAACCAGTGTAAGGAAATGCCTCTTTTCGCATGATCACCCCCAAGATTGTTGACTGATGATGCTGGTTTTTTACTCTGAACGTGTACTGAGGCCTGCTACACAGACATCAGTGCCAGTGACCTAACCCTCAAAAGGTATATGTCTGATTGGTACACCCACAGTTGGCATGTTAACTTATTTATAGGTCCCTAGTATATGGTACCAAGGGTACCCAAGGCCTGGGAGTTAAAGTGTCTCCCATGGACTGCAGCACTTATTGTGCCATCATGAGTGTGACAAAACAAATGTGTGACTCCTAGCCGCTATTTCTGGCTTGAAGAGCCATTTTTCAACTGCTACCTCGACTTTGCCATTTAAAGTAGCGGCAAAACCCAAACCTTCCTTTTCAATTTTTATAAGTCAACCCTAAGGCAGGCATATTAAGCTCTAAAGGCGGGGTGAATTATATCAAAAATTGGACATGCAATTCTTAACTTTACGTGTCCTGGCAGGAAATACCTTGCATTGTCATTTTTACTGTGGGGCGGCTAGTAGCCCCATCGGCGAGTATAGGGCTACACTCCGACAACTGAGAAGTGATAACTTCTGAATGGGACTACTAAATATGATACAACAAACAAAAGAGGGGCCTGGTCAGAAACCTGTTCGTGTGCCGCAACTGAGCTAGTTACCAGAAACCATTAGAAGCACTAGAAGTGATAGCCCAGGTATGTTAGAAAAATTCCCATCAGCCCACCCATGTGGCGGAATGTCGTCATGTGGGAGATGTCACCAATCCAATTCTCAAACAGTGCACCTAGTCATGGTGCAGAGTTGGATGGATTAACCATGGTGTAAATACAGGCCAATGGGCTTCACTGGTGATGCTAATGGGGTGCAGTGCAAAAAATGAAAGTGATAAATGTGAAGATAAAATTGACTCCGAGGGCCAAAATTAGTTTAATCAGTATGGCGCTTGGGTCAAGATTAAAATTCTGCCATGATAGTTTGAAATTATAACTATGTGTGGGCAGAGTAAGTGAAGGTCGACATGTTTCAGCTGTACTGACTATTGGTCTAAGCTTTCTTCAGGACCATTAAAGAAACTGCGACTGCAACATAGAAATTAAAAAATCAGTGATACACGCTGATGTACAATGGATAAATCCTACCAGTTCCTATGAGCCCAGATGGATGCTGAAGGAAGTCCAGAACTGTATGTATCTCCTAAAGAGACATAAGCGTGAATCAAAAACCATGTAGTGCACAACAGGTCTCGGGAGAACAAGCACAATATACTGGGCACCCAGACAGGGCGGTGGAGACTATCTCTCCCCGCTCAATATATTACCATGTTGTAAATAGTGTCAAAAAATCACTTAAATTAGAATGAGCTTAGTGACTTACCCAGCATTGTGTGGGAGTACGCCTCACCTCACCCGGAACCCACTCGGGAAAAAGGGGAGGCCCCGCTCTAGTTAGGGAAGAAAATGGACAGAAAAAGTATCTTTGAAAAATAGCAAAGAGACTCGCACCAATAGTAGTTGCCATCTCCTTAGTTGTTCCTAACAAAAACCTAGCCTTAGTTAAAAAAGAGACTCAACCAAATATGAAAGAATAGACTATGCATAGAATCACAGTTGGAGGGACAGAATACTAATGGGAGGATGTCCTACAACCATTGATAAACTAGAGTGGACTGTGTCTAGCGAATAAAATTACTATCAAAGTTTGCAAGTAATGGGCAGAAGAGGAAGGCTGGAAATCAGCCACTCTCCAAGGCAACTCTAGCTCGTACTAGAAGCAAGTGAAAAAGGGCTCTCCCTATAAAATGGTAAGGGGAAGGTCTGATAACCTACCTATCCGTCGGTACCTCGCTGCTGACGTCCGAGTAGGAACGGAGGTACCGACGCTCAGCACGTACGTGTGTTTATATAGCCATTAATTGGCTACAGCTGTTGTTAATTGCAAAGCGATCGCTATGGAAATCGGGTGCCAGCGCTGTATTGCGCGTGCGCTTGGCATCCCGATAGTGCGATTTTGAACGCGCATGCGCACAGCGCATGAGACAGAGTGCGCATGCGCGGGCCCTGAGCCGAGTCCCAATCCGTGACCCAATTTAAAGGCACTGAGATGTAATGCCTTTAAATTGGGTCACGGCTTTAGATTAGGCCATTTGTTTAGCATTGTTTACGCTACGGCGTCATATACAGCGTAGCGCGATTGCCGGTGATGTGTCTGCGCATCCGCGCATGCGCAGTACACCTAAATACAGGCGCCGATGATTACACTCGGCTCAGGGCCCGCGCATGCGCACTCTGTCTCATGCGCTGTGCGCATGCGCGTTCAAAATCGCACTATCGGGATGCCAAGCGCACGCGCAATACAGCGCTGGCACCCGATTTCCATAGCGATCGCTTTGCAATTGACAACAGCTGTAGCCAATTAACGGCTATATAAACACACGTACGTGCTCAGCGTCGGTACCTCCGTTCCTACTCGGACGTCAGCAGCGAGGTACCGACGGATAGGTAGGTTATCAGACCTTCCCCTTACCATTTTATAGGGAGAGCCCTTTTTCACTTGCTTCTAGTACGAGCTAGAGTTGCCTTGGAGAGTGGCTGATTTCCAGCCTTCCTCTTCTGCCCATTACTTGCAAACTTTGATAGTAATTTTATTCGCTAGACACAGTCCACTCTAGTTTATCAATGGTTGTAGGACATCCTCCCATTAGTATTCTGTCCCTCCAACTGTGATTCTATGCATAGTCTATTCTTTCATATTTGGTTGAGTCTCTTTTTTAACTAAGGCTAGGTTTTTGTTAGGAACAACTAAGGAGATGGCAACTACTATTGGTGCGAGTCTCTTTGCTATTTTTCAAAGATACTTTTTCTGTCCATTTTCTTCCCTAACTAGAGCGGGGCCTCCCCTTTTTCCCGAGTGGGTTCCGGGTGAGGTGAGGCGTACTCCCACACAATGCTGGGTAATTCACTAAGCTCATTCTAATTTAAGTGATTTTTTGACACTATTTACAACATGGTAATATATTGAGCGGGGAGAGATAGTCTCCACCGCCCTGTCTGGGTGCCCAGTATATTGTGCTTGTTCTCCCGAGACCTGTTGTGCACTACATGGTTTTTGATTCACGCTTATGTCTCTTTAGGAGATACATACAGTTCTGGACTTCCTTCAGCATCCATCTGGGCTCAGAGGAACTGGTAGGATTTATCCATTGTACATCAGCGTGTATCACTGATTTTTTAATTTCTATGTTGCAGTCGCAGTTTCTTTAATGGTCCTGAAGAAAGCTTAGACCAATAGTCAGTACAGCTGAAACATGTCGACCTTCACTTACTCTGCCCACACATAGTTATAATTTCAAACTATCATGGCAGAATTTTAATCTTGACCCAAGCGCCATACTGATTAAACTAATTTTGGCCCTCGGAGTCAATTTTATCTTCACATTTATCACTTTCATTTTTTGCACTGCACCCCATTAGCATCACCAGTGAAGCCCATTGGTCTGTATTTACACCATGGTTAATCCATCCAACTCTGCACCATGACTAGGTGCACTGTTTGAGAATTGGATTGGTGACATCTCCCACATGACGACATTCCGCCACATGGGTGGGCTGATGGGAATTTTTCTAACATACCTGGGCTATCACTTCTAGTGCTTCTAATGGTTTCTGGTAACTAGCTCAGTTGCGGCACACGAACAGGTTTCTGACCAGGCCCCTCTTTTGTTTGTTGTAGCTTCTCTTGGGGCATGAGTGGCTCTGGTCGTTAAATATAGCCCTAGTTGACCCTCCCTACGTCTATTTTTTTTACTAAATATGATACCACAAGGTATAAAAAAATAGTTGCATTTGACTCGACTTGATGCTCAAGTAGAATTTTATGTAACTTTTGCAGGAGTGGTGGCTACTTTAGTGAGTAGCCATTTTGTTGCCCAAAGTTTTCCGGTGACTGCTTACGGTTGCTGGCCACAAGACAGCCTTCTGCCCCACTGGGGTGAGATGTGAATGACACTTAGGAAGGAACACAAAGGGCATGCAGCTGTGAGTGGTTTACTTTTCCCTGGAAGGAAGGCCAAACAGGGTGTAAGCACAAAAGGAGAGCTTCGAAGTGGAAGCCGCCTTTAAAGGGCAAATGCTGAGCACACACACGATGGGCTGCTCTTTTGTTCTTGCAGATAGGTCGGCTCCGAGGACAGAGTGGGGAAGCAGTTGTCAAACTGGATTTTCCATGGGCATGTAGCCCCCACGCAGACACACCTATGGGGTGGGCTAGGGAATGCCACACAATAAGAGAAGGGTTCTGCCATGTTGGGCGTGGACAGATTAGTAAAGTTTGAGACAGCTAGATGCCACACTTTACAGCAAGTCATCACTAGGTGGAAGGGGACCTGGTAGTCCATTAGCTAGTAGTGGTCACATTCCTCGAGCGCACTAACTGTGCATAGAAGTGGCACCCTGACCTCAGATCATGCTCTACTAAAGTGTGGACCGATGAAAAACTGCCCTGCTGTGCTCTGGACCCACCAAACAGACTTCACCATGACTGGACTGCATCTGCTGCTCTCTCGGCTAGCAAAGAGAGGCTCTGTCTCTGGAGCCCCACTCCACGAAAATTCATCCCTGAGCCTCAGACAGAAGAGGTGATTCCGAGAGTCAGCTGGTTGACTTCCTGTTTCAGCTACAGGGCCACAAAAGCTGAAGAAACTTGTCTTGGCGAGTTGGTACCAAGTATGCCGCACCGCGGCTGACCATCAGAGTGCAACTTGGGAGACCAGACGCAACCCTCAAAAGTTGCATATGAGTCGTTGGAGTAAAGTTTGTCACCCAAGGCGGAAGTTATCCCAAGTTAAAGGCAACCGTTAGTTTCACTGTAACTGGAGACCAGTGGCAACTGGTTTTTGGCTGGACTTCAACTGGACTTTGAGGCCCATCAACCTCTGTGGCCAAAGTTGCCCCACTGTGTCTGTGAACCGAGGAGTAACCCAGGAAGAACCTTGTCAACAGATCAGCATCCTCAGCATCCTTCAGTATCCTTAAAATCTTGTATCCCTTGCATCAGGAGTAACCCATTGAAATCTATTGTGATTTGCCTATAGAGCATGACACCAGACTAGAGACTCCTTTGATAGTGAGGTAACTGTTAAATCAAGCCTATTTGGCGTCTGTGAGTAGCTACCGCCCAGAGGTGGACCCGCAAAGTGGGCCAGAGTAGTAGTTTACAACTTTATAAATGTGTTTTAAAATTTGCAAGCATTGCAATGATTTATTGCAATGAATGAAAAAGCAGTGATTTATTCTTTCTTTACAAATTCCTATCTCTGGAACTCACAAGTGGGTTTTTGTTGTTGTGGTGTCATTTTGAAAATAAAGATACATCCTAGTTTTATAAATTCCGGTTATAATTTTATTGAGTCTTGTTTCTGTCTTATTTAACTGTTTTGGTACTTCTTAATGCTTAACACTTGTTCCTTTGCTAAAGCCTGACTGCTCAGCGCCACAGCTACCCAGGGTTGAGATAAGGTTTTTAAGTGAACCTGACTGGTCCCAATAAAGGCAGTCAGAAAAAATTTCAGAAAACATGGAGACTGACTTGGCCACCCTGTCCACTCTCAGGATCAATGATTTGAGAGTCCTGTGCAAGGACGGAAAGATCAGATTGGGGGCCTTAGCCAAGAAACAGAATCTCAAGATAGCCCCCAAGGCCTGAGAAGAGGCCCGCAGAGTCCAAGCACTTTTTAGAGTGAGATAACCCTAGACATTAGGGAAGAGGATAATGACAGGATAGGCCTCAAAGACAAGGATGACGAGGACGACAACATCCTAACCCCAACATCTGCCCAAGGTTCCGCTCAATATCTAGCAGTGAAAGGAGCCCAGCTTCAGAGAAGGAGCCAAAAGAGCTTGAGGCCAAAGTAAGCCTCCTAGACCTGGAGGAGAGAAGATTGGCCTTTAAGGAAAGGAAACTGGCCTTTGAGGAGAGAAAATTCAAGCTGGGCTTAAAGCCCCAAGAGAATGGTGGCATAACAGAGAGCCTGGGGTTACTGCAGGGGGTGCCTATGATTCTAGATTGCCCAAAGTTATTGTGACAAAGTATTTCGCGGGTGATGACATAGATACGTGGATGATATTTTATGAGCAAGCTCACAGGATGAGACGGGTGGGAGCCTAGCACTGGAGGTCCTTATTCTGGGAACCGGATCCAGTACTGGGCAGAGATAGGCTCCTATCACTAGAGGTTGAGGTGGCAAAGTCTTACACTCACAGGAAAGTAGCACTTTATGGAGCTGCATGGCCTTACCCCAGAGGAGTATAGACAGATATTCAGGAACACACATAAGAGGGAAACACAGACATGGGTGGACTTTGTGGATGCTTCAGTTAAGGCAATGGATGGATGTTTAAAGGTAATAAGGTGGATACTTATGAAGGGCTATATAATTTAATTGTTAAAGCGCATATCCTTACAAATTGTTCTTCGGAGAATTTACACCAGCATCCGGTGGATTCACAGCTGACTAGTTCTAGATAGCTGGACAAGTTGGCACATAAATGGGTGTGCAGTAGAGAATCTAAGAAGTCCCATGGAGCTGATCCTAAGAAACAGGGTCACCCTCACCCCCCTACCTCATCCACTGGGGAAAGAAGTGAGCAAAGATAAAAAGAAAGAGTCATATGAAGATCCCAGTCCAAGAGTGAGTGAGTACCTGGGAATGAATTATGACCCTTCAAAGGCTGGGGAGTGTTATCACTGTTGGCTGCTATGACACGAAAGGGGAGACTCTAAGCGCACCAATAAACCACCCACTGGTGATCCTTCCAAAGGACATTGCCTAAAGAAATAAAAACCTTCTAAGTGGTTCACTGATACAACTGGTCCTTTAAACCAACAAAGTAGAGATTGGCACGGAAGCTGCAATATAAAAACAATGCATTTATTAACCTCACATGAGTGAGACTGCGTCACACAGTACCCTCAGGTCGCTGTATGACAGTTTAAGGAGTACAGAGAACAGGGGCCTTATATATGCATAGGTTACATAGTCAGCATAAAACCAAGGGGAGGTCCTGGTACGTACAAGCATGGTTTTTTGACTAATATGGGTATACAAAATTTGCTTGCTCAACAAAGTGGGAGGTGAGTCTAAACTGAACACATCAGTAAGAATAGCCTGACACTTCTATACTAAGAGCAGGCGCATTCTACCAGCTAGGCCTTTCTGAGTATGTGCAAGGCTCTGGAAGAGGGAGAAACCACATGGCGAGCACATGGCTAACTAAGATGGCTGCCAAGTACAAAATGGCTTTCAGCTTATGCTAACAGCGTTTCTTGCAATCTTTAACATGCCAGTGTGGGGATGGGGGCGAAAGATGTCCTTGGAGATTTCAGAGGTCACCCTAGTATCAGTGGGTTAGGTGCATGCAGAATGAGAAGGTCGAAGAGAGCTTCTCTTACCAGGCAGAATAGGGCAGCTCCTGTTTGAACATTTATATTTGGTATGTTGCCTTTCCCCGATTATATTTTGGATCTTTTTCCCAATAATATACAAGTTTCTATTGCTCAATCTTTTTAAAATGTAAGCTCTCATGATATTTTTCCTGAACCTTTGCTAACTGATTTGGATTGTGATTTGACTAAACTACAAATAAAACCCTTTTGGTTCAGACATCATCCTCTTTGACCTTTCTTACGCTTCAAGTCAACAACCATAGGTCCACATGACCAGTCCTATTTGAGGATTTTAATCAGTGATTAAGAAACAAGGATCTCCGCTCCATCACTCTTTACTACTTCTCTTCCATTACACAGCTTGCAAAACAGCCTAATGTTTGGCACTGAGAAGAGTGATCAATGTCAGTGCCAAAACTGGATTTGCCCCTTGTACCTTTGCTCAGTATTTGCTCACATACAAAGCAAGTGTTGCATGGCATTCAGATTCCATTTCGAATGAAAAAAATGCTTACAAAGGCTACTGATGGAGATGTTTACATTTTCTCTACTACCTCTCCAGCAATCGACTCTAAAACAACCACCACATCAGAGCCATGTTCTTCAATGGCTGCAGGAACCACAAAGGCATTGGTGCTTCTGTCTTCTGAAAAGGTCATTTTGTTTGTGGCTGCAAACACATTAGAGAATTTTAAAATGCAATGGATCAAGTGAGGTAGGATACCTGTACAGTGGAACAGCTCAGATGAAATAAGGTGTGCAATGGTTTGAAAGGATAACAAGGGCAAGCTTCAGTAAGGAGGAAGAACAAATATGCATGAGTCAATATAATAATTTGTTTCATTAGTCAAAGATTGGGACTGTGGTGAGTCAGATCTTGATTCTTCCGGATCTAAGATGACAGTTCATTAAAACTCATCTCAGCCCCAATTTTGCTTTACTGGCACCCACAGACACTGGCTCAGCCTTGGACGTTTCCACTGTATATACTCCTTAACCCGTGCCTTGGATTCCCTTCAGGCAGCAATCATCGCATTTGAGTTATTTTGTCCTGAAGGAGACCTCGAGTCATGAAGATCAAAACGCCTATTGGAATTGCTATTTATGATGTGATTCTCTTACTATTTGTACTATCAATTCATGTTCATGCATAATAACTGCATCAGATAACTTCCAATCCTTACGCTGGTGTCTTTGTTTCTCTATATGCTTCACTTGCACTGTGTAATCATTCTTTTCATAAGCACTGTGTGATCTGTTCACTTTGCACTTTGAACACAATCTAAAAAACGTTATTGATGCTGCCAACATTTCTCTTTGCAAAACATATACTGAATAATTTCTTTTGATAAATAATTCTGCTTGAATAAAAAAAATGTGATTATGTGTTCTTTGTGTAATTAACTCACTGCTATAATTTGTATTTCTCTCATTGACTCCCATTGGGACATTGTGGCATAATAGTGTAATCACCCAGGTCCCAACTGGGGTTTTGGGTTTTTTCTCCTGTTGTTTGTTAATACAGTAACTGCATGGGGCCCTGCAGTGACCTCACTTGTAACACAAGCCACTCTGCAAAATCAGGCATTAGGTTTACATGGCAGCACTCATCTTTGGTATAAGTGGCCTCCGAGGTTCGGTGCAGAGGTGCACTTTAATAGTCAAGTTTGACCTCTCGGTTGGGTTGTCAGTGGGTGTGCATCTTCGGCCGTTGTGGTGTCCGGACTTATCAGCACTTCTGTATCTGTAGCAATGAGGGATCTTCGGCTCTGAAGTCCGCAGCTTACTGGAGGATGCCTGATGACACAATGATGTTTGGTACTTAAAACTTGTGGTCCAATTGACAGAATGAACTGCTTCAAACATGGGTTGCTCAGGACTTCACTGCATTTTGTCTGTCAGCTTTCTCTGAATATACCTAACTCTAGGAACACATTGGGCTTCTCGGAATAGTCAAAGTCAAAAAGGCTTTATTCGGTTTTGATTCAAACCATAAAAGTGCATTTACAGTATAAACAATTTAAAACATATTGAGACACACAGTAATTATAAAACCTGAGTAGATAGTGCAAAAGTGCAAGGTGCAGCAAATTTCATACATAACAAATTCATTAGTAAAGATAGTCAAATTAACAAAGATACCATCATTGTTCCAAACAATTTCCCAACTTGATAGACAGTTTTAAAAATTCAGTAACTTGAAGAATACTGTCACTGTGCAAAAGTTGCAGATACAATAATGCTGGTCTGATATGGTTAAAATTGAGTTTCTTTAAAAGATCTACCAGATAGCGTTTGCTGGGTTATTCATAAAATTTAAATAAAAATATAAAATGCAGCATATCCTGTGGAGACACACCGTCGCAGCCACAGGGAGCTGCAGGTTTTATAAAAGCAGCATTTTTAGGTCTAAACAGCAAGTGATGGAAAATATTTAATCTGAACCTCGTTAGCAAGAACTTCTCATGGGAAGACAGCGATCCCATCAAATAGGGCTCCATCATATCACCTGCTTTTAACATAACAAATCTTCTTACACTTGGTTTCAGGAGCTCCTCACCTTCCCTTTTAAGCTTTCTGTCCAAAAAGAAGGCTCGCTTAACTGCATCCACATCACCCCTCACAATCCCATTCGGGTGCTCAAACAATTCCAGGCGGCCAAGCTTAGAAAAGTTCGATTTCAAGTATTTTAACCAGGGTGTACCCATTGCCTTATCCTGAGACAAGTAATCTCTCATAATCAGGTGGGTCAATGGAATATCTTGATTCAACCACGATTTTAACCAGCAAGTCAGTGGGCGTAGTGAAAAAATATCACAAAGATATTGCCACCCTAGCTCTTCGTGCACTACAAAATTAGATGTGCCTGCTGGGACACACAAAAGGCGTTTCATAAAAGAATTTTCAACAATCTGTAGTTGCTCACCGGCCACATAACCCCATATTTCACTGCCATAAACGGCAGTTGCCACTGATTTTGCATTATAAAGTTTCATCATGGCATTGTTAGATTTTTTCCCCAGTTTTGATGCAAAGTTAAAAATAGTAGCATTCACCGTTACCAATTCCTTTTTCTTTTTGTCAAGGTGTGGGCCCCAGCTAAGTTTGGAGTCAAAATAGACCCCAAGATATGTGAATGTCTTCGAGATGGGGATTGCTACATTATCTATTTTGAATAAGAAGTTCCTTCTTGGTTGTTGGGCAACTTGCATAATAAAATATTTAGAATTGTTGACCAAGAGGTCCCTATCCGTCATAAAATAATTAAAAGCCTTTAATAAAGCTTGTAGACCTCTCTCTGTTCTAGAGATTAAAACTGCATCGTCTGCATATAAAAGAACAGGAATACCACGCCTGCCGACTCTAGGACAGTCAGCCTTTACCTTCTGCAATACGCTGTCAAGTTCATTAATATAAAAGTTAAAAAGAAAAGGGGCAAGGATGCAGCCTTGACGCACACCCTTCCCAATGTTAAAATTATCAGTTACACATAACTCTTGAGAGTACCTAACATTAGCACTAGTATTATTGTGTAAATCAACAAGAAAGTTGACAATCCCACTGTCAACACCCTTGTCCCTCATGGACTGCCACAGCTTTCCCCTGTTGACACAGTCAAAAGCTGAGGACAAATCCATGAAGGCAAGGTGGACAGTACCCTTTTGGGCAACAGTGTACTTACTTAATATTAGAAAGAGGTTAAGGCACTGTGTGATGGTAGAGCGTCCACTGCAGAAGCCGTACTGGGAGATGGACATAATGCTGTTTTCCAGCGCCCAGTTAGAAAGCCTCTGCAGTAGAATTCTACCCACTATTTTGACCATAGAATCAATTAATGAAATGGGTCTATAACAAAGAGGGCTACCCTTGTCCCCCTTCTTAAAAACTGGGACAATCGTTGATACCCCCCATGACTGTGGGCAGCCCATTTTAGCAGCTGCGTTAAAGACCGATTCTAATATTGGTACCCAAAAACTGGGATCAGACTTATATAAGTCTGGCGGGATCCCATCAGTTCCCGGAGCTTTCCCGGCTCCCATTATGCCCTCAATGACCTCGCCTCTATCAAACCTAATATATTCACCGCTAATAGAGGAAGGAGAATTGGAGTTAACATTCAACGTGCCACCATACAGTTGCGTGAAGTGTGTTACCGATGCCTCCTTTGTTATGCAACATTCTAGTCCATCCCCTGGGTCCTGGGTCAAAAAAGGTCTTTTTACTACCGCCCAGAATCTAGAGCTACACTTCAAAGTAGAGGGTTCGAGAATCTCATTCCATGCCTCTTCTCTTAAAAACGCCTTACGTCTATTAATAACGGACTTGTATTCTTTTCTACACTGTTGGATATTCTCTTTTATTCTGGGTTTTGTTGTCAGGGCTGTCCTTAAATTACGTGAGGCCCTAGAACAATCCTGATTAAACCATCTTGGTCCCCTGGTCTCTGAACGCTTTACTGGAGCTGACATCAACTGAGACACTTTATCTGAAATACTTTGGAAAGCACATAGGACCTGACATGGTTCCGGCCCTTCTTGAGTACATTTTGCAATTTCCTCAGTACAGTGATCCTTAATGTCTTTATACAACCGGTCTGGAGAGATCATAGACCACTTCAGGCCTCTTCTGCCGTCAGTAGTGCTCAACCTACCAGTGGTACAGTTCCGACCTTCCTTGGCCACCCAGGGGCCCCTCAGAAGTACAGTCAATGGGTTATGATCACTGAAATCACTGTGTTCAATGATGAAAGAGTCCACAAAAGTCTGCATTGATACAGAAAGCAAAACATAGTCAATGAAGGTACCCTTTCCATGACCCTTGAGAGTGGGAATCTCAAAGCGCTTAAAAGGATCCCTCTGTGCCATTGTCGATGATAAATCCAAGTTGGTCAAAAGGTCATTGAAGGCTTCCCCCTCCGATGTGTGTTCCAGATGCAATCCCTCTGTACGTTCGCAATACAAATCTGAGAGATTTTTAAACAGGGGGTCCCCGCATGGATGAACATTGAAATCACCCATTATCATGAGATTATGGAGACATTCCTTCATCGAAGTACTAATAAATACATTTAGTGCTAATATAGCACTAGGAGCTGAACAAGGGTTAACTGCATTGTAAAAATTCACCAGACCAAGCAGACAGTTATCTCCACTTAGTACTAGGCCAATGATACCAGAGTTATCTGTTAAAACTCTACGTATTTTACAAGAGAGTGCCACCGAAATAAACGTTACCATGCCCCCCTTAGGTCTACCTCTGCTAGATGCTATCGCAGGGACATAAAAAGCTTTATACCCCTCAAGAAAACAGTCACAGTTCACTGGCCAGGTCTCCTGCAGACAAATAATCTGAAACTGCTTAATGTAGCTGACCCAATTACAATCTGTCATTTTAGTGCCCAGTCCCGCAATATTCCAGGAGATTACATTATTTCCATGCGATTTCACCTGTGTAATCTCCATATGAACCACTTCACCAGGGATTTCATTTCCTTGGCCCATAGACTCCTCCCGTCAATCACATGCCTCAAGGCCTGAGAGCAAATCAAATCTATTCTGTGTTTCCACCATAAACCCATTCCTATTTTGATTAACAACATTGTACAGGTATGGTGGTGCTAGAGCCAGGGGCTGGGATTGAAACAGAGGCCTAAAGTTCCTGCGTCTAGGCGGGGCTTTGAGCAGGTGAGTGTAAAAATATCCAAGTGGGCGGACACATATGCTATTTGCATCTGCCAATAATGATGATGCTCTTAGTAAAATTGTTGCCACATGTTGGGGATGTCTGAAGTTGACAACAATACAGTCCCCACTGTTTGACTTTCTAGATGGGCCAATCCAGTTTAAATTGGAGTATCAGAGGGCGTTAAAATTATATCACAAAGCTATTCGAACAGCTCGTAAACATCATATTACCTCACAGTTAGAGGCGGTAGGAAATGCACCGAGGATGCTTTACCAAATACTGAACTCCTTCCTGAAGCCGGCAGCATGTGAGAGTGTTGACACTTCATCTCAACAACTTTGCAATGATATTTCTTGCTTCTTTACGAACAAGATTGAAACCATCTATGAGAAGATTCATGCCTCCATTGCTTCCATTGGACATGTTACTTTCCCCACTGTGGTCCCAGAGAGTAAAAAGATCATCGCTTCCACTTTGGCTAATTTTCCTAACATCACCTTGGCTGAAGTGGAGGGACTCATTACAACTATAAAGAGTGGGAGTCCTATGGATCAGCTTCCACCGAGAGTGATGGTTTCAGTAAGGAGCACATTAGCACCAGAAATCCAAAGTTTGGTCAACCTCTCTCTGGACACAGGCCGTGTCCCACTAGAGTGGAAGAGAGCCCAAGTGCGACCCATCCGCAAGAACACCGCCACTACGTGGGCTGACATGACCAATCTGAGACCCATTTCCCTTTTACCATTCATGGGAAAGCTCATAGAAAAGCACGTCAATAAGCACTTGTCTAATCACCTGGAACACACTCGTGCCCTAGATCCATCTCAGTCGGGCTTTAGACCAAAATACAGCACGGAAACAGCATTGCTGTCGATTACCGATGATCTACGCATGCTCCAGGACAAAGGAACATCAGCTGTCCTGGTGCTGCTAGATTTATCGGCAGCTTTTGATACCATCTCACATGAGATTTTGGTCGAGCGTCTGACTGGGAGTGGACTAGGGGGCATGGCACTGGCTTGGCTAAAGAGCTTTCTTTCGGATCGGACCCAATGTGTCACCATGGGCGATTTCCGATCCGAGGAGACCAGGATTACTAAGGGGGTGCCACAGGGCTCCTGTTTGAGCCCTACATTATTCAACATCTATGTGGCCCCCCTGGCTAATATCCTGAGAGCCTTTGGTTTTTGTCCAGTGTCATATGCTGACGATACCCAGCTGCTCTTTCCCTTTGACCATCTAACTCCAGAGGTATTACATTCTTTCTCTGAGGGGATGAGAGCAGTTTCCCAGTGGATGTCTTTGAATATGTTGCAGTGCAATGTCTCAAAGACAGAGGTCATGCTCTTCGGTGAGGCTAAGATCTGCTGGGCTCCTGACTGGTGGCCTTTAGATCTAGGCCCAGTCCCCGAGCCTAAGCAGATAGTCAAGAACCTAGGGGTCCGTCTGGAACAAGAACTCAGCTTGAAGCAGCATGTTACCAACCTTGTTGGGTCTTGCTTTCGGACCATTGGATTGCTGCGCAGAGTTTTTCCATTGCTTCCAGACACCATCAGAAAGACCCTGGTCCAGGCGCTGGTTATCAGCCGTCTTGACTATTGTAATGGTCTCTTGCTGTCAGCTAATGAGGAGGATCTGGATAGGTTACAGGTCGTGCAGAACACCGCAGCCAGGCTAGTTCTAAATGCTCCTCCGAGAACATCTTCAAAACCTCTTCTTGCCAGGCTTCATTGGCTTTCCATCCGCCAGAGAGTTGTTTTTAAGATCTGTTGTACGGTCCACAAAGGACTTCATGGTTTGGGTCCCTCCTATCTGGCTGACAAGTTTGTGCCGTATGTTCCTTCCCGTGCTCTACGGTCCAGTGACCAAATGCTTCTCACGATTCCTAGGATCAAGCAGGTAAGGCAAGGGGGTAAGGCTCTGTCTGTGAGGGGACCGAGGATATGGAATGGTCTCCCTCTCCAGCTTAGGCAGCTTGAAAATCATCTGGCCTTCAGGAAAAAGCTGAAGACGTTCTTGTTCCAGGTCTAACCATACAGTTTAAGAACTAGATTGCAGCCATGTAATTCGATCTCCTGCAGGTTCAGCAGTCAGCTAGCGCGGAGATACTCCTCTGGGAGTTTATTCTAGCGCTCTATAAACACGCAAAATAAATAAATAAATAAATAAATAAATAAATAAATAAATACCCTTCTCACCTAAAGTATTTGATCAGAGTATGCAGTTGGAAATCCACAATTGGAGTTCAGCCAAGCTACTGCTTTATTTTTTAGTGAATCATGAGATTCCCCTTGTGACTGGGCAAGGTGGTCTTCTATAATTGGAACATTAGTCAAGGCAGCCACATAAGGTGCGCAGTCAGGTGGGAGATTAATGTAACAGCTTCTTCTTACTTGTCTAAAATCTGGCCTGCCATCCTGATCTGCTGATGTCGGTGCAGTCAGGACAGTTTTTGGTGGGGGATTAGGTGGAGCGTTATCAGCTACAGTGACTTGCCGGCAGACCTGCTGTACGGACTCCCTCAAGGGACCCTGTCCTGTTTCCACAGCCTTAGGTCTAACAGGTGGGGCCGATGACAGGTGTGCTGACAATAAACCACCTAGTCTGTCTACCTCCAAGGCTAAGGTAGCTAGCTTCATAGACAGGGGTCTAAACAGCTCTTCCATTTTTGCCACCATTTTTCCTTCTAGGGTGCTAATCAAGAGGCTAAGTTGTTCAAATTGTGTTTTGATACCATCCTCGTTGTCTCCCTCAGAAGGACAAGGGCCTGAAATAGGGCCATTACTAACCGATGCAGCTGTTTCGGCTCGTTTTTTATTATGCTTACCTTCCCCCCCGTTTAAGCTGTGATTTTCTACAGTTTCTCACCGGTCTTGGCGCTGACTTTACCGGTTCTATTTCCTCAGTAGAGGTATCAAGAGGGTCTTCCTGCGTCTCTACATGTACCTGCGCTACAGTCATTATGGCATCCCTGTTACTGATAGCAGGAATATTAGGATTATCAGGCATAGGTATATCCACTGCCGCAAGAGGCGCCTCAACCTGTGGTAGTGGGGCACTTCCCAGTCCTAAAGAGGCCCTTCTCTCATTATTAATCTGATTGACCTTTTTAACTAGGAAATTATCCATGGTACCCAGCCCAGAGGTAGGTTTATCTACTTTACCTCTAGACATCACGTCTGCTT
The DNA here is from genome assembly GCF_964263255.1 of Lissotriton vulgaris. Taxonomy (NCBI): domain Eukaryota; kingdom Metazoa; phylum Chordata; class Amphibia; order Caudata; family Salamandridae; genus Lissotriton; species Lissotriton vulgaris. Next base: position 818,261,468 of record NC_141696.1, on the reverse strand, counting down.
AATGTAAAACTCTGGGTAAAGAATAATGAATTAAAATAATCACCACAGTGGTGTAACGAAACTTGAGGGGGCCCCCCTGCAAAGCACATGGAGGGCCCCCCCCCCGCGGCACGGCCCACATGCCTCCCCGGCGGCGCGGCCCACCATGTTCCACTTTGCCCTGCCACCCAGAAATCTAGCATATTTTGCTTTGAAACCTCAGGGGTCAGCAGGGACAAGGGATCTGAAAAGACAAAGCATAGGATATTGTAAATACTGAACTAATTGCAATTCTACTCTCAATAATTCTCACTAGAACTATAATACCTTATGAGGCTGTACACATTCCTCCAACCACTATAAGATAGATTAGTCCAGCTTCCTGCAATGAAACACACTGTTAACACAACAGACGCAAATCAGTACACCCCCCATACTAACTCAATAGCCCCAACATGTACACACCATATCATGTGGAGATGGACTTTGTCATGACCCATTATTACTGCAAGTTTCTCAATTCGACCCTTGTAAAGTTCACTTCCCCAGTAGTTTAGAAACCTTAACAGAGTTATAGAGAAGAACTCTGTAAGCACTCAAATTAGGCAACTTCCATTTCACTTAGAGGGCAAAAGGAACGGTAATCCACTATATAAGAAGGCAACAGGTTTGTGTCCACCTTACTCCTTTTTTCGTGAATAACAAAATGGTAACGTGTGGTTGCTACCACCACTACGCTCCGCTTCTTTCTATAATGTACAAATAATAATCCACCTAACCGGTAGCAGGTAGTTGCGGCCACCACCCTGCCCCGGTACTAACGTCTTTAGCTTTGGCACACGGTAACCTCTTTGATTCCACCAACGCTCCGCTGTTATTTAGTTTTTTAGGAAATGCCTTCTGACAATAACGAGCTTCACGGCAACTAGCAGCAAGTAGCCGCACAGTTCCGCGGAACGGATCTCAGTATCACAGTCCCCGAACTGGCACGCATCAGCCGATGCGTTTCCTCCAGTTCGTACTCAGGAAACAAACAAACAAGAGTGCGCGCGAGCGAAACGGCTCCCAGCAACTTACATACAAAACACAGTACCTTAAGAGAAATGGTTGATTGTACATCCGTATAGTTCCCACCGCAAACAGCAGCACGACGCCACAACAGCCAGGACTTCTCCAACCAACTAACAAAACCAACAAAGGACTCAAAATTACGTGCAACTTCCCTCCTGTCTCCACCGTCCATATACTTCCTGCAGCAAAGGCTCATGGAAGTTGTAGTTTATTACAGTTTAGGTAAGCGCGGTAGGCAGGAACCTGACACCAACGTTTAAATGAAATGCCTCTATATTGTCTTTCTGTAAGTGCTAGTAAGCAAGTAGGACTAACACAAACAAGGGGGAACCCGGTAAGCCATTGGCATCTGGGTAAGTAACATTAGTCCAAAAAAGTGATGCCTTAGGTCTAATTACAACAGTCTATTTCTGAAAGAGAAACATAAATTGTCTCCTCCTAAATGAAGCAAATCATATTAACAAAGCAAATTCTAACTCATTTATACACCTCCAAACCTGATCCAGAACATAGCACAGAATTCTAAATGGTATTTTATTTTTACCTCAATTAGAAACATATATATACACTTATATTGACTTTTTTGTATCTTTTTAAAGTTAGCCCAACATTTTTTTGCAAAGAGGATGCTATATATATGTACAGTTAAGCATTCCTGTAAAACAAGATCTAACCAGAAATCAAAAGTACATGGAAGGTCTATATTGTTTTGACCTATCTTCTTGTAGTACTCTTTTTGAATATATATTTACACAACGTTAGATTTTTTAACTGGTGTCTTCTCGTGGGTGTCGACGCGTTTCAGCCCATTGACTACGGGCCTCATCAGGACATGGGCTAATGATAATCCGTCTATGAAATTAAGAAATCATCCATAACTACATACGCTTAGACCATTGAACAAGTTCAAAGACTAGGGATATATACATATTTTACATTTTTTACATTTTATACATATATTTAACTTGGAGTGGTCAGACCCGTACCCAAGAAAAGGAATTTATTGATACGTAACACCCTAAATGTGAAACCAAACAACATGCCAACTCATAAGCACTAGCTATATCGCACCTTACACTCAATGTATTATAAAAGAACGTGCTAAAGAAAACGTACCAATGTGTCAAGAAGAATCCTTCACCTACAACCTGTGTGTGCCTTAGAAACAAAAACTTTAATACCGTAATTAGTGTGCTCCAACCGTTTTGTAAAAGAACGAACGAATATGACGGGTGATTTAAAAAGACAATTGAATATGACGGTGATTTAAAAAGACAATTGAATATGCATCGTCTTTGCAAAAAAAATTTGGGCTAACATACTTTAAAAATGTGCAAAAAGTAATGTGTTGTTTATATATGTTTAGTTTGTCAATGTCTCTAAATATTGGTTTGTAAAATAACAATCCTTTGTGGTAAAAAAAAATTCTAATTGAGGTAAAAATAAAATACCATTTAGAATTCTGTGCTATGTTCTGGATCAGGTTTGGAGGTGTATAAATGAGTTAGAATTTGCTTTGTTAATATGATTTGCTTCATTTAGGAGGAGACAATTTATGTTGCTCTTTCAGAAATAGACTGTTGTAATTAGACCTAAGGCATCACTTTTTTGGACTAAAGTGAGAAAGTAGGAAACACTCTCAACATATACGCTATGGCATTTGCAACAATCCTGTCAAAAGCAGATTATGTTGCAGAAATAACATGGGGATTGGTGTTTACAAACTCCTTTCACTTTGTAGTAAGAGAAAGAAAAGTTAAGTGATTTATGTGACAGTTTTCAGGAGTACGAGTGTGAAACGAAAAGCTTTAGGCAGGATGTAATTTTGTGCAACACGCAGCAAAATGTAAATTGCCTGTAACAGGGCTTTAAGTGGGATGAAAAAACTGTGGGTGGGGGGTGCCTTGAAGGTGCGTGGCTAATGTATTTAATGGCGTGGCTTAAAAACACCCAAGCTAAAAACCTGTGCTTAGCATAGTGTGCCGCCCGACTGGTATTTTGCTGTTTCTATCATTGCATCGGATATATAATACAATACAAGAAGTAACATTTCACATACAACAGACCAGGACTATTGGCTTTGCAAATGGTTGTTAGTTGCATAATATAAAAGTAGCATCAACTATGGGTTTGCCGAATACAGAATCGAAAACGCTTCCATTTTGAAATGATTAGACTGTGAAAGAACTAAAGGAGTCTCTTTGAAGGGTGGTGCCGCTGCCCGCTGCACAGATAATATTTTGTTCAACATGAGATCGGACAAAAATAAAGAGCCCATTAGGGACAGTCTCAGCATCAGCTTTTTAGAACTACCGCCCGTGCTGAGCACAGGCAGGATTCGGCGACGGCCCACTTAAAGCCCTGGCTATCTCCGAGTTAAAGGCAGCTTAAGCAGAAATGATCTTTCCTCGCCTCATCTCCTTGGAGTGTTAGTACGCGCTGCGCAGCTCTGCTGCCATGCATGATGTGCTATGTACTGTGAATGTGCAGCGGCCTCTGCCTTGCATCTAGGACAGGGGCACTGGATTTAAGCGGCAGTGGAGCTCCCAATTATTCGGCATGGATGACTAAATTGTGTTGCGAGAAAAGACAAATTATGCGGCATGATACGGCAGATATTTTGGTAGTATTGCATCATTGTTTTGTAATTTGTAAACATAGTTATACTGTCTGGACCAAGATTTCACTCAATTTGTAACATTTTAACAACCAAATGCAGAAATAAATGAAAGAAGACCAGTTAAGCTTTGTGAATGGCCTTCCTCTGCCGCTCTGCGCACGAATACGTCGCCAAAGTGCTGCTCATTTCCAGTCAAGTACAAACATCTTATATTGCCTGCCCTCATCATATCAAAAGTGTTAATCATTTTCTTGACTTGTACCGTCAGTGCAATTCGGAGGTGATGGCAAGAGGAGGACCCCTGGAGGCTGCAGCAGCAGCAGCCCCGGTGACGGACTTACTTCGGAGTTCGCCGGTTCGGAGACTGGAGTAGTCAGTCAAATCACACACAAACACTCGAGTGAGTCCTGAGGCTGAGCGTGGGCGGGCGAGCGGGCCTGGCTTTCCGCTTTTTGTCTTCGAGTTTGACTTCGTTGTTCAGTTCTCTCTGTCTTTCTTCTTCACTTTCACTTATTCACACTATGGCTATGTGACGTGCGTGTGCGCCCCCTGCCCCCTGGCCCTGGTCACACCTCAGTCACACCTGACCTTAGTGCTTATTGGGCCGCCCGACAGTGTTGTACCCCTGGGCCCGGGGCCGGATGCCTGGCATTGGGTCACCACACAGCAGCAGCCTGCCCCCCACACGCCCCCCACACGGCACGCGCATACGCGGCGGCGGAACCAGGAATGGAAAGTGAAAGTGAAGGAAAGTCTACTCTGTCCTTGTCCGCCAGCCGCCATTTCATAGATTCGAGACCAGGCAGTGGAGTGGCGGGTCAACGGTCAAAACTGTGGACAAGTAATAAATGCATTGCATTGGTGCATTGCCACACTCACTCACTCAGACACACTCACACCCCGGCCGCCCCCCGCCCCCCCGGACTTCACTTGTTGCTCTCTCGGGGCCCCGCGCACACGGTGCACATGCACAGCACCATTTCAGACTCGGGACGGCCCGCCCGCCGGCCGGGGCCCGGGGCCTGGCCGGCGCCCGGGGCCTGGCCGGCCAGGCCTGCATTTGAAGACTCTGCTCCAGTCCCCAGTCACACTGCACTGTCCCACACTGTCCCGGCCAGCTGCCGCACCATTTTCAAACACTCGCAGGGGCCCGCCGGGGGCCCCGGCCCCCCCCAGTTCAAAAGTCGCACTGTGTCGCAGGGGCCCCCCGGCCGGCCCGGGGCCTGCGCTGCGCAACATTTTAGCATTTTAAAGCCACACACACTTAGTGTATATTCTATGACGTGAGTGAGGAGGGGGGCCCGGCCGGGGCCCCCAGGAGCGTGGGGGCCCCCCCGCACTGCGGGGGTTGCGGGGGCCTGTGTTACGCCACTGAATCACCAATATGAAGTACAACAAAGCACTTTTACAAAAACACTCAAGTTTTATAAAATATTACGTCTCACTTATAATTGATGTCTTTAGCAGCAGAAACAAGATCTGTGGCCCAGCCCAGTCTCCTCAGGCCACAGAGGGCGCAACCTTTGCCCGGGCTTAGCCCGGCGCTGCCCGCGCACGTCCCGCGGGACGGGAGTCGCTCTGGTGATTTGTAGCGCCTCCGGTCGCTGTTGCTGGCGTCGGAAGTGCGACGCGGGTCCCGGGGCACCTGGGGGTTGTAGTCTTCGTAGCCGTTGCCCTCATGGCACGATAGTGTAGCCGCTGGCCGCGCCCGTCCCCCAGCAGCAGAGAGAGAGCACTGTTCTACAAAGCTGTTGCCCTCACGGCTGGAAACAAGCAGAGGGACCTCAGGTTGGTCCCCCCCTGGAGCGCCGGTCGCTCCGGCGATTTGTAGCGCCTCCTGGCGCTGTTGCTGGACTCAGAAGTGCGACGCGGGTCACGGGGCACCTGGGGAATGTAGTCTTCGTAGCCGTTGCCCTCACGGCGCGATAGTGAAGCCGCTGGCCGCGCCCATCCCCCAGCAGCAGGGAGAGAGCACTGTTCTACAAAGCCGTTGCCCTCACGGCTGGAAACAAGCAGCGGGACCTCAGGTTGGTCCCCCCCTGGAGCGCTGGTCGCCCCGGCGATTTGTAGCGCCTTCGGGCGCTGTTGCTGGCGTTGGAAGTGCGACGCGAGTCCCGGGGCACCTGGGGGTTGTAGTCTTCGTAGCGGTTGCCCTCACGGCACGATAGTGTAGCCGCTGGCCGCGCCCGTCCCCCAGCAGCAGGGAGAGAGCACTGTTCTACAAAGCCGTTGCCCTCACGGCTGGAAACAAGCAGCGGGACGCAGGAACAAGAACTCTATTTCTGTCTTTTAGCAAGCAGACAGGCCTCTAGGGTCCAAACAGACCATCAGGTCCGCCAGCAAAAAGTGCAGACTTCAGGTAATGTCTGCTCATAGAAAGTTTCTATCATGCAAACACAAGCCGTGGTCATACAGCAGTCCTTCAAGTACTTCACAGAGCACTCCCTTCCTTGGTAATGAAGAACTTGGAAATGGAACAAAGTGGTGTAGATCGGATCCCACCCATTTTGAAGACAGGTGATGTGGATTCACGTCTAGGGGTTGAGAGCTGGCTTATGTTTGTGGTGTCTAGACTGATCAGCAATTTTGCATCAGTAGCATTGAGGGATTTTCTTCTCTGAAGTCAGCCGCTGCAGCCAATAGTCTCTTGGGCATACAAGAAGATGCCTGATGACCCAATGATGCTTCGTATTTATAAGTTGTGGTCCAACTGACCTTATGAACTGCTTCACAACATGGGTCACTCTTGACTTTGCTGCATTTTGTCAGACAGCTTTCTCTGCATGTAGCTCGCTCTGGTAACACATTGGGCTTCTCCTGAAAAGTCTTTCCTTCTTCAGAGACATGCACTCTCCTTCCCTTTTTTTAGCCGGCAGACAGGCCTCTAGGTCCAAACAGATGATCAGCTCTTCCAGCCAAAAGTGCAGACTTCAGGTGATGTCTCTGCACTACGGAAAAACTCACTGTCATTCAGACACCATCGATGGTCACACAAAAGTCCTTCGAGTACTTTGTGGCGCACTCCCTCCTATAGTCATGAAGAACTTATAACTGGAACAAAGTGGGGTAGTTTGGATCCCATCCAATTTTCAGTAACCGATGTGTATTGATCGTCTAGTGTTTGAAAGTCGGCTTGAGCTTGTTCTCAAATATCCTCTTCTGTCTGTTTTTGCAAAGAAATGACTCTCACCGTAAGTAGCAATAATGCTGGCTCCAAGTAGTATTATCAAAAACAAGGGCAAAATGAAGTGGGAGATCTCTCTTCACCTGGCTGTCATGAGTCTTCAAGAAGCACTAATCCAAAACAGACAAAAATGCAGTTCTGAGAAAATTCCTTCCTTTGAACAACAGAAACTGCAGTCTCATCTTGCACCCCTACTATCTACCAAATGTCAGTGCTGAGGAAGAACTAATTATGAGTCTTTTTCAACAAGGACCTAATTGTATTTCTAAGAGTAGCCCTGTCTCCGTCCTTACCTCATTCAGTGTCAGGGCCTCCACCCTACAGTCACAGGAATACACAGGAATACAGTCAATATATTTACACTTCCTGGAGAAGATGTATCCACCCTACATCCATTGCCACGCTAAACGAGGAGTCATCAAAAATAGATCTCACTGCCCCCAGTGCTCACACACAATTTAAGCATTTACTCACTCAACATGCACACAGAACGTCGGCACATGGTCTGGGGTTCACACTAAAGAGGAACATTACATGAAAGGGGTCTGAAGACTGTGCTGTCTCCTAACACAGAAAAAGGGCTGTCATACTAGAGATTCACAATATCTGGTCACACTAAGGCCACCGCTTTAAGTGGCTTGTCCAGGGCATAGACAGTAGTTCTAGGCCTGCTAGAGAGCTCACTTGTTGTGCCCCTCGATCTCACATAACAGGATCTGGACCTAGCTTTGCCAGGGACATACTTAGGTCCCTGTTCACAAGACAGATTAACATATTGGCAGGGCTAAAGAAAGAATAAGGATACTGGTTTCACATGCACTTGGGCAGACAGGGCAGGAGTAAATGAGGAGGGACTTACCGTTTACCATGCAGGAGGTACTCCCATCCCAACAAATGCTTTCTTCTTCAGAGTTTATGGTGTCAAGGTCTGTTTCATTGGATTCATCTCCTCATCAGCCGGAGTGCCAAATAAGGACTCATATCAATGAATTGCTTCTAAAACTGAGGTGTCAGTCTCATCTTGAATCAAGGATTTATAGCATATGTGCAAATCCACTCTTCTATGTGTACACTGTTTTGGCTGCGATCTCTATTTAAAACGTGAGTTTCTCACACTCAATTGGCTAGAACTGCTGATCAAACACTACCTTTTTTCAATGCTGCTTGCAACAAAGTAGTGTCCGGTCTGGGATATCCACAACAGAGACACAAAGAGAAGTGAAGTTTATGTATTGGAAATGTGATCAAGGAAAGCACAAACCTTGGCATCATCTAAAAGGCCCCTGTCAACTTGCACAACAGAATCTGTAGTTCCACCCCTCACCACTGCAATCTACCAAAGGGCGGTGCTTCAGGAAGTGTAATCTCCACCCTCCAACCAGTCAATACACTTCCACTATCTGGGAAGCTGTCTTCACCGTCTATCTTGTGCTAATATAAACCAGAGACATTCAAATGGATCCCACTCTGCTTTGTAATAAATACTGTAAGTCAAACTTGAAGATGAACATCAGAAGACCAGAAGACCAGCATTTGCAAAATATCCTTTTCCATGAATATGTTATTTGCCCAAGTATTTTCATACATTGCTTTGATCTTGTGGTCAATGCTTTCTTTGAGTGCAGCCTGAAGTACTTGATATTTATCAATGCATGTGTCCAGCCATTATTTTTAGCTTCCAGCTCTTGAGTTGATCAACTCATCTACCTGGTGCAATGGTCTAGTAGTAGCCTATAAGGACACAGATTGCCTTATACTAGTGCCTTTCGAAAATATCTAATATAGCACAATCTTCACATGCAAAATATGTTGCTTCTTTCTACAGTCTTGCATCCTCAAACTGCATGCGATCTCGAAAATGTCCTCTATAGCCCTATGATCCAACATAATATACTTCTCTTTAAATAAAACTTTTGATTGCTGCCTCTCTTTTTTTCTTTCAAATGGACCTCTCCTTTATTTCCATCCTCTGCATGCTTCCTCTCTCTGAGCTCGACCAACTCTGTAACATGCGTGTTTACCTTAATCTCTATTATTGTATTTCTGCAAATTGCCCACAACTCATTTACAAGCTCACTACATCTACTCCTTACTCTAAAAGCCATACCTCTGCACCCTATTAATACCTAATCTTCTCTAGCTCACCTATTAATCTCAACAATCATTTGCATTAACTCACACACATCCACCCCCACTAACGATCAAAACTAACTCCTATTCATTTAATCCACCTCAAAGACACTGAAGTGAATGCATGGAGTGATTTGTATGGGGATAAAAGACTTATACCGGTAATCAACAATAATCAATATTGCTGGACTATCCACTAACACTGGGTCCTAGAGCAGCATGCTGCCTGGTGCAAATTGCTTCAACATCTTGTCACGGGCAGTAAGCACTATATAAATCGAAGTACAATTACAACTCATACAGATTTTGCTTACTAGAGAAGGAAGCATGGGTGAGAATTTCTATCTTCCAAGAAGGAACCTAAAGATGACATTTTAAAACTGATGGGTAGCAATCATGATGGGTTGAATTTATCCTACCATGTTCTCAATAATTAATAATGTCAAAGTTGTGAAAAAGTGAAAGTGTTTTGTAAGGCGACGGTGGCAGTGTCCCCCGACCCGCTTGCTCTTGCTAAGGTTGCCTAATTGCGCTCTACGCTGTGCTGACTAAAATCATTTTAATTTTCATTTTATTTGTGTTGTGCTGATTTTAAACCACTCATTCTGTGTTGTGCTGATTTTAAACCACGCCAGAATCCGCACTTGTACAGTGCCATTGTGCCGATTTTCCCATACCTGAATCAATAGGAGGGGAATCATTTCTGAATGGCAGCGGGGAAGCCTCGGCTCAACTTTCATTCCTGACCGCCCCGTTCCGACGAGGTAACTAGTACAGTTGTGCGGAGGGCGGGTCAGGTGAGAGCCAGGTACTTCCGGTAACCACTGGTGCAGTTAGCGCTCTAGTGGTTTGACTTCAAGGGCTATTTAGCCCTCGTCCATTTCCGGGCGCGCAGCGATCGCACGCAGCTGAAGACACGCCGAAGAGCAGCCAAAGAGAGGCCTGTCTGGGCCCGTCCGCGACTGGACGTGGCTCGGGGCTAGAGGCTCTACGTAGATGGATTTACCACCTACTAGGGTAAATAGTCTCACCTATACTGCCCAAGTACTAAAAGAGCTGCGACCAACCCCGATGATAGGATGTGCCCGGGACTCATGGCCATGCCCGGAAGGCCCCTTTTCCTGCCTGAATTGTCATGTCCAAGCATCTTATCACCGCACACATTCGGGCCTAAAGATCTTTCTTTTGAACATCCGCCCCCTACCAAAACATTACTGCGAATTATGGGATCTGGTCTACTCGGCTACCCCGGAGATCTGCTTCCTAACGGAAACGTGGCTTAAACCACATACAGTTCCAACCATAATGCTGGGGATCCCCATAGGATATAAGATTTTACATCTAGACCGCCCAGACAAAATAGGAGGGGGCATAGCGGTCGTATATAAAGAGGACTTAAAAATTTCCATACTTGAACAACGTAGCAGCACTCTGATGGAAATAATGATATTTAAGGTCAGCTCCATTACTAAGACTCACTGGAAAGGAGCTTTAGTTTATCGTCCTCCTGGATCAGCGCAGGGTTTTACATTGTCCCTTATGGAAATGCTGGCCCCTTATCTTAGGGCAAAGGAAGATTTTATACTCTTAGGAGATTTTAATATTCACGCAGATATCCCTACGCATCCGGACACCTTCTCCTTGCTCTCAGACTTATCCAGACTAGGACTCCACATGCAAAATAGTGGGCCCACACACACAGGGGGCCACACTCTGGATCTGGTTTTTGCTAACTGTTCCAAAATCCAATGTTGTCCTCATAGGTACGTGAATTGGTCAGATCACTTCTTAGTCGAGTTTTTCCTATTAGACAAGAATAGACCCCCCCATAGACCACCTCTTCCGGCCATATGGCGTCGCCAATGGCATAAAGTAACAGTGGAGGATTTACAGACAGTATGGAAGAAACCGGTGATTTTAGAAACAGACGATGTGGAATCTGCATTGTTTAAGTCTAATAACTCCCTAGCACAGGCTATTAACTACCTGGCCCCCCTCAAACTTCACAAAACAACACCCCACCTCCAAACAAGAGGTCTGGTACTCAGAACAGCTTAGAATAGAAACACAGGGGTGTAGAAAACTGGAGAAAGTATGGAGGAAAACCCGGACGGAGAAAAGCAAGAAAGTATACTTAGAGGCTCAATCCAGTTACTATAAACATATTCGACTAGCCAGAAGGAATTGTCTCACCATGCAAATAGCAGAAGCAGGCAACTCTTCTAAAGAATTATATAAAATTCTACAAACTTTTGTTAAACCGGGAGCTTGTGAAAGCCCAGATGACTTCTCCCAACCCCTCTGCAATAACATCTCTGCTTTTTTTTAGAACAAAATTGAGATGATATAAGGAAGAATAACGATTGCTTCCAGACCTAGCAATATCATCATTAACACTCTACCCCGGTCTTCCATTAACGATGATAGCTCGTTAATGATGTTCCCAGAAGTCAATGACTCTGATTTCACCTCCTTAATTAGCCACATCAAAACAGGGTCCCCTGATGATTTTATACCTGCCAAAATGGGTGCCTCCTTGAGCTCGTTGCTCAGGTCAGAGATGCTATCGGTAATAAATCTCTCCCTTAAGGAGAGTAAAGTACCCTCAGAGTGGAAGAAAGCCGTGGTGAACCCCATTCGCAAGAACACAACGCTGCCTTGGACAGACCTTTCTAACCTCCGCCCCATCTCCTTTGTGCCATACCGCAGCAAGATGACCGAGAGGCATGTAAACACTTATCTGTCTAAGTACATCGAGGCAGCGGGAGGTCTGGACTACTCCCAATCTGGGTTTAGACCCAATCACAGCACCGAATCTGCCCTCCTCTCCGTGACCGATAACATCAGGATGGCATTGGACAGAGGGGGCTCTATGATTCTGGTGCTGTTTGACCTCTCCGCTGCTTTTGACACGGTGTCACATGGCATTCTTCTCGGTCATCTGCGGAAGGTGGGGATAGGAGGTCAGGCTCTGTTATGGCTGGAGAGCTTTCTCTCCAATCGCTCACAAAGTGTCAGGTTAGGCTCCCTACGTCCCACCTCTAGGGAGCTCACCAAGGGGGTGCCACAAGGCTCATGCCTAAGCCCTACACTCTTCAATGTGGATGTGGCCCCCTTGGCAGACATTGTGAGAGCGTATGGGTTCACCCCGGTGTCGTATGCTGACGACACCCAGCTCTTTTTCCCGTTCCAAACCCTCACACCCTCAATCAGGAAATCTTTCGCTGAGGGCATGAGAGCAGTGGCAGATTGGATGGCCTCTAATAGCCTCCAATGCAACGTAGGCAAAACTGAGGTTATGTTGTTTGGAGAGGCACCTCTCCTGTGGTCACCAGATTGGTGGCCTTTGGACCTGGGCCCAGCTCCCTGTCCCAAGCAGATAGCAAAGAATCTTGGAGTACGTCTAGACCAGGCCTTGTTGCTAAGAGAACATGTTAATCAGGTGACCGGGTCTTGTTTCCACACTATCGGACTCTTAAAACCCATCTTTCCATTTCTGCCTGATCAATATACAAAGACACTTGTTCAGACCCTTGTAATAAGTAGACTAGACTACTATAATGGCCTTTACATCTCTGCCAATGAGGAACAACTCAGTAGATTGCAAGTGGTCCAGAACACCGCAGCAAGACTGGTCCTTAATAACCCCGGCCAGATCCCCCTCCCGTCCCCTTCTTGATACACTTCACTGGTTACCAGTACGACAACGTATCAAGTTTAAGATTTGCTGTACCATTTTTAAATGTCTCTCTGGTTCTAGACAAAAATACCTGACAAAAAAAATCATCCCCTATAGGCCTGAACGTGTCCTACGTTCCAGCAACCAAAATGCTCCTTCAGGTACCTCGTGTGAGGAAAGTAAGACAGGGAGGTCGAGCTCGGTCCTACAAAGGTCCCATACTATGGAACTCGCTCCCCTTTTTCTTGAGACAGGGTACCAACTTCCAGAGTTTTAAGAAATCCCTCAAAACCCATCTTTTCCCATCCATGTAACTATAGCACACCTCCTTGCGCAGAGGCTCAGGCTCTCAGATTTTCTCGCACAGGAGTGAAGCCAATATACTCGCCTGAGGAGCCTCTGAGGGGAGGTGGGCGGGTGCATGTGAATCTATGAAAGACACCAATACTGGAGAACCACAGATTACAGGTAAGTAACTATTGTTCTTCTCCAGCATTGGGGTGTCTTTCATAGATTCACATGCCTGAATCAGAATAGATAGCAGTACACAAACAATATGCTCTTCAGACGCTCCTTGTGTCACAGTATACATGCATGTTTAGCAAAAGTAACCAACATGTCAGAATAAGCGTCTAACAAAAGAGCAAAGAGAAGGAGGGAGAACAGAGGCTCACCTTATTTGAAAAGATTGCGAAGAACTGCTCTTCCTACTGAAGTATCTGCATCACTTGCAGTGTCCAAACAGTAATGCTTGGTGAGGGTATGCCTGCTGGACAAAGTTGCTGCTCTGCAAATCTGGTGGAGAGGCACACCAGCGAAGAGAGCGGTAGAAGAGGAGACCGCTCTTGTAGAATACGCCCTTGGCAAAGACTGTAGAGGTCTTCCTGCTTGCTGATGACACAGATCAATCGCTGAGGAGACCTATGGGCTATAGTCTGCTTGGATACAGCATATCCCTGACGTAGCCTTCCATATGCTACAAACAATTGGTCTGTTTTCCTTAATGTGGCAGTTTGTTGGAGATAGAACTTGAGACATCTCCTGATATCTAGTGAATGCAAGGCCTTTTCTGCCGCTGTTTGCGGATTTGGAAAGAATGTCTTTAGAATCACCGGCTCGTTAAGATGAAAGTCAGAGGGTACCTTAGGCATGTAACTTGGATTGGTATGCCGCACCACTGAATTTGAAGTGAATTACAAGAAAGGAGACTTGGTTGTGAACGCCTGAATGTCGCTGACTCTCCGTGCTGACGTCAGTGCTAAGAGCAAAGAAACTTTCCATGAAAGGAACTTGAGATCTACTTTATGAATAGGTTCAAAAGGGTGACGCATGAGTTGAGCGAGCATCACATTTAAATACCAGGATGGAGGTGGACGTCGAACTGGAGGAAAACATTCGGAATAATCCTTTAAAAAATTGCTGAATTATTCTTGATGAATAAAGAGAAGTAGATCCATCCTGCTGGAATCTGGAAATGGCTGCCAAAAATACTTTTAGAGTTGAATGAGATAAACCCAATCTAGCCAGATGAAGGAAGAATGGCAAGATCTGTTCCGGTTTAGCATAAATCGGATGTAGATTGGCAGAGTGACACCAGGCACAGAACCTCTTCCATTTGAGCTTGTAAGTCTTAACCGTGGCCGACGCCCTAGCATTGGCTAAAACCTCTTGACAATCCGCAGGGATGTCTAAATGGGCGAATTCAATGTGTTAAGGAGCCAAGCTGCTACTTTCAAGGAAGCTGGATCCAGATGGCAAACTTGACCCCCTTGTATTGTCAAGAGATTCGGTATGGGTGACAACTGAATGGGATTGCACTCCGAGAGGAGGAGAAGCTCGGTGAATCAATACTGTCGAGGCCATCTGGGCGCAATGAGAATTAGGCGACATGGTTGTCTCTTGTCTCTTCATCTTCCGGATGACCCTGGGAACCAACGGAATTGGTGGAAAGGCGTATGCATATATCTGAGACCAGTTCATCGAAAGCGCATCCCTGCATGAGTTCTTGTGGGGAATCTAGCTTGCAAAGTGTAGGCATTTTCGGTTCTGATTCGTTGCAAACAAGTCCAGGTCGGGGTGAGGGAGTCTGCTAACACGTTGGAAATCCCTGGAACGTGACCCGCTGACAGATTGATCTTGTGATCCAGGGCCCAATCCCAAATCTCCTCGCTTGCTGAGATAGTAGGGCCGACCTCGTTCCTCCTTGTTTGTTTAGATAATGCATACTTGTTGTATTGTCTGTTCGAATTATAACCGTGGAACCCTCGATGACTGTCCGAAAAGACTCCAGGGCTAGAAAAATGGCTCGCAGCTCCAGGAGATTTATGTGCCATTTTCTCTGTTGCACACTCCATTTTCAGTTGACCGTCGTTCCCTGAAGGTGTGCGCTCCATCCTTCCAGAGAAGTGTCCGTGGTGACGGTAAACCTTGGCACCTCCGTCAGGAATGCACATCCCTTTTTCAAATTGTTCTTTTGTATCCACCATCAAAAGGCGTCTCTCATACGAGGAGTTATGTTGATCATGTCGTCGAATGACCCTGAAGCCTGTACCCATTGGAGACTGAGTTCCTCTTGCAAGGGTCTCATTCTGAGACGACAGTAGGGTATCAGAGGGATGCAGGAGGAGATCATTTCTAGGAAAGATTTGAACATGCGAACAGAAGAACAAGTTACTTACCTTCGGTAACGCTTTTTCTGGTAGATACAATATCTGCCTGTGGATTCCTCACCTTGTGAATATCCCCCTTGCGTCAGCAACAATCGGAAATTCTTTTTGTAGCTTTGCGCCGACGTGGACGCGGACGTCACAGAGACACGGCTCCGCTCGCGACTCCGCTGACGTCACCGACGCCTACAATAGGCCCACGCCGGCGTGATGACATCAGTTCCGCCCTTTTTTCCGTGCCTTCGAGGCACACGGACGGACCGATCACAGTAGTAATGTAATCAATATACACAGTATAGAAATCAAAGTAACACACACAGTGTGAAGTAAAAGCAATAAAACATTTTACAATAAAACAATCCATTAGAGATACTCTGGCAAAGAAGAGTGGACAACGGGGAGGCGGGTGGGTCAGTGAGGAATCCACAGGCAGATATTGTATCTACCAGAAAAAGCGTTACCGAAGGTAAGTAACTTGTTCTTCTGATAGATACATCTGCCGTGTGGATTCCTCACCTTGTGAATAGAGTCCCACAGCAGTCCCCACTCCCGGAGGAGGGTGTCCACTCTTCTAGACCAGGAAATCCTGAAGAACAGAGCGCGCAAAATGACCATCCCTCCTCACTTCGGTATCCAAGCAGTAGTGCTTCGCGAAAGTGTGGAGGGAAGACCAAGTTGCGGCCCTACAAATATCCTCTACAGGCACACCTCTAGCCAATGCAGAGGTCGAAGACTTAGCCCTAGTCGAATGAGCTCTTATGCCCTCTGGAGGCTCCTTACCGGCCAAAGAGTAGCAGATCTTAATGCAGAGGACGATCCACCTCGACAAAGTCCTCTTATGGACCGCTCTTCCCTTCTTGCAGCCAGCAAAGCCAATAAAGAGCTGGTCGTCCATGCGACAGTCTCTAGTTCTGTCCAAATAAAAAGACACCGCCCTCTTGGGGTCCAGACGGTGCAACCTCTCCTCCTCCTTGGAAGGGTGAGGGGGAGGATAAAAGGAAGGGAGGGTGACGGATTGACCAAGGTGGAAAGAAGACACCACCTTCGGCAGAAAAGCAGCCCTGGTCCTTAGAACCATTCGATCAGCATGAATGGACAGGAATGGGGGCTTGGAACTAAGAGCTTGAAGCTCACTTACCCTCCTTGCCGAAGTTATCGCAACGAGGAAAACAGTTTTGAAAGTCAGGAGCCTCATGGTACATTTATGAAGAGGCTCAAAAGGAGCACCCATTAAAAATGTCAGAACTAGATTCAAATCCCACTGAGGCACAATAAAAGGGACAGGAGGGTACTTATTAATGAGGCCCTTCAAAAACCTCAAAACTATAGGAGACTTAAACAGAGAAGGCTGGTCAGGCAAACAAATAAACGCCGACAGCGCTGACAGATAACCCTTCACTGTGGCAACAGCAAGCGACTTCTGTGCCAGAGAAAGGGCAAACTGGAGAACATCAGATAAATGAGCCCTTAAAGGGTCTATGGACTTCTCCCTGCACCAAATAACAAACTTAGACCACCTATAAGAATAGATGGACTTAGTGGAGTCACGCCTGGCTGACAAAATGACATCCACCACATCGTGAGGGAGAGAAAAAGAAATCAGGTTGCCCCGTTCAATCTCCAGGCATGAAGGTGTAAGGTCTGGAGGTGGGGGTGTAGAACCTGCCCCTCCCACTGAGAGAGGAGATCTGCCCTGTGAGGGAGACGGAGCGGCGGGTGAGAGGAGAGGTGGAGAAGGTCTGAGTACCACACCCTTCTTGGCCAATCCGGAGCAATCAATATAACTCGGGCCCGGTCTTGGCGAACTTTCCTCAGAACCCGAGGAATCAAGGGTATGGGAGGAAACGCGTAAAGGAGTTGCGAGCTCCAACTCAACTGAAACGCATCCCCCAAGGCTCCCTGCATCGGAAACTGGAGGCTGCAGAATGACAGGCAGTGAGCATTCTCGTGAGTGGCAAACAGGTCCACCCGAGGAGTCCCCCACATCCGAAAGATGTCGTGAACTACCTCTGGATGGAGCCTCCACTCGTGAACGGCAGAGAACTGCCGACTGAGACTGTCTGCACGAACGTTCTGAACTCCGGCCAGATGATTTGCCATCAGACAAATCTGATGGTCCTGAACCCAGGACCAGAGACGCAGAGCCTCTCTGCAGAGACACTGCGACCCTACTCCTCCCTGTTTGTTGATGTACCACATCGCGGTCGTGTTGTCCGTTAGGACTTGGACCGACTGACCGCGAAGGGAAGGGAGGAAGGCCTTGAGCGCCAGACGAATTGCCCGCAATTCCAGAAGGTTGATGTGAAGCAACCTTTCCTCTGGAGACCAAAGACCTTTGACCTCCAGGTCCCCCAGATGAGCACCCCACCCGAGGGTGGACGCGTCCGATACTACTGTGGCAACCGAAGGAGGAATCTGAAAAGGCTTTCCTTGAGACAGATTGCCTTCCACACTCCACCAAGACAGATCCGCTGCAGTTTCTCTGGAGATCTTCACTGACTCCCTGAGATCTCCGCTGTGCTGATACCACTGCCTGCGGAGGCACCACTGGAGTGCCCTCATGTGCCAGCATGCATGGTTGACCAACAGGATGCATGAAGCCATCAGACCGAGCAGGCGAAGGACCTTCAGGACTGGAACAACCGCTCCAGGGAAAAACAAAGGAATCATCTCCTGAATGTCGCGAATCCATTGAGGGGGAGGGAATGCGCGACACACAGTAGTGTCCAGTACCGCACCTATGAACAGGTTGCGCTGTGAGGGCACCAGGTGAGATTTGGGTACATTTATCGAAAAACCCAACCTGTGCAACAACTGAGTTGTCACTTGCAGATGATGGAGCACCTTCTCTGGCGACTCCGCTTTGATCAGCCAGTCGTCCTGATACGGAAACACATGTATCCCCGATCTTCTGAGATGAGCTGCCACCACCGCCATCACCTTGGTGAAGACTCGAGGAGCAGTAGTAAGACCAAACGGAAGAACCCCAAAATGGTAGTGTTGTGACCCCACCGTAAAACGGAGATACTTTCTGTGCGACTTCAGGATGGGAATATGAAAATACGCATCCTGCAAGTCGATTGACACCATCCAGTCTTCTTCCAGCAGCGCTTGAAGAACCTGTGCAAGAGTGAGCATCTTGAACTTTTCCTGTTTCAGGTAAAGGTTCAAGATCCTGAGATCCAGAATAGGTCGAAGCCTGCCATCTTTCTTGGGGATCAGGAAATACCGGGAGTAGCACCCCTGACCCCTTTCCTGCTCTGGAACCACCTCTATCGCACCTTTTTTGAAAAGAGCCAGGACTTCTTCCTGCAGGCAAAGCAGGTGGTCCTCCGAACAATAACCCTGGCAAGGAGGGTAATTGGGAGGGAATTCCCGGAAAGGAAGTGCATACCCATTCCCTACAAGATTGAGAACCCAAAGATCCGATGTAATTAAATCCCAATCTTGTAGGAAATGAGTAAGCCGACCCCCCACTGGGCCCACATGATCCGGAATGGCGGATCTAGGGCTGCTTTGCTGCATTGGCTGGGGGTTGGGAAGGAGAGGAGGAGGAGGAGGAGGATTGACGACCTCTAGGGCGGGATCTTTGTCTGCCCCTGTACGACTTGTACAGCGTATTTTGTTGCTGCTGAGGCTGTTGCTGGGAAGGTCTGTAAGAGCGAAAGGAAGATCTTCCGAACCCCCTGAAGCGTTTACCAGTAGTTCCTCTGGACTGAAGACCCAAGGACTTTGCAGTGGCCCTACTGTCCTTAAAACGTTCCAAGGCAGCATCAGCCTTCTTGCCAAACAATCCTGAGCCATCAAAAGGTAAGTCCAACAATGCAGACTGGACGTCCGCAGAGAACTCTGATGACTTAAGCCAGGCGGCCCTCCTGGTGGCCACAGATGAACCCATGACCCTTGCCACCGAATCAGCAGTGTCCAGGCCACTCTGAATCACCTGTCTTGCAGCTGCTTGAGTGTCTGAAATCACCTCCTGAAAATCCTTCCGGTCATCTTCAGGAATTTTCGGAACTAGCCGCTTGACAGAATCCATCAAGGCATGGATATATCTTCCCATCAGGCACGTTGCATTGGTTGATTTTAATGCCATACTGGCCGATGAGAAGACCTTCCTGGCACCCTGATCTTGCTTCCTGGATTCCTTGTCCCCAGGAACCTGTGGGAAAGCTCCAGCAGACTTCTTAGAGCAAGCAGCCTGCACCACCAAACTCTCAGGCAAGGGATGAATAGATAAAAATGCAGGGTCCTCAGGTGCCACTCTGCACCTCCTTGCAACTGATCTCGAAACTGCAGGAGCAGACAAAGGCTTCTTCCACACCTCATAGATGGGCTCAGTCAAGGCCTCGTTGAAGGGCAACACAGGCTCAACCACTGACGAGGGAGAATGAAGAACCTCAGTCAAGATGTTAGGCTTATAGTCAGCAGTAGGAAGAGTAATGTTCAAAAGGCTCGCTGCTTTTTTAATAACAGTGTGATAAGGCACCACATCCTTTGATGGCACATTAGAAACTGAAGCCAACTCCCATTCAGGTGACAGTTCAAGCCCACTGGCCTCACACAAATCTTCAAAAAGATCCTCAGAATCCCGTAACTCTCCTTCTTCAGTATCCGAATACTGATACCTATCTTCTTCCAGGAGTCTCTGAGCCCTTCTCCGAGACCTTTCCTTCACAATCGAAGCCAACGGGTTCGGAATCGACTCCGACGGCGCCGGAGCCGGCGTCAAACTCGACGTCGGACGAGGCTTCTCAGCTCGAGGTCGGAGAGAATCTTGCCTCGGAGTCGTAGGCATCGGCGTCGATGTGACTGGCGTCGACGGAGTCGGCGTCGAGCGCTTCGGCGTCGACGACACCAGAGGTGTCGGTAAATGCCAAATTCGGTGGTATAGCCGGCATAAAAGGCATGAAGGGCGCAGGGGCATAAGCTTGGGGAACACCCAAGTTGAAAGCCATAGGACCCGTGGGACCAACAGGTGCACCAGACGGGAACATTGCCCTAGAATAGACACCAAACATGGCGTTCAGGAACTGAGATGGATCCTGACCTGGAGCTGGAAACTCAGGATAAGAATCTCTGGGTCGTTCCTGAGGAGGCGGAGTCGAGACGACGTCAACCTCTTCAACGAGTCCTGGAACCGGGGTCGACGAACCTGCAGGCACCGGAACCTCGACTTCACTAGCCCCCTGCTCCTCACCTTCATCCTCCTGACCAGAAGGATTGGATGGAACTGGAGAATGGACCTGCTCCTGTGATTCGGGCGAACCTGGTAGTGAAGCCTCACCCACAGAGACATGCTCCGACTCCGAAACCACCAACTCCTTACTCAGGAGCTTAACCTGGGACTTCGGTCTCGAACCAGAGTCTTTTCCGGAGCGATGACGTGACTCGTGGCTCCTCTTCTTGTGCTTCTTCCTCGAAGACTTCGACGCGTGAGCTGAAGACGACTCCGAGCGTGAACTCGATCGAGACCGAGACCTCGACCTCGAACGACGAGTTCGAGACTTCGAAGATTTCTTTTCCTTCTTACTCTTAAGCTTAGCCACAAGGAGTTTCGCCTCTCTCTCTCTCAGCGCCTTCGAAGTCATCTTCTTGCAGCAAGCACAGTCCTCAACATCATGGTCGGAGCTTAAACACCAGACACAGCAGTCGTGTGGATCGGTGATGGACATGGTCTTGCCACATTCGCCGCAAGCCTTGAAACCAGTCTTCTTCGACGACATCCCTAAGAATAAGATGTTATACAGAATAACAGGTAAATAGTAACAAAGTTACTGAAAAGCTACAGCACGATCCCTGAACACCGTTAGCGTCGACGACGCGGAAAAAAGGGAACTGATGTCATCACGCCGGCGTGGGCCTATTGTAGGCGTCGGTGACGTCAGCGGAGTCGCGAGCGGAGCCGTGTCTCTGTGACGTCCGCGTCCACGTCGGCGCGAAGCTACAAAAAGAATTTCCGATTGTTGCTGACGCAAGGGGGATATTCACAAGGTGAGGAATCCACACGGCAGATGTATCTATCAGAAACTCACTCTTTTTGTAGTAGTAGGGAAGCCATCTTGTAAATTTTTATCTGCCTTTCTTTTGAAACGAAAGCCTGAGTGAGTTGAGTGTCTATTGTGGCCCCCAAGAAAGACTTTCTACGTGATGGAGTTAGATGGGATTTCTCGAGATTGACTGAGAGACCCAGGGACTGGAATAGTGACAGGCATCTTCGAACATTCGCTTTTGCTGTTCCTAGAGAATTGGCCTTGATAAGGCAGTCATCTAAGTATGGAAAAATTTGAATACCTTCCAAACGAAGATGAGCTGCCACTGGAGCTAATATCTTCGTGAAAACTTGGGGAGCTGAACAGAGTCCAAATGGGAGAACTTTGAATTGAAAGTCCCTGCCAGCCACTCTGAACCGTAAGAATTTCCTGTGCCTGGGAAGGATAGGCACATGGAAATAAGTATCCTGAAGGTCGAGGGTTGCCATGTGATCCCCCTCCGAGAGAAACTGGAGGATTTCTTGAAGTGTTAACATCCGGAAGGACAATTCTTTTGAGGTATTTGTTGAGGGCACGCAGGTCGAGGACAGGACGCCATTCCCCTGACTTCTTTCGTATGAGGAAAAATCTTGAATAGAAACCTATTTCTCTTTGCAATTGAGGTACTTTTTCGATCCCTCCTTTCCGAATCATTACATATATTTGGGAGAACAGCTCCTTGAGATGAGCTGGTTGTGGACCTTTTGGGGGAGAATTTGGAGGTGTTTTGACAAATTCCAGAGCGTGGCCCCTGGCTACTACATCCAGGACCCATCTGTCCGTAGTAATTTTTAACCAATTCGATAAGAAACTGGATATTCTTCCTCCAATTTTCGCCTTTGGAATTGGTAGAGATGGTGGCAGGTTGTCCGTCTCATTTATTTTTGAAGGTCTCTCGTCCCCGATAAGAAGACTTCCTTCTTACTTGAGAATAATTGCTTCCTCGCTGACCGTACGTTTGTTGTTTGTACGGTTGGTTTCTTTGGTTACCTTGTGTGGTTTGATACGAACGTTGCTGAGAGTATCCTCCTCTATTGGAAAATTGCCCCGTTCTTTTGCACTACGAAAGGACGATTTACGAAATTGTAGACTCCCCAGCGATCTTGCCGTCTCTGTGTCCTTCTTTATGGTCTGCAAAGTTTCATCAACATGCTGACCAAAGAGAAACTCCCCATCATAAGGCATATCTATGATTTTAGCTTGAACCTCTTGGCGAAAGGATGTTGATTTCAGCCAACCTTGCCTTCTCAGCACTGCTGCACCCTCCAACTGCCTGAAACCAGTAGCTGCCACATCTACTGCTGTATCAATCATTTCTGCTGAGGTACATTCCCCTTCATGTAGTATTTTCCTGGCTTCAGATATGTCAGGTTCCGGAAGCTTCTCAAAATATTGCGATATATCCGACCACATCTGTCTATCATATCTCCTTAATATCGCTAGGGAGTTCGCAGCGCAGACAGTAGTTGCAGCTATAGTTGAAACCTTTTTGCCAATGGAGTCCAGACATCTACCGTCCCTGTCCGGTGGAGCGGTTATCTGCGAAGATGTATTCCTGGCTCGTCTCCGAGCTGCTTGGGTGACGACTGAATCCGTCTTTGACTGTCCGATAAGGCATGCTGGTGAAGTGAGAGGTGCCTTCGATGACGATGTAATCTTCGTCGACGATGGGGTCGTCGATGGGAAGGTGATCTTCGTCGACGATGAAGTGGTCGACGGGAAGGTGGTCTTCGCCGACGAGGAAACCGTCGATGGGATGGCTTTCATCGATGAATGCTTCGACGACAATACGCTCGTCGGCGGGACTTTCATAACCTTCGTCGACGATGGGGCGTCGGCGATCGATGGTATTAACTTTGTCGACGAGATGGGTCGAACCGTCACAGTGACTAGCGTCGACAGGGAAGAAGCTGAAGACATCGCCATCTCAGGCTTTGGCAAGGAGAAGGTAACCGTCGACGTCTAAGATGCGTCGACGTTGAAAACCGTCGACGGAGAAGCCGTCGTCGGCACTGCCGTCGACTGTGTGGTTTTCTGAGGTAACATTTTCTGTGATGGTCATTTGGAAGATGAAGACTTTCCAGACTTTCTCAGGGGTGTACCAGGTTCAGATTTTGAAGGTGGAGATGCCTTTTTGGAGGTAGAAGCCGAAGGCACACCAGAATCCTTGGAGGATTTGGCTCTTCTCAACACCTTTGCCCCAGGAGAAGTTATTTCTACCTCAGCCTTCCTCTTTCTAGAGGACATAGTTGACCTGAAGCTATACTTCCTACCTCAGAAAGGGGGTTATCCTGGTCCTTGATCTTCTGCAGCCACAGGAGAAGACGACCCTCCCTGTCTCTGAGGGTCTTCTGAGGAAAGGTTCTGCAGATCTTACACTCCTTTACCTCATGGTCTGGATACAGACAATAAATACATTTCTTGTGGGGATCTTCCTTAAAAAGCCTAAGCTTTCCACAAGATTCACAAAAACCAACCAAAATTGTGAAGTACTGAGCAGAGCTCAGGGAGACTCCCTTCACACGACGTGCGGTAGAAAATCTGAGAGCCTGAGCCTCTGGGGAGAACATTCTGGTGGGTGCTGGCGCCTGATTGGCTGCAGTTTGGTCTATACATAATGACTAGGATAGTCATGAGTGTGGAAATGTTTGCTCCTGTAGCTTAGGGCTACTTTACTTCCTGGTTGGTTATTACAAAGGTTTTTTGGTTATTGTATGCATATTATTGCTTTTTTATGTACCGTGGGACCCCCCACTCCGACGACGGGGAATGATTCAGGCATGTGAATCTATGAAACACACCCCAATACTGGAGAAGTCCTTTTCCTAAAAACTAGTCGGGTCTCTACAATGAATGGTAGTATAACTATTTCAGTTTTCTCACCTGGGCTTTTACCAGATGCATATTGTAAGTTGGTATAGACTTAGAAGGTGAGGGAAACTGACTTTTAGCACCTAAGGCAGAATATTCTTTATTAAAGTGGCATGTGGTGTCTGTACAAAGTAAGGGATTTCTGCTAATGATCCGGGACCAAAAGTAACATGCACAAAATCCCAAAGAGAACTTTGATCAATTTTTAAACATGGACGACTGTCAATATCTTTTAGATACTTCTGACCATAAAGTTAGAGAGCCACAAAGAAGTTATATACTTTTCTCAACTCCCATACATGTGGCAATGAACCCCTATTGGGTAGATAAGATGAATTCACTGAATTACTGGAGGTTAATGGGATTTGGGATGTGGGAACCCAGGGGACCCTTTGAAAGAAGAGGCAAATACATTCACCCTAGTATACTGCCATTCTGACAGCAAAGAAGGCATCTTATGAAAATAGTACCAAAAAAATAAGTGTTGGCTGACAAAGTGCGGGCTAAGCAAAAAAGGGAGTGCATTGCCACACTAATGGACACAGACAAAAGGATGGTCCACAGGGATAAGGAAAATGGCTGTCTGCATGGATTTTTATGAATCACTTTATACAGCAAACCCCACTTCATGGGAGAACAATGGGCATATCTGGACATGACCTAACTACCTGTCATGCTCATTCGTGACTACTTGTTCTCACTAACATTTCTGTCCATTTACTTAAAGTTTTACAAAAATATATCGGGAAAAATGTAACAAAAATGATTGCTTAGTAGTCTTGCTTCAGACTAATGGAGATCATGACTTGGAATCACACACCATAGTTATATTACATAGTTTTGCAAAATGCTACATTCCTTGTACAGCAGACAACACAAGAAAATTGTCATACACTACCTTTCCGAACGTGGCTGGATTAACTTTAGTGACAGAGGCTTGACCACAGGTCTCTGTGTAAACTTCGTACATCAAACAACGAGGAACACTGCATCCTTCAGACACATGAAAGTTCTCAACCAACCTTAAAACATGTACAAAAAGATGATTATTTTACCAAATGTAATTCAAATGAAATAGCAAGTTCCATTTATTATATTTGTAATATGGGATCAACGGACCCAAGAAAGTTCTAAAGTGATGTCTCCTGAGTCTTTCTTTACAAGACTTTGGTAGTTCCCACTATTTAATATGATAAGTCAACGTTTGAGAGTTTTAAAGTCCTCATACTATGCTATGCCACAAAGGGTTCAAAAACAATCTAGTTTTGTACTGCAGTTGTTGGACACCAAGTGGTGATGTTATGAGCCTTTTAACTCTAGCTACACAGATGTGACTATTCTAATATTTGATTAATGGATATATGAGGAAAGAGACTGGTTATATTGGTCCGGCTTTGGTTCGTGAGCTATGCCTGCTTGGGTATGAGTACAATTGTCAACAACAAAAAACTTCTGATGAATTCGGCACCAACAAATAAATGAATGTAATGTATTATGCCTCAATTGAGAGGCTAAAGAATCCTGGAGATTTGAAGTAATTTCCTGTGCCGCAGGTGGCCCCTCTGTTTCTATATATTCAAAAGTGAAGAAGGAAGAGCATAGTTTGAGGTTGAGGGGAGCATAGTTTGGGGGTTGATGGGGTAGGGGGGTTATTGGCATTGCTCCCTGAAATGTGAAAATAAGATGCAAACATTGATGGGGAAGGTTTAATAGTTTACAGTCACCACTCTTTTATGTCTCTCAAAAGCACAGAGAAGCACAAAAACTTTCAAAGAAAGGTAAAATCTTTCTGGAAATCCTCCTGATACCAGAAGTTGTTTAGTAAGATATTGTTGGCATCACAATATATTCAGATTGTTAGAATTCCTATTTTATAATTGTAACATTATGGTTCAACTGTAAGAATGTCTCGGAACAATTCGTTCAGTATTTCACAGATTACTTTGCCGTACTTTGTCAGCAGGTTTTATACCAAGATATTTAGAACCAAAACATCATACAGCAAAATATCATCTCCAGATGGCTGACGAGACAGATGTGTCTGCCATACAAGGATTGGTGAGTCATAAATGTACATAGGAATACATTATGGAATACACAGAGTGCTGCATCAATTCGGATTCAGGATGCTAAAAAAGAGACAAACAGCTCAGTTAGAGAATGTGATCTCCGTAAAGCAATCTGCAAGGGATAGAAGGATGCAGTGAGTGGAGAGGACAGGCGAGAGAGGATGGGGATAATCTGCAAAAAATAGTAATAAAGAAACGTGTTTTGACGCAGCTAGCTGGCAGCATTGTATGTCTCTTTCGTAGTTAGTTTTAGCCATGCTGCACAGCAGCGCGGGCCGTGCGGCTGTACAACATAGCTCCAAATCATTGCCGAAGACAATAGGTCTCATATGCGAGACCTATTGGCCTTGCCAGTACTTATTTAAACCAGGGTATGACTCCCGCCTGTTTTATGACCGCAGGGACAGTACTTTGGGATAAGGAACAAAAGTCCATCTAATAAATAGAAATAAAAATATTTCACAATGTGTGCATGGGAAATGTCATTCGAAGAGTCGGAGTAAAGTCTAAGTAACAATGTACAGCAAAGGGTTTCCATGATACATTTGCAGGCCTGCAATACTGGAAGAGTACATTTTATAGTACTCTTATAGGGAAGTACTCATGATGTTTCTATGCAATAGCACAGTGACTTTTTCCACGACAGGACACCTACAAAATAGTTATTGAAAAGTATATTAATATGAAACCCTAAGGCAAGTCATTAATAAAGCAGACCCTTAAATGGAAAAAAATGCTACTTTGGTTGAAACAAGAATATAAACAGGCTGGGTGCTGAGGAAAAAGTAAAGTGCATAGACTGTTTTTGTTGTTGTTGCTTTGGGGTTCCCTGTCATCTGGACAGTTGCAGTTTGGATATCGGATGCTTGTACGAGGGTTATGTTTCTACATTGTTCAACGTGAGTTCCACATTCGGCATTTTAAGTGCTCAAGGTTTTGCTGTTTGATGCTGCACCGAATTCAGGTGTGCAAAGATGAGGAGGAGTGTATTTCCACACATAACGGGGAGAACGTTTTGAGTATTTTAAGAAGTTTGCTCTTAGCAACCAAGGTGGAACGTGCTATGGCATAGTGAGCAGGGTGGGGCTTCGAGAGGGCGAAGCATGTATATGGTGTGGACTGTGAGTCTTGGAGTTATTTTTAGGAATGGTATTCCATACTAAAAACCCTAGGCACCTGAAGAGCATTAGATTTGACAATACTGTGTTATGCTGTGTTTTTCTATCCCCTTCCACACCCTGAGTAAGCCTTTTCCGACTATTATCACTACCTTTGGAGGATCAAGATTTCAATGGAAATAACTTGATTATTCAATTGGAATGAAATTGAAATTAGACCTCACCATTTCTTTATGCTTTTAGCTTTATATAAGTTCACATAAGAAATGCTTAAAAATAGTCAAAAGTGGAAATTGCTATAAACAATCCTTGACAAGGATCCCTCAACAAGATATGTAATTAATTGAGGTGGGCTGACACAAACACCCAACCTCCACCGCAAGACCTGGTAAAAAAGGAACGTTTTCACTATGCACTAGAAGATTTGACGTTAAATCCTGGCTTTACCACTTTGCCAAAATATGCTGGTTGTGAACTCTGAATTAAGAGCCTGGGCAAGATCCACAACACAATGTAATTCCCTTGGTGAAAGAAGTCCCTGAGTCAGCGTTGAAGCCACTCACACCTCAGCTGTTGTGTAATGAGCAAAATGGAAACTATTGGTCCAGAAGACGTGGTTTTTATTATTCCCTGCCTCCCTTTGTGACAAGTGCATTTTTGGACTTATTTCTCTGCTTCTTTTTTTACAGGGATAGGAGTAACAAATTCAACCATACACTGTTAGTAAGGGTGTGATACGAAAACAGGAAACCCAAGGGATTAGAGAGCATCAAGACTCATTGTCCACTCACCAAAATGTGTTGTAACGAGAAGGTTATTGAGCTTAAAAAAAGGAGTCCTGCACTGAAATGCTAGTACTCCTACTTCACCAAATTGTGTAATCATGGTCAAATGAATACCTTCCTTTTTCTTTATCCCCTTAATTACCATTACCATTAAGCGACAGAGACAGGCAAGCTACTGAAGACATAAGCCAAGCTCAAGCCAGATGTCTGGCTCTGGCTCAGCTCTAAGTACTCTTAGATCCCCAAGCCCAAAGTGAGCCAAGCCTACATTTGGCTTCTACCTGACATCCAGGCTTTAACCTTATGGGCTAAGAATTAAAGACAAAACATTTAGAGGCCTGTTACGAAGGAGGTCGGAAAGCCGCTGACCAAACCCCCATTGTCAGTTTAAATTCTGACCGGCTGATTATGTATCAGCCGGTCAGAATTGAAACCGGCCGGTCATTCTTCGTCAGCCAGTCGGAACCGGCTCCATATCCCAAAAGACAGGCCATTCCGCCCTTGGGATTACGATGCACGGTTTCCGGCATGGTTTTCATGAAGGCCTGTCTGACATGGAAACCATATTGTAGAGCATATTTGGGGACCCCAGAAGTGCCCCTTTGTGTGTGCGGCCTCAGGTTGAGGGCCGAGGGGGCACCCTGAGGTGCCTGCCACGGGGTGCAGGGATGAACAACACCTCCCATTTCCCTTTGGGAGCAAGTTTTAGGGCTGGTCTGCACATGACAACTAATTTGACTCTTGGATTCTTAATGGCATTTTTGTCAGAGATGGGGGAGGGCATGAATGTTTCTAACTTCATGTTTTCAAACTATCACTTCTAACACATGCCACTGCACGATATAATCTGAGGTACTTAGGAGAAATAGTCCCAGGTATTAGAGAAATACTCTTTGGGGAATTATGAAGAGACTTTATCATATTTTTACATGTTTGTTGCACAGGTGTTCCCTAAAGATAAGTGGGGCAGTGTAGGGAAATGCCTCTTTTTGCATTATCACCACTAACGTTTTGGACTGCCACTGCTGTTTTTTTCAAAGCTGAGAGTGCACTGAGGCCTGCTAACCAGACATCAGTGCCAATGCTCTGACCTCATAAAAGTATATTTTGGATTGAGCTATACCCAACTGGTTCCGACTGACCTCTGTAGTTTCCAACGCTTATTGGCATTTTGGATGAAAAACTCTGATTTACGTTTTATTTAAAAAACGATATCTCCGTAACCCTCTGGTAGATTTTGTTCATTTTGGTGTCTCAAAATTCTTAAAAATTGGTGTTGGATCGCTTTCTTTTTGTATGTCTTTCTTATTTTGTTGTTTTGGTATTTCTAATGGCTAACACTTGTTCCTTTATTTAAGCCTGAATGCTCGAAGCCACACCTCCCCAGGGTTGAGCAAAAGGTTTTACAAATGAGCCTGACTAGACCCCAAGTGGTATTGAGAGTGTATTACATGGTGAGGTCACACATCCTCACCATATAATACACCACTTTCCTTGCAGGTAGCACACATTTTCTGCTTCTTTTTCTTTATTTCAGTTAAATTTGTAAATAAATGCTTGCCCGTTTGCTCAACATACCTCTGAATGTTACTGATCCTGTCAAGTAAACAGCAGCTCATTGCAGCTGCTCACCAGGGGACCACATGTAAAAGTCAGGATGGCCGCAAGCAGGTGTACACTGAGTATCTCTGTGCTACAGGCATACAGAGGGTATATCAAAGGTGTACACTGGTTCCTGATATAGGCCTACGTGTTCAGACCGGGTTTATCTCATACCCCACAATCAATCAATCAAGTAATATCTGTAGACGCACAGCTAATCTGCAGTGTCCCGGTGCTGAAGGCTCGTCGACCATTGCTCTAACAAATAGGTGTAAAAGGCACTGTTAAACAACCAGGCTTTTAGGCTACGCTTAAAGGAACCTTCATCCTTAGCAGCACACAGGTAGAAAGGTATGCACTTCTAGTAGATACTTTAAGGTGGGGATCAAGAACTCAGGAATGTTTCAAAAATACCGTAGGTTCAGTCACAAAGGTAAAACGTGGATGAATCAGAGCATAGCTGACAGTGGTGGAGCAGCTGGAATGGCACCCAGGTCCTGGAGTTTGAGGGACCCACAGCACCTGAATATGCATGCCTTTTTATTGCAATTATTTGTTCTGCAATCCACAGGAGAAATCAGCCAAGCTGTCAATTGGCAAGGTGGAAAAAAAAGAACTTGAGGCAATCATAGAATTGCAGGAACAAATCAAGAACAACACTAGAATTGCAGACTCTATGGCATTGTTTTTTTTAGTTTTTTTTTTTTATTCCTCATCTCACCATTAGCGTCTGCAAAACTAACAAAGAAGCCCATTCTGACCTAGGCACCCCGGGCTTCAGTTACTGCATTGGCTTTAGACCAACCAGGCCAGCTTCTTTGTACGAGGCTTGGTGTAATCATTGGACCATAGATACCTTAGACCATCCTCATTTCCATACCCCAAGATAGTAGTGGTGACCAGATGTTTTTCTTACTATCATTTACATGTCCCTGGTCCAAATGAGCCATGCCTAATGCAGCACCCAGCCAGCTCTCATACAACAGTTTGCAGATCTCCCAACGGGCATTTAAAATCAAACAAAGAAATAACCCCACTTGCACACCAGAGAGCCAACTTGTGAGATTGTTATCCAAACCAAAAATAACTAAAGCTAAGTTTAGCTTTAAAAATGCCTTCCAGGGCACGCTCCACATTGTTCCAGAATTCTCTTAAGGAGACACATTAAAAAATATGTGTATGTCATCCGCCTCGGCAAGTTAGCATCTAGGGCACTTGGAGGCCGGGGAGGCGGCAAATCTTGCGATTTTCTTGGGCGTATAATACAGTCTATTAACAACATAAAAGTGATTCTTTTTTAGGGAGGCTGGCTTAACATGCTTGTATAGGGTTTGAAGGGATAAGGCATATAAGTTAACAGCTATATACCTAGGGCGGATGAATTCCAAGCAAGATGAGAAGGGGGAAGATCTACGTCATCAGCGTCCAGCAGACTCCTATACCAGAATCCAACCTCCTTTTTTATAGACTTTGTATTTTGAAGTTTGCACTTGATTTCCCAGTTACCGCCTATACGCTCCTTCTCAGCTGAGAACCAAGAACACAATTGCAAGTATTTGAATCTAGAGAAGGAGCCGCCTATTTTTGATCTTAAAACCACCCAAGGAAGAACTCCATCAGATGATATAAAGTCAGACCAGATCGTGATTCCTGCCTTCTTAATAGGGGAGGCTAAACTGTCTTCCAGACATAATGGCAGTCCGGGAGAATTCCAAATGGGAGCAAAGTCTGAATAATAACCCATCCCACATCTCACTCTTGCTTTATACCACACATTAAGTGCTGATCTTAAGCCTTTTAGACAAACCTTCTTGAAAAACCTTGG
The DNA here is from genome assembly GCF_964263255.1 of Lissotriton vulgaris. Classification (NCBI taxonomy): domain Eukaryota; kingdom Metazoa; phylum Chordata; class Amphibia; order Caudata; family Salamandridae; genus Lissotriton; species Lissotriton vulgaris. The sequence continues at coordinate 818,229,837 of NC_141696.1, read as the reverse complement.
TGCCCCAAACTTGTAGAGGAATCCAACTCCCCCCCTCAAAACTGGCGATAACGCTCAGAATCCTCCCAGAGTTGGTTTCGACTGTACTAGCAAGTAAACAGCGTATGTTTTTAAACTGGAAGGCGAGAGAGTACCAAAACACATCTGGAATAGCTAGGCCGCCCTTTAAAAGTCTCCGTCTCAACTTCTTCCAAGATAACCTGGAATTTTTATTGGACCACTTAACGCTGACTATTTTACCATGAATTTTACTCAAGAGCTTACCAGGGAAATCAAGGGGGATAGTGCTGAACAAATAGGTCAGTTTTGGCAAGATAACCATCTTGACAAGATTTACCCGGACATAGATGGTAAGAGGTAGATTCTGCCATCTAGAAAAGAGATGGTCAATTTCCTTGGCCACTTTCCTCAGGTTTATCGGGAATATCAATCAGATCTTGAACTATGGTTATCCCTAAATACTTGAGCTCCTTACTACAGCTTCCGGCCCAGCAGTCTATTCCCCAGCACATTTCCTCAGTCTTGGAGGAGTTAACTAGATACCCAGAGTACAGACCAAATTCCTCCAGGGTAGCTTCCACCCTTGGGAGTACTTCGACTGGATTATTAGTAAAAACCAACAGATCATCTGCATATAAGGCTAACTTACACCTATAGTCTGGAACTTGGAAGGGAGTAATTTGATCATCCAGTCTCAAGACTTGAGCAAGAGGCTCAATATAGATGTCGAACAATAAGGGCAAGATGGGACACCCCTGTCGTGTTTCCCTTGTTATATTGAAGCTTGATGTCAGTGAGCCATTCAAAAGAATAACTGCAGAGGCACCCTCATAGCATCTAATAGGAGTTTGTATAAATGTCGAGCCAAATCCCATCATTTCTAGAGTCTCCCAGAGGAAGACCCAACTGACGCGATCGGACGCCTCGGCTGCATCATATGCTGCCACTGCGAAGGGCTCCAACCACGCCATCGCTAGATCGATACTGCCTATTAGCTGCAGTGTTTGTTCCTGAATGAACCTCCCTGGGATGAAGCCCTTTTGATCCACATTTATCAGCTGCAGGACTATCTTGATCAATCTCCCTGCTATAATGCTTGTGAAGATCTTATAGTCAGCATTAAGCAGGGAGATTGGTCCATAGGAATCCGCTTTGAGGGGATCCTTTCCCGGCTTCAAAATGAGAACAATCGTGGGCTCCTTCCATGATGGGGGTACCCTGCCATTGGAACTATAAATATAGTTAAAAAGTTCACAAAGTCTAGGAACTATTATATCCTGGAGGACCTTATAAACTTCACCTGGGATAGCGTCCGTCCCTGCAGCCTTATTGTTCCTAATCTTTTTTATATGTAGCTTAATCTCGTCTTCCGAAATGGGGCCATACAAAATATCTCGACAATCCCCTGTTAATATGGGTAAAGCCCTATTTCGCAGCCACTCTTGGATACTCTCAGGGTTCGAAGTTGTCTCCTCTTTATACAGCTCAGAAAACATAGAAAGGAGACACCTTTGCATGTCCTCTTGGTTACAGGAGGTCACTCCAGTCTCATCCATGATCAGGTAATTAATATTGTTCTTAACTCGGTCAGTCCTTGCTTTCCATGCCAGTAGGGCTCCCGCATTTTCACTGTACTCGTAATTTTCCATATTATGGGCTAACCACTGTGCTCTAACTTTGTGGTATAACTTCCCCCTATAATCTAGTCGCAAATGCTCAAGGTCACTAAGAACTTGTGTCAAATTATCAAGATGACAACTCAGCCTAACTCCTTCCAGCCTGGAAATCTCCCTTTCCAATGTCCGAAATTCTAAAGCCTCTTCCCTATTCTTGGAACATATCAAACTATGTAGCTGTCCACGAATATGGGCCTTAAATGCATCCCAGACATAGTCTAATGATGTTGAACCAATGTTATCAGAAAAATACTCTGTTGTTGAGATTTTAATGGCACTGATTATTTCAAGGTTAGACAGCATTGCCCTTTTCAGTGTCCACCTAGAAATGGGGATTGGCTTGTTTCCTAAATATGAAAAGGAGATTGGAGCATGGTCTGATGAGATGCTTGAGAGAATAGAGATATCTACTAAATTCTCCAGGCCCAATCTGTCTATCAGAATGTAGTTGATTCTAGAAGAGTGACCGTGTTTTTTGCTAAAAAAAATGTAAAACCTTGTTCTGTGCCCTTCTTAGACCTCCAAACATCAACCAATCCGAGCTCATGAATCATATTGATCGTAGCCCGACGAGTACGGGGAGCAGCAGCATACTGACTATAGTTTGACCTATCCTGGAGAGGATTGAGGAGAACATTGAAATCTCTGCAGATTATTACCGGGGTGGTGACATCTATTCATTCGGTCTGTACTCTGTGCAGGAAGGCTGGGTCATCGACATTGGGGCCATAAAAGGACACAATAGTAAGATCACCCCCCCCCCCCCAATGGCCACCTGTGCCATTATCCATCTTCCAGATTGGTCAGATGAAGTTGATTTAATAGTACCACCAATGCCTGATCTGATTAAGACCGCCAGCCCCTTACTATGTACTGTCTGCTCAGAGAAGCAGAAATGCTCGACCCATCGATATTTTCCAAAGACAGCCTTACACTCCAAGCGGCTCAGGTGAGTTTCTTGTAAGAGACAGACCTGGGCTCAGGATTGTTCTAAGAATTTCATAACTAGCCTTTGTCGACGTGGACATCGGAGCCCGTTGACATTCCATGAGATAAACCTAATCTTAGTATTCATCATAATTTACAGACTCTTCCTATCGCTCAGGAAGTGGCTTACATCTCAAGACAAAATTGAGAGTGAGGACAATTTTTGTATTTTTCCCCACTGCAACCCCACCAGTGCTCCCCCTCCCTCCCCCCTCCCCCCCCCCGTGACCCCATCAACTCCTCACAGCCCTGGGGAACCCTCCCTTCTCCTCTGAGCATAAGCCCTTTGGAAGGGGACCCCCTGGACGTGACCATAACAAAATTACACAATGCCAGAAAAAAAGACCCGATCCCACCAGAGCAACAGTGGCACTTAACTGTACAGTACATTTTTTCCTCTTTTTTTTTCCTTATAAGATCAATTAGATGCCTTAAACACCCTGTTACAATTAGACCCCATTTCCACTTCTTATTTTGTCTATTAGAGCGTCTACTTCCTCTATTTGGCACGGATTGTACATATGGTTATTCCACATGGTCCGAAGTGATGCAGGAAATCTTAACTGGGGCTTATCCCCCAATGAATTCAAAATTACCATCCTTTTGCCCAACTCCCACTGTTTTGTTGCAGTAATGTGAGAGACATCGGACCGGATGGAAAATGAAAATGGACTAGAAAAGGAATTGCACTTAAGTTGACCGGCTTTCAAGGCCAAAGATAAAATTCTCTCCTTGATGGGGTAAGTGAGGAACTTCACCAGAATTTTCCTTGGCCGTTGTTTTCCTGGGTATCTCCTATATAGAGCACGGTGAACCCTTTGAATGTCAGAGATCAAATCCAAGTCCGGAGAGTCTTTTAGGATGGTTACCTTTAAAAGAGAGATCACAAAGTTCTTAATGTCTTCCCCCTCCAGATCTTCAGGGACATTTATTATTTTCACGTTATGATTTTCTAAACGCTAAATATCATCCTTCATTTCCCTGTTTTGTTGAACCAGCTTGTCCATCGTAACTGAGGAGTGTAAGGCATCCTTAATCTTTGGGATCTCTGTCTCGAGGACATCCGTTCTCTGCGAGACCTCTTCAATTTTCTGCGCCAATACCTCACATGAGGCCTGAATAGCGGCTTGATTAGCCTCTGAGTTTGTAAATCTTCTCCCGATGTCATCTTTCAAGCTTAACTGGATATCGGCCAATGATCCTGGCGAGGTCGTAGTCAGGGGTAGGAGGGGAATAGGTGACCCGGCCAGCTGAAACCCAGATGTAAAAAGTGAAGCAACCTCTGACCCCTTCACAGGAGCAGTTCCGGGGGCTTTTTCCTGGTTATCTAGTACTGAAAAACTATTAGATAGCTCCACGGATGTATGCACAACTACCTGCTGGTCTAACGGTGCACCCCCTTCACCTGTTACGTTAGTAGGAAGACTAGAAGAGGGTTGAGAGTTTTCCATGGAGGTGATGGGACCAGATAGGGCAGTAGCAGAAGTAGTAGCAGAAATAGAAGCAATAATGGTGTTTTTATCCTGCCCCCTATTAGAGGTGGTAGTTGATAAGACCTTATAGTACGTCTTCATCGACGGCGTAATTCTACGTTTAGTAGACAGGCCCCCTTTGGCTTTCTTCCTGCCCTTTCCCTTGCCAGGGGGTGTGCTCTCTGCAGTAAGTCTGCCCTTGCCATGTCTAGTATCAGCCTTAACTTCTGTAACTGGGGGCGAAACTACAGAGGGCTTAGGCAAAACCGAGATAATGTTAGGAGCCCTATTGCGCAAGGTATAACGGCAGATAGCAGGCTCTGATGGTTGTTTTATAGTTGCACAGTGAGGCTCGCTGCTGGGAACACTACACCCTCGCTTCTCCATACAATTCTTATGCCCCCTTCGAGAATGCACAGTCTCGACCGAACCCTTAGCTCCCCTCGCCGTTATAAAAGATTCAAAAAGGGCTCCCAAAGTAGTACCATCAGCCCCTGCTGTATTAGCCTGCTGAGCTACTGCATCCTCGTCGAACACCCCAAGGGGAGAGGGAGACAAAGCGATAACAGAAACCACTGAGCCCCCAGAAGAGAGTTCCGAGACCTTACCTCCTCCTCTGCTTACAAAAACGTCAGTAGCGCTCTCATGCAGATACCATGTACTTTTTTCTGCCGCCCAAGCTCTCTCAAAACTGCTCTCCCGGCTATATGTCAGCATCTGCTCACCACAGCTTCTGCACGGGACGCAATGAGGAGCGCATCCCCGGAACTTCAGGCCGGGCATCCGCCGCCTCCACTCTCTTGCCGCGCCCACAAAGACCGCTCCTTCCCCAGCGCCAATCACCATCGGACCACGCTGGAGGCACCACACACCGCTTCACCTAGATGCCGCTCAAGGTAGGAGAACCTCCAAACTCTGGGAAATATTAGCAAAGCGGGGATCTAATATTCAAAATTTAGAGGAAAAAACATCTCATGACTAGCCACTATAGCTCCCGCCGGGATCAAGCATTGTACGCCAGATGAGCTCCGCCGCGGCCGTTAGCTTCCGGCTGCCATGTTCCCCCCAGCTAACGACTCTATGGCATTGTTAGCCCAAATTGAAAAGATTAGAGAATTTAAGGTGAACACCGAAGGTCTGAAGCTGCGAAAACCGGAGAAGTATATACAATTTCAGTTTAGAAAAAACATATCCGTATTTACAAAATGATTCTTATACAAAGCCAGAGTACATTAAGGTATTGAATCGTTACCACAGTTGCAGAAAAAGACATTTTATTAACTTTTCGTAGAGTTTGTCTTATTCTGACTCCACCAGTGATTCAGATACGCAACAGACCTCTTTCAATCCATCAGTTAGAGGTTTTTTAGGCAGGGGTACAAAAAGGGAAAAAGATGGCAAACTCAAGAAGCAGGTGAAATAAACATGGACATACTGATGGGGCACAGAGAATTAACACCCATTTCCACCAAACCATTGGATGTTTATGAAAAGTGGGTACTCAAGAGAGGATTATCGTTTGTCTCTACTGACTTCACACAAATACGCTTGGAAAAGTTGCAATTCTTCAGGAAGATTTGCCTTAGAGAATATTTAGTACTAATGACACGCAACAACCAGAGGGTGGCACAGGTAGGAAAATCCATCTAAATTCTGCCCCACTCCAGTAAAATGTCACTAGAGATTATAAGTTTTGAGCAATCAATTCTTAAGGAAATAAATAAACTTGACGAAATAAAAAAAGTATATGAAACTCAGTGTCACTGAACAGGAAACAGAAGCCTGCCATAACCTAAAACAACTGGAGTAGATTTTCATAAAACCAAAAGACAAACGGACTAAAATCTCACTAGAGAGAAACAGGCAGAAATCAAATAAATCGTTGACGAAGCTATGAATGAAGGATGGTTCTTAAAACAAGAGCATGGCTTCATGAGAAATAAACATCCTAGAATATCAGTGCTGTATACAGTGCCCAAAATCCATTGAAACCAGGAAAGACCTCCAGGAGACCAATTATTTCAGGACTCAGCTGGAACTTGAGACCAATGGCCAAATATGTGGACCTTTTTCAAAAACCTTTTGTAAAGGAAGTTCCATCATGCATTAAGGATACCCCCTATATTATACATCAAATTAAACAATGGAATTACGATGAACATGCAGATATATTGGCCATGATGGACGTGGAGAGTTTGTATATTAAAATACCGTAGGGCATTGTACTGTAGGCTATATAATAGTATCTGGAAACAAGGCCCTGTCCATATATGATCCCCACAGAATTCAGAGTCCATCTGGCAAAAATGTGTCTAAAGAACTTTAAAAAAAATGAAATCACGCTTTCTACAACCAAATAAAGGGTACTGCAACAGGGTGTCTTTTTGCCCCAGAGCTAGCTGTGCTGTTTATGGCAAAATATGAAGAAAACTGGGTTCATAACAAAAATCCCTACAAGGATGGATTGTCATTATGGAGATGCTACATTGACGGTGTTCTTCTCATCTGGAAAGGGACCACTGAGGACCTACTGAATTTGCATAGCTGGATCAACGCAAGGAATCCGAATATCAGATTCTCCATCACTTATCATAAACAGGAGATTAATTTCCTAGACCTTAAGATAAAACATCATAAAGGAAGGATCTACACAAGAATGTACAATAAGAGAAGGGGTAATTACACACTCTCTCACTAGGGAACATGGCAGCAGACTGAGCACACGTTCACAGATGACCGTAGTTGGAGGGAGGTGTTTGTGATGGCGTACCTGTGAGGAAGGGGGTATTTTCTTCATTGATATGTTCGTGCATGAAAGATGTGGGGTGGCGTGGGTGGCTGGTCGGCCGGGTGGGGGTGCGGCTGATGTTGGGACTGAGAAGAGAGGTTGGTTCCCCCTGGCACTGGAATGTTTTGGCAGAGGCGGTCACACTGTGCTAGGGCTCTCGCGCTCACCTAGCGACGGGTGCCGTGCTAAGCACAGGCAGAACAAGTCACCTGCTGACAGCTATTACAACGCTATCGGCTTCAGGTGCATCGATCATGTACTGTGTGGCACCGTCCACACCCTTTGGAAAAGAGCTAGCTGGGCATGGTGAGAGGGAACTAAGGAATATGAAAGCTGTTTATTAAACAGCAAGAATGCGGCTGCCTGCATGGAAGAAGTGGGTAGTCCTCCCACCTGTATTTTTGGAGTAGAAAAGGTACATCAGGACATCAGGAGAGGAGATATTCTATGCAGACCCGGGCAGAATAGAACAGCCCATGAAAGATAAACAAGGTGAGGCTCTCACACATTCTGGGACAATTTTAGCATCTCACACAGTCAGACTGCCACATACATTTTCGAAGCCTCGCACTAAAGTACGTTCTAATCCACACTATTCAGTCAACACAGACTTTTACTTAGCCTAGAGCCAAAAGGGGGGAAAGAAGGCGAGAAATACCTCAAATCTTGTAATTAAACAGACATCTTCCCTTAAATCCTATTTTAGGGTCATGGTCCCCAAAAAGATGGCTACTGCAAACCCCTTATCCCTAGGCACCCAGGTCACTATGTTTTCACGAGCAACCCCCTGCGGAAACCCTGCTGCTTTCAAGGCAGCAACCTGCACACGTCACCTTCTGAGCCTACTGAAATAAGTGGGGCGTCAATGGTAACTAATTCTTTTAATCAAGAGATTTTGCCCATTATGCACAGGGTGCAGATACAGCATAGTTTCATGGCAGATTTGACAGAGAACAATGTAGAAACAGGGGTTGAGAATGAGAGGCCGACTAGGAACACGAATGGGAATAGGATACATTTAAGGAATAATGAGGCATAGGCGAGGGTGAACATGAGCACCATGAACTTGGATAGCCTCTTAGTATCTATACAGGCAGAGATTTAGAAAATCTTTGAGATCTATAAAGCTAAACAAAAAGAGATCCAGGGTATATGTCAGGCCATAGAGTGGGAGCTGGATGTTATCACACAGCGGACAGCAGTATTAGATTCGAAAGAGGGTGAGATAAGCAGGGATCTTAGAAATAATTATTCGGAAATATTGACACTAAAACAACACAACCAGAGTCTACTGGAGTACCTTGAGAGGCAAGAAAATCATTTGCATCAAAATAATTTGAGAATATTAATTATTCCAGAGGCGGCAGAAAGGGACAACTTGAAAAGTTTTGTTGTTAAATCTCTCAGAGAAGGGGTCCCTTGTGGCAAGTTAGAGCTTGATTTGGAGAAAGAAATACAGCTGGTGCACAGAGACCCTTTTAAAAGGAAGGAAGAGTGGGAGAGACCTAGGAATATCTTGCTGTATTCATATTCTGTTAAAGAGCAGATAATGGGACTTGCGCTCAAGTCTCAAATGTTGACAGAGAGGAAAAGTGTGCATAGCATTAGGTCAGATCAACAGAGTAGAGACAGTGGGAGTTGGGTCAAAGAATGGATGATATTGTGAAATTAACTGCTAAGGTTCAATTAAGGTTCCCAACTATGCCAAAAGTAATATGGAGTAATGAGATGCTTAACATTAGCAAATTAGAGCAGGCTGCCAACTGAGGCAAATATTATACTTTACGGGCGGACAGTGGAAAATAGCCTTAGTGAAATGTCAGAAATTAGCAACCTGTGAGCTATGATTATGTGTTGAGATATAGCAAATACCCAGGAAATAAGAAAAATGCATTCAGTCCCCGTAACTACCGGTATGGTACCAACAGGGAAATTGAACTCCAAGCCAGTTCAAGGATTTGGAAAATACTATTTTCACCACCATATCATAATTAATAGGTTCCATAAAAAGGCTGCACACTAATAATGAAACTGTGTGCTGTACAAGTTTATATCACAGAGTAAGGGAGAACAACAAAATTCAGCTGTCAGAACATTTTTAAATAAAACTTTGTTAAGACCTACTCCATGGAAGTAAAATAATAAAACCCATTGCTTTAAAGAAGAATTGAATCGTGGAACAATACCATCAGATAATAATGGCTCTTAAGACATAAAACAACATTCTCCATGATCCCTGTTAGACCTGGCACCATTGGCGTGGGTTTCCCCTGCATTTTTTGCCTTTGCCTCCTGTGTTTTTGCTGTGTGTTGGACTTTGTTTTGCTGGTCTACGTGCTTTGGGTAGCAATGGAAGGTCTGCATAGGGTTTGGAAGTGAGCAGGACGCTGGCGCTCAAGCAGTTGCACAAATAGTTAGAGAGTGGTAAGATTATGCAGATTTTCACGGTGCAGCCAGTGTGGAGGAATACCCTAAACCTCTTAAAGAGCCCAAGATGAGAAACCTTGGCACTGGAAAAACATATAGCAAGTACTGGGCACACGTGTAGAAATAAACAGTATTGGTACTGAGAGATTTACATAAAATTAAGTCAACATCGGTGGTGCTCGTCTCGTCTCTGCTCATACTCACAGAAACGAGACGATCACCACCGAAACCTGATACCACAAGGTCTTGGCCACACAGACATACCCACCTATGTTTTTTGTCTTCATCCAGTCATACCGTACGTACGGCTCTTTTATACCCGTCGACCGGTGTGAGAAGTTGGCCTGGTATATAATGCTCACTAATTCTAGTGATCACTTTGTACCATGCCAAGCAACCCTTATGATGATGGTTGTAATTCAACCTTGTAGACCAGTTATCCTAGTGGTAACGTGGACAAAGCAGTCTTAGGCTAAACTCTGAAAGGCATGTGAAGCCAGCTGTTATACCATACACAACCCCCTTGAATACCAAATGAAAGGGACACCACACAGATATATATTGAAAATATATATTGATTTATTAACTATTAAAATCCCCTGGACTCTTTATGAGCACAGAAGCACAAGCGTTAAATCACAAGACAGTTTAAAATACACAAAAGTTGCACAATATGGATGAGCCCTAGGGGCCACCTAAACCATATACTAAGAAAGTGGTATAAGAGATACCAGGAGGAAAGTGAAGAGGCCTAGGGCCTTGGGAATCGCTGGAGCTATTCGAGACTGGAGTTAACTAAGTCGGGAAAGGCCCACGGGACTCGGGTGCAGTGTTCAAAGTGCACGCACTTCTCAATACAAAGTCTATGGTGCGTAAAAAGCACAAAGTTAGAAAGTTAGGAACCTTCCGAGTGACCTACGGAGCTGAAACTTAAAACACAGGCCCTTGGGATGTGTACCAGTGCAGGAGCACCGGCGGAGCTGAGTTACCTCACCCACAGGAAGCGGGTGCACAGGGTCGAAGTTGTGTCGGGTTTCGTCACGCTGGTCGATGGTGCTTGGAGCTGAAGATGCTGCAGGCGGCTCGATGAGAAGAGTTCCGGTGGATCCAAGGGTGGATCTGAAGATGTGAAGACCTGAAAGCAGAGGGGACAGTGTTCAAAGTCACTAGCCAGTGACTACCGTGGAACCAGATTGGAACCAGGCGATGTCGGGTGCAAACAGGCGTTGTCGGGTAGCTTCTTTCTGCAGCCACGTGGATACCCGGGGTCGAGGACGTCCAGGAGTCGGTCACGAGCTGTCCCACGTAGGCTTCTCGCTGTTGGCGGTGTCGGCGACCTGATCGGAGCAAACAGGCCTTGGCAAGTGCAAGCCACGCAGAAGTTGAAAGATACTGTTCACTCGGACCAGCAAGGTCAGAGCGGGTGCTCCTTTTCACAGGAGCTTGGGTAGGTCTGGAGCAACCAGACCCGCTGTGTAAATCTTCGGGTTCGTCGCCAAGATGGCCGCTGGCCGCATGGCTAGTGGCCGGGATGGCGCGTCGAGTGGCACAATGCAAAAGGGCCCCACGCAGATCGTGGAGATGCTGGAGGGCTGATCTTCGGTGCAAGGGCTGCTCGGTGGTGGGGGTTCTCAATCCCCAAAGCACAACGTCGAGGATGCCTCAGAAGCTGCGCAGTCAGCTTTTCGAGTGTCTTTCAAGAGGTCCGGTCCCACGTCACTCGGTGCCTCCACGGGTCCCTTCTTCGCAGGGACTGTGGATCGGGCTCTGAGAGGTCTGGGAGTCTGGTTCTTGTCGGGCTCTGGGCTCGGTCTTCGGCGGGAGGCGGCGGCAAAGCAGATGTCGAGTTGCTGGTTGGTACCTGTGTTCACAGGGTGGCCACTCCTAGGCCACAAGGGAGATTCTCTTCAGTCTTCTGTGCAGCAGAATGTCGAAGTCCAGTCTTCTTCTTGTTTAAAGTTGATTTCGGGATGATCTGCTGTGCAATGGCACTGCTCCCCCTCTTATTCCCAAACTGGGGGTGGATCACCTACTAGGTCCCTCCTCTGGGAGGAACCAGGAAGGGGGGCGGTTACACCCCCTTTCCTTTGTCCAGCTCCGCGCCAGGACTGGGGCTGGAAGGCCCCAGAACCGGTTTGGACTGGCCTATGCACGTGGACACCTTGTGTGCCCCGGGCATGTCTGATTCTATTCAGCCCTGTCCTACCCAATACACAAAATCCTGTCTGGGGTGGTGCTCGCACCTCCCAAGGCAGGAAACCCTTTGTCCAGGCCACCATCTGCCGAGTTTCGGTCAGCAGCAGGAGGCCAGACTTGTGTCTGTGGTGGCAGCGTCCCTTTTGTGAAGCTGAGGCTCTGTTTAACTTTAACCGGGGTTAAGGCTACACACATGTCGTGTCCCTCTAGAAGGGTGGAATGCTATCCCCGTCGCCAGAACTGGCGAGGGGATAGTATTCCAATTCGTATGACACCTTACTCGACATGTTTTGATAAAGCCAAACCAAAGATAGCATTTAACCGCGAGGATTATAATGCACTTAAGAGTATATGGTATGGCAATATCCCGGAACAGCTTAGGGAGTGGTTCCCGACAGCTGCAGACAGGCTCAGCTCATGCTAGAGCACCATCTCACATATTTCCAAGCACTCTGCCTCCAGGATTGATGAGGCCTTCCATAGGAGTGGCTGATAGGAACACATGTGTCCAGTTTAGGGTTAGGCACAGGCATACTGTACCTAAGTAAGAGGTGATTACACCAACTTACCCCAGCTGAGTGATCAGCCAGTTGTGTCAAATATGGAGGCCAGGCCAGGGGTGGCACAATACATGCTGCAGCCCCTGGTAGGCCTTGGCTACACCTATGCCCTGGGTACCTATGGTACACTGTTACAGGGGCCTATAAGGTGAACCAATTCCAATTGTGTTATGCACCTAAGGTACATGGAGTCCATTTTAAGGAGAGAGCAATCAGCCTGGGGCCCTGAATAGCAGGATCCCAGGCCAACTAAGTCAAAAACCAGCTAAACACCAGGCAAAAAAGTTTGGGGGTAACCATAGTCAGATATCCACCTTCCTACATAACCCCCCCCCCAAACGAAAGGAGATAAGGCTATCCTTGACCAGGTAAGCCTATATTGCCTAAGTGGCCATATAAGGAAGTACCAGCTCTGGCTTGGTAACCCCCTGTCTCATGGTCCACTAAGCAATCCCTCACCCTAAGGGCATCTGAGGGTCTCCACCATAGGGAATCTCTACCTGTGGTGTGTCTTTGCAAAGTCAAAGGCTGGTGTTGGGATGGAGTACTGAAGTGAGTTTCCTCTGTAGGGCTCAGCTTCCTCCAATCACTCTCCACCATGTGTGCCTTTCTTTCTCTGACTGAGTTGCACTGTGCTCTCAGGGTCAACCTCTGGCTACCTAAAGCTGGAGGCTGGGTCCCTCTGTTTGGCTTACTGGAGGGACAGGTCAGGTTTGGGGCCTTTTGGTCCCAGGTTTGGCTGTGCCCAACAATATCCATCTGGGGGAGGTCCCTAACTACTTTTAAGGGGGATCCCTCAGGAGTTTTTAAAGTTTTCACCTCACTAGGGCTACTAGTTTCGGTGCCCCTAATCTGTTGATGGGGGTGCTTTATTTGACAGGGGGCCCTTTGGGTCTCACTGTCCTTCTTGTCCTCTGCAGCCCTGGGCTGAGTAAGGCAAGGTAGAGAGGGGCAGGTTACCTGCTCCAGACTGGGTCCCTCCTGAGAAGGGTCCACTGCCATCAGAGGTTCTGTCAGGCCAGGCCTAACAACCTCTGGGACAGTTCCTTCATCAGGGGTAAGATCAGTTCCCTGAGGAGGCTGATCCTTTCCTAAAGTCTGGTGAGGGGGAGATTTCTCTTCCTCCTCCATGCTCTCTGTTTGGGTGGAGTGATCCATCATTTCAGGCTTCACTACCCATGTATCTGTTTGAGTTTGGGCTGTGGCCATCACAGCCCCTCCAACCTTTTCAGGAGGAGACTCAGTTTGGGTATGGGCTGTTACCAGTACAGCCCTGCTACTCTTTCCAGGAGGGAAGTTATCTAAAGATGGGGCTGAGGTTTGCTCAGCCCTCCCAACCTTTTCAGGAAGGACATCTTGAATTGGGGCTGTAGCCATTACAGCCCCACTAACCTTTCCATGGAGATTTACCATTCTAGAATGGGTTTGCTGTTCAACCTCAGCCCAGGCTGAGATTTCCAAATCATTACCCAGTAGGCAATCTACAGGCAAGTTTGCTGACACTGCCACTCTCTTTGGGCCAGTGACACCTCCCCAGCTAAGATTGACTACTGCCATGGGATGATTGGTTTCTATGCCATCAATGTTTGTCACCTGATATCTGGCATCAGGTAAAAGTTGCCTTGAGGGGACTAGACATTCAGCCACCATGGTGATGCTAGCCCCTGTGTCTCTGAAGGCCTCAACTTTCAAACCATTGATGAGGGGCTCCTGTCTATACTTGCTCAAAGTGTTTGGGCAAGCTGTGAAATTGGCAAACCCCATGCCAGTCTCATAAACAAGAGTATCTGAGTTAGGGGACCTGGATAGGCCAGAGTCCACCTGTCCTCCAAAAGTAAACCCACCCAAATTCTTGGGGGTGCTCCCACCACCTGGGGGACCACTGCTAACAGTGACAGGAGGTGTTGGAGCCTTACCTGGAGGTATATTCTCCTTATTGCCATTCTTGGGACAACAGCTATCTGTTTTGTAATGCCCCACCTGTTTACAGGTATGACAATAAGGCTTTTTCTGGGATGTAGAAGTGTCTTGGGACCCACCCCCATTCTTGGAGTTTTGGGGCCCTGGGGAAGTCTTTTCCTTACTTTTATCCCCACCCTTCTCTTGAGGCTTGGTAGTCTCTTTCTTTTGGTCACCACCCTGGTTCTTAGGCCTGATCCTGGTTCTGACCCATTTGTCTGCCCTCCTACCCAATTCTTGTGGGGAGGTCAGATCAGAGTCAACCAGGTGCTGATGTAGAAGCTGATTTTGACAATTACTTAAGATTTGCTCTCTCATAATTAAATTATACAATCCTGTATAGTCAGTAACCTTACTTCCCAGCAACCAGCCCTCCAGAGCCTTAGTGGCACACTCAACAAATTCAGACCAGTCCTGAGTCTGTGTCTTCTGGGTATCTCTGAACATTAACCTGTACTGTTCAGTGGTTAAGCCTAACCCATCAATCAGAGCACTCTTCAGGACCATGTAGTTTCTAGAATCCTCATCACTAACTGTGAGGAGTCTGTCTCTGCCTCTACCTTCAAAGGAGAGCCACAAGATTGCTGCCCACTGCTCCTGAGGGATCTGCTGTACCATGCAGGCTCTCTCAAGTGCAGTCATCCATTTGTGGATATCATCCCCAGCTTTGTAGGGGGGCACAATCTTACTCAGGTTTCTTGTATCAAAGGACCTGTCTTTATCCTTCTGGATATTGCTGCCACCAGTGGATCCTAATCCACTCTCTCTAGGCTGTCTTGCTCTAGCAAGTTTCTCTTGGGCCAGGGCAATTTCTAACTCTTGTCTCTGGACTCTCAATTCAGCCTCTCTAATTTGAGATTCTCTCAATTTGGCCTCATGTTCCCTTCTCTGAGGGCTAGTCATCCCCCTTCTGGAGTGACCATGAGAGCCTCTAGAAGCATGGGAGTTGTCAGAGTCACCTGAGTGAGTCCTTCTCCTCCTAGGCTTCTGGTTAAGTCCACCTGGGGGTCTGAATGGGTTGTTACCTGATTCATTCCCAAGCTGACTTAAGTTAGCCTGGTTCAGTCTACTGACCAGCACCTGACTATCTCTGTCATCATCTGACTCACTGCTTTCCACCTCCTCCTCTTCCTCTTCCTCTTCCTCTACATCTACCTGAGGAGCTCCAGTGGTGGAGGCTTCCTCATCTACCAGGATGATAGGGGCAGGGGGGTCTACAGTGTCATCCTCTGAAGGATGGCCTCCTTCAGCATCCCCTGTGGGGTTTGCTTTAGAGGTCTTTAGAGCCTCAGACTGATCCAAGAGCTCTCTTAGGTGGTCTGTAGTAGGGGAAGGCCCTGTCTTCAGACCCCTTAAGACACAAAGCTGTCTTAATTCCTTAAAGGGAAAAATAGCAAACTGGGATGGTGCCCTTGGAGGGTCACTCTCAACAGGAGTAAGTCCACTGGACCCCTCTGTTCCAGACATTGCTCTAGTGTGGGTGGATGTGTTGCAATCTACCTACACTGGTGTTTACCTACTAAACCTATCTAGTAGTTGTAGCTAGGGTGTGCTACTCCCTTTGCTCTACAACAACTAAGTTCAGTAGAACTTAAGTATACTAGTCTTGTTTTATATGTACCTAGCAGGTACCTGTATGATCTTTCAAATGATAAACTCAAAGATTGTAATGGTAAAACAACAGCAAGCTCAGATCCCAATCCGCTGCTCACCAATGTGAGAAGTTGGCCTGGTATATAATGCTCACTAATTCTAGTGATCACTTTGTACCATGCCAAGCAACCCTTATGATGATGGTTGTAATTCAACCTTGTAGACCAGTTATCCTAGTGGTAACGTGGACAAAGCAGTCTTAGGCTAAACTCTGAAAGGCATGTGAAGCCAGCTGTTATACCATACACAGCCCCCTTGAATACCAAATGAAAGGGACACCACACAGATATATATTGAAAATATATATTGATTTATTAACTATTAAAATCCCCTGGACTCTTTATGAGCACAGAAGCACAAGCGTTAAATCACAAGACAGTTTAAAATACACAAAAGTTGCACAATATGGATGAGCCCTAGGGGCCACCTAAACCATATACTAAGAAAGTGGTATAAGAGATACCAGGAGGAAAGTGAAGAGGCCTAGGGCCTTGGGAATCGCTGGAGCTATTCGAGACTGGAGTTAACTAAGTCGGGAAAGGCCCACGGGACTCGGGTGCAGTGTTCAAAGTGCACGCACTTCTCAATACAAAGTCTATGGTGCGTAAAAAGCACAAAGTTAGAAAGTTAGGAACCTTCCGAGTGACCTACGGAGCTGAAACTTAAAACACAGGCCCTTGGGATGTGTACCAGTGCAGGAGCACCGGCGGAGCTGAGTTACCTCACCCACAGGAAGCGGGTGCACAGGGTCGAAGTTGTGTCGGGTTTCGTCACGCTGGTCGATGGTGCTTGGAGCTGAAGATGCTGCAGGCGGCTCGATGAGAAGAGTTCCGGTGGATCCAAGGGTGGATCTGAAGATGTGAAGACCTGAAAGCAGAGGGGACAGTGTTCAAAGTCACTAGCCAGTGACTACCGTGGAACCAGATTGGAACCAGGCGATGTCGGGTGCAAACAGGCGTTGTCGGGTAGCTTCTTTCTGCAGCCACGTGGATACCCGGGGTCGAGGACGTCCAGGAGTCGGTCACGAGCTGTCCCACGTAGGCTTCTCGCTGTTGGCGGTGTCGGCGACCTGATCGGAGCAAACAGGCCTTGGCAAGTGCAAGCCACGCAGAAGTTGAAAGATACTGTTCACTCGGACCAGCAAGGTCAGAGCGGGTGCTCCTTTTCACAGGAGCTTGGGTAGGTCTGGAGCAACCAGACCCGCTGTGTAAATCTTCGGGTTCGTCGCCAAGATGGCCGCTGGCCGCGTGGCTAGTGGCCGGGATGGCGCGTCGAGTGGCACAATGCAAAAGGGCCCCACGCAGATCGTGGAGATGCTGGAGGGCTGATCTTCGGTGCAAGGGCTGCTCGGTGGTGGGGGTTCTCAATCCCCAAAGCACAACGTCGAGGATGCCTCAGAAGCTGCGCAGTCAGCTTTTCGAGTGTCTTTCAAGAGGTCCGGTCCCACGTCACTCGGTGCCTCCACGAGTCCCTTCTTCGCAGGGACTGTGGATCGGGCTCTGAGAGGTCTGGGAGTCTGGTTCTTGTCGGGCTCTGGGCTCGGTCTCCGGCGGGAGGCGGCGGCAAAGCAGACGTCGAGTTGCTGGTTGGTACCTGTGTTCACAGGGTGGCCACTCCTAGGCCACAAGGGAGATTCTCTTCAGTCTTCTGTGCAGCAGAATGTCGAAGTCCAGTCTTCTTCTTGTTTAAAGTTGATTTCGGGATGATCTGCTGTGCAATGGCACTGCTCCCCCTCTTATTCCCAAACTGGGGGTGGATCACCTACTAGGTCCCTCCTCTGGGAGGAACCAGGAAGGGGGGCGGTTACACCCCCTTTCCTTTGTCCAGCTCCGCGCCAGGACTGGGGCTGGAAGGCCCCAGAACCGGTTTGGACTGGCCTATGCACGGGGACACCTTGTGTGCCCCGGGCATGTCTGATTCTATTCAGCCCTGTCCTACCCAATACACAAAATCCTGTCTGGGGTGGTGCTCGCACCTCCCAAGGCAGGAAACCCTTTGTCCAGGCCACCATCTGCCGAGTTTCGGTCAGCAGCAGGAGGCCAGACTTGTGTCTGTGGTGGCAGCGTCCATTTTGTGAAGCTGAGGCTCTGTTTAACTTTAACCGGGGTTAAGGCTACACACATGTCGTGTCCCTCTAGAAGGGTGGAATGCTATCCCCGTCGCCAGAACTGGCGAGGGGATAGTATTCCAATTCGTATGACACCTTACTCGACATGTTTTGATAAAGCCAAACCAAAGATAGCATTTAACCGCGAGGATTATAATGCACTTAAGAGTATATGGTATGGCAATATCCCGGAACAGCTTAGGGAGTGGTTCCCGACAGCTGCAGACAGGCTCAGCTCATGCTAGAGCACCATCTCACATATTTCCAAGCACTCTGCCTCCAGGATTGATGAGGCCTTCCATAGGAGTGGCTGATAGGAACACATGTGTCCAGTTTAGGGTTAGGCACAGGCATACTGTACCTAAGTAAGAGGTGATTACACCAACTTACCCCAGCTGAGTGATCAGCCAGTTGTGTCAAATATGGAGGCCAGGCCAGGGGTGGCACAATACATGCTGCAGCCCCTGGTAGGCCTTGGCTACACCTATGCCCTGGGTACCTATGGTACACTGTTACAGGGGCCTATAAGGTGAACCAATTCCAATTGTGTTATGCACCTAAGGTACATGGAGTCCATTTTAAGGAGAGAGCAATCAGCCTGGGGCCCTGAATAGCAGGATCCCAGGCCAACTAAGTCAAAAACCAGCTAAACACCAGGCAAAAAAGTTTGGGGGTAACCATAGTCAGATATCCACCTTCCTACAACCGGGTTGGAACTATCACCGGTAATTAGATCCGCTCATCACGCCTGTTCGGCTGACGTTGTATGTTCTGAAGAATACATCCACATAAACAATGTGTTTGTTATACCACCGGTATTGACTTAATTTTATGTATATCTCTCAGTACTAATACTGTTTATTTCTACACGTGTGCCCAGTACTTGCTATATACATGCTTTGGGTACTTTGCCACTCCTGTTAGGTGCCAAAGTGCAAGTGCTCCGTTTGTAAATTGTTGTTCTGGATTGGTGTTTCCATGATTGACATATTTGATTTACTAGTCAGTCCCTAGTACAGTGCACTGTGTGTGTCCAGTGCCGGTACATCAAATGCTGCTAGTGGGCTGCAGCATTGATTTGCCACCCACATAAGCAGCCTGTAAATGTAACTCAGGCCTGCTATTGCAGAGCCTGTGTGCAGACTGGTACTGCCATGTCAACCTGGCAAGTGCACCCACTTGCCAGGCGCTAACCTTCCATTTTCTTATATGTTAGTCAACCCTAAGGTAGGCCCTAGGTACCCCTGTGGGCAGGGTGCAGTGTATGTGAAAGGTAGGGTATGCCCTGATGTGTGTGGCATGTCCTGATACTGAAATACTGCCAATTTCGTTTTTCACTATTGCAAGACTACCTGTTCCCATAGGATAGAATGGGGACTTTGCTTATAACATCTTACAAACATAACTACCCTTGGGAACAAGGTGGAAAAATAAAGTTTAGTAGGCCTGAACTCAGAATGTTAAAATGCATCTTTTAGTGAGGGTGATTTTTACATTCTGTGTTTGAAAATACCACTTTTAGAAAGTAGGTATTTTATTTCTTGGCCATCCAGTGTGCCTCTGCTAGGATGTGTATTGACTGTTTGGCTTTAGAGTGACAGGGGCTGGGGCGCTGCAGTGGCTCCAGAGTGTCTGGATGAGTCAGAGCTGAGTTGAATAGACCAGGCCTGCATTTAGAGTAGGGGGAGGAGATATACCGTTCAGCTGAATGGGCCTGGTCTGCCTTCCACAATGCTGTCTCCTCCTCCAGCCAGGAAGCTGCACCAGAGAGGACAAACTGATTTTGTCTGAGCACACAGCATCTCTGCCACCAGAGAACAAAGGATTTTGCTGTATAAATATTGGGGCCCAGTTTTTAGATCACTTCTAGGAATCAAGAGGAACCTTTGCCAAGGAGATGAGCCAGAGAAGCTGAGGAGGAATACTGCCGCTGTGCTGTTTTCTATCCGGGATTGGCCTGCAGTGGCTATGTGCTGCCAAGGAAAGGAAATAAGGGCTTTTGCTGTTTGCTGTGTACCCTGCTTGAGGAAGATTTCCAAGGGCTTGAATTGAGCGTGTCTCCTGTTCTGAAATCTCAGGGACACAAATCCTCACCCCCAGACCTCTGAGTTCCCTCCCCTGGGAGTTCCGACCTGCTGAGAGGTGCCTGCCAGTGTTCTGGAAGTTGTTTTGGGACTGGAAACAGCAAAAACTGTGAAAATCGACAGATCGCCTGTTTCAGATGCATCGCAGCGGTGCAAGGGAAGATTTCCGACGCATCACTGCCACCAAAGAATCGATGCAGCGCCTGCTCGCGTCTGAAGTGTCTGCCATGTGACGAATTCTGTGCACCAATCTCCGACATCACTGCACCGATTCTGACGCAGGGCCGGTTGGCGAAGAACCGACGCATCGCACCGGATCGTCACGCATCGCCTCAAAGCGCCAAGTCTGTTGCATCGTTGGGGGACGCAGTAAGGAACCAACGCATCACCTCTGCACGCAGTAAAAAACCAACGCATCACCTCCTCTCCAGTAAGGAACGGACGCATAACCTCCCCTGCCCAGCAGTAAGGAACCAACAGATCACCTTCACTGGAGCAAGGAACCAATGCATCACCTTTCCTGAGTGTAAGGAACCAATGCATCACCTTCCCTGCGACCCTTTTTGCTTGCATTTTTTGACATAACCAAGGTACTTTCTGTAAAAGTGTCGCATCTCACATTTTCTTTGAATTGAACTGTTTCTACCATTTGAAAGTCATATTTTTAATACTGTATTGTGGATTTTTGTTGTTTGGTCCTTTTTTGGTTTAGATAAAGATTACTTATTTTTCTAAACTGGTGTGGTGTCCATTTGTAGTTTTTTCACTGTATCGCTGTATGTGTTCACAAATGCTTTACACACTGCCTCTGAGATAAGCTTGTCTGCTCGTGCCAAGCTACCTAGGGGGTGAGCAGGGGTTATTTTAGAAGAGTATCCCTCTTACACTGACTAGACGCAAGGGTCCCTATTTGGACAAAGGTACTAACTCTGCCAACTAGAGACTCCCATTTCTAACAATACCCCAGAATGAAAAATCAGATATCAATGAAAACGCTGCATAATGATAGAGTGTACAAATTTGTCTAAACATAATAGGACTATATTCCCCAAGGAATCCGGAAACAAATAACCGAATATCCGGTAATGATGCTTAGGAGCACGGAAAGTGGATGGATGTTCTCCCACAGCATACAAG
Source organism: Lissotriton vulgaris (assembly GCF_964263255.1). Classification (NCBI taxonomy): domain Eukaryota; kingdom Metazoa; phylum Chordata; class Amphibia; order Caudata; family Salamandridae; genus Lissotriton; species Lissotriton vulgaris. Next base: position 818,208,791 of record NC_141696.1, on the reverse strand, counting down.
ACTTCCAAAAAGGTGAACCACAAAGAGCTACCGGGCTCCTTTAGTAAAAAACTAAATTTCCCATGAAACTCCTGAATGAATAATTGTACATAGCTGAAAGCACTACATAATGTCAGAGCCTCTAGTGGACAAACTCGCCCAAATATAATAGAACTCCAATTCCCATGGTTCCTGAATAAATAACTGGATTGTGAGAAGGTGGCCTGGTATATACTGTCCACTAGTTAAAGTGGGCACCCTGTACCAGTCCACTTGACCCTTATGATGTATGAGGTCAAAGATAACCGTATTGAAAGCTATCCTAGTGGTGGCTATGGAGAGCAGCCTTCAGGCTTTATCTTGAAGGAATGTAAAGCATCTTGTTTTACCAGAATATCACCTCCTGAACGATGAAATGAAGGAGAACCACAAAGTAGTTATATAAAAATATGTATTTATTAATATAACCCTCTCTACTATCCTCTGCAGGAGGATAGAACACAAAGCACACAACACAAGATCAATAGAACAGTTGTAAGTTGGACAATACACAGCAGGCTCCAGGAGAAGACTGAACCATATACTTAAATAGTGGTATAACAATCACGACTTGACTAGACACAGAGTCTAGAGCACGTAGAATCGCTGGGACCCCAAGGAACCACCCAAGGTGATGTCACAGGGAACCCACAGAGGACGGGTGCAGTGAGGAGACACGACTGCATGCTCCATACAACTCAATAGGAAAGTCGCAGCTGCAAAGTTAAAGTTTAAGGACCCTTCTAGGAGGACTTCGAGCAAACCCTTTCGAACTTAAGAGGTTGGAGAGCCACCCCACCCTTGGATACCATAGTATCAGAGTTACATATCCCAGGGAAGCCGGGTGCATAGGTCTGAAGTGTTATCAGAAACCTCAGTCGTTCTCATTGGAAGGGAGAGAAGAAGTGCTACTGCCGTGAAGGTGAAAAGGGACCGGTGGAATCCAAGCTTGGATTCTGGATGAGAGGAACCTGAAAGCAGAGGGGACAGAGTCTGGGTCACTTCAGAGTGACCAGGGGCTCGGTAGACAAATGCCCACTGATGTCTGGTGCTTCAGGTGCAAAGAAGAAATGCTTGACTCTGCAGCCACGAAGACCAGGAGATGCCGAGGATGACCAGGAGCTGGAGGTGCGCAATCCCATGAAGGAGGTCGAGTGCTGAGGGGTCGGTGTATGGCGAGAGCACCAACAAGCCTTGGCAATAGCAACTCACACAAGAGGTCTAGCAGGTTACGGTGTGGAAGAGCAAGGTCCAGGTGACTCACCAAGCAATGGGGAGTCAGGACATGTCGGGAGCAACCCAGAAAGCCCAAGAACAATCAAGATGACCCTCAAGATGACCCACAGGCCAAATGACCAGGAGTCGCGAGGGGACCTTGAGCAAGATTACAAAGCACCAGCCTACGGAGCACACAGTGCAAGGAGGATGGAGTTCTTTGGTGCAAATACTGCTAAGGGTCGGGACTACATGGAGTCCAATGCACAAGCTCAGGAATCGCCAACACGCATATGCACTTGCAAATGGACGCAGTGCACAGGGGCTCAGGTTATGCAGCCCCCACAAGGGATACTGGACTCAAACTCTGTGAGAGGGCAGATCAACCTCAGGGACCTTCAGGTACCCACCTTCTGTATTGCTGAAATCTCCAGAGTCCGCAGGAGCTCAGGAGCAGCAGACCAGTCAGTTGCGCTTTAGCACAAAAGGGGGTGGTGATCGACGGAGCATCTGAATCAATCAAACACTCACACCCAGTCAAAAGATCTGGGTTTAATCCATCACTGTTCTTTAGCCCACTCTGCCACCCCAGTTCAGAAATGGCTATATGCAAATCAGTCTGACCCTGTGCCTCATGGGAACAGTCCAGCCCGAACTGCCAAGCCATGTCTTCCCTGGACCGGAAACAAGCTTCCGAGGACCGGTTTCTGGCATTCCAGCCGTCTTCAGCCCGGCTTGCTTGAATCCAGTGTCAAAGTGAGCAAGGGACTCACGTCTGAGCATACCCTGCCACACTTATGGTGGCCAAAAGCGGTACAAAATGGGGTGGTGATGAACGGAGCATCTGAATCAATAAAACACTCACACCCAGTCACAAGATCTGGGTTTAATCCATCACCGTTCTTTAGCCCACTCTGCCACCCCAGTTCAGACATGGCTATATGCAAATCAGTCTGACCCTGTGCCTCATGGGAACAGTCCAGCCCAAACTGCCAAGCCATGTCTTCCCTGGACCGGAAACAAGCTTCCGAGGACCGGTTTCTGGCATTCCAGCCGTCTTCAGCCCGGCTTTCTTGAATCCAGTGTCAAAGTGAGCAAGGGACTCACGTCTGAGCATACCCTGCCACACTTATGGTGGCCAAAAGCAGTACAAAAGGGGGTGGTGATGGACGGTGCATCTGAATAAATCAAACACTCACACCCAGTCAAAAGATCTGGGTTTAATCCATCACCGTTCTTTAGCCCACTCTGTCACCCCAGTTCAGAAATGGCTATATGCAAATCAGTCTGACCCTGTGCCTCATGGGAACAGTCCAGCCTGAACTGCCAACCCATGTCTTCCCTGGACCGGAAACAAGCTTCCGAGGACCGGTTTCTGGCATTCCAGCCGTCTTCAGCCCGGCTTGCTTGAATCCAGTGGCAAAGTGAGCAAGGGACTCACGTCTGAGCATACCCTGCCACACTTATGGTGGCCAAAAGCGGTACAAAAGGGGGTGGTGATGGACGGAGCATCTTAATCAATCAAACACTCACACCCAGTCAAAAGATCTGGGTTTAATCCATCATCGTTCTTTAGCCCACTCTGCCACCCCAGTTCAGACATGGCTATATGCAAATCAGTCTGACCCTGTGCCTCATGGGAACAGTCCAGCCCGAACTGCCAAGCCATGTCTTCCCTGGACCGGAAACAAGCTTCCGAGGACCGGTTTCTGGCATTCCAGACGTCTTCAGCCCGGCTTGCTTGAATCCAGTGTCAAAGTGAGCAAGGGACTCACGTCTGAGCATACCCTGCCACACTTATGGTGGCCAAAAGCGGTACAAAAGGGGGTGGTGATGGACGGTGCATCTGAATAAATCAAACACTCACACCCAGTCAAAAGATCTGGGTTTAATCCATCACCGTTCTTTAGCCCACTCTGTCACCCCAGTTCAGAAATGGCTATATGCAAATCAGTCTGACCCTGTGCCTCATGGGAACAGTCCAGCCTGAACTGCCAACCCATGTCTTCCCTGGACCAGAAACAAGCTTCTGAGGACCGGTTTCTGGCATTCCAGCCGTCTTCAGCCCGGCTTGCTTGAATCCAGTGGCAAAGTGAGCAAGGGACTCACGTCTGAGCATACCCTGCCACACTTATGGTGGCCAAAAGCGGTACAAAAGGGGGTGGTGATGGACGGAGCATCTTAATCAATCAAACACTCACACCCAGTCAAAAGATCTGGGTTTAATCCATCATCGTTCTTTAGCCTACTCTGCCACCCCAGTTCAGACATGGCTATATGCAAATCAGTCTGACCCTGTGCCTCATGGGAACAGTCCAGCCCGAACTGCCAAGCCATGTCTTCCCTGGACCGGAAACAAGCTTCCGAGGACCGGTTTCTGGCATTCCAGCCGTCTTCAGCCCGGCTTGCTTGAATCCAGTGTCAAAGGGCCCGATTCACAGAATGAACTTACTACTTTTGGCATTCACAGAATGCACTTACTACTTTTGGTATTCACAGAATGCACTTACTACTTTTGGTATTCACAGAATGAACTTACTCATTTCGGTATTCACAGAAGTTAGGACTACTAACTTTAGGACTCCTAAATGCCTTCTGTGAATACAGAAAGTCTTAAAATTAGGATTTTTCTCAATTTAGTAGTAGTAAAGTTAGGACTCCTAACTTTAGGACTCCTAAATGCCTTCTGTGAATACCCAAAGTCCTAAAATTACGATTTTTCTCAATTTAGTAGTAGTAAAGTTAGGACTACTAACTTTAGGACGCCTAAATGCCTTCTGTGAATACCGAAAGTCTTAAAATTACGATTTTTCTCAATTTAGTAGTAGTAAAGTTAGGACTACTAATTTTAGGATGCCTAAATGCCTTCTGTGAATACCGAAAGTCTTAAAATTACGATTTTTCTCAATTTAGTAGTAGTAAAGTTAGGACTACTAACTTTAGGATGCCTAAATGCCTTCTGTGAATACCGAAAGTCTTAAAATTACGATTTTTCTCAATTTAGTAGTAGTAAAGTTAGGATAATTAACTTTACTACTACTAATTTGAGAAAACTCCTAATTTTAAGACTTTCGGTATTCACAGAAGGCATTTAGGAGTCCTAAAGTTAGGAGTCCTAACTTTACTACTACTAAATTGAGAAAAATTGTAATTTTAAGACTTTCGGTATTCACAGAAGGCATTTAGGCGTCCTAAAGTTAGTAGTCCTAACTTTACTACTACTGAATTGAGAAAAATCCTAATTTTAAGACTTTCGGTATTCACAGAAGGCATTTAAGAGTCCTAAAGTTAGTAGTCCTAACTTCTGTGAATACCGAAATGAGTAAGTTCATTCTGTGAATACCAAAAGTAGTAAGTGCATTCTGTGAATGCCAAAAGTAGTAAGTTCATTCTGTGAATCGGGCCCAAAGTGAGCAAGGGACTCACGTCTGAGCATACCCTGCCACACTTATGGTGGCCAAAAGCGGTACAAAAGGGGGTGGTGATGGATGGAGCATCTGAATCAATCAAACACTCACACCCAGTCAAAAGATCTGGGTTTAATCCATCACCGTTCTTTAGCCCACTGCCACCCCAGTTCAGACATGGCTATATGCAAATCAGTCTGACCCTGTGCCTCATGGGAACAATCCAGCCCGAACTGCCAAGCCATGTCTTCCCTGGACCGGAAACAAGCTTCAGAGGACCGGTTTCTGGCATTCCAGCCGTCTTCAGCCCGGCTTGCTTGAATCCAGTGGCAAAGTGAGCAAGGGACTCACGTCTGAGCATACCCTGCCACACTTATGGTGGCCAAAAGCGGTACAAAAGGGAGTGGTGATGGACGGAACATCTGAATCAATCAAACACTCACACCAAGTCAAAAGATCTGGGTTTAATCCATCATCGTTTTTTAGCCCACTCTGCCACCCCAGTTCAGACATGGCTATATGCAAATCAGTCTGACCCTGTGCCTCATGGGAACAGTCCAGCCCGAACTGCTAAGCCATGTCTTCCCTGGACCGGAAAACAAGCTTCCGAGGACCGGTTTCTGGCATTCCAGCCGTCTTCAGCCCGGCTTGCTTGAATCCAGTGTCAAAGTGAGCAAGGGACTCACGTCTGAGCATACCCTGCCACACTTATGGTGGCCAAAAGCGGTACAAAAAGGGTGGTGATGGACGGTGCATCTGAATCAATCAAACACTCACACCCAGTCAAAAGATCTGGGTTTAATCCATCACCGTTCTTTAGCCCACTCTGCCACCCCAGTTCAGACATGGCTATATGCAAATCAGTCTGACCCTGTGCCTCATGGAAACAGTCCAGCCCGAACTGCCAACCCATGTCTTCCCTGGACCGGAAACAAGCTTCCAAGGACCGGTTTCTGGCATTCCAGCCGTCTTCAGCCCGGCTTGCTTGAATCCAGTGGCAAAGTGAGCAAGGGACTCACGTCTGAGCATACCCTGCCACACTTATGTGCCTGTGAAGCAGGGAAGTGACGCCTTCACTCCAAGGGAGATTCTTCCATTGTCTTAAGTGCCCCACAGGTCCTGCACAGAGTCTGTATGGAGTCACAGCACAGACTAAGCTACGGACAGAAAGGGGGACGAAGTCGAGCCCAGTCAAGGTTGTGCGAAATCAAAGGTGTTCAGCCGGTCGAAGGTCAGTGGTTTCTTTTTTAGAATCTTGTCCACGTAAAATCTAATGTCCTGTAGCCAGGTTACCAGTTTTATACCCACGGGAGAGGGTTGGTCAGATTCAGGGGACCCTCCTACAGGAGGGGAAGGACAGAGGGGTGGCTACACCCATGTCCTTTGTCCAGTTTCACGCCAGAGCAGGAGCCAATGGCTCCCAGAACTGGTTTGAGCTGGACTATGCACAGGGACACCAAGTGTGCCCCGAATGCAGACTTTCAGGCACTCTCAAGAGCACCCACCCAGCCCCAATACACTAAACCCTGTCTGGGAGGTGGTCACATCTCCCTGTGACAGGATGACTATTGTGCTGCCTTCTTTTGCTCGAGCTTGGCTCAGCAGCAGGAGGGCAGAAATGTGTCTCTGGCTGGCAGCATCCATTTTGCGCTGTCGAGGTCGAGAAGGCTGGCACTGGGTAGACCGGTGACCCTACGAAGCTCGCTTCTGAAGGGTGGAATCATACCTCCCACACCAGTTACTGATGTGGAGGTATGATTCCAAGGTGTTTGATACCAACCACAATATGTTTCTATGCTGCCGTTTTCGAGATAGCATTTACCGCGAGGTTATAGTGCGCCTCTACCTATATGTCCGGGGGAGTCACAGACAACCCAGGAAAATGGTCTCCGAAGGCTGCAGAGTGGGCTCTGCTCATGCAGGGGCACCCTCTCACATAAAACCCAGCACCCTGCCTTCAGGATTGATAATGCCTGCTATAGGGGTGACTTGTAAGTTTTAAGTGTAGTGACCATTAGATATAGTGAACCTATATCGAAAGTAAGTGGTGCAAGCACCATCTTACACAGGCTGCAGTAGCAGACCATGGGCTAGATGTAGGTAATTTTATTTTACCACTTCTTAAATACCGAATTTTACCCATTCAGTATCTAAGAAGTGGTAAAATAGAGGGTGGGGGGGATGTAGGTATTACAGAATAGGTAAATACCGAATCGTTAAGATTCGGTATTTACCGATTCTGCAAATACCGATTCGGTAATGCCCATTGATTCATATGGGCATTGAAGCCCATAGGAATCAATGTGCATTACCGAATCAGTATTTACCGATTCAGTAAATACCGATTCCAGCAAGGGTGCAGGGGGTGTCACTTTGACACCCTCTAGCACCCCAAATACAGGCATGTGTGCCATGTGGCACACAGACATGCCCTAAGGGCATGTCTGTCTGTCACATGGCATAGGTGTGCATGCACACATGAGCATGCACACCTGGATTCGGTATTTTACCACCCAATTGGAATGGTTGGTAAAATACCGAATCTGAAAGGCCTTTGGGACTCAGAAGAGTCCCACCTACATCTAGAAGTTACCGAATCGGTAAAAATACCGATTCAGTAAATTTACCGAATCGGTAAAATTGGCCCCCTACATCCCAAAAACCCATTTACCGGCTAGAGTTCTATTTTGCATGGTCCCTCATAATACATGCTTCAGCCCATGGGAGGCCTGATTAGCATGATTCCACCCACACTAGTCAAAAACAGTGAGACAGCAAGCAAAAAGTGGGGGTAACTATAAGAAGTAGATACTACTTTCCTATATGGATATCATGTAGTGACACTTTGAAGCCCAGAAATTGGATGGAAGCCCTCCCAGACATGAACTGCAAGGAGATACCTGTAAGGAATCACAACACGATGGCCCAACAACAAGAAGAGCGACAGCACAAGAATTAACCAAAAGAAATTAATGAAAGAATACGCGAAATGACCAAAACTAAAAGCAAGAACCCAGGATAAAAGGGCAATATAGCCTTGAGCAACTGCGAAGCATTTGTTAGTTTTGACCTAGACTTTTTATCCCCCGTCACAGCTTACCACAGCTTTAATATCCCCTGAATAACATGGTAGGAGAGCAAGCAGTTATCACGTAAGGGTGATGGGTAACAGGTACAAGTTCACAAACACTGAACTGAGTCCTTTTCTTTTGATCATTGAACACAGAATGTATAATTAATGATACAGTCCAAATACCCGGTGTTAGAATTGGGGATCTCTAGTTGGCACAGGTAGGTACTTGTGACAAATAGGGACCCTCTCCTTTAGTCAGAGTAAGGGGGATACACTCCTAGAATAACCCCTGCTCACACCCTTGGTAGCTTGGCACCAGCAGACTGACTTATCTCAGAGGCAGTGTGTAAAGCATTTGTGAACACATACAGTAATCAAGTGACAACACTGCAAATGGACACCACAAGAGGTTGTATAGTTATAAAAATAAGTATATTTTATACAGAGTTACCACAAGACCAATAAACGACAAAAATAATCCACAATACTATTAGAATTCAAGGGTTCTGGTTAAAAAGGCTTAAATAAAGGTTCTGTGCGAGTCGGTAGCCCTGTCCGGCTACAGCGTTGCTGAAATAACACAGAGTCTAACAAATCCAGCGGACCGCATCAGTCCGATCCCACTTAAATGTTGACAGACTCAGTCACAGTACCTTTTACTTGATGCGGCCGGCATGGACGTGCGAGCCGGTACCGGTGTTCGTCGCGGTGCAGAATGAAAGCGTTGCAGGTCACGTTGTTGCGGTGCTTGCAGCTTGCGGTGCGGCGACAGAGCCGGAGTTCGGGAGCTGGCGTCAATCAGTCCGGACAGCGGGGCGAGTCGGGTGGTGCGTCGTGAAGCGTGCAAGGCGGTGCCCAACTCCGGTGCGTTCACAGGACTCCAAGGCAGCAGCAGTGACCGCGTCGGTCAGACCAGTACGAGTTGGTGTAGCGAGCCGTGACACGTCACGGTGTCCACCAGTCGCGGTGCAGGCAACGGCTCAGTGACGGCGTCAGATGGAGTCGGTGAGTTCAGAGCTTGCGTTGTTCGAGGCGGATGTTGGTCGATGCGGGGCCTACAGGACACCGGGCCGGTCGTGAGAGTCGGTCACAGCCTTTGCCTCTGTAGCCACTGAAACAGCGTTTCCAGCAGCAATCCACAAAGGCTTATGAAGTCTACTGGTCCTGAGACTTCGGTCAGCGGGCAAGCTCTCTTCCAAGCCCTTGGAGATCTTTCACAAGTTGAAAATAAAGTACACAACATTCTTTCTCCTTCCTTTGGCAGTCAGGCAACCACTGCAGGCCAATCCCCCAAGTAGCACTTCCGCATGGAAATAGTCTCTCCTCAGTTTCTTCAGGTTCCTCTCCTCAGCAAAGGTTTCTTCCTTAAGGCCAAAAGTGATCTAATTTCATGAGATCAGGGTCCCAATATTTATACCCCAAAATCCTTTGTTCTCTGAGGGGAGAAGGGCCTGTACCCAGTCCAACCCAGTTCTGAAGCATTCTGTTTACCAGACTTCTCCTTTCCTTTCACAGTGGAGGACAGGAACATCAGACGCCCCACAAGAGGTGGAGCCAGCATTGTGGAAGGCAAGTACAGCCCTGGAGCACTTTGTTGACAGTCTTCCTTCTCTTCTTTCAGTGTGCAGGGCAGAGACATCAGCCGCACCCCAGGAGGTGGAGCCAGCATTGTGGAAGGCAGGCACAGCCCTATTCAAGGTGCAGGTGCAACTCCTCCCTCCCATCTAGATGCAGATCTCTCTATTCACCACTGGCCTGACTCATCCTGTCTCTTGGAAGCCCCAGCCCTGTCACTCACAATTCCCAGACAAAGAAATACACAACCTCGCAGAGGCAGGTTTAAAAGGTTAGACAAGCAAATACCTACTTTCTAAAAGTGGAATTTGCGAACACAGAATGTTAAAACCCACTTTACTAAAAGATGTATTTTATCATTCTGAGTCCAGGCATACTAAACTCGAATTTCTACCATGTTCACTGAGCCAGTTAGGATTATAAAATGTAATAATTCTAACAGCCCATTCTGGCCTATGGAGAACAGGTACGCTTGCAATAGTGAAAAACGAAAATGGCTGTAATTCACTATTAGGATATGCCACACACATCAGGGCTTGTCCTACCTTATACTTACAATGCACCCTGCCTGTGGGCCTACCATAGGGGTGTCTGATATGAAGAAAAGGAACGGTTCAGGGACTGGCAAGTGGGTGCACTTGCCCAGTCAGCATGACAGTACCAGACTGCACGCAGGCTCTGCAATGGCAGACCTTAGGCACATTTTACAAGGCCGCTTCTGTGGGTGGCACAACCAGTGCTGCAAGCCCACTAACAGCATTTGGATTTACACGCCCTAGGCACACTCAGGGCATTGTACTAGGGTCTGACAAGTAAACCAAATAGTCAATCATGGAATCACTAATTAATACATTAATTTACAGTAGGGAGCACTTGCATTGTGGCACTGTACAGCAGTGCCACAGTGCCCAAAGTATCTAACACCAGCAAAACACATGATTCAACAGCAAAAATGGAAGGGAGACCCACGCCAATGGTGCCAGGTCTAACACCCGGCTACTCTGTAAAGAAATTGACGGCTCGAGAAAGATCTCAGTGATTTAAGTCACCATAGAGATCGAAACTCGTAGGCACTGCAATGGAGTGTTTTGGTGCAATTCCCAATGGGATTTGTCACCATTAATAAGATGATGGACAAAAACTAGAACCCACGCAGTGGGATACTCTAAGCATTACGCCTTAAAATCATGTATTAGGACTGATTAACTATATGAGCCACAGATATTTGGACTTCCAAGTGCAGACTAATTGTTCTGTGACTAATTGTGCTATTCATTCGGAATAGCTATAGACTCCAAAGAGCAGAAAATAGATTTCTGCACAGATTACTTATGGCGCAATTAGGTACGCCCACCTTTTTTTGTCACTCGGATGTGGGCCTACATTATTTGGAAGATGCTCTTGGGCTAGCCCGTTGTCATTGTGGTTTAAAATGTGGCAGACCCCTCTCATAGGCTTTTCTAAAAGCCCTTTCTTGCACTGTCTAACCTTAGATAAATCAGACAATATTCCTTGGCTGGGGCACGTCAAGAGTACTTTTATTAGATTGGGAGCCCCAGAGTTCTTTAACAACCCTGATCTAATCCCCTTTTAGGATACAGCTCGGAAAAAGTCTGCGTTTTATGATCAGGTGCAATTTACTCTTAGGCATAAGGCACTCCAACTTTCCTCTTTGGATTATTATCACGCCTTATCACCTAATCATGAGCTGGAATTGTATCTTAGTAACATTGAAAATGCCCAACATATGTTTTATCTGACCAGACTATGACTGGAGTCATCAAATTTTCTTTTAGCCTTTCCACAGGTGCATGGTTTGAAATTTTACTGCCATGTCCATGTGACAACAACTCACGGCAAAGCACATTGCACTTTATGCTCTTTTACACCCACTACAAATCTGAGAACTCGATTTTTAATTCCTCATTTGCACCCACTACATTTTAACTCATTTAAGAATGGTTTTATATTCCTACAGCACTTAAACTCACCGAGGTTTGCCATGCAGTGATCAGCTATAGTAGAGGTTCTTCAAGCATTAGGGAGAGATATTGCTGATCAGTCAATCAATCAATAAATTCAATTGTAAGCTGTATTCGGTTTTAAAAACACAAACCATAAAAGCATCCTAAGATTATAAAACTTTGTACATCACAAAGTACTAGAAATTCATTAAAAATGACAATTCATGTATAAAAATACGAACACTTAGCAATTAACCCCCGCAAGCTTTGTATACAGAATATCTAATTAAGGATTTTCCCATCTGTAACTCAATTCATTATTTTTTTTACAGTAGTGTTTGACATCTCAATATTTAATAATATGGTACAAGGAATAAGGAATAAAGTGCAAAGTACAAAGGCATATATTTTAACAACAAATAAGTATGCAGTACAAACATCATTTGTCATATTATGTCCCAGTTTCTTCACAGACCAGTGCTTCGAGATATGAATTATTGTGTCTTATTTTAATTGCCTTCTGAATGAAGATCGCCACGGCATTACAGACTTTAACATGACCTAGACTGCAGATATATTCAAAAGCGGGTCTATATAAAAATAACCTCTCCTTTTAAGAACAGAGGTAGTAAATAACACTTCCTAAGCTCCCTATAAAAGTTACAAAACAAAAAGGCAGGAATCCTATTACTGCAACTGATAATGGGGCAAACAGTAGCCTGTCCTTATCCATGCCCTTAGGGACCTGTGGGTCAAATGAGGGGTCCTCCCTGATCTCACTTGTCTCATGGAATGTAGCGGGGGTGCGTGCAAAGTTATGTGACCCTGATTGGAATATTTACATGAATACCTTTGATATTTGCGTGCTGCAGGAAACCTGGGCCACGGATCAGGTTCATAGAGTTGGGTACAAAACATACCAATTACAGGCCGTGCCTTCATAAAGAGGTCGCGCTTCAGGAGGTCTTCTAATATGGATCAGTGTTTCTATCAATATTGGCATAAAAATCTTAAATATTGACTCCTTAGATATACTTGGTCTGGAAATAATTACAGTGGATAAAAGGGTGATCAACCTCTTAAATGTGTATAACAGTCCTCATCCATCCTACAAGGAGTCACTATGCGTTGAAAAACTGGAGACTTTCATGGATACTTTAAAACCAGATGCAAGCGTAATTCTATGTGGGGATATGAACTGTAACTTTGAACCGATTATGGGCATTGCTCAATTGTATGAAGATGAGGATGCTGCTAATGGGATACCTATCCTGACTGATAATGGAACGGTTGCTGGTACTACATTAGCCCTCCAGATGACAAGGTTGCTCACAAGCCATGGTTTGAGGGCATGCAATGGGCGTATGCCATCTGACAGTCCAAAAGCACCCACTTTTAAAAGGCGAGATTGTGAAAGCAAATTAGATTATGTAATTGTTTCTTTTGACCTATGGCCACACACAAACGATTTAAAGGTCAAGGAGAGATTTGACAGTGACCATCATCCATTAGAAACTAGCTTTCTCCAAAGCTTATTAAAGGGGCCGGGAGACATTGAGGGAGGCCACAGCCAAGCACACCTACCAACAACAGATAATATCATTCTCAGTAACAACCGAAGGGCTGTCAAATGGGCATACATACTGGAAAGAGAGGACCTACTGGCTAACATATACTGTACCTTTGCAAACACATTTGAATCATACTGCCCATATAAATGTGTTTCTGGAGAATTTACCAAATTACATAAATCCCTATTCAGTAACTTATTAGATCTTCTCACAAAAAGACCAAGAAAAGGGATTGGCACAGTAAATGCAAAACCGGTAGGTAAACCTTGGTACAACAAGGAATGTCGTGTTGCTAAAACCATTTTGCTTGACGCACTTAAAAGAAAAGGTCCCACAGAAATTAGAGACAAAAGGAAGTCATATAACAAAATAATGGCAAAACCAAAATCTTCTTGGGATGAGGAACTATGGTCTAGCATGCTATCAGCAGCCAAAACCAAGGACCAGAGGCAATTCTGGGAACTAGTGGCCAAGGGGAACAAACGTGAAAAAGGCTCTAGAGAGGTTTTTCTAGATGAGGCCACGTGGGTAAAGCATTTTACAACGTTGTATGCAGCCAAAACCACTGAGGAAACTTCTATGGAAGAACCCACTTTCATCCAGCCAGAGAAATCATACCCACAGGTAGTCTTTGACTTGCAGGAAACGGAGTTAGCAATTGCTTCAGTAAAACAAGGGAAGGCGCCTGGACTCGATAAAATTCCAGGCGATCTTTATCTGCACAATGCTGATGTTTGGGCACCCTATTAAAATCATTTATTTAATACTATTGCAGCCGGTGACCAAATCCCGGACACATGGGATGGCGCAGAAACTATTACCATTTTTAAAAAGGGGGATCGAGGCGATCCAGCCAATTACGCCCCATTAGTCTTTTAGATATAACTCAAAAGATATACGCCAGGCATATATTAAATCGAATAAACACGTGGTTGGAGGAAGAATCAGTTTTATCAAAATATCAGGCATGGTTTAGGGAAAAAACTGGGACCATAGATCAGGTATTAAGGCTATGCTGCTTGTATTGGAAATACGTCATCATTCGAAAGGGTCACTTGTATGTGACCTTTGTAGATTCACGAGCAGCGTTTGACCTAATTCCTCGTGACCTACTTTGGAAATCTCTGGAAAGGCAGGGGCTCCCTGGAGAACTGTTAAAATTGGTGATGGGCTTGCACCGGGAGAACTATGCTAAGGTTAGGTGGGGCCCAAATGGAGAACTTACAGATCCAATCCCCATAAAAACGGGAGTACGCCAGGGATGCGTACTGGCTCCCACCCTTTTCTCCCTTTTTGTTAATGATATAGCAGCCTATATGGAGAATTGTGATAATGACTCGCCTCAATTGGGGGGAGAACGAGTAGCTTCCCTCCTCTTCGCGGGCGATACGATCCTCATTTCACAAACTCCTCGGGCCTTCAGATTTTACTAGATAGGTTCCAACAATACTGTACTTTAAAAGGGTTAGAAATCAACATAAAAAAAACGAAATATATGGCACTAAACCCGCATAAAAGCTTTAAAAGAAATCTAATGTTAAACGGTCAAAAACTTGATTATAAACAGAGTTTTACCTATTTAGGGGTTTTACTAGATTCGTCAATGGGATGGAGACCACAGCTAGAAAAATCAAAAATAGTGTTTAAACAAAATTGTCTTGCAATATTAAAAAGACACAATAAATGTGTGAACAAGGCAGTCACCCCAGCAATAGAGATTTTCAGGTATAAGGTCCAATCAGCTGCTTTGTACGGGGCAGAACTATGGGGTCCAGTATGTAGGAATACCTTTGAAACACAGGAGAATAAGTTTATCAGGGGATTATTAAAAGTACCTAATAACACTCCACTGATACCATTATTTCTAGATTTAAACATTAAACATACTGACCACCATGCAATGTTGAGACCATTATTATTATGGGTTAGACTATGGACAACCCCCGAATTGATTGATTATAAAAATGGTCTGAAAGAAGTATTGGACCTAGATAGTGGCAACACATTTTTTTGGTTCAAGCACGTAAGAGCTTGGTTAACCAAACTAGATCTAACCCACTTTTGGCGTGAGCCGGAGTCACTAAGTACGGCCTCTAAAAAAATTGTTAAACTGTCTTTTTGGTCTTACGTAAATCACGAATCTGTGTACACAAGAGCGCATGGCCCTTTAACCGAAAAAAATTTAATGGTTAAAAATGTGGCTCATTTTGAACCATTTCTCGATGAGATTCAGCCACCATTGGCCAAAACACTGTACATAAAATACAGATACTGAACTTTGAGAACCAAGGCCACTGAGAAAAGCTGGGGGACGACAAACAGTGATTACTGCACTTTATGTACAAATAACTCAAGGGAGGACATCCTACACATATTGTTCTTTTGTCCTAGTTATGGTAATGCAAGGAAAAAATGGTTAGTGCCACTGTGTCATAACATTGGTTCTATGTCCCATAAGGAAGCTGGCAGAATCCTAATTACGGATACCAGCCAAGTAATTGTGTTTGGAATCAGTAAATTTCTTCTGGCCGTAAACTTTATTAGATTGAAAATGTCTCTTCCTTTTTAAATTGTATACCTTATGGATTTGCTTAACCACGAATTATGAACTATGTTTTTTACTTTTTATTTTGTTGTGCTAATTTTAATTTTCTTGTCTTGGCTGTTATAAATTCCATTTAATGATTTTTTAAATCTGTATAATGTATTTTTATATATATTTATTTAATTTTCTGTGACAATTCCAACCATAACAGTGTGTCCTAATATGATGAAATGTAGTAGCGATTATTGATTTTCTGGTATTGTATACAGTACTTTTTATTGTATATCTTTTATGTTGCTAATGCAACGAAATAAAGAATTGAATTGAATACAAAACAAAATAAAATGTAACGTTGTCTGGTTTGATTTTCCATCACAGGGGCAGTTTGGCAAATTTTGGCTCCACATGCTCATTTTTGGAAAAGCTATTAAAAAGTGAGCCAGACACATCCGCAATCTTATAAGGTAAAATCTGTGTGTTGTGTTTGTAACTTGCAGTAAATAATCTTCTGTCCCAGTCACAAAAGTTCTCTCACAGTAATCCTTTGTCAAGGGTTTCACATTAGCATCTACTTTCCTCAACCAGTTACGTGAGTCCACCAAACTTTTTAATTCTTTTTTATCATATTCAAGTACTTGGGAGGGATTTTCTAGGTCAACATCCTCGACACATTCCTTTAAAAGATTTCTCATATATGTTAACCACGGGAGTTTATTCCCATGGTCAAGGGCAATACAGTCTCTGATTACCTCTTGTGTAAACCTTGCACCCTCTTTGCTCCATATCCCGTACCAAGTATTTAAACTTACAGTACTTATAAAATCACTAATGTACGGTGTCCCAAGTTTTTTATGTGCACTATATGTAGGGGTGGAGTTTGGTACAGCAAGCAATCTTCGTAAGAAGTTATTTTCTTGGGTTTAGAGGGATGAACAATTTGCCGCCCCCCCCCAAACTGCTGCTCTGTAACAAGTTCCATTCACACATTTACCACTATATAAAGTCATGATTTCCCTAATAGGTTTATTTCCAATCTTTTTTGAAAACCTAAAGACTGCCTCTGTCGACCTGGTAAGCTTTAATTTGCATTGCTCAATCTGGGTTCTCCAATGTCCTTGTGCATTGTAAACTAACCCCAGATATACAAATGAGTTGGTTTCTTTAATAGGAACACTATTTACATGGTGAATCTTTGTTTTTGATTTCCCTTGTCCACACACCATCGAGAAGGTTTTATTCAAATGTAATGCAAGGTTCCTATCCTGCATATATTCAGCAAATATCTCTATCAGGGACTGTAATCCATTTGCAGTTCTTGATAGAAGAACTGCGTCATCCGCATAGAGTAAAATTGAACGGATCGTTTACCTACTCTTGGGGTATCAGCATTTACATTTTGTAACTCTGCATCCACTCCGTTTACATATAGGGAAAACAAAAGGGGGGCAAGGACACAGCCCTGTCTAATTACCCGAGTTACCCTAAAACTTGATGTACACTCTCCTCCAACCCCGTAACGCACTCTAGTACTCAGATGACTATACAATTGTGAAAGATAATTCACGATGTCATTTGGTGCCCCCATGTTAATCAATGTTTCCCATAATTTTGAGTGATTTACTAGGTCAAAGGCACATGTTTGGTCAATAAAACAAAGATGTAAATGACCCTTTTTCGTAATTGTATATTTGGAAATAAGAAGGTGTAAATGTATGCATTGTTCTATTATCCCAATCTCCTTTCTGAAGCCATATTGTGTTTCAGTAAGGATTTTGTTCTCCCCTGCCCACAATTCCAATCTCTCCAGCAATATCCTACCCATTACTTTAGATGTTGTGTCAAGAAGGGAGATTGGACGATAACATTTGGAGTCATTCCTATTTCCCTTTTTAAAGATTGGGACAATGATACTTTCTGTCCATGTTCTTGGGATCAAACCTGCGGCAATACAGTTGAACACATTTTTTAAAAACGGACCCCATAGTCCCACATTCTGTTTGAAGATGGGATACCATCAACACTAGGTGCCTTTCCATTAGCACATTTTTCTAAGGCCGGGGTGACTTCATTTACAGAAATGGGGTCTAAATTAATGTTATCAAAATTTATGAAGATATTATTATCCTCTGATTCAGAGGAATATATTGTCACTATGAACTGTTAATACAGAAATTTCATTTTCTGAGTTAAAAACCTTCGTAAAATGGGTAATCCACTCTTGGTGTTGTACTAAGCTTTCAATCTTTACAGCACTATTGTCTTTAAAATATGGATGGTTTATCGTTTTCCAAAAAAGAGAGAAGTTCCTAGTATTTGCTGCCTGTGTAAGCTTCTCCCATGCCTCGCTTTGAATTTCTCTCTTTCTTCTTCCCACTGTCAATTTATATATCCTCCTCAGATTTTTAATCTTTTCGATGTCTTTTGGTCTAATCTTCAGAGCATTCTTTAGTAGGTGGTTTGCCTCTGTGATTCTGAGTCAAACCAGCTAACTATCTTCTTCTTATTCTTAACTTTTAAGCCCTGAGAAATTGCTTCGGTTATTTTGCAAAAAGCCCTAATAATATCTTTGTTTGTAGAATCCCCGCTGCTACATAATTCTAGATTATTTTTACACTCACTCAATAATCTCTCTATCAAATCGGTCTGATTCATCCCAGACCATTTGATCGAAATACCATTTTCTCCCTAGGTTTTTATACTTTGTGCCAAACACAATAATCCACAGGGGATATCATTTAACCTGACAGTTAAAAATACTGGATTGTGGTCGCTTAAACAGCTTTTTTCCACCTCCATTTTTACTATCTGGTTTTGGCCTTGTACCAAGATTATTATGTGGTCAATTATTTAACACTGGCCATGCCCTTCAAAAGTTGGTAACTCCACTTGTCCCTTCTGTAGCGTCTGATCCACCACCTCCAAATTATATTTGCACAGGACCCAGTTAATTGATTCCCCATACGTATTATGTGGGAAATGAGTATAACTTTCTCCGAACTCATTCTCATATCCAGAGTACTTCCCTTCAAGAATGTCACATTTCCTACAGTTAAAACCTCCAACCCAAAACAAAAGGTAGTCACCCTTGATCTGTTTTAGAAATAGATCAAGCTCCTTTTCAAGGGACAGAATTACTTGATTTCTATTACTGTCAAAGACATTATTATAAAAGTTAATTATCACAAAACACTGATGGTCATTAGTGTTTAACCACAGAAACTGGAAATAAGGTGAATCAATATAAACATGCTTCAATGTCAGCGGACATGTAACCGCCAGTAAAACAGCTAAGCCCCCCTTTGCCCTTCCACTTCGTGATGGAATTGCTTGTGTACTAATTGTTGAGTAGCCATCAACAAAAACGGGTTCTGTGTGCCAGGTCTCTTGTACACAAATGATTTGACACTTTTTCAGGAATTCAGGCCATACCATAAAATCCAGTTTTGATTTAATACCTGCAATATTCCATGAAGCTATAGTCTCTGAAGGTCACTTTAACTACAGTATTTTGGTACTTGGGAAATGCTATTATACTTTTAGCTTTAAGAAAAGTTTTACATTTTATAGTGAGATTTTACATGTCATGGAATATTGGATCTAATGAAATCAACTGTAAAGTGTGTGCGTATTTACAATGTATGTTGATCTTTTATGGTTATATCGCCAAATAAAGTTTATGACTGACTGACCGAATTATTTTTTATTGAATAGACACAGTGCATGTTTTATGTCAATGTAAAAAGGATGTTTTTTAAAGATTTCATAAAGCCATGTAAATATTGTGGAAATTAATGATAAAGCCTGATTAACTGAAATTGAAACTGTAAAAGAAAAGGTATTTTCAGTAAAAGGAATAACAAGAAGGCATGGTGAAAACTGTCTACATGTCTGTCTTGAAATAAGTCTATAATTGATGGTGAATGAGGGTTTTTCTGTTGGTGGCCTGACACAAAACAAGATGGACAGCCCATCTCTGAGCAAATGTCTGAAAGAGGGCCAGACCAAACAAGCCAAAGCCTAAAAGGGGATGAGCGGTTCTTTTATGGTTTAAATCTTTTATTGAGTTTCAAAGGAAGAAAGGAATAACAAGACCCCCTGCTCCTCAGTGACATTACATTACTGACATCAAGTGCCGCTAATGATAGCATTACCGAGTAATATGCATGGAGCGGGTCTACAGAAGAAACATTCAGAAGGAGCTGAGGAAACAGATCGACATATAAAACCAGTCTCTCCCCCACCTCCCCCTCCCCCCCCCCCTTCGTCCAACAAAGAGAAAAAATAGGGGAGAAAGAAATAAAGAAAAAAAGGGGGAAAAGAGAAAACATCAAAGATATTGGGTGTCATCGTGGCTTTTTGGAGTTACACTTCTGTAGAATTGGCGTGTAAGCGAGGCGGAGAAGCCTGAGGTATCGCGGACATGTCAGCTCCCGGAATTCAGTTATGAGCACACAGCTCCGGGAACTCCGCCCCCCTGCCTGCTAGTGTGAGAGTAAGCTTCTCCATCCCCAGTATCATCCAAAGTCTCTGCAACCGACCTGAGTGTGGCGAGGGCTGGGGAGAGCCCCAATGCGCCAGTATATTCTGGAGGGCAGCTCCCAGGGTGATGGCAATCAGTCGGCCCCTTCGGGATTTCAAAGGTTATGTAATCGGGTTGGGGAGACCTAGAAGGATTACGCAGGGAAGCGCAGGAGTTGTGTGTCGAGGTGAGAATCTATTTAATCGAGGATTGGGGTCGAGTATGGTTGGATGCGGTTACAGCTCCACAAAAGATGCTCCAGGGTGCCTATCTTCCCGCAAACTCTCCAGCACAAAGCGCTTGTGTGGGGTCAAACTGGTGAAGGCGCTCTGGTGTGTAGTACCAATAGGTGGCCACTTTAGTGAGTGTCTCAGTGAGGCCTGTGTGGTATGCAGAGTGTCGGGCCCTATAATAAATGCTGTTAAATTTTTTGCAGGATAGTGTCCTACCTAGCTCCTGCTCCCAGCACAGGACTGGACTGTTCCCATGGGGCACAGGGTCAGAGCTGATTTGCATATCGCCATTGTCTAACCCAGGGTGGTGTGGAGTGCAAAAAAACGATGGATTTGGGCCCAGATCTTTGGACTGGGGTGAATGTGTGACATTGATCCACATTCTGTCCATCACCTGTTTTGTTTGCAATTACCGCCATAAGTGCGCTGGGGATGCTCAGACCTGGGTCCCAGGCACTCCACACCACTGGAGTCAAGCTAGCCGGGCTGATGAGAGGTGTTACCTCGAAACCGGTCCGGTCCTCGGATGCTTGATTCCGTTCTGGGAAGGACATGGCTTTTGTAGTTCGGACTGGACTGTTCCCATGGGGCACAGGGTCAGAGCTGATTTGCATATCGCCATTGTCTAACCCAGGGTGGTGTGGAGTGCAAAAAAACGATGGATTTGGGCCCAGATCTTTGGACTGGGGTGAATGTGTGACATTGATCCACATTCTGTCCATCAGCTGTTTTGTTTGCAATTACCGCCATAAGTGCGCTGGGGATGCTCAGACGTGGGTCCCAGGCACTCCACGCCACTGGAGTCAAGCTAGCCAGGCTGATGAGAGGTGTTACCTCGAAACCGGTCCGGTCCTCGGATGCTTGATTCCGTTCTGGGAAGGACATGGCTTTTGTAGTTCGGACTGGACTGTTCCCATGGGGCACAGGGTCAGAGCTGATTTGCATATCGCCATTGTCTAACCCAGGGTGGTGTGGAGTGCAAAAAAACGATGGATTTGGACCCAGATCTTTGGACTGGGGTGAATGTGTAACATTGATCCACATTCTGTCCATCACCTGTTTTGTTTGCAATTACCGCCATAAGTGCGCTGGGGATGCTCAGACGTGGGTCCCAGGCACTCCACACCACTGGAGTCAAGCTAGCCGGGCTGATGAGAGGTGTTACCTCGAAACCGGTCCGGTCCTCGGATGCTTGATTCCATTCTGGGAAGGACATGGCTTTTGTAGTTCGGACTGGACTGTTCCCATGGGGCACAGGGTCAGAGCTGATTTGCATATCGCCATTGTCTAACCCAGGGTGGTGTGGACTGCAAAAAAACGATGGATTTGGGCCCAGATCTTTGGACTGGGGTAAATGTGTGACATTGATCCACATTCTGTCCATCACCTGTTTTGTTTGCAAAGCTCGGGTGTGGTGGCAGTGCGGTCTCAGGCCTCCATGGTCGTGCTTGTGATATGAGATGCATAAAGTTTAGGCGGCCTGGGTGTCTTCCGGAGGAAGGGAATACCTTGCAGCGGCATGGCCGTGACCGCTTGGTCTTGGAACAGCCAGTGATTTTTGGGTTCCAAGCGGCTCCATTGGAGCTTGTCGTAGTTGGTGGTGATAGTAGCTTGTATGGTGGAGCCTAGTTGCACCCCTAGGTGTGGGATCGTGTTGGAGGACCAATGAATAGGATGTTCTTCCTGTATGTGGGCCAACGTGGTCGGGGAGAGAGAGATATTAAGGGCAGTCGATTTGCCCATGTTGATTTTAAAACCCGAGGCTTGTGCAAAACATTGCAGTTCAACAAAGAGAGCTTGTAGTGCCTGGGATGGACTGGTGAGAGAGAACAGGATGTCGTCCGCATATAAACTAATTGTGTGCACATTTCCACCAAATTTGATCCCGGTAATGAGGGGGTGGTGTCGGATTCTCAGCGCCAGTGGTTCCATGTAAAGCGCGAAAAGGAGGGGAGATCAGGGACACCCCTGCCTAGTACCTCTACTTTTGGGGAATTGGGACGATGTCTGACCATTAGCTCAGATTGTAGGTTTGGGGGAGCGATAGCAATTAAGGATGCGGGTATGCAGCTTCTCTCCAAATCCGAAGCGCTGCAAGACTTGTTCCAGATAGGGCCAGTGCACCCTATCGAAGGCCTTCTCAGCGTCGATGGCCAGTAACATGTATTCCCCGGCAGTGCAAGAAGCTTTCTCAATGAGATGCAGGACTCTCTTTGTGTTATTGCTTGTTTGCCTCTGCGGTAAGAAGCCCGCCTGGTCTGGTCCCACTAACTGTGGCATGTAAGGCGCTAGTCGGGTCACAAGGATGCTTGTGTAAAGCTTGATATCTATGTTTAGGAGGGAGACTGGTCTGTATGAGCTACAGAGAGTTTTGTCCTTTACGAGCTTCGGGATGACAACAATCTATGCTTCTAGCATTTCTTCAGGAATAGCTCCCTGCCGTGTAAAGGTGTTGATCAAGTCCCGCAACAGGGGGGGCAACCTGGGTGCAAAAGGTTTTATAGAAGGCTGCCGAATAGCCATCCGGCCCAGGCGATTTACCGAGCAGAAGACGGGATATCGCTGCAATTACCTCATCTATCCCTATGTCTCTATCTGAGTAGGTGGCCTGTGCTGGGTTAACAGTGAGTATCTGTGCAGCCTCCAAGTAGTCGGAGCTATGGAGTGCGTTCAGGGAGTCACCTGAGTATAGCTTAGCGTAGAAGTCCCGTAAGGCTTCCGCGATGGCTGCGTCATCTTCAGTGGGTTCTCCCCCAGGGGTCAGATGGCGTGTATCCCCTTGGCGTTGTCTGACCTCCCGCAACCTGTGAGCTAGAAGTCGGCCGCACCTGTCCCCTCCAGTGTAATAGGAGTGGCCGAAGCGGAGAGCTGCGTATTCAGCTCTATCCTGATCTAGTGCGCTAGCTGTTTCCACTCTAAGCAGGGTTGGCGCCAGGCCCTGGCTGCCTCAGTGCGTTGGTGCATCTGCTCTAGTTCTGCGACCCGCTGAGAAAGCTCTGCCCTCTTCTGGCTACATTCTTTGTTGCTGGCTGTAGAGATGGCTATAAATTCCCCCTCAGGACAGCTTTAAGAGCAGTCCTCTGCGTCGCTAGTGAAGTATCTGTGTTGGCGTTAAGGGCGAGATAATTCGAGATAGCGTTTTTAATTTTGTCAATAGTGGAGGTGTGATGCAATAGCGTCACACGTAATCGCCAGTGTCGCTGTGGTAGCTGTGTGTGTGGGAACCAGAAGGAGGCCATGACTAGGGAGTGATCGGATAAGGACACGGTGAGTATCTCGACGTCGGTGGCTAGCGCCTGTAGTGGGGCAGAGCAAAGGAAGTAGTCCAGCCTGGCGTAGGTCTTATGGGTCCCTGAGTAATAAGTGTAAGTGCAGCTGTGGGGGTGGAAATGGCACCATAGGTCTACAAGACCCAGCTCCCGGAAACGGACCAGCCCTGATAGTGAGAGGGCCCCTACCTGACTTGTGCGTTGACAGGAGCGATCAGTGAGGTTATCAAAGACTAAAGTCAGGTCTCCCCCCAGCAGCAGATGTCGTTCTGTGTTAGCCGTCACGTCAGTAAGTGCGGTGTGAAAGTATTTGTCCTGACCTTCATTGGGGGCGTATATTGAACCTATGATAAGGAACACCCCAGCTATCGAAAACTGATATGTGAGCAAGGGCCCCTTAATCTCGGCTTCCTTTTGGAGTACTTTGCCCTGGACGAAGCGGCAAACAAATATGGCCACCCTCGCTGATTTATTAGAGTTATGGGAGAACATCTGTGTGGGGAAGGCATGGGATTTCATCCTATGGTGGTCTTTGGGTATCAGATGTGTCTCCTGCAGTAGGCAAATGTCGGCAGTGGAGTGTTCCAGATAGTTGAGGACAGATCTACACTTGACTGGATTATTTAGGCCTCGTACATTGAGTGTTAACATTTTTAGTGGCTTACGAGCCATCCAGTGTGTGGGAGAAGTGTGGGCCATGTGGTGCACAATAGGGGTGTTCCTGCCGTGCAGCATGAGACGGAGAGCATCGAGGCGCGCTAGCGGGTGATCCGCGCCAGCAGAAAAAGGGGATAAGGTGGACGAGGGGGACCAACCCAAAAAAAACCCAAAAAAAACATTGAAAACCAACCCGCTTCAAACTGAGAACTGTTCGAACAAGTTCAATGAGCAAAAATAGTCCGCCGTCCTGGGACGACTGGTCAGTCAACAAGTCGGGGTCCATCGTGGAACCGAGAAGAGGGTGCAGTCCCCCCGCTGCCCCCTTGAACCAGTAAATATGCAAATAGAAGGTTCAATGCTGAAAGGGTGATCATTTGGCAGTGGAGTCTTCTCCGGCGAGGGCTTCCGTGACTGCGGTCATGGCTGCTTGTCGACCTCTAGCAATTTCTGAGTTATGCGGTCGCCGGTGGCGCCACCATCTGCCTTGGCGCTGCCAGCCCGATGAGGACGTCTCGTGTCCCGAGGTAGTGCGGCGATCAGCGTCTTCTTCGCTTGGCGCCGCAAGCCCCAATATTCAGCATGCTTCCACTAAGGAGCGGAGTTGCTGGAGATCTCCATTGTGGCGAAAAAATAAGGCGAAAAGGATGTCCCCAAGAATACGATATCTCCCGCTGGCGAATGTGCTCAGTAACTGGGCGGAACTGCTGGAGTCGTTGCAGTGTGATTAGGGCTAAGTCCTGAAGCAGCACAGGGGAATTACCCTGAAACAAAATAGGGTGGAGTGTTCTTGCTTTAGTGAGGATGGCTTCCTTTATTTTGAAGCCTTGGACGCATACCAGGATGTCCGCTGGGGAGCGTTGAGGGCACGTGGCGGTCCTAATCTATGCGCTCCGTCCAAAACAATGTCTGCGTCCTATGATTCTCCCAAGATGTGACGGAAGAGGCCCTGTGTGAATGTGATGAGGTCGCGGGTGTCGTCTGAGGGTTTTACTCCATGAATCCTGATGCTGTGTCTTCGGGACAGGTTCTCTAAGTCTTCCATGTGAGTTTGAATATCCACGTTCTGATCCTGAAGTCGGATGACCTCTTGCTGGAGTAGGATTATTTCAGATGCTGTAGTGTCGCTTTTCTCCTCGAGGGTAGCCACCCGCTCTACCACCGTATCTATATCCCTGCGGATCTCTCTGACGAGGCGAATTCCGTCTTCACCGATTGTATGTCTTCCCTAAGAGTGAGAAACAATAACTCCAGGAAGGCTTTCGTGATGGGTTCATCCACGATGGCCGGGGTGGATTTCGAGGTCTCAGCATTGGGGGTCGCAGCTGCCATGTTTGGTACGGATTGTGATCTGCCAAAAATATCTTTAAGGGGTTTCACTTTAGTGTTCCTGGTTTTGGACATACTGGCCAGGTGCCGTCCGGTGCAGGCCGTTTGGGGTCGGTGGTCAATGAGGCTGCCCCCGGGGAAAGGACGGTTGGACTATTGGCCCCTGGCGTGTTGAGGGGCTTGCAAGTGCTCTCTGCGGCTTTACCTGGACCTCCACTCCGCAGTAAGCTAAGTGTCCCAGATGTGGGAAGGGCTGACCTCCTATGTCTAGGTTATGCGTGGACCCTGGGGCTCCCATGACTATATTAATTAATGTTACCTTGTCTAATGTTACTGCTGCTCATGTCAAGTATACAAAGAGCAACACTTAGGGGCTGATTCCGATCTCCGTTGGAAAACACTCCGACTGGGCCGGATCCGGGGTGTTTTCCGACCGATGCGGACTCCTGCAGTCTAACCAAGCGAGTACGATGCGCCCTTATGCTGTGGGACTCGGTTTGGTCGGACTCTCATAGAAGTCAATGGGAGCCGGTCGCACAATGCATACATGGGCTCCCATTGACTGAATGGGTATGTTGCGGACAAGTGCGCCCCCTACAGTGGGTACGCGTTGGTGCCATCTGCACCATACCTGCCTGTGTCCGAGTCGTAAGGGTGCGGGTAACAGGGGGTCCGATGCGGACCCCCAAAGCCCATCTCCGGGAGCTATTGCGAGCCGGAAGGTTCGACTTCATCCGGCTGTCCGAATCGAGCATCGTACTGTCTCAGTCGGAATTCGCCTCCATTGCATGCCACAGTTAGCTTACGGCTGAGACGTACGTAGCGGTTTGGACCAGGAAACGATTCGGACGGAGATTTTGCACTTGGTCGCATCGTACTTTAACGTCCGGACCCGTGTACGAACCGGATGGAAATTCAGCCTCCGAATCTGATCCAGTAATGCCAAGCCCAATTCGGTGCCCTTCCAACCGAGATCAGAATCGGCCCCAAAGGGTTAACATAAAAATGAAAAGACAAATAGATACCTATTTAGTGGATAACCTGGATAAATGGCAGTGATGGAGCAAGGACTCGTAGAAAAGAGAATTGTTCATACGCAATCCTCTCACGTAACCTCTAACCTCATACTAACCTTGTATTGTATAAATTAATATGCACAACAGCAGACACACAAGAAAGAGAAGCTTGCCTATGTGTTATACTAATGAGTAAATCGAGCGGGATTCTAAAATGGCCGCTAACTGAAAAACGTTAGTGTGCATGCCTTAACTGCATCTATGCAGTATGACGTGCTGATGAATTTCTTGCGCTTGCGCAAATGCTATTAAAATGGCTACTTGAAAACTCACATGCTTGTCATCTGCTTTGCTAAAACTAAATCAAGCTATTTTACTAATGCTAATGCGGGGAGAGGATTAATAAGTAAATGGGGCTAGAGTAGACATAGGTGGTGTACAGTGAAACCATTTATTTTTGATTTTAACATTTGTCTTTTTGACTCTTTCAATAGTGCGTATAATGGGCATTTTTACGTGACCATAGTCTGTTCCCTCTCTTGAACACTGTCCAACGACGAAAAGGATACATAACCTGGGAAAGTCATACTGAAGTCCACTGACACGGATGGGAACACATGAAAATTATACTTTTGTGTCTATTAAGACGTGAATGCGGGAGGAAATAAAGACTTGTGAATAAAAATTAAGGGGTGGGAATTTAGAACAATAAACTGACAGACTAAAATTGGAAAATAAGCATGGTGTGATGATCACCTCCCCTTGCCTGTCCATTCAGAGTTAGTATTTTTGTGAGTTTGAAACATTAATGGGTGTTACATGAATACCGAAGAATATAATTGAGGTAGTTCTTAGTTAGTTAGTGAGACAGAGATTTGCTGAATGCTGAAGAGCTCAGGATGCTGTCGGAGTGACAAAAGATGCTGAAGAAGAATCGAATTGCAGAACCATTTATCTTAAACTAATTAATTTAGAAGAAGATCACAGAAGAATCTCGAGGAGGAAGAGAGTATCAGAGAGGGGTGCTATGCAAGCGTTGGTGGTAGAGAGGTCATCTATTCTGTACTGATTCCTGTCCTGAAGCCTTTGGTCGCCAGATCTTTCCTGGGGACCCTTCCCAGCTCCTTGGCCAGGGGGTTGGTTTTCACACCTTTCTTGGTAACTATAATAATATATATCTGTGTATGTGCCTATGTTCTTTTCTCTCTATCCTCTCCTTTCCGAGCATAAGTCATTGCGAAGTATAACGTATGTGTTTAATGATTGATTCATTGAATCTTCCTTCCTATGGAAGACTGAGACTGTTCTGTACTTTGTAAGTGGTTCACATGAAAATTAATTTAGATAAAGATTTAAATTATTTCTCGACTCTGTGATCATTTCATAAAAGTGGATCAATTTATGTCATTTCACCATCAACTAGTTCAACTAATGGTCCATTGACCAGAGGAAAGAACTGTTTGATCAGTGAAAGATTAGTTGAGGATAAGAGGTAACTAATCTTGAAATGGTAAGAACTGAAAAAAACAAGACTCCAGCGGCTATTGCCAGGTTGTTGTGAGAGTGTATATGGGCCCAGGTGAGTATGTGGTATTGGATTACCTGTTGCTGGTGAGCTGCTGGATCAGTTTTCTGGTAGCAAGGGATGGTTATTATTGACTACTTTGGTGATTAGTATTGATTATTGATTTGATTATTGATTTATGTCTAACAAAAAGAGTTCTCGTTTTCATTTAATGATGTCCAGAATTCCCAGGAAATTGAATAGCGGGTGGCGAATGAAACCACACTGCAGTGAGGTTACTTGTCTGTTGGAATAACACTGAGAAGCTATGCAGGGCTGGAAGTGTTACATTAGGGACTATTTTCGTATACAAGTTGAGAGTGATCGAAAGCAGAAGGTTTGCTGGTGAAACTTTGGTCTTATATCAACTAGAAAGGGTAACACCAAAGGAGTAGCAGGTTCTTCTGAGGCTGATTGAAGGGTAAACGGAAACAGTGAAACAGACAGAGTAGCAAATGTTTTTATGTTGTTACCAACTGATGTTATTTTGAAAGAAAAGTAAAGAAAGAAGTTTTTCGTATTACTTTGTAAAAGGGGAGTCAGTCGCCAGAGTTGCGCTAGCATTGGTCAGACCACAAGCGTGATCTGAAATCTGATTGGAAGACGGAGTGAAAGCTGATTTTAGATTAGTTAGTGAAAATTTGTATGCTTCATTCTCATTTTAACTTTAGTGCGAAATGCCCTGACAGAAAAACTCGAGGTTTGGCTGATTATTGTTTTATGTACTGAGCGTCCAGTATGTATGGAGAAAGGAGAATAATGTTATTTAAAAATAAAATTAAGAACTTCTTTAAGAAAGATAAACCTGTTTTGACCAGAGAGGGAATTCCTATTCCCCCATCTAAAACGCCTGCTTCATTAATGATGAGGTTATCATCCATGTGTAAGGATGCAGAATTGGATGGAATACACAAAGGGTGATGGTGTTTTAGCTTTCCCTGAGCATGATACCTTTAATGGAAGAATGTTTGAGAATTTGAGGATGCGGATGAATGATGTGGATTGGAACCAAGACCTAGATTAATTTAATATGAGGCACTAGAAGAATGGGAGACTGAGTCACATGAATGAGAGAAAAATCGGAGTGGAAGATATATGGGTCAGTTTCCTAGGTTTTTGCATGAATCACGTGAAGGTCAGATGAAGCAATGGAGAAAAGCAATGTTATCAGAAGGTCTATATCCAGTATTAATGGCTGATGAACAATCGGGAAGTAAGTGTAAAGAAAAATTGAAACACCTAAATACAGGATATGGTGAATCAGAAGATGAATTACTAGTGGATATTTTAACTAAAAACCCTCCAGCGTATCAAGAAGGACCAAGTAAAATTGCCCCAAGTGCACCAGTACTAGGACCACCTTTGATTCCACGGGTTTTACATGATGAAATAGATAATAGAGTACTTTAAGATAAAGAAAAAGAAGCATTGAATAAAATAGAGAAGAATGAATACAGAATACAGAAAATAACTCAACTAAATGTAAATCCTGAAGCTTTGACAATACCCGTAACTATAGGTCCTGTTGTTCCCTTGTATGGAGACAAGGTAAATTGTCCAAAACCACAAGCTGCAGAAACTCCTTTGAATAATCCCAGAAAATAAATTATAATAACTGATGACCAGGCCAGTGAGTGTGATTCAGTGAATTCATTAATGGATCTACCGATAAGAAACTGAGTGAGTGAAACCCCAAAAAGAGTTGTACCTAGTAGTTCTAAAGAAGGATGTTCAGTGACATCCTCGGGAGCCAGGAGTACCACAGCAGTAACTCCAGAAGACTTAGAAAGATGGGCGCAAGTGATTGAAAAACAGAATTTACTCCCTAAAATATTAGATATTTACAAACTGAAAGTGGAGTTAGAAGAGATGATAGCTTGAAATGTGGGAATAGATAGATTAAACACCTATAAAGAGGAAGAGGTATTGTTTATATGCAGGAGTATAACAAGAAATGAAAGATTGTTTCATGAGAAATTGACAGAACTTTCTTCTGAGATGGGAATAGACATAGGAAGATCAAAGGTAATACAGAAACTCTATCGAGTGGATTTTACTGACAAAGATTTAGAAAATATGAATGTATCTGGGAAGAAGTTACAAGTAAAAGAGTTGCTGAATATTTAGCAAAAATGGGGAGACATTGACAAATGGAGAGCAAGGTGGATAGAGAAAAAGGAGGAAGAACAGGCAAAGGAAGTGTCTACTGCATATATGTTGAAATAGACAGAGAAGGTAGAAAGATTGTGTCCAATGAGAGAGGTACCTGGTAGTGGATATGCTCATGTCCCTTGGGGTCGACAAGATATTTTGTCATTTAAAAATGATTTTTCTAAATTGAGAGAGATGCCAGTTGAACGGTATAAACAAGTTGAAAGCTTTGGGAAAGTTTCAAAGGTTTTGTTGAAAGATTTGTATGGTCTGTTTGACATAGTGGTACCTCCTGATTTATGGACAGAATGTAAAATCACAGTTGATTGGCCTAGTGAAGAGTATCCAAGAGATTCGAAAACAGGAGCACCTTCAGATGATGTGATGAAGAAATATCACCAAGTAATTACTTTCTTGAAATGGAAAATGTCTCCAAATAAACAGATTGGGTAAAGATAGATAGAATGACTCAAGATCCAAATTAATCTGTTCATGCATACTAGGAAAGATTGTTGCAGGTGTTTAAACAGTACAGTGGTTTTGAGAACATGGGAGATAAAGATATGGGTCATTTTGTGTATCGATTTGTCTAAGGCTTAAAACCTGAGATTAGTCAAATGATTCAGCAACATATGCTTTTCTGATATTTTGAAATACGCCAAATACTGTGGCGATGACATTGAGGCCAGGCACAAAAAGTTAAAAGAGAAAATGATGTGGGCACAAGTGAAATTGGCAGAACAGGAAAACAAATTAAATAGTCAAACGGATGGTCAGACAAAAGAGCAGAATCAGAGTGATAATATGGCAAGTGGTGGTAGACCAAAGGGATGAATGAGTAGAGAGGATGCAAAGAAAAGGTTTCCTTGTCATAGGTGCGGAAAGCTTGGACATTGGAAAAACGAGTGTAAGAATATTCAGAATAATAATGTCCCAAATCAAAATTTAAATCCACAGATGCAGCATGAGGTGTTTGTGAATCAACCGCAGCAGGTAGTTAATCAGCAGTATCAGGTACACCTGTCCCTATGCCAAGTTTTTGTGTTTTCACAATATCTTTTGCAGAATCCTGATGAAAATAGTGGTTACATGCAATGACGGTGCCTGACGGGGAGGAAGAGGAATGCGTACTTGGCGAATCCTTGCCAGTAGATCAGTCAGGTCCATTTATTGATGGGAAAGTGGAAGGCAATGATATTATTTTCTATTGGACACCGGTGCTACCCGTTCTACTGTGAGAACAGCACACATCCCAAACCTACCCCTCTCGGGAGAAGCGATCCAAGTAGTCGGAGTCTCGAACCAGCAGATTAGAACCCCAGTTACAAAATCTATGGAGGTGCACATCGAAAATTTTAAAGACATGCACAAATTTGTAGTCTGTGATTCTAGTCCAATGAACTTATTAGGAATAGATCTTTTGTGCAAGATGAATTGTACAATTTATTGCACACGGATGGTGTTGCTTTTCAAACCCCTGACAAAGATATGATATACAAAATAATGTTAGCTAAACAAGGCACAGAAATAGATGAAATGTATTCATTAATGACAAAGAATGACTCACCAGAAGAGCTGAAAACAACTGTGAATCCAGAAGTATGGGATTTTACTGGAAAGGAAATAGGTCTAATGGCAGATGTAGACCAAGTGAAAGTGACAGTGAAAGAAGGTGCAGTTTACCCTAACACCCGACAATACAAAATGAGTCCAGAAGTCATAGCAGGAGTAGCTTCGGAGATTGACCGAATGATTAAACAAGGCATTCTAAAAGAAATAATGAGCAGTCCTTGTAATTCGCCTATAATAGGTCTTAAAAAGCCTAGCGGAAAGTACCGGATAGTACAAGATTTGAAGAAGAAGAATAAAATGGTAGTCCCTTGTTGTCCTGCAGTACCAAACCCAGCAGTGATTCTGTATCAGATACCCTTGAATGTTGAATGGTTTGCCCATAATTGATTTATGTCAAGCCTTTTTCTCAATTTCCTTACACCCTGACAGTCAGTATCTTTTTTCTTTCAAATTTGAGGATCGTATTTTGGCATGGAATTGAGTTCTTAAAGGGTATACAGAAAGTCCTTCAATTTAATCAGATTATGAAAAACTGCCTAGAGAAGTTAGTTATGCCCCGAAATTCAGTCCTAGTGCAGTATATCGATGACTTACTTGTGGCATCGAAATCCAGAGATGACTGTGGTACTGATTCAGTAGCATTACCAAATCATTTGGCTGATGGGGGACGCAAAGTATCTCCAGAAAAATTGTAATTTTGCCGAACAGGAGTTAAATATTTAGTCACCAAATAGAAAGAGGAGTGAGGAAAGTGACCACTGAGAGAATTAGAATAATCAAACAGATGCAATTACCCCAAACTCAGATAAAGATCCGAATGTGTCTTGGAGTTGTGGGATACTGCAGTGGATTATAGGTTGTTCCTTACTAGCGAAACCATTAATTCAGATGACACAAAAGAGAATAAAGGACCAAATAATGTGGGATTATGAAATTGTGGAAGCATTTGTAAAGTTGTGAAATTGTTCATGTGAGGCCCCAGCTCTAGGTATGCCTGACTACACGAAATAATTTGCACTGTTCTGATGTGACAGAGAGTGTTGTGCACTCTCAGTCTTAACCCAGAGACACGGACTAAGAAGACGTCCAGTAGCGTATTTCTCTGCTACTTTGGATCCTGTGGCTTCAGCATTACCTGGCTATTTAAAAGCAGTAGCTGCTACCTGTATGAGTATCAGAGGTCGAAGTGGGAAAAAAAAGTAGGGGAACTGTGGGGGAGAATCAGAGGGCGGGAATATCCGAAGATTGAATCAGTGGGCGGAGTCAGGGGTGTGGCTAGAAATAGCAAAACATACCAATTTTTAGTACGTTTAACATTTTACTGACCAGTTACAGCTTATAACGTTATTTAATTAAAACAATGTATAAACATGTTTATTTGAGGTTTTAGTCAGGAAAAAGCAAACACTCCTAGGGAATACATGTTTATGTAAAGCGTGTGAAATATAAGCAGGAACAACATGTTACCTTAATGCTTTTACTCTCATTGATCAGAAAACCATGATTATTTTTTGTCTCAAACATTGAGGTCATGAGTACAGGGCACATGTGTTAAGCAGGGCTCAGAAGAGAAAGGGACTCTTCAGGAGAATCTAGACTCACGGAAACCCACAAAGGCTCCTTCATATTCATGTCAGCCAGCTAGCTGCTCAATCATAAGATAGCAAAAAGAACAACTGGTGGACAGAATGCAGGACAATATCATACATTCACCCCAGTACAGAGATCTAGGCCGAAATACATTGTTTCTTTGCTCACCATGCCATTCCAGTTTGGAGCCAGCCATATGCATATCAGCCTTGATCCTGCACCCAATGGGAACAGCCCAGCCCCAACTGCCAGGCCAGGTCCTCCCTGGACTGGAAACAAGCATCCTAGGACCGGTTTCGGGATTTCAGCCTTCATCAGCCAGGATAGCTTGATTCCAGTGGCATGAAGAGCACGGGACTCATGTCTGAGCATACCTGTCCCATTCGGGGTGACAAATGCAAAAAGAACAATTGATGGACAGAATGCAGAACAATGTCATACATTCACCCCAGTACAGAGATCTAGGCCTAAATCCATTGTTTTTTTGCTCACCATGCCATTCCAGTTTGGACTCAGCCATATGCAAATCAGTCTTGATCCTGCGCCCAATGTGAACAGTCCAGCCCAAACTGCCAGCCATATATATTCAAGTGTCCTTTCATTCGGGAAGTGAACACAAAGCAGTACCCACTGAACTATGCACATAACATTTTGCTCTTTGATATGCATGGTACATGTTCTTTGGAGCAGGCATATTACCCCTCTGCGCTACCTTAGATGAGTAAAACAGCATTAGACAAAACATGCTCCCATCTCTCTCCAGCAGGTACATTGATCACCAAAGTTATCTCGGCACTTGTATTGTTGACCGAAACCTGCTGAATGTGCAAAGAACTTTGCAGTCTTTTTAAAACTCCTGCACTTGTACAAAACCGGTCCCCCCAAACTAAACTGGCCCCCTACCCTTCCCGTAGCCGTGGGAAATGCCTGCTCCTGCCCATCCACTGGTCCTGTCCAGTCAGTGCTCCTGCTCATGCTCGATCAACACTCCTGCTTCATCAATTCCCCTGCCCTTCCCTTCTCCTGCCCCCTCCCTTCTCCTGCCCCATCACTTCTCCTGGCCCGTCACTTCTCCTGCCCCGTTCACTGCTCCTGCCCCGTTCACTGCTCCTGCCCCGTTCACTGCTCATGCCCCATTCACTGCTCATGCCCCGTTCAATGCTCATGCCCCGTTCACTGCTCCTGCCCCGTCACCTCTCCTGCCCCGTCACCTCTCCTGCCCAGTCACCTCTCCTGGTTGCCTCTCTTGCCCCGTCACTGCTCCTAGCCCGTCACTTTTCCTGCCTCGTCACATTTCCTACCCCGTCACTTTTCCTGCCCCGTCACCGCTCCTGTCCATTCACTGCTCCTGCCCGTTCACTACTCCTGTCCGGTCAAGCACACCTGCCCGATTACCGCTCTAACCCCATCACTTCTCCTGTCCCATCACTTCTCCTGCCCCGTTGACTGCTCTTATCCGTTCACTGCCCCTATCCTTTCACTGCTCCTACCGGTTACCCCTCCTGCCCCTGCCTAATAACCGCTCCTGCCCCTTCACTTCTCCTGCCCCATCAGTTCTCCTGCCCTGTCACCTCTCCTTTCCTGTCACCTCTCCTGTCCTGTCACTGCTCCTGACACGTCAACTCTCCTGCCCCGTCAACTCTCCTGCCCCGTCACTTCTCCTGCCTGTCACTTCTCCTGCTCGTCACTTCTCCTGCCTGCTACTTGCTGTGGAGAAGTGTGGCTCACTGGTTAGAGCAGGCAGACCCTGAAGCAGAAGTCAGACCCGGGACCAGGGTTCGATTCCCGACGCGGCAGGGTGTTGAGGTCAAATGTCCACGGACTCGATAATTCTCGCTTCGGTGCCTGACCTAATCATGGGTTCACACTCTGCAACTCTGGGCATTAAGCTTGCTTAATCTCCACAACGGCCCCCCCCCCCCCGCGGCGGGATGCCTGGCTTTCACCTTGGGGATGCCCTGTAGGGGCTATCTCACAGGGAAAAACCAGGACGGGTTCCCAAGGCAAGCGCGGAGATACCCCTTCGGGGGTCGATTCTGGCGCTATATAAGAAACATAATAATAAATAATAATAATACTTCTCCTGCCCAGTCATCTCTCCTGCCCTAGTACCTCTCCTTTCCTGTCGTCTCTTCTGTCCGGTCACTTCTCCTACCCAGTTCACTCTGTGTACAACATTGACAAATTACACAAGGTGTGAAGTTCCCCACAGCACTCTGTTTGGGGAAATCTCCTCTGTAATCACCAACTCCTATGTCACTGACACTTGATATGCTAAAGGCAGAGGGCGGCGCATTGTCATTCGAAAGGGGATAATTAGTCTCAATGGAATGACAATGGGCCTGCCCTCAGTCTGTGCGAGCTCAGGGAGGGGCTGCTGCAGCCTCTGGAGTTCAACAGAGAAGTGCTAGCAGCCCCTGGAAGCTGAATGAAAAAAGTTATCGTTTTAAGTAGGACTATTCTTGCCGTCTCTGGATGCTTTTTTTAAAAGTAAGAAGTAGGGGAACGGACTGAAATAATTTTTAGAAGTAGGGGCACGCCGTGCCCTTCCATCCCCGCCCACTTATACCACTGATTTGCATGAGTCCCATGAAGGCACAACTAATATTGATAGCATGCTTTGAAACAATCTTTGATAGAATCCCTTCTTACATAGGCTTTGCTAATGACCACATAAGTGCCAAAATCTTTCCAGAAATAAGACTGTCTGAGAAGCTGTATGGAATTACCTCATTGCTCGTATTTTTCCAGCCCTGCTCTTAGCCGGGCTGGGTCTCGGCTCTTATGTAGAGTTTTCTGCGAGAAGATAGTAGGCAGAAAGCTCAACTTTAGGAGTGTGTTGCAGATGCTCTTGATGGTATGCCTGTCGCGCCCCACCCTTGAGAGTTGTGCAAATCCAACTTGGATATTTTTTCAAACATTGTTTTTCCTGGAAAAATTAACCATTAACCATTAACCATTAAGAAATATACATAAAGCCTTAGGCAGTGATGAGGTGGGCTTAGATGGAAAAATAGGCAAAACCTACAACAAAGTTTAAAGCCAGGTTCTTATAAACACTTCCAATAGATCTCCAAAATCACCCTTCTGCACCTCCACGCTAGCACTCCAGTTTTATAATCACTTTAGATTACTGCTTCAACTAGGATGGCTCTTTTATAAAGCAGAGAAAATGCAGATTGTTAGTGATGCCATAGTTTCTAAAGAAATCGCTATGTAAAGTAATCAACATGAAGAGGGTCAATGACCCAAACCAGCACCTAGGTTAATCAATGATCCTTGCGTTACCAGCCCCATGTGCAGCATGTGAGGTTATGACCAAGCTGAAGCATTCAAAATAATCTTTGTAAATAAAATTTGCTCAAAACAAATATTTATGTAAAGCGCCCACTATAATTTGTGCTGGTCTGGCTGGAATGATCTTCTCTGGGCAGACATTTCCCCATTGTGGTCCTGCTCCATTTGCCTGCAGCCACTGAAATAGTAAACCTAGCATTTTATTAGAATAGAGAGGGATGTTTCCCTTCCTGATACCTGTTCACTCAAGTGGTACTTCTCACACTGCTCCACAACAGTTTTGTTAGGCATATTTACTTTCAGTGTTACTTTGCCCTGAGGAGCACAAAAGAGTCACCAGTGACCAATCCAATTTAATGTTCTTGTGCCCTCAGATTCTTTGCTGATGACCTTCTATGTTCCAAACTATTTCAGTGCAGATGCCATCCAGCTGTATTTTATGGTCTCTAAATATTATGCTGCCTTTCTCATTGAAAAATACTGGTAGTGGAGGGGCAAGGAGTTTGTACTTGAATACAATTTTGTACAAAACTGTTGTATTTTTGTTTAACAATGCAATTCAGACTCTGCTTGCTTTAGTAATCATTTATTATTGGTTTACACTGCTAGAATACATTTGAAATTATTTCTTTTGGTACTCGTTGCTTTAAAGTTATATATTAGAGGGAAGAATACGAACCTAAACTGATACAACATTGTTCTTTTGTTTGGGGAAAGCTCCTCTGTAATCACCAACTCCTATCTCAGACACTTGATATGCTAAAGGCAGAGGGCGGCGCATTGTCATTCGAAAGGGGATAATCGGCCTCAATCGGAATGACAATGGGCCTGCCCTCGGCCTGTGCGAGCTCAGGGAGGGGCTGCTGCAGACTCTGGAGTTCAACAGAGAAGTGCGAGCAGCCCCTGGAAGCTGAATGAAAAAGGTTTACGTTTTAAGTAGGACTATTCTTGCCGTCCCGGGATGCTTTTTTTTAAAGTAAGAACGGACGGGAACGGACTGAAATAATTTTTAGAAGTAGGGGCACGCCGTGCCCTTCCGTCCCCGCCCACTTCTACCACTGATGAGTATAGAACAAAGTGAGTCAATTGTGATAGGACATCAAGTGAAGGTATATGTTCCACATTCAGTTGAGATCCTGTTAACAAGAACTCGAACACAGCATCTTTACCCCTAGTCGGATGACTAAGTATGAAAGAATAATTTGGGAGCAGAAAATGTGACTGTGATTAGGTGTAGTATGGTAAACGCTGCTACATTATTGCCAGACTCACGATGTGAAGAGGTGAAAGACAAGATAGAACATGATTTCTTAGACGTGTCTGAGATGTGTACTAAGCCCCGCCCTGATATACAGGAAGAGCCTCTGAAGGAGCCCGACCATGAACTATTTATTGATGGCTCTTGTTTAAGGCTTGAGGAAAGTGGACTGAGTGCAGCTTATGCTGTCTGTAAATTATCTGGGGTTGTTGAAGCATCCTGTTTACCGGGAGTCAATTCTGCCGAAGTAGCTGAATTGATAGCTTTAATAAAAGCATGCAAAATTGGGAAGAATTGGAAAGTGATCATATTTACTGACAGCCAATATAGTTACGGGGTTGTGCACAACTTTGGCCAGTTATGGATGCAGAGGGGATTTATGACTTCTTCAGGATCCCCTATAAGGAACGGGAAATTTGTGAAAGAACTATTGGAAGCAATACAATTGCCAAAAGAACTAGCACTGGTCAAGTGTGCTGCTCACCAGTCAGGAAATGACTATGTGACAGCTGATAATCGATACGCTGACCAGGTTGCTCAATATTGTGCAAAAAACAATATGTCAATAAACAGAAAAACTGAAACAAGTGGAATCAGCTGCCAACATATGTCATACTCAGCTATCGAAACATGGGATGAGGTGAGACAGTTGCAGGAGGAAGTGGAAGAGAGTGAAAAAGAAGGTTGGATAAAGCAGGGTTGTGAAAAGAGGGCGGAAGATGATGTGTGGGTGTACCCTGATGGCAGACCAGTCATGCCAGATTGTTTGCTCTCACAAATGGTGAGAATGTACCATGGAGACACTCATGTAGGCAGGGACACTGTGATCCGACTATTTATACAAGATTGGTATAATCCAAGGTTTAGGGTAGTCACAGAAAGCATTTTACTGAGATATTTAATTTGTCAACAAATAAATCCAGGCAGAAAGACAGTGGTCAGTTGGGGAAAAATTGGAAAAACAAGGACCATTCACAAGATTACAGTTAGATTTTGAAGTGTTACCACCATGTAGGGTAATAAAGTATGTCCTTGTAATAGTGTGTTTGTTTTCACGATGGGTGGAAGTATACCCCACTAGGAGAAATGACAGTATACCAGTTGCAAAATTATTGTTGAGTGAATTAATTCTGAGTTTTGGTTTTCCAGTAACTTTGGAGTCAGATAGAGGACCTCATTTTAATAATGAAATAATTTGAATAATCTGTGAAGCATTTAAAATTGAACGTAAACTGCACTGTGCATACCACCCAGAGGCTTCTGGAGTGGTGGAAAAATTGAAAGGCACAATCTAATCAAGACTGGCGAAGGTGTGTGCATCCACCTCAATGAGTTGGCCAGATGCATTGCCGCTTGTGTTGATGGGACTCAGAAGTATTCCTGACAGAAACACAGGACTGAGTCCCCATGAGATTATCATGGGAAGAGCCATGAGACAAGCATTTATTCCAGGACATAAATTGCTGAATATAACTGATGATCTGGAATTGGATTATTGCAAAGGATTGGCTGACCTAGTGCGTTCTATCTCTTACCAGGTTGTAGAAGACGCAGTGACCAGGCAGCCGGATCAAGCGCATCATGTGAATCCTGGAGACTGGGTGGTAGTAAGAAATCACACCAGAGAGTTGTGCCTAGCACCCAGGTGGGATGAACCACAGCAAATCATATTGGTCACCACCACAGCAGTGAAATGTGCAGGTTGTCCCAACTGGATTCATGCAAGTCACACAAAGAGGCTACCAGCCCCAGATGAAAAGAGATCGCAACTGACCCAAACAGTTGAGTCTGCAGAAGATTGTACAGTCAGAGAATCTAGAGTACAAGATTCTAAAGAGACTGACACAGAACAACCGAGCACAAGTCGGGAGGACTGGATACCAGTGGTTGACATACCTGAGGTGGTTATCATAACAAGTAGTAGAACCGAATTAGAGGAGCAAGAAATTAGAGAGGACCAGATAGTTATAGAAGAACATGCTCAGGAAGAATTGAACGAAGAAACTAGAGACCTGAGCAGGATCAGGCAGGGACAGAAAAACATACTCAGATACACAGACCAACTGAAAGACCTGAGCAGGGATAGACAGGTATAGAAGAACACGTTCAGAAGAACAGTCTGAGAGAATACCCGAACAGGAACAGTTAGAAGAAGAAGAACGAGTTCAGGCAGACAAAGCCACACAAACAAGGCCTGAACAAGAATAGATAGAAAGGAACTCTGAAGACAAGGAAAATCAAGTTGTGCCACAACATAACGAGAATGAAAGAGCTCTGAGAAAAGACAAAGAAGGTGAAAACGCAATGCAAGTTAAAAGGGTCAGAAAAGGTGACAATTGGTCAGTGGGAGTTAAAATGTTGAAATATCACTTGGGAAAAACAAATGAACACCCAGGACAAGTGAATGAGGTTACTAGTCAAACTCAGTCTGAACAGTCAGTTATTAAAAATATTCGGAGAACTCCAAGACTAAAGGTCTTGAACAAGAAGTTCAAGGGACCTGAATGGACTTACGTGATTCTTGAGGAATTTGAGATTCTAGTTTTAAATGAAGATTCTGAAGAAGTAGATGCAGAACAGAACAGATTGACAAAGGAGAAGTGATGCCTCCTTGAAGTACTTAAAGATTCTGATTCATAACAAAAAGAAAAGAAAAGGAATCTTTTTGAGTCAAAATGGCTGAAACCAGGGTTGCAGAAAGACCAAAACGAAGTTGTATAAAGAAATGCTAAAGGGCTTGCATATGTAGTATTTTATTAGTGATTTTAATATTGCTATTTCAGACAATAGCAGTTACTTATCTTATGATAACGGAAAAAAAGAATGACACACACTAATGAAAAGAGTGCTAACCAGAAAGGAGATATAGTAGAATTAGAAACAGCAGATGAGATAGATTTACATCACACAGTAACAGATAATGACACCTCTTTAAATGTATTTACAAAGGTGTTGTTTCAGTATGTAGACACAATGGAGATTAGTGATTGTTATATTTGTTTGAAATTACCTGCTTCAGTAGCAGAGGGAGTCACCTACCATCATTTACCTTTAACATATGGTATTTCCTGTAGTAGACTGTCAAGTTTATTTTATAGAACTGGAAAACTACAATATTATTATTCAAATCTAGATGTAGTACTTACAGCTATTCCTATTAGAAAGAATATGAATCCAGTACTTAGTAGTCTAGACGCACATGCTCATTACGTGAAGAAGAGAAAGTGTTTTTGAATTTAGTTTAAGCGAGGAGACAGGATTTCCAGAGAAAAGCTGCTGAACAAAAACACCATATTCCACCATGGGTTGAGAAAGAGGGAATTTATACAGCTGGCAAGGCTGGTGCATGGCGATTTTAATTACTGGCCCTCCGACCCAGCTGAGGATCTTTCATCTAAAGAATTTTCTGATTCTCTCTGCTCTTTCAATTTTGTGCCCCATGTTCACACCCCCACTCCCACTCACGGCCACATTTTAGACCAGGTTTGGTCACTCAATTGTCCTGTTTCCTCCCCTGTGGTTTCCCCATGTGTTTGGTCTGACCATTCTTTAATCTCTTTTTCTTTGCACCTAAGCCTTGCTAAGAAACCTCCCCTTCCTAGGAAACTTGGGCCCGTAATTGGAATCACGTGGACATGACATCTCTCTGTTCCTCCCTTTCTGCCTCTTGCCCTAATCTTCATGATCTCCCTTTTCATTCTCAAATGGACTCCTTAACACCTTGGCTGCTGTGGTTATTTTCCCCCTGTGCTGGAAAGTCCTTGATGCCATATATTCATGACGAGCTCAGCTCATCATCAGCACACGACCACCGTGGCTGATGACGAGCTGAGCTCGTCATCAGCATCGAAGGGGTTAAACAAGTGGCTCAGCACAGGCTGTGATCAGCTGGCCCCACTCAGGCGAGTCACTGCCAGGCGTGATTATGACGCTAACAGGTGGTTCAACGCCGCACTTAAGGAGGAAAAAATGGCTCTCCGGTAAGCGGAGCGTGCCTGGCGACGTGCCTATTGTCCCACTCTTAAAATTCGATATACCATACTTCTGAACCAATACAAGAAGTCCATTCTCCTCGCTAAGACCGAGTACTTTTCCTCCAAAATTTTGCTTGCCGAAAATCAGCCGAGAGAAATCTTCTCTATTGTGCAAGACTTGGCTTTTTCGGATAGAGTTACTCTTAAACCTTCTCCATCCCAGACCCTCTGTGACTCACTTAATAGTTATTTTCTAGAGAAAATTATAGCCATTAAGTCCAATGTTGCCCCTCTTTCTCCCTCTTTCTCGGATCCACAGCCCTTTTCCCCCCAAATGCATCTTGACCACTTCCCCCCTCTGACTTAAGAATCATTTCTGTCCCTTCTCTCAAAGGTAAAGTCAGGCTCCCCATCCGATATCTGCCCGGCACACATTCTAAAACAAATCTATTTTGCTTGTCCCTCCCCTCCGCTCACTTTTCTTAACAACTCCCTTGCCCAAGGTATTGTCCCTCAGTCTCACAAATCTGCAATCATCATTCCCATTTTTAAAAAATCCGGTGCAGACCCATCCGCACTCGCAAACTATCGCCCCATTTCCCTCCTCCCTCTCCTAGGCAAAATTCTGGAGCGTCATATCACCCGAACACTCAGCGTTTTTGTGGAGGAGAACGGCTGTCTAGCCTCTCGCAAGGCTGGGTTTCGCCCGGCGCACTCCACGGAGTCCGTAGTCCTCTCTGTGATGGACAACCTCAGAGAGGGCATGGATACCAACCAACCCCAAGCTCTGGTTCTCCTTGATTTGTCCGCCGCCTTCGACACGGTGGACCATTCCATCCTCCTTTCCGTATCGAGGCGGTTGGCATCAGGGGGACCGCCTTGGTTTGGCTGGCATCCTTTTTGAGGGATCGTACTCAGGCCGTCCATCTTGCCAATTTCTCTGCTCCCCCCCCAAATGGTTCACTGCGGAGTCCCACAAGGATCTTCCTTGTCCCCCCTGCTGTTTAATTTGTACATCTCCCCTCTTATTTTTGCACTTCAGAAGATGGATGTCACTATCTACAATTATGCCGATGATCTTCAACTGGTTTTTAATTTATCCTCCTCTCCACAATCCATTCATAATTTTCATTCTGTTATGCTCTTCATCAGGGACTGGATGAGCTTCAACCATCTGAAACTTAATCCCGACAAAACCGAGTTGGTTTTGACGGGTGGCTCCTCCAGTCCCTGGAATTCTTTGTTTTGGCCTTCCTCCCTGGCCTCCCCTCCTACCCCCTCCTTTTCGGTTAAAACCTTAGGGATTAAACTCAATGCTCACCTCACCTTGCACTCTCAGATTAGTTCAATTGTTTCCTCGTGTTTTCTCACTCTCCGCACTATTCGAAAGGTGTCACGTTTTTTCTCCTTTTGTGCCCTTAAACTCATTTTGTCTGCGATGGTGATCTTCCGCTTACACTACGGCAACGTCTTGTATCCCGGTGTCCCCGCATACAACCTTCGGAGACTCCAACTGGTGCAGAACCAGGCAGCCCGACTTGCTTATAACCTGCCCAAGTCTCATCATGTCACCCCGCTGCTCAAAGCTCTGCAATGGTTGCCTATCCGGGAACGTGCCCTGTTTAAGATGGGTTGTATCACCTTCCAGGCAAGGGCAGGGATAGCCCCTGGCTTTATTTCCTCTGAGATCAAGGCCTACTGTCCTAGCAGAGAGTTGTGTTCCTCCTCACAATTTCTTTTGGTTGTCCCTCGCTTCAAGAAGAAGAGGTCAGGAGGCGTTAAATTCTCCACGCTCACGCCTACCTTCTGGAATACTCTTCCCCCGTTCCTCAGGGCTTCCCCCCCATTATCCAGAGTTTCGGAAAGCTCTGAAAACATTTCTTTTTGCCCAAGCCTTCCCACACCAGTAGTTCGTCCTTCCCACTGTCCTTTGGTCTGTGTCCCTAGCGCCAAGAAACCGCTCGGTGAATGTGCGCTTTATAAATATTTTAATTTCAATTTCAATTTCAAGGCTCATGCTGCGATGTGCCTAGACTTTGTGAAGATAGGGAAAACATGCCTCCATAGATTTAAGACAGATTATAATAACGTATTTATTGGTTCCAGTGAATGTGAACATAACTTCCTAATTTTGGGAGGTTGGGGACTAAAAGGGGGAAATGATCCAGTATTTCCTGGAGTTTACTACGTGTGTGGGGATAAAGCTTATTATAAGCTGCCTGCACGGTGGTACGGGAGTTGCTACTTTGGAATAGTATTTCCAAAGATATACCATGTAAAGAGAATCACTGGAAGCAATGAAAACACTAATGAACTAACATAAAGAAAGAGAACTAGTTTTTCAGAAATAATAGGTGACATATTCAGTGCATTAATACCTTCAGTGGGAGTCTGTTAGACCTGTTAGCCTTTTGGGTGGTCCCTTCTAATTATTATTTTTTTTATCACCTTTTTGACTTCTGCATTTTTCTTGTGTGTCCACTACATTTTTT
Source organism: Lissotriton vulgaris (assembly GCF_964263255.1). Classification (NCBI taxonomy): domain Eukaryota; kingdom Metazoa; phylum Chordata; class Amphibia; order Caudata; family Salamandridae; genus Lissotriton; species Lissotriton vulgaris. The sequence continues at coordinate 818,164,502 of NC_141696.1, read as the reverse complement.
TTTTTTTTGGTGTTGACCCTAGGTCTCTGGGCGCCTCATTATTACCTATTAGTAATGCAGCGCAGTTGTGGTCGTAGTGCAAGGAAAGCTTTCCTTGCACTACGACCACAACTGCGATCATTGGGTCACCAGTATGGTTTTGTTGGTCCGGCCAAATTCAAAGTGACTATCCAAGGAATATCCCACGTTTTTATGGATCCAACTAAGCTCAAACGCATGCTCAATAACGCAGATGAAGCGCGCATGGATGTATCAGTAACAGAAGCGGTTGGTGCATCTGGTACCGGCTAAAAGGGACTAGAAGTGTCTAGTGATTGATACGCATTTTTCTTTCCAGGTTGCCTCTCTTCCTCGAATGTTTGTGCACTAAGGTCTACTTTGATGTTGGCAACACTATACGAACTTGCAGACTAACCCTTACTGTTTAGGGTTCGAGATTCCTAACCTATCTTGTTATGGTGCTGTAAGTCACCACACAATATCACAGTGAAAGGGTGGCAGCAGACATGTTTGTATTGGTAGCGCAATTTAACAGATACTGATGTATCATAATGTGATTCCCTCCTAATACATGTCAGCAAACAGGTTATCATATAATGTCTCAACTAGGCTTACATGGGATGTTGTCTCTTAGGAGTGATGCCAATGCTACATTACTTACATTATGCATAGTTACGTTGGGTCTTCTCAGACACTCAGATACTCAGAGACACTCAGGGATACTCTAGAATACCAAAGCTCGATAGACTGTATAAGTTGTGCACTATATGTCCTAAATATAGACGCAATGGGCTGCCCGAGCCATATAAGATTTCAGTTAAAGTTGTTTGAGAACTAGAAATCTTTGTAGCTCTCATTATATGTCAATTTAAAAGTTGCTATGGAGGCGAAGTTCGCTGTTGTTGTTCCTGAATCGCCATGTCCTATTTCTATAATTGGGGTGGGAGGGGTGGGTTGAGGGAGAGAGTGGGGGGAGTTGGGAGGGGAGGAGGGAAGGGGTTGGGTATGAGATGTTTTTTTCTGTTTCTTTTTGTCTCAACTATTACTTTAATTCGTATTGGTACTTACGCTTACAAGTTAATTTGGATGCAAAATAGCCCCAGAGTTTCTGAACGAGCCTTACCGGACGGGCGGGTCATAGCGGGGAAGTCACAGTGGAGGTTGACCGAGGGATTGTATAAGGAGTTTGTCAAAAACCACGATACTAGCAACCGAAGGTCTGATATACTCAGACACACATGTCCAATCGCTGACCATATATGTTCCGACACGCAATTAAGATGACACAAGCAATTGTTTTTCCATTGCCCCTCCCTAAAAAACTATTGGAATAACATTTTCGACTGCATAGAACATATTTTTAAATCAAGCCACGGAGAGGATTTATCTATGTCATCCTAGGTGCTTTGGATCAAACGGTCGTTAACGAGTATGATAGACAGCTGCTAGACCTACTCCTCACCCTAGCATGCAAGGTCATACTGGGCAAATGGAAGGCTGCTGGGGAAGTCTCCTTCAAGATGTGGCGTGAGTGGGTCTCTTGCATCAGAGGAGTAGACAATAATGCCTTTCAATCCTCTCCTTGGCGTGCATCAACAAAAAAACTCTGGAAATCTCTTGATGCCTCCTCCTTCTCGTTTGATCCTCCCTAGAGAGATACTAGTCCCTCTTGCTTCTATGTATGTGTATATGCTCAGGGCGATGTAATTACTAATTACTAGCTTACTTCCTTCCTCATTTACTGCTGTGACTCCGTCAGAAACCCAGCAAGGGCTATATTCGAATTCTTAAGTAATGTACCAATGTATGTACCAATTGAGCATTCCTCGTAAGTATCTGCGTATTTGTACCATGAATTATGTATTTTATATTATATATTTTATTTATCCATCTACCTATTTATTTCATTTATCCACTTACTTGATATATGTTTGGATCAGAGTATATACAATCCACTTGGATGTACGCTACAAGTATCACGTCATAGTTGTACATAGTTGTACATCTTCGCAAGATCCTTTAGTACATCATCTGTGTAGTTAAGCCGGAGTCAAACGTATCCACATGTACTGTATGTAAATTTTGTATTATGCTTTTCGTTCTTTTTCTTTATGTGCTTCTTATGTTCTTTTTTCAATAAAAAAGATTTGAACTCAAAAAAGTAATGCAGCGCAGGTGCTTTTGTAAAATAGAAAAAGGGCAGGTACCCTCACAAAATGGTGGCCTGCCAACTGTCAAAGTTTTACCTCAGAGCTTGGCCCATAGGTTAGTATTAAAGGAATCTAGTACCTTCCGGCCCATTCTAGTGACCTGGGTCTAGGGTATATAAGGTCAGAACCTGGGCGGCCATTTTGAGCATCGTAGGGCTGGCTGGAGTGCAGGCTGTGGTGTCAGGGGGGATGGGGCACTGAGAGGGTTGACTTCTCTTGAGGGTTGCTTCCTTGCCGCTGTCATCGCCCCTCTACCCGTAGACCTGGCCATGCCTAGATATTTTCCTGTTGAACCCTGCCCCGGTGTCTCCACAAAAAAGGAGGAACTGTCCCTTCACTGAGTGGTTTTGAATAAAGGTTGGGGTTTGTGCTGAGTGGAAAGTATTGCCCCTTTGATCTGTGGGAGAGAGAGCTGCCCTGAGGACGCTAGATAGCTCCGGGGGTAAAGAGGACACTGTGAAAACTTGACCCCCCCCTTTTTCTCTAGTGATCCCCCCTCCTGTGCTGGCCTGCCCCCTCTCACCTGTGTCGAGGAGCACTGGGCAGAGGTCACCCCCCTTTTTGGGACGATTTTGCTGGGGAACCGCTGAGGTGTGGAGGTCGCCTGACCTGCGACATTGGGGCTAGAGGTGCCCATGTGGGTGTTGCGACTCCCTCCCAGTGTGAGGAGCCGGTGGTAGATTTGCCGCCTGTATCGCTGCCTCTCGCTGAGGTGAATGTTGCTGAAGTGGCGGTGCAGCATTGAGGCGTCTTGTCCCTAGCGCAGGCCCAGTGGAGGGCTCGTCAGCTTCACTAAGGGGCGGAGCGGCATTGATGCGTCCTTTCCTACACGCAGGCCCAGAGGAAGGCTTGACAGCTTCCCAGAGGAGACGGCGCCACATCACAGACGCCTCTCTCCGGCGCAGGCCAGTGGAGCGCAGCTGTTCGGAGGAAAGGAGTGGCTGCCTTCGTAGGTGGCCGAACCAAGTCAATTTCAGTTGCGCCTTGTAGCGGAAGCGTCCTCTCCTCAGCGCAGGCACAGCGTGTAAGTTGGCCTTGCCTGCGAGGGAGGAGACGCTTAATCAAGAGACGGTCGGAGATGGTATAATCTTCCCCAGATGCCTGTGACGGCTGAATCTGAAACTAATACCATCAAGCTCACAAGTAAGCAGGGATTTGGGGGCTGGTGCGGGACACGAAATTGGAGAAATCTCCACGGGGCTAGTGAATGGCCTACTCTCTTAAACCCTGGTGACAGAGGTCATGTAGGCTAAGGGAGCCTAAATTAACAAAACTACCCTACTGGAACTAAGGATCTGCCATCCATAGAAACTGCTGCTGGCTCAACACTAAAGTTAAACAGAAGCCAGGGCATTACAGGTTACGAGATCAAATGCATGATACTGACTGAATTTAATGCCCGTTCTTGTTTTTCCAGGAGTATAGAATTCAGGCACCTGCTACATCAACGCGTAGACCAACTTTACTAAGAGAGATATGCAATATGGTTTCTTTGCTGTAGTAATGCACAATCTTGCTTCCCTGAATAGATGTATTGTGTTTATTTCCTGCTTAATTTTATTTAAACTGCAAAAGTAACTGCCTGAAATTTAGAGTATTAAGTGGTTTTACTGAATTCATTTCCTCTGGGGAACAAGATTATTGAACTAAATGCAATGTTGGGTTCTACATGATGCAGGTAATCAAATGTGGAAGTGCTTGATGTGTTTAAGTGATACATGCTTAACGGAATAAGTTAACTTAAGGAATTTTTATAAAGCAATTCTCATTTTTCTAACAAGGTGTGGTGTCATTTTTGGAGGATGGGCGCTGGGTTACTGTGGTGAGTGTGACGCAAGCATAGCACAGTTGCCTTAGAGATAGGTCTTATCACTCTGTGCCAGGCTACCCTAGGTGGACAGGTGACTCTGGGTCCAACAGAGTCATTTTAAATTCACATAGAATCTGTAAATGATCAACAGTAGTTGATTGTCTTTCGACTGATACTGCTTGAGTTTTCGTGAGAATTAATACAGAAATGGTTGCAATTAGATCTATGGTTTTGCAGAACCGACTTGTGCTTGATATACTATTAGCCAAAGATGGCGGAGTCTGTAGAATGTTGAAAGTACAACATTGTTGAACTTACATACTAGATAAAAGCACAGAAATTAAAGGATACATAAAGAATATTACGAAAATGCAAGAAGAATTGAAACCACTGGAGGTTGACAGTGTATGGGAAAGACTAACAAAACGTATTTCTTCAGTAGGGACTTGGTTTTCTAATGTAGGGAAAAGTTTCTTAGGGCAAGTAGTTTTCCCTTTAGTTGGTATAGCAATAATAGTTTAGTCAATAGTAACATGGTGTAAGTATTGCACTAATAAATTGAGGAGGAGATATGAAATAAATGGAAAAGGAACCAAAAGAATATATGAAGAGATACATACAGTTATAAGAAATGAAGGGAAACTATATGAGAGAATGAAAGAATTAAAGAATAAAGATGAGAGCAAGAACGAAGAAGGGAAAGAAAGTGAGAAATGCTAAAGGTGGCATCAGATGGATGGGTAATATTGTGATGGCTCAAAAATGCCTTCAGAGAGAGGATTGAGAGAACAAGGACTCGTAGAAAAGAGACTTGCTTGTACAGAATCCTCTCACGTAACCTCTAACCTCGTACTTACCTTGTATTGTGTAAATTAATACGCACAACAGAAGACACAAAAGAAAGATAAGCTTGCCTATGTGTTTTACTAATGAGTACCTCAAGCGTAATTCTAAAATGGCTGCTAACTATAAACCTTTAGTGCGCATGCGTCAACTGCATCTATGTATCTATGCATCTATGATGTGCTAATGCTTGGAGGGAATTTCTAGAGCTTGCGTAAATGCTATTAAAATGGCTTCTTTGAAACTCACATGCTTGGCATCTGGTTTGCTAAAACTAAATCAATTATTTTATTAATGCTAATGCGGGGAGAGCATTAATAAGTAAATGGGGCTAGAGTAGAGATAGGTAGTGTACAGTAAAACCATTTATTTTTGGTTTTAACATTTGTCTTTTTGACTCTTTCAATAGTGTGTATAATGGGCCTTTTTATGTGAACCATGGTCTGTTCCCTCCTGATTGCTGCACAAATGTGTAGTGAGAATGAGTCGGAAGAAGTGATGTGACTCTTGAACACTGTCCAAGGACAAAAAGAATACATACCCTGGGAACGTTGTACTGAAGTCCACTGACACGGATGGGAGCATATGAAAATTATACTTTTGTGTCTATTAAGACATGAATATAAAAGGAAGGGGTGGGGATTTAGTACTATAAACTGATAGACTAAAATTGGAAAGTTAGCATGGTGTGATGATCACCTCCCCCTGCCTGTCCAATCAGTTAGTATTTTTGTGAGTTTGAAACATTAATGGGTGGTACATGAATACCGAAGAGTATAATTGAGGTAGTTCTTAGTTAGTTAGTGAGATGGAGATTTGCTGAATGCTGTAGAGCTCGGGATGCTGTCAGAGTGCCAAGAGATGCTGAAGAAGAATCGAATTGCAGAACCATTTATCTTAAACTAATTCATTTAGAAGATCGCAGAAGAATCTCGAGGACGGAGAGTGTCAGAGAGGGGTGCTATGCAAGCGTCGGTGGTAGAGGGGTCATCTATTCTGTCCTGATTCCTGTCCTGAAACCTTTGGTCGCCAGATCTTTCCCGGTGACCCTTCCCAGCCCGTTTTCCAGGAGGTTGGTTTTCATACCATTCTTGGTAACTATAATAATATATATCTGTGTATGTGCCTATGTTCTTTTCTCTCTATCCTCTCCTTTCTGAACATGTCATTGCAAAGTATCAAGTATATGTTTAATGATTGATTCATTGAATGTTCCTTCCTATGGGAGACGGAGACTGTTCTGTACTTTGTAAGTGGTTTACATGAAAATTAATTTAGATAAAGATTTGAAATATTTCTCGACTCTGATCATTTCATAAAAGTAAGTAGATCAATTTATGTTATTTTACCATCAACTAGTTCAACTAATGGTCCATTGACCAGAGGGAAGAACTGTTTGATCAGGGAAAGATTAGTTGAGAATAAGAGGTAACTAATCTTGAAATGGTAAGAACTCAAAAAACCATGACTCCAGCGGATATTGCGAGGTTGTAGTGAGAGTGTGTATGGGCCCAGGTGAGTATGTGGTATTACCTGTTGCTGGTGAGCCGCTGGATCAGCGGCTTCTTAGCTTAAATTATGTGATCTAAGGCAAATATTGTATTTTACCAAAACTCCTTTTTCTTCATTATCGCACATGAGAGCACATTCAAATATGTCAGTTCAAAAAAACAGATCTACAAATTTTTATTATTAGATAGGAGGATATAAGTTGTAATTGATGTTATGTGAAATATATGATCTGGTGGCATTAGTAAGCGAAATTAATTACTTAACAAAATGTATTATTGTTCTTTTAACAGATCAATCCCTTGATAAAGGCGCTCTGCGCCGAAATGCATTGGGAGTAAAGAGAAATCCTGATTGTTAATAGAATTGTTTTGAAGAGGAAACAGTAACGAAATAAATGAGATGTCAATATAACATCTAATCAAGAAGAAAGATTGTTGAATAAAATGAAATATCATAAATAATCAACAGGAATGGGACGTTGTTTATTTTGAATCATAAACTTTATTTGAACATTCAGCTGGATCAACAGCACACACTGTGCCCTGGGAGACAGATCAAAGTTTCATGTTCTGCTTACCTTGATATCAATTTACACACTCGTGAGTAGTGAGTGATACCTTGGAGCACGTAAACAAAGTACAGATAATTATTAAAGTGGCAGTGCACATCCACCAACCACGATTATATTAATGCCAAAGCTTCCATATGTTAAAGAAAAAGACATTACTTTTGTTATGTTTTATAGAACGAACAAGACCCGACAATATCAGAGCGCTTTACATGATCACCAGTTGCGTTACTGATGGACATATTCATTTTTGTTAGGCACGGGGAGATTATGTGATTTACTCAGAATCACAGGATGTTGAGCGTCCCTGCCAAGACTAGAACTCGGTTCCACAGTTTCAAGGTTGACCGCCTTAGCTGTTAGGTCACATCCTCTCCCCTTATGAATTTTGAAGAGACTTTATCATATTTCACTTGTTTATTGTATAATTTACATGGCAAACATTTACAGGACTCGCTCGTGCCAGGGCCATGGCTGAGATGTAGCTAGGCTCTCCCTATTAATTTGTTGACCCGCCCACCTCTACTTTAAGTATGTTATGTGTGGCTCTTAAGTCTAAATACTAGCACTAGCACTAATGACAGTCCACCACTTGGTGGCGCTGTGTAATTTTTTGATCAGGCTTCTCTAACAAGTAGCTTGTGAGCTACTTGTAGCTCTATAGCTACCTATAAGTAGCTCTCCCGTGTGCAGCCCAGCTACTAAATAATAAATGTTTGCTCAGTTAAAATAATATATGTATATCAAAATTGAAAAGGGAATATTTGAAACGAAAAGGTGTGTATGTTCAGAACTTATATCGTGATATTTTGAGAAAAATGGTTGAATTTCCATCATTCATTTGAAACTGATATTATAGTGACAAATCATGCTTCTCCAGGAAGAATTATTACTTATAGTATTGCCTTTGTGTCAGGGGTATTGCAGCTATGGGTGTTATGCATTACAGACGTAGAGACATTCCACATTTATAACGTTTTTTTACATTACTGCTGACAACCATGCCTGATGAACAGATGTGAATGCTGTTGGTAATATTACACCCAGTAGCTAATAGTGTAGCCTTGTCTGATGTGAACAATAATATTATTAATAACAAAATATTGGTAGCTCGGGATGATTTTTATTGAACATAAATAGCTCTTAAAAGAGAAAGGCTTGGAGAACCCTATTTTAGATGCACAGCAACATTGTTTAATAATGCAGTATACATTAAAAATGACTAATACCTGTTCCACGAGGCACTGTTATAGCTTTGACTAGCCTGGAATAGTATGAATTGTTACACTTGTAAGCAGGCCGGTGATGGTTAGTAGTTGTGTTGGTACTAGGCGGGTGATGGTTAGTAGTTGTGTTGGTACTGTCATTGGCAGCACTGGCAGGGCAATGGGTGGTGCAGGCTGCAGTGGTCTCCTGACGAGAGACCTGGCACTTAAATGTTTTACTATTTGAGCCCTGGCTACAGTTGTCTGCAGCGAGAACTGAAAAGGCATTAGCCAATCACACGGCTGGCTGTATGTGTGAACAGAAGAGGATGTGGCAAAAGTATTTAAAATTATGAAATGCTTCTAATTAAAAACTAATATAAACTTTTCCTCGTGAAAGAATATTAATCTTGGCATGCCTGATGCTAATGAGCATGCACATAACGGCAGACTCGGGTGAGAACCATCAAAACACCAGATGGGGTCGGGGTTAAAACGGCCCTTACTCCCAGTGACTCACCATTGCACCACGGTGCTGTGCGGGCTGCGGTAGCCGCTGTGAGCGCACATGGTACTCAACGCCATTGTTCTGCCGTTGCCAGGAGCTAGCGGCCCGACCTCTCCGAGTGGCCCGTCCAGTGAGTGTCTCGGTTTGTTGTCCAGCCGCGTTCTGAAAGCAGCGGCCGGGCATATTCAAAAGATGACTGAGACTGCACGCGTGCGTCCCGGCTCTCTGTTCCGCGTGCCCTACAAGGTCTCGCACCGCACGTCGGCAGCAGCAGCAGGAAGAAACGCGTTCGTGCCTGGCGTCTGTCCCGCGCGCCCTCCAAGGCCTAGCATCACGCGGCTGCATGAGTAAACGCGCGTGTTCCGGCCCACTATCCCGCATGGCCTGCAAGGCCCAGCACAACGTTGGCTGGAGCAGCAGAAGTTATCGCGCGCGCCCGCGTGGCCTACAAGGCAACAGCAGGAGGAAAGGCGTGCGTCCCGGCCTCTGTCCCGCGAGGCCGGCTGCATCAGCAGGAGTAATTCCCACAGCATGCGACGCAGGTGCACTGTCAAAGCCGTTTGTGTGCGGCTGATCACGCCTTCATTAGTGGCAGGACGTTACAGGTACAAGGCTGATACGGCTAATCGCAGTCAGCACAGTCTTTAGAGAACCTTTTTTGTATACTCTTAACTTCTAATAATAACAATGTACAAAAGATCAACATTATTTATAATTTGAAATATAAAACTGCAGAATTATAAAAATACCTCATAAAGTATTTTGTCTGCAGTGGCAGCCCTCGACATTTTGGATAGGTGCAGCAATGAAGCTAGGATTTCACAGTGCCTGTTTTGTGTGCACATTCAAGCGAATGGTGTGTTCACGTCCAAAACCTTTTCGAAGGGGTTGGCACCCGTGTGCCTGTCTAGAGCATAGTTAATCAATCAATCACAGCATTTATATCGCGCGCTACTCACCCGGAGGGTCTCAAGGCGCTTGGGGAGGGGGGTCCGCTACTGCTCGAACAGCCAGGTCTTGAGCTGCTTCCTGTAGGCGCGGTGGTCTTGGGCCAGGCGGAGGTGAGTCGGGAGGGAGTTTCACGTCTTGGCGGCAAGGTAGGAGAAGGATCTTCCTTCAATGGTGGCTCTTTGGATGCGGGGGACGGCGGCGAGGGCGTGGTTGGTTGATCGAAGCTGGCGTGTGGGAGTGTAGAAGTTGAGGCGGCTGTTGAGGTATCTTGGGCCTTGGTTGTGTAGGGCTTTGTGTGCGTGGGTGAGGAGTCGGAACGTGATTTTCTTGTTGACCGGGAGCCAGTACAGGTCTCTCAGGTGTCTGGAGATGTGGCTGTGTCGGGGGATGTCCAGGATGAGTCTTGCTGAGGCGTTCTGGATTCGCTGGAGTCTCTTCTGGAGTCTGGCAGTGGTTCCGGCGTAGAGGGAGTTGCCGTAGTCCAGTCGGCTGGTGACGAGGGCCTGGGTGACCGTCTTCCTGGTCTCGGCGGGGATCCACCGGAAGATCTTACGTAGCATGCGCAGGATGTTGAAGCATGACGAGGAGACGGCGTTGACTTGTCTGGTCATGGAGAGGGAGGAGTCCAGGATGAAGCCCAGGCTGCATGCGTGGTCTGTTGGTTTGGGTGCGCTGCCCAGGGCGGGGGGCCACCAGGAGTCGTCCCAGGCGGAGGGCGAAGATCCCAGGATGAGGACTTCCGTCTTGTCTGAACTCAGTTTCAGGCGGCTGTTCTTCATCCACTCGGCTACGTCTTTCATCCCCTCGTGTAGGCTGGCTCTGGCGGTGGCGGGGTCGTTGGTGAGGGAGAGGATCAGCTGTGTGCCGTCGGCGTAGGAGATGATGTTGAGGTTGTGTTAGCGTACGATGGCCGCAAGGGGGCTCATGTAGACATTGAAGAGGGTGGGGCTGAGCGAGGAGCCTTGAGGAACGCCGCAGATGACTTCGGTGGCTTCTGATCTGAAGGGGGGGAGGCGGACTCTCTGAGTTATTTATTTAGGCTGTGGTTGGGGTGCTCCTGCGACAAATAACGATCAAAAGTATACAAAAAGTGATGGATGGAATTCTTGAATTAATCGGAGCCAGTGGTAATTACTAGGGTAGTATCCCAGTCCATTGTTTTTTTGCAGACTATGCTACGTCAGTTTGGACCCAGCCATAAGCCAGGCCAGGTTCTCCCTGAACTGGAACGCAAGCAACTGAGTACAAGTTCTGTCCTAGGAAGGGCTCCTCAGGCAAGTAGTTTCAATGACACAGTGTGCACAGGAATCACGTCTGGCCATACCTGTTCTACTGAGGATGACACACTGAAGTAAATAAAAACATGATGGATGGAATATTGAAATTAATCTTAGCCACTGGTAATTACTTGAGGCAGCATACCCGTCCATTATTTTGAACACCATGCCACCCCAGTTTGGACTCAGTAATATGCAAATCAGTCTTGACCCTTCTCAAATGGTCACAGTCAATCCTGAACTGCCAGGCCAGGACCTCCCTGAACCGGAACACAAGCAGCGCAGGACTGGTTTAGACCTATTTAGGGTTCATCAGTGATGCACTGGATGCAGCTGGGACCTGAAGCTCAATGTAAAACCTTCCACTACACAAAAGGCAAAAGCCATTTGAATTGCCAATGCTTGTTCTAGTGCATGATGTGAACAAGAGTGAACCATCACAAAATATGTTAGTAGAGTTTATTTTTGATTTTACATGTGAAACAAGCAGTTTTTGAAATAGACTAGATAACTTTGTAAAAAGTTAAAACAACGCTGGCAAGTTGTTCTCTGTCTTGTATGACACCTGCAGCCAATTCTGGCGTTTTAGCCAATAGCACTTTGCTTGTTGGCAGTTTGAGCCATTACAAAAGTGTGAAAAGCAAAACTACAAGTCCCACAATGCAAAATGGGGTTGTCTGAAAAACTAGCAATGGCTGACTGTCCCACTTGCCATAGGGCCACTGGGCAGATTTGTGAAAAGGTAAAATAAAATTCAGTTCCTAACTATTTGTCTATTTTTAATTGTAGGCAGTCAGTCAACAGCCTAGTGGGTGAGACAGCAGAGACAGTATTTCAAATGCAAATGCAAGCATTTCACTTCTAAAGTGATAACATTCTGCAGCAACTAGATTTTTTTAACACACTTTATTGGTTTTCTCTTTTTCTTTTCAACAAAACATGTATATTCGCAGTTACGTTTGCAGTACATTGAAAATAATACCGTACATTGTATATCTTACTGTCATTACTATCTTTCTATTATTAGGCACTACATATCTTTAATGCAGTTTATTTTACATGTGCATTCTTACAGCGGTACCTGGAAAAGAAAGGCTACACATGAGTTCAATTGCAGTATCATAACATCTAAACTTCCCTACCCTCCACCCCTCTCAACTGGTTCTACCCCCCGAGGGGTGCTAGAGGGCGCACTAGCAGCATGGCCGCACTTATGTGAGGCTCCTGCAGCCTGGAGATATAATCCGCTAATTATCCTACTTTACCGTCGCCTGCTCTTCCTCTGACCTTGAATCCTCGAAGAGACCGGCCTGATACATCTCCGGTTTGAATTGCACATGGTTTCGTTGCTCCTGGCTGAAGTTATGCCTGCTTGAAGATATCCCCGTGAGGTGCCCTGGAGAAGACTAGCACTGCTGGCCCGGCTTCCCGCACTAACTGAGCCTGCGGCGCACCACGAGGTGGGAGGGCCTTCGCGCACGCCACCTCGGCGGGATCTCCCGGTGTGGTGCTATCCTGGAGGGCTCGCTACCGGAGCGGAGGAACGGCGGGCTCGAGCCCACGCTGGGCACTCGGAGCTCCGCTGTGCCCGCTGCCGGGATTGCAGGCTTTGGAGCCACGTCACTGCACTTGGGGCCGGCGGACGTGTGTGACGGCGGCCATTGTGTGGACGGGTGAGGCAGGGTGCCTTACCTGCTCGTGCCCCTGTCTGTCCGTGATCCTTCCCCGCTACGTCTGCGTGCCGGTAGACCGGCAGCGGCCGGATCTACTTTGTGGTGTGTTTTTGCGGGAGTCCTCCTTCTGTGCTACTGGCACAGGGCCAATGTGACCTGGCGCCCCTGGCCTTGAGAGCTGCGTGAGCCCAGGGAAGCTCACCTCGGAGGGCGCCATTCTCTGCTGCTGATGCCTACGCTGGCAGGGGATGCAGTTGGACAGTAAGAGCTTTTGCATTCCACGCTGATTTTTGCCTCTCGTCTCACAGGGGGATGCTGTGCCTATGCTGCGGGGCACTGCTTTGTCTGCTGGGCCTACTGTGAGGAGTGCTGGTGCCTGGGAGATATTGCTGCTGGTGTTGTGAATTTCCTTTCTGCCACTTGTGGAGCGGACTGCAGAGTTGGATTGGCATACTCACTGACTGAATGCGGGTCCACAGTGCTGGTGGGCTTCCTCTACTGTTGGGAGTGTGTGGGTGAGGGGGTCTCCTGCTGTTACCTGTGACCCTCTGTTGCCACCGAACTACGCTGCGGACTGGGCGCCACGTCTGGGAGGGTGAAGGTATCTACGAGCTACGGCCTTCCCTGAGCCTCCTATGAAAAGTGTGTACCGGGTAGCAGACGGGGGGGTCCCCTTTGGATTGCGCCGCATTATGGTTGCTGGTCAGTTCGTGCGTCCTTCTTACCTCCAGTCGGTGCCGTGATCGGCCACGGGCACCTTGACATGGGCAAACCGGACAACAAACAGCCGAAGCTGTCCTTTGATTCAATGGCGGCCTAGAGGGGGTAGTACCTTGCGCAAGATGCGGGGAGCTCCAGATCCTCCCCAGCTGTCACTGATGCTGTCCCCCAGCATGTTACCCCGTACTTTCAGCAGATGATGCAAGAGATGAGACAGGGGTTTGCTACTATAGTGGACAAGGTGGATAAACTATCTTCACTGATGGACGCGGTGGTGCAAAAAATGGACGTTCATGAGGAACGCATCACGGCGGCGGAACAGCAAATTTCTGACCATGAGGATACTGCAGCTACCCACACGACGCAACTGGCCCGAATGGACAATGTGCTACGGGTGATAGCTGCAAAGAATGAGGAGTTGGAGGCCAGAAGTCGACGCAACAATATACGCGTGGTCGGTGTGCCGGAGACGACAAATGTGGGGAAGATGGAGACATATGTGGAGAAGATTCTGATTGGCGCGATTGGCGCGGAGGCCTTCTCTAAACAATTTATTGTGGAACGGGCGCACCAGTCCCTTGGGCCACGGCCGGCCACTGGTACCCCGCCGCGTCCAATCATTGCACGCCTCCTGAAATATCGGGACCAGCGCGTGGCTCTTCGTGCAGCTCGCACTGCCCGTACACTTTCTTATGACGGGGTCAACTTCTCCATTTATCCGGACTTCACGCCTGTGGTGCAGGAACAGCGGCGTAAGTTCCTGGATGTCAAGAAAAAGCTTAGAGAGCTGCAGGTGGACTATGCCCTACTGTATCCTGCGAAGTTGAGAGTGACACATCAGGCGAAGCAGCACTTCTTTACGAACCCGCAACAGGCAGAGGACTTTGTGAAGCGCCTCAGGAGGGAACGTGCTGTGGACCGACGACGCGGAGAAGAGGGGCAGGAAGGTTTCCCCTCGGTCAATGAAGATGAGTGATATTTACCGCCGTCTGGGCTACTGGTGTGCCTTGAACTTTTGGAGCTGAGCCGCAGGGTCCGCACTTATTGTCTTTTCCTCGCATTTGTGCTGTTTGATAACGCTGTGGAGAATTGCGTACTGGGTCTATTGGATGCTGTCGGAGATCGTTGGAGGAGCATTGGACTACGATGGTAATGTACTCCAGGCACCCCCCCCCCCCACTACCTGGGCCATGCATACTTGAGACGTGAGGGCCAATGGCGAGGTGTGGGGGGGTGGACATGTGCGCCTCTAGATTACACCCCAAGGGTATTCCCCACTGAACTGGAAGTGTCTTATGCAAATGTTTCGATGGGCGGGTTTTGGTGTGGGCGGGCGGGGGGACATGGAGTCCTGGCAGGTTGGGGTTGCTCAGGTGGGTGGTGGGGGGATGCACTTGTACTGAAGTGGGATGGTCACTTGTGACTGTTTTTTGTTGTTTTGCTGTTTGCTGCTTTGCTTTGATGGTGACTGCCTCTTTGGACCGGGGATTTGAATGTACTGTTGCCATAATTGACCTCACCTGTGCTGATATGCTGTGGAATCATCCTAGGCCTGGTGCTCAAACCCGGCGTTGCCACAAGGGGGGAGGGGGGCAATGTTGGGGGTCTATTGGCGGGTTTGCTATGGATGTTAGCCATTCGGTCTCTATTGGGCTTGCACTGTTTCTGGTCCTGGCCTTGTGCTCTGTACCTGTGCGTCACTGGTTGGGGTTGGGTGGGGTCTGTCGAGTTGAGGGGGGGGTGCAAGGGGTGGTTGTGGTGTGGATTTGGTGCGGGTGAGAGTGCATACTGGGTTTCTGTTACGCTGTTCTTCGCCTGGGTGGCGACGTTGTCTCATGGATATGTCTGCGTTGATAGTATTTTTGCACGGATAATGGCTGATGGTGCACTAGATAAGATATCGATTATGTCCTGGAATGTGCGGGGTCTTAATGATGCCAGAAAGTGTAAGAATGTGCTGCAGTATTTAGATAGACATCAGGTACAGATCGCTTCCCTGCAGGAGACGCATTTGCACCCAACACATGACCCTAAATTTGCTAGGCATTGGGCCACGGTTCGGAAATTCTCATCATACTCGTCCTATGCGCGTGGGGCTGTTGTGTTGATTAAGAAAACGATCCCTTTTCAGGAGTTAGGGGTGAGAGTAGATCCTGATGGGCGATATGTGATTCTATGGGGGAGAATTGGGTTGGATACTGTGGTGCTTGTGAACTGTTATGCGCCCAATGTGGATACGCCTGACTTTTTTCTTACACTCTGGGGACATGTCATTGCTGTGGACGCCACGCATGTTGTATGGGGCGGTGATTTTAACTTAGCGCTGAGAGCTGTGGAGGATAGGTCAGACGGGAGCCATCAATACAACACTCAAGCTAGGGACGTGTTGTGGGGCATTCTTGAGGAAGCAGGGTTGGTGGATAGTTGGAAGTTCACTCATCCAGACGGCAGAGAGGGCACACACTTCACGGCACATGCACGCACTTGGGCGCGGTTGGATTATGTTTTTTGTCACGGGGGCTTGCCGTGGGGATACACAGGGTGGAACATCTTCCCAGAACCTACTCGGATCACTGCCCGGTTCGGATTACATTATCGATGCCGGGTCTTAATAGGCCGCGACCCCCCTGGAGACTGTTTCCCTCAGTACTGTTGGATCCCATATTCAAGGCAGAGCTTGGGGAGGAAAAAGAGGCATTTTTTCCCAGGAATAAGGGGTCAGTGGACAGTGTGGAAATGATCAGGGAGGCATTTAAGGTGACAATCCGGGGAGTTACGATCTCCAAGAGCTGTGGGGTACTCAGGACTATTGTTCAGACCATCACGAAACTGGAGGCTGATTTAAAAGATCTAGAAAATAAAATGATCACTAATTCGGACCCAGAGCTCAGGCATCAGTTTAGGGACAAACTTTCGGACTTTGTTGAGGAGGCTGCTAGGGAAGCGAAGTATAGAGGGAAGTACTGGACCGCGAGGAAATATTGCTAGGGTGAAAGACCGGGTAAGGTGCTTGCTGCTATTACAAGACACCCACTGTTTAGTACGGGGGTGCTGGAATTGGTGCTGAAGAACGGCACCCGATGTCAGGATGCGAAGGGGATTCAGAAGGCCTTTATGCACCACTACACACAGCTATACACTACGCAACAGGTGGGGGAGGTCAGGTGTGGGGGTTTCCTTGATGACCTTGCTTTATGTTGGCTTTCTGATGACCACAGGGCATTTCTTGGTGGGCCCCTGGAAGTGGAGGAAATCAGAGACGCCATTATGTCTCTGAACAATGGCAAGGCGATGGGGTTGGACGGACTCCCTGCCGAGTTCTACAAATGCTATGTTGATATTATGGCTCCGGTGCTCAAAGAGGTCTTTGAGGAGTCCCTGGAGGTAGGGATTCTGCCGGGATCCATGAGGGAGGTGGCGATTACGTCTCTGCTGAAGCCTGGCAAGGATCTCCTGGACACAGACTCCTACTGCCCTCTATCGCTGCTGAATTGCGACGCAAAAATATTGGCGAAAGTCCTAGCAAAGCGGCTGTCTTTTCTTATGCCCACTATAGTGCTGCCGGATCAGTCCGGTTTTGTACCGGGGCGCGCGACCTCCCATAATCTTTGCACGCTATTTTCTTTGATTCCGACTATAGCTCCTGACCTCCCTGTCGCCGCAGTGTTTTTGGATGCTACAAAAGCGTTCGACTCTGTGGAGTGGAATTATCTCATTGACATACTGTGTAGAATGGGCTTTCCTAGATATTTATCTCGTGGGTAAAATTGTTGTACACCCAACCTGTGGCCAGAGTGATTGTTAATGGAATACTCTCCCCTCAACTGCCTATAACGAGAGGAACTAGACAGGGTTGCCCTCTTTCCCCACTTTTATTTGCTATCGCCATAGAGCCACTGGCTTGTCGAATCCGGCAATTGCATAAACATATTGCGTTTAATTGTTTCCGACGCCAGATAGGGGTCTCACTATATGCGGACGACATCACAGTATATGTGAAGGACCCGCAGACGAATCTCAACCCGATACTACGGGAGCTTCTTGTTTTTGGCAGAATTTCTGGCATACACATCAACTGGAAAAAGTCTCAATTCTTCCCGCTTACTGCGGTGGTTGAGAGGTTTCCGCTGGACTACCCCCTGGAATGGTGCGACGCAGACCTTCGCTATTTGGGCATTGTGGTATCACTCGATAGGGAGGAGACAATTAGGCTTAATTATGGTGTTGGTATTACCAAATTGGCGGATAATGTCGCGAGATGGATGTCCTTGCCACTGTCTATGGCGGGTAGAGCCTCGTTGGTGAAAATGGTGATACTCCCTCGCTTCCTGTATCTGTTCCAAAATATTCCCTATCACCCTGGCGCATATTTTTTTAAACGCCTTCTGTCGGAACTGCTCAGGTTGTTCTGGGGGGGCAAGCAACCGCGGTTGAAATGGTCTACTTTAATATTACCTTATGACAAAGGAGGGTTTGATATCCCGGATTTCGAGGTATATTATATGAGTGCTCAGGCGCAATATGCCTATCATTGGATGCGCCCCACGCCGTTTATGCCTCATATAGCGGCTGAGGAATGGATTGCACATCCCCTCCCGCTTGATGGTATGGTACTGGGGAGAGTCGGTGATGTGGATACGCTGCCTACCACAGTCACTTGCACGGTGGATGCCTGAGCTCGGATTACGAAGACCTTGGGGCTAAAGTTACTTTACTCACCTGCGCTGCCGCTTGTCTATCACCCTGCCTTGTCGCTGTTATGGGAAACGGGGTTTCAGAATATGTGTAAATGAAACAAGATACTCACATGGGGGGATTTGTTCCTTGAGGGCAATTTCCGTGCGAGAGACCAGTTCTTCCGTGAGGCAACTCCCTCTCCCTTAGATGTTTTTTATTACGTGCGGCTTCGGCAGGGGCTACGTGCATTGCTACCTCAGTTCCCGAGTGAACCTGGAGTGGCTTTACCGCTACACGCTATATTGGTGTCTGATGGTCGTCATCTGGTCTCGAAATTGTACAGCACCATTAGGGCGCAACGAGAGGTACCGGCCAGTCGCGCACGTGAACAGTGGACTCTTGAACTTGGCATCAAAATCTCTGACGAGCAATGGGCCTATTGTTGTGGCGTTACTGCCAATATCTCTTCTAGCTACCGACTGAAGATAATTCACTATAAATTTGTGCAAAGGTTTTACTATACCCCAGCTAGGAAACTCAGACTCCGCCTGGCGGAGGATGATAGATGTGCTCGTTGTCGGGCGGAGGGGGCTGACTTTCTTCACTTGGCTTGGGAGTGCAGTGCAATACGTGATTATTGGGCTCAGGTTCACGACACCCTGCAAGTCATGACTGAGGAGGCGGTAGCGTTCGATCCCATGGTGATGCTGCTGGGGTACACGAAGGAAGTGCCGACAACTTATCGCAGATTTGCAGATGTGGCATTACTGCTGGCGAAGCGAAGGATAGCCTGTAGGTGGGGAAGAGGCAGGGCGCCGACATTTAAGGACTGGATGGACGATATGATATATTGTCAGGATCAATATAATATATATGCTGAGATGATGCCTGTGCGGTGCAGGCCTAAGGATTTCTGGAGTCCGCTGCAAGTTTACTGGCTGACCAGGGCTGTGCAACATGCTGACTCAGACAGTGAGGGCCCTGTTGGCCTGGGGTGAGGGTGGTCCTCCTGGCAGGCATTATGCTGCAATAATAGACTGGCGTGCAAGGTCACGGTGTGCGCTGGAGAATCTATCCTACCGGGCTGGAGGTGTGATAAGCGCTGATGGATGAACTCTGCAGGTGAAGAGAGCAACTGTTGTGTACTATGTCGTGATTGCTATTTATATTTCAGGGATGCCTGTTGCCTGTTGCCGGGTATCGCTATCTACTGAGAATGTGAATTAAGTATTATACTATGCTGGGATACTGCCAACTGTAATGTGCCTTCTTTCTATGCTCCGTGATGTTATTGCACAATGTCGCCTGTCATCAATGTAGACCGCTGTGTTTAATTACAGTGTATGCTGCCTGGGACGAGGAACAATGTCTTATAATATGTGACGTTGGAATATGTACTTTACTCTTGTTCCAGATCTGAATGTACACCACTGAATGGTTTTGTTTTTTTGCTCGAATAAAGGTTTTAAAAAAAAAACTGGCTCTACCCCCATTTAAAATACTCAGCTATGCAGTCTACCCTCGTTTCCTCGTTTTGCCCATAGATGCATGTGTAGAGTGTAGGGTTTGGAGAACCATACTACTCATATATACGGTATTAGTGGGGGACGCTGCAATCGGACGATAACTATCATACTATTCATCATTTATTCTAGGGATGGGCACAGGTTTAATGGCTTTAAGTGTTTCTAGTAGCAGGTCTCATTCCATTGATATCAGGATCTTACGTTGACCTCTGGCCTCCTCTCGTCTGATGGCAGGGCTCTCCGCACTACCCCAGTGCACCACCTCACTGTGCCAAATATAAACTGATGGGGCCTTCGACGACTTCCACTACATTTTGATGGCGTGTTTGGCAATAAGAACCGCCAAGTCAATTAAGTACATTTGCACCTTCTGTGATTTGGAGTGGCGGCGCAAGCCAGGCAAGCACTGCCAGCTGTTTGAGCCATAGGAATACCTGTTGCGTTTCTTTTCCAGCCTACACCTGGGGCACTGGTGTTGTGTGTCCGGGAGCATACCCTGTAAGCGGTGTGGAGTGAGGTCTCTCCTATGTAATATTCATAAACTGTATGAATTTGAACTTGGCATTGCAAGACACCTTTTGGGGGTACTCCAGCAATGTAGCTCATTCCTTATCGGTCAGTTCTTTCCCAAGGTTCTCAGACCATTTGTTGCGTAGGCCAGTGAGAGAGATCCCAATATACGAAACAAGGGAACCCGTCTAGGTAGCAGAGGACCTTGGGTAATTACTAATTTTAAAGAAAACAAAGGTCCTGAACTTTTAGATGCATAACAGAATAATAAGCACAGGCTTAGAATAAGAACTGTGTGTCTTTTTCCTCCAATGTCCAGCCGGACAAGGGGGTATTTATTTCAAAAGATTGGGTGAAAGGATACAAAGTTTTAGAGTGGAACAAACCACAAATTGATAACTGGGCACAAGCCTGTACCAAGTCAGAAGAAAAACAATACATGGGGAAAAGAATAACAGGCAAACAGGTTGGAGAAAAAGGTGGCTTACAATACAGTGAAATCTTACGTAAGCTCTAACCAACAGTGACTGCAACACATATTACCAAATGAAAAGGAAGCAGTACTGTACAAGCAGTCGACGTAACGTTTCGATCCCTGTCTCCAATTTTAAATTGGGATCATCTTCAGGACTATAAATTTCAATTTTGCCTGATTGTGTTTATAAAAGCCTGTGGGATTTAAACAGGAGGAAGGAAAGGGGAAGGAGAAAAAATTATCTCAAGGGAAAATATTTACATACTTACAACAAGTCAGTTACATTTCTATTCAGTACGAAGTTCCTAATGTGCAGGAACAGTGCAGAGACAACTGTGCACAATAAGTGCATGATTACTACAAATGGGCACGAGTGGAATTGTGCTAATTTTTTGATGAAAAGCGACGAAGTGAGCGAGAGACCATGCAAGTTAAATAGTTGAGTAAGTGCATGATTACTTCCAAAGTGCACGAGTGAAGTTGTGCTCATTTTGATGAAAAACGACAAAGTGAGCGAGAAACCATGCAAGTAAAATGGCTGAGTGTGTGGGAGAAAGGTTTGGATGTTCGACGCATGAATGGTGCTTGTGGCCGAACAAAGATTCGCAAACCGACAGTTATCCAGTGACTGGTGCGGCCGAAAAGGGGCCGGTTGTGGCTATTTACCTTAGTCTCAGGAGTGGTCAGCGTACTAACCTAAGCACTAGATTGTAGTGCGGTCACGATGGTAACAAGTGGAGGCAAGTGAAGACATCGGTCTGTCTGGGGTCAATTTAAAAACAGAGAGAGAGACCGTTATCATTAGTGGTTAAGCAAGGGTGGCGTGATTGATGAGGGCCGTTTGATACAATTACCTTAGCCGCCAAGCAAATAACTTTCAGCGGCGTCGCGGTTCAATGAAGAAACTGCAGTAGCTTTCCTTCCCAGAAACAGATTACGTGACCTGTATCAAAAGAATAGTGATTTCAGTGAGCCGTGCCTGCGGGCAGTGCGGGTCTGTTGAGTTGAGACTGAAATGGGGGTTACCTTTTACAATAGTTCAGTTACTGCGGGCTTCGTGGGCTTGTGAACGGCCGCGGCACGATGGGGCAAACCTGTTCGATGTGATCCTGTCAAAATAACAAGGAGGGTTCAGTGGGACGGCATCTTGGGGGTGAGCGGTGGCTGCGAGGAAAGGGGTGACTCTTACCGCAATGTGATAACCGTAGGACGGCGTGTGGGTCCCGTCTGGTCAGCGTGGTGGATGTTGCATGCAGGCTAGGGAGATGTGCGTGTTAAGCACCCATCTCGGAGGTCGTAACAACTGAGAGACGGCTGAAACATGGGCGCCATTTTGGGGTGGTGAATCGGCAAGGGAGTGAGTGAATTTGTGAGAAAAGTGACATGAAAGATTTAAAGCGCACTATAAATATCAAAACTCAATGAAACAACAGAATGTAATACTATAAAAACAGTTTGTAATTGAATGGTAAAATTAGGCAGATCGTTCTATGCGCTTTAGCCCAGAGGCAGTTCATTGGGCTTGAAGAATTACATTTCCGTGCGTCTCTTTGATTTGCAAAAAGTTCCTGGGTGCACACAGAGGGAATTATACCGAGCTGAATTGTATTTCCGTGCGTCTTTTGGATTTGCAAAAAGTTCTTGGGTATACAGGGAGGGAATTACACCACGCTGGTCCAGTCCTCTGATCTGTTGAGGCCATCCTGTATGGAGTTGAATTGGATGATGAATTTGAGCTCTTCCTTGTTCAACAGTTGTCCGATATTACCACCTCTAGGCGGTAGTTTCAAGACCTTGAGTACAGTCCACTTTATGTCATTTTCAGAGTGTTTGAGCGCTGTATAATCGTCAACCAATGAGGCATTCAGGGTCCCGCATCGAATGCGGCTTCTGTGTTGTCCAATTCGGATCTTGACTTTCTGTGTAGTTTGCCCTATATATACCTTTAGGCAAGGGCATTGGATCAAATATATAACATTTTGTGTATTACAATTTGAGAAGGAATAACTGTGTACAGTGACGTTGTTAAAAGTGAAACTTTTGCCTTCAATTGTAAAGTTACAATTGGTACACCCACCGCATTTCGAGTGGCCAACAATGGGGGACGGACCCCATACAGTGTCAAGAGTAGAAGCAGATGGTGCGCTAGGGAGAGCTGCCCTGACAAGGTGGTCTCTGAGATTCTTGTTCTTTTTGAAGGCGAACAAGGGTTTATCAATGGTAAGGATGCCCGAGTAAATGATAGGCCAATGTTTGAGTATAGTTTTCCTCAACTGATGGGAAACAGGTGAGAAAGTGGACACACATGCAATACGTTTTAAATCAGTTTTAGGTTTGGGGGTGAGTAAGATCTCCCTGGGACAATACCACGCATGTTTGGAGGCATTTTTGACTATTTTCTTAGGATAGCCACGCTCTTTCAGTTTTGATGCTAGAATCGCAGCTTCCTGGAAATAGTCCTCCTTGAATGAGCAGTTGCGCCTAATCCGCAAAAATTGGGAATAGGGAAATGAGTCACGTAGGGCTCTTGGGTGATTGCTATTGTAGGCCAAGAGGGTATTCTTCTCGGTGGGCTTTCGGTGAAGTCGCGTGAGTAGAAAACCATCATTGAGGAAAATTGTGAGGTCCAAAAAGGAAACGGACTCATTATTGGTAGTAATGGGAAATGTCAGACCCAGACAGTTGTTATTCATCCAATGAAGGAATTGGCGTAGGCAATCGACGTCCTGTTTCCAAATGATGAAAATATCGTCGATATACCTACGCCAAAACACTATCCCTGAGAAGAATGGATTTGAGGGATTGAGAATTACATTGGTCTCAAGCTGGTCCATGAAAAGCACGGCCAGATTTGGGGCAAAAATTGCTCCCATTGAGGTGCCCTTGATTTGTTCATAGAAAGTATTGTTGAACATAAAGAAGTTTCTCGTAAGACATATTTCAAGCAATTGAAGTATGAATGTGCTGGGCACAGAATGAGGGCGGGGACGTGATTCCAAAATCTTATGGATAACTAGTAATGCTGATGTCTGAGGTATGTTAGTGTAAAGGGACTCTACGTCCATGGTCACAAGAGTTTCTGATGTCGGATCAAAAGGATGGTGTTCGATCATATTGATCATATTCATGGAATCCCTTACAAGCATTGGGTTGCTGGGACAAATTCCTTGATAAAATAATCCACATAAGAGCCTAGAGGTTCAAGAATGGACCCGCATGCAGAGACGATCGGACGCCCTGGCGGGTTGTCCGCGTCTTTGTGCACTTTGGGAAGTGTATAAATCACAGGAATTCTGGTGGTCTTTACGTTTAGGAAATTAAATTCTTTTTTGGATAGGAAGCCGGCATCAAGGCCATCCCTGGTGTCCTTTGGGATTAGGACCTGTATTTCCTTAGTGGGATAATGGGGCAATCTTTTGTAGTGCTCTTTGTTTTCTAGTTGGCGTTGGATTTCGGAGATATATGCAGTTTTTTTCTTGGAGCACTATCCCGCCACCCTTGTCTGCACTTTTGATTATCAGGTTGTCATTGTTTTTGAGTTGAGCAATTGCGTTTTTTTCTTTCATTGAGATGTTATAGGGAATACATTTTTTCTTATTCTGAAGGTTATGCAATTCTTTTAAAATGACTTTTTCAAAAGTTACTACTTCCGCAGGGATCATGCCGGCTGACGGAAGGAAAGTAGAAGGAGGGCAGAAAGGAGTATTGGCGAAACTTTCTGGTGTGGGGTGTAGTTGGAAGAAAGCCTGAAGGCGTATCCGTCTGAAAAATCTCATGAGTTCAGTTTGTAGTTCCATAAAATTAGGTGGAACTGTTGGAACAAAGGATAGACCCTTTTTGAGCAGAGATAGCTTGTCTTCTGCCAATGTATAGGTTGACAGGTTAAAGATGGGGATGGTGTCAATGCTCGGTGGGCAAGGGGACCTCGCTACTACCATTGGTAGTAGTTGTTGCGAGTCCTCCGTTCGCCGGGTGGATTGTGCCATCTTTGGGTTTTCTTTACTTTTCCACGTTGTGGTGGGTCCTGGGCGCATCTGGCTAAAAAAGTATTGTGATGTGCTCCTCCCCTCCTGGCTGCACTGCTGCCTTCACCGGGGTCTGAACTATGTGAGGAGTCTGCAGAAGTGTATGAGAATCCTACGAGATTCTGGCGTTTGTTATTGCGGCCCCAAGGGCGGCTGTTTTGATAACGTGGGTAGGATTTATTCGTATAAAAATCTTTATGCAGATAAGGATATGTGGTTTCAATGTTGTATGATTTTACGTCCTTCTTGACTTTATTGGACTTTTTGTTTTGTTCAATTCTGTGGAAGTCTGCAACAGTTTTGTCAATTTGTTCAAGCAATTTTTTGGCATCAGGTGTTGTCATATGGTCACTGCGTTTCTATATATTGTGTTAAGTTAGCATGAGTTTATTAAATGTTTAAACGACATAATTTCCTTCGGCTTCAGTTTGCACACGACACCTAATTGTTATTATAGCTTTCAACCTAGACGAAAGATGTGATTTATTTGAGAATAATATGTTATTGCTCTGATATCAGTTGTGCTTGGTACACTTGGTACAACTGTCTGCACACTGAGAACTGCACCCTCTAAGAATAACCTAACACAAGGTTGCTGAAGGCCTGATCCTCGCACCACATTAGGCATAACACAAATAATGTTGCTGCCAACATTGGGCTCTACGCGGGTTTAAGATAGAGTTACAGGGAATGAATCAACACACTTGATGCTTCGCATGCAGAGAGCTGGTAGCTGTTGATGTGATCTTCTCCTACTGACCATTAGAGGTATGGGCCCGCCCTGCTAAAAACCCAAATGAGACCTTCTTAGATATAATATAGTATGCTAAATAGGGTGCGCGAAATATAGGTGATACAAATTTCTATAGATTTTGCATTATAATATGCTATCACCGTTCGCTTACTATGGACTAGTGACTATGCTGATAACTCTGGTTTTTATAGTATGTATGTTGATATTATGTAAGATACTGCGTTTGAGAACCTTGCATTGAAAAATAAATATTTCAAACTTGCACGTGTGTTCTTTGACTTCCAGTTTTTGTTTGAAATGATTATATAGCGAAAGAGTGTTCATGTGTTCCACGATACCTGAGGTACCCTAAGTTCATGTTCTGGATTGTCTAAAGTCATTGGGACGTTGTTAGTACCAATGAGACACTGTAGCTAGCTTGGTAAGGGGATTTCTGATTTTTTGTTTTTGTTTTTGTAAGACGTTTATTAGTGTTCAAAAGTGCAGTACATATAGCAAAGCCTACAACCCTGCGGGCCGGCTGCAAAAGAGCGGTAGATCGTGAGGGTGCAAGTCTGCAGGGGAGGCTGTGTTGTTGCGCCCCGCTTGCCTCTGGCATGCAAAATTACAGGTATTATGGTCACATTACCTTCGGTCAGCAAAGAGACAGTTCCATAAATGACGTCTTATTTTTCAATTTTTCTAGAACTGAACCATGTATTCAGCAAACTAAACAGAACAGTTTGTATCGGCGTGTCCCAATGTTCCTTTCACGACTGCATCGCGTCGTGTCTGTCCTGCTGGCACAGTGCTAACAGAAGACCTCTCTAGACGTCGTGGTGTACACCAATGAAGCGTCAGTACATTAGGGGGTCAGTGGTGCGCATGCGCAAATGAACGCAGAACCGAAGTGGGACAGCTCCTGTGGGCCGTGGTATCTCGCCGGCCGCCAGCCTGGCTAGCGGCGTGTGTATCAGTCAGGTGGAGTAGCCTATCTGTTGGTGTAGCATATGTCGCCCGCGCCTGGACTCGCTGTTGGGGGCGCGGCTGGTGGCGTCTGTCCACTGTGACGTGGAAGGTTGTTGTGGCTACAGCCAGTGATCAGGAGTCCGATACTACAAACATGTGAACTTATGAGGGGAAGGGGTGGGGGGGGTGGAGTGCACTTACGGGAGCGGTGTCAACGACTTGGAGCTGGGGGCGAAGTGTATGTCGGCATCTGCTGGTGAGCACTCGTGTGGGTGGCAGGCCGTGTCTGTGTCCTGCGCGCTGGGCAATCGGTGGCCAGAGTGGGGGAGGGGGGGGGGGGGGGTTGGTACGATGCGTAGTGGCTTCGTCAACTGAGCTGTCGCCCCCGTGGCGCTCGCCCAGCGCTGCTTTCTCTATGTGAGCCCTCTGGCTGCGCCCTCCCCCTGCAGGGACCCCAGGATGCCATCCCAGAGCTGTGCAATCGGGAACTGTCTCAGACCTGCTATTTCTTCCCGGTGAAGTGCCGTACCCTCTGCTCTGGCCCAGTTAGTGAAGGATGCAAACCAGTGTGCTGGGGTAGGTGGCTCCCGCCTCTTCCAGTGCCTAGTGAGCAGCCGCTTGGCCGTGATGAGGCCCAGATCCCAGAACCGGGTCTGCGTTCTGTTTAGTTTAGTCCTTTTATATAACCCGAGGATGCATGCCTCCCACGTGTCGGGCAGTCCCGGGCCCGTGCTGTGGGTCAGGAGTGACGTCACTTCCCCCCAGTACGTAGCCAGAGATGGGCAGTGCAGAGCATATGCAGGATGTCCGCGCCCAGCAGGTCACATCTGGGACAAGCAGCAGTGTTGATCGCGAAATACTTATTTATTCTGTCCGGTGTTAAGTATGCCTGGTGTAATATGTACAGCTGGATGATACGGAAGCGGGAGTTGCGGGGGACGTTTACAGGGCTGGCTAGGACCAGGTTCCACTCCTTATCTGTCCAGTCCCTCCCTCGGTGTGCTGCCCATTTGTCTCTGATCTGCTGTGTGGGTTTTTGTGTGTGGATGAGAAGCGCCTGCGCCAACCAGTGCGTGATGTGTGAGCCTCTGCCCATTACATGTAGGTATTGGATCAGATAGTGCATCGGTGGCTCTTCCTGGATGTCCCCCTAGGAGTCCGTATATGCCCGTAGTACCGACGCGTGCAGCAGGAATTGCCCAGCCGGCAAGCCCGTGCCCTCCGACAATTACGCAAACGGAAGCAGGGCCCCGTCAGCATACAGGTCGTCCATGGTCTCTACTCCGGCTGCATTCCAGAGTTCCAAGTTGCGTGGCGTTACCATCCCACTCCTCCTGGGGGTGCCCATCAGGGGGAGGGCGGGAGCATACGGCCTGACGCTTTGCGTCAGTTTCAGGCTGCGGACAAAGCATTTGCGGGCCACGGCCATGTGTAGGGGTAGAGGGCGGGGACCCTTGGTCAACGGGTGAAACAGGGCGCACACTTGTGGGTGTGTCCACTGGTAGTCCGCGGTGGCCGTGTCGTCGAGATGTGTGTCGCTAAGCCAGTACGTCACCCATTGCAACTGTGCAGCTAGGTAGTATAACTCCATGTTGGGGACCGCCAGTCCTCCCTCCGCAGTCAGGGAGTACAGCTTAGCCAGTGCCACGCGTGGGCGTCCCTCGCTCCAGATCAGGCCGCGAAGCATCGTTTCCAGGTCGCGGAAGATCCGCGAGGGGACATATGTTGGGATGTTCGCGAAGTGGTAGAGCAGCCTGGGGAGCGCTATCATCTTGGACAGTGCTATCCGGCTAGGTACGTTCAATGGCAAAGTTTTCCGGAAGGACACCTGGGCTCGCAATGAGGAGATGGCACGCACCAGGTTACCCTCCAGTATGTTTTGCGGGTCTCTGTAGATTTGTAGCCCGAGGTATTTGAATGTGGTTGGGTACCAAGCAAGTCGAGCCCCTCCAAGGCGCACATCGCACTCTTCCTGGTCCTGGCTGAACGCGTATACTCTGGACTTGGCCCAGTTGACCCTAAGGCCTGAGACCTCCGCGAAGGTCTGGAAAATGTCCGACAGCTCGGCAGGTACCGCGGTAAGGTCCCGCACATAGAGCAGCAGGTCGTCTGCGTAGAGCGAGACCGAGTGCATTCCATCGGCCAGCGGGATCCCCCATTCCGCTCCTCTGTCCCGTAATAGAGCCGCCAGGGGTTCAATGGCTAGTGAGAAAAGGAGGGGCGACAGGGGGCAGCCCTGTCTGGTGCCCCTGCGCACTCTGACCCTTTCTGACAGCAGCCCGCCTGTCCGCACTCAGACACTGGGTCTCTGGTAGAGCAGTCCAACCATGTCCGCGAAGGCATCGCCTACTCTGAATTTGTCCAATACCGCCCCCAGGTACGGCCACTCCACAGAGTCGAAAGCCTTCTCCAGGTCCAAGACCAGACACCCCGATCTAGGCCAAAGCGTCGTGGCCGCCTCCTGAACCCGGAAGAGGCGACGCAGGTTGCGGGAGGTACTCCTCGCTGGCATGAAGCCATTCTGATCCGCATGCACCAGGGTTGGGACCTCTAGGGCCAGGCGGCGGGCCAGGAGGGAGGTGAAGATTTTATAGTCGGTGTTCAGCATGGCTAATGGTCTATAGGACCCCATGAGTGTGCCGTCCCTGCCTGGTTTCAGTAGTAAGACCAGGTTTGCCTCATTGAGGGAGTCCGGGAGCGCCGAGTCCTCAATCGCATTATTGTACAATTTAAGCATCTCCGGGATCAGCGTGTCCGAGCATGCCTTAAAGAATTCGGCGGGCAGGCCATCCGGGCCAGGGGACTTGCCGTTGGACAGCGCAAAAATGGCTTCGCGCATTTCTTCCGGGGAGAATGGTGCCCCTAGAGCGTCCTGTTGTGTGTCTGTGAGGGAGGGCAGCGGGATGTCTACGAGGTAATCCGCAATGTAGGCCGCGGAGACCCTCAGCTGTGATTTGTATAGGGCCTGGTAGTGCCCCACAAACGCTTGATGTATCTTGCTTTGGGTGTACACTATCACTCCCTCAGCCGTATGGATAGCGGATACTGGCTCCGTGCGGTTCTCTTATCTGACCAACCAGGCCAGTAGCCTTCCGGGTTTGTCACCGTATTGGTGCACCCGCGCCGAGTGGGCCGCAAAGTTAACGTGCCGTAGCCTTTCCAGCAATGCTTCATGTTCCGTTCGGGCCTCCCTCAGCCGGTCTCCTGTGCCACCCACCGCCTCCTGTTCCCAGCAGAGTAAGTCTGCTTCCACCCTGCGCAGGTCTACCGCTAACTTCCTCCGTATGCTTCCCTGAGCGCTCAGGCAGTGCCCCCGTATCACCACCTTGAAGGCGTCCCACTCTACTCTCGGGGAGGATGCTGTGTCCGAGTTATCATTGAAGTATTGTGCTACGCAGGCTTGCAGGGAGTCCCTGAAGGGGGCGTCTAGTAGCAGAGCAGGTTGTAGCCGCCATGTGGGGATGGGTGGGTGCGGGCGTTCCCAAGCCATGTGTAGGGTGTGGGGGTTGTGGTCTGAGTGCGTCCGGCCTAGGTATTGGGAGTCAGTAATGTGCGGCAACATTTCCGTTGACACCATGTACCTGTCAAGGCGGACGTGTAACATGTGTGCCCCTGAGAAATAAGAGTATACCCTATCGTCTGGATTGTGCGCGCGCCATGCGTCTTTCAGGTCCCACTGTGTCGCCCACTGTGTGAGTGCCCTCGTGGCCCCCAGGGATGTGGCCTCTGGCCTGGGCGGGACCGAGCGGTCCATCACAGGGTCCAGTACCGTGTTGTAGTCACCCCCCAGTATCCAGGGGACGCCGTGCCAGGGCGCCAGCTTCTCCGACATACGCGCCAGGAAGGTGCCCTGGTCCGTGTTTGGAGCGTAAATGGATGCCAGGACTACAGGTTGCCTGTCCATACGGCCCTTTACCAGGACATACCTCCCCTCCGTGTCTGTGTGTACTTCCGACATTGTGAAGGGAGTGCCCGGCTTCACCCACAACAGTGCCCCGCGGGCAAATGAGGAGAATTCAGTAGCATACAATTGTCCCCTCCATCTCCGCCTCAGCGCTGTCACCTCCGCCCCACATAAATGAGTTTCCTGCAGGAGTGCTACCTGCACATTTTGTCTTTTCAGGTAGGAGTATATTTGATACCTACGCGCGGGTGTATGCATGCCTCTAATGTTCCAGGTACACAGCTTTATCTCAGTCATTTTGGCAGTATATACTCCCCCCCAACATTCCTACTAACAGCAGCTCCACCAAGTGCTCTCACAGCAGTTCTCCCAGCTCTCGCGTATCCACCCCCCACAGTGCGCTCTGTAATGTTCGGGAAGACATTAGGGCAGGGAAAAACAATGAATAATAGTAACCAACAGCGGGCAAACCCCACTAAAATACCAAGAGGGCAGTGGCCAAACGGGCCACCGTCCATGCTCTCAAGTGAGAGGAACAACCTTACTTGTCTAAGGGGCAATGTGCGCTAAGCACAATCTCGGCAAGGAGGATATGTAGTCTGTTAGGGAAATCAAGTCTCTTCCCTGAGCCTTATAAGGCAGAGTACTGGTGGCCACCGTCTGTGTTCCGGTGTTTGGAGGTACTCTGCTCATGTGGGGCCTCGCTTGCGTGAGTTACTGCAGGCGCGGGGCAGGGTGCCATGTGATGTGGGCTGTGGGCCCCTATTGGGAGGAGTCCCCTCCCGCCCGGGCCTGCACATGGAGACGACCAAGTTCGGGTGCATGTCGAGAGACAACCCCGCCAGTACCCACCCCGTCTACCACCAGTGCCGCTTGGGCAGTACTCACTGTTCCAGGTGTCCACTGTTCAGTCGGCAGGCAGGGGGGGGGAGGGAGACACCTCCTGCAGTGGCGGGCGTCAGTTGCGCTCCATCGTCCAGTCGATCTCCGCCGGCCCCCCCTCGCCGCGACAAGACCATTGCAAACTTCACCTGCGGAATCAGTGAATCAGGTCAGAGGTTTGCGGCGTGACGACAGGCAGGTCCATCGAAATCTGTGAGTTCGGGATTCCATAGATGGTCTCATCGTCGTCGCTTGGTACTGGCTGCTGACCGTCTTCTGGGGCCGTCTCTTGGGAGGGCGAGTTGCTCAGTTGGGAGGCCCTCCGGAGTGCATCGCGCTGTTCTTGAAGCATCTGGTCCAGCGGGGGAGAGTGGCGTGTCCCTTCCTCCGCATGTTGGGACTGCTGAGTTCTGTGTCTGCGGCGGTGCCGCGGCCCGCGCGGCCTAGACCTTGTCTCGCCTCCACGAGAGCGTTTGGGCGCCGTGTCCGTGCCCCCGTCCAACCACTCACTGGCCTCCTCAGGGGTGCCGAAGAAGTAGGTGTTGTCTCCTGCCACCACTCTCAGTTTGGCAGGGAAAAGTAGGGAGTACTTGAGGCCTGCGGTGCGTAGTCTCCGCTTCACTTCCATGAAGTCGTGTCTCTGGCATTGCACCTGGATGGTGTAATCAGGAAAGAACATGATCGACGCATTGTCTATACGTATCTCACCCAGTCGTCGTGCTTCCCGCAGCACCGTATCCCTGTCTCTGTAGTTCAGTATTCTGAAGAGCAGTGGTCTCGGGTTGGCGCCGGTTGTATGGGGCCTCGTCGGCACTCGGTGAGCGCGCTCCACAACGAAATGGGGTGATAGCGAGCCTTCGGGAAACAGGGTCCGAAGCCATTCTTCCACATGTTACGCCGGGTGGTTCCCCTCCCATTTTTCAGGAACCCCCACGAGTCTGATGTTGTTGCGTCTCGCCCTCCCTTCCGGGTCCTCGGCCCTGTCCTCCAGGAACTCCACTCTGTTCAGGAGATCCTGCACTTGCCTGTCCGTCTGGGTGACCTTTGGCTCAATCTCCTTCACTGTGCGTTCCAGGGCCTTGGTCCGGTCGGATAATTTTCTGTGGTTGTCGCGCAGGAGGGTCAGGTCCACAGGGACTCCATCTATTTTGGACTCCAGAGAGGTTCTGGTCTGCTGGAGTGATTGTTCCATGCGCTCTACAGCTGCCAGCACGCTGTCCAGCCTCGAGGCCAATTGTTTGGCGGCCATTTTGTTCAGCAGTTTGCTCGTCTTCCCCTTCTGCGGGGCCCCACCAGCCCCAGTGCGGGTCCGCACTCCCCCGGACATGTGCAGGTGGTGTCCGTCCGGTCGGGTCGTCGCCTTTGTTGCCTCGGCGACGGTGCTCCCGGATTCGTTTCACTCCTGGGTGGGGGGCTCAGTGGTCGGCAGCCGTCTCTCCGGCCGAGGCCTTCGTTGTTGCATCCGGGGGTAGGGGGGTCTGTCAGGCGGGTCCTCACCTTACCACTCCATGACTGCGCCTCGCCGGTCCGAGTGTAGTAGAGGCCGTGCGGTGCGTGTGCCCGTGGGGTCCGGGCGTCCCTGTCTGGGGCGGATCCACCCACCACGTGTGCCCCACTGTCTCCTAGGCAGCTGCCACCTCCGTGGGAGGGGGGCCCGCAGGTGGGCCCGGCGTTGGATGCCTCTCTGTGTGTCCCCGGTGCAGTGGGGGGGCGGCCGCTCCGCCCCCGGCAGCGGCGTGGCTCCTGGGCCGGGGTTTCAGGCCCTCAGCATCGGGCTTGGGGGCTGCCGTTTCCCGCTGGCCCCACAGTGTCCATTTGGGTATGGTGGGCTCCCCGGGTGGCGCCGGCTGCTGTGTGGCTATCCAGGGGGGGGCTGCTGGTCATCGGGGCTCCCGCTGCTCCCCGCGCCTCCCCTGGGTCGATCTCTGCCTCCCGGCTGATTCGGGTGCGCCAAGTGGGGGGGGGCCCTGTTGTGCCTCACCTCTGCCCTGGGCAGCGGGCGTGTGGAGGCCGGGATGTAGGCGGAGGGCGCCCGTCCCCCCTGTTGTCCGGACCTGACTCTGGTGTCCTGTGGCTGTGTGGGGCGGCCCCCGGACCTCTGGTGGGCTCTCCCGGTGGGGCAGTTGGCAGCCCGTGGCCCCAGGCAACTCCGTGTGTATGGTCCGTCGGGGCCTGCCCGCTAGGCCCAAGCCTCGGTCTCTCCCGGCTGCTCCGCCGGCCAGGTGGCACCCTGTCCCGCAGGAGGGTTGCAGGAGAGGTCGGGGTCGGCTCCGTCGGCACTCGAAAACGAAAGTCCGCCAGAAGTGCCGCAGTGAGCTCCGGGGGGGTCCGCTCGAAGTTCCAGGCGGCCACGATGGAAATCAGCGGATAATCGGCTCGGGGAAGGGGAGCTGATTGCGGAGCTCTACCCAAGAGCGTCCGTCGCCATTGCGTGCTTAGCCACGCCCCCGGTAAGGGGATTTCTGATACTAAGGTGAGTTTTGGGTCACCCTAACTCACCCAGGTTCTAGATCTCTGTGCACAGTTCTGTGGGAGAACGGAAACCCTGCTACATGGCACCCATACGTTGTTGGCCTTATATCATGACACTCGAGTAGTATATCATTCAAACCTTAACCCCTTCATTCCCGTTTTCGGAAAACGGTGGTGTCGGACAACCTACCTATTTTTGACATAGGTCTTTTTCAAGCTTGAATTTATCTAAAACGGTTTCTTTGAATTACTACCCAGTTGTGCTACGAAGTATTCTTTGTTTTTTCGAGTTCCTGTGCTACCATGGCACAAGCCATGGACATCCCGCAGCATAGTCGCATTGCGGTGCGTGACCACTTGCGGGCTTTTAATGTCCCTGTGGAAGGCTTGGTGTGGTTTTGGTGGTGAGTGCGGAACATGCTTACCTGTAAGAACTGTTTTATTCGTGGGTGACATTTCCGGCGGTGGGCGCTAATTCTGGAGTGTTCCATTCATACACTGCTTCAGCTGTACCGGTTGCGTATGCTCCGTACAGGGCACTGGAGGTTCCTATTGATGCTTGGCAGCATGGAGTTTTGTTTGGTGGCGCCCTACCACACGCTTTAACCGCTCCGAGGTTGGGTCCTTTGTCCATTCCGGGCACTAATTGGCCCGCTTTGGCTGGATTCACTCCTCACCCTAATCGCGCCACTTGTAACATGGCTGATCTGCGGCGACTTCATGAGGTCGCAGTGTCTGTGATTAGAGCGCTTGTTCATTACACTAGCCGTAATGTTCAGGACACAGCCCCTAGGGGTGCGCAGCTTCCAGCAGAGCAGGCTGGTTTAAAAATCAATCCTGTCATGGTGAATTCCGTAATGGGCAAGAAGCCCCAGGATAAGGATGATTTTCCTTTCTGGCTTGCGGAGAAATTCGGCCAGCTGGAAGCTGTGTTTCCTAATACGAATCCTGGTGACAAACACCGGATTCTTATGCTTAGTTTACCGAAAGATTTGGCCCCTGAACTTGTTGACTGTGAGACCTGGGGTAAGACTTTTGCAGCGGTCTATTCGAGGTGCTATGGCACCCCGTCTGTGACCAATCTGGGTGCGGTCCTTAAATGTGTTCAAGATGATCACGGACCGGAGTCGGCGGTTGAGTTGGGTATGTGCCTGTGTGGCACCTTTGATATAGTTTGCGATCTGATCCTTGCAAATGTCAAGGGGGATGCAGTGAACTTTCAGGTTGCTAATGCTTTAGCGTTAATTCCCGAGGCCGAGAAACCCCGTCTGTTAGCAAAGATAATTGTGGCGGCTTATAAAACGGTTGGCCGCAATGCAAAGGGTCTTAAGACTTTTTCTGATAAAGAGAAAAAGCAGCCCCAGGGTCAGTCTTCGGAAACTAGTGGTCAACCTAAGTCCAAGAAACAGAATTGGCCTAAAAAGCAGAATCAGGGTAAGCAACAACAACAACAAACACAGGTTTCTGCTCCTGCGTCTCCGTTGCCTGCGCAGTCGGATCGAGTTTATGATTTGCGCGATTGCGCGATGATTAAATCACCTGAAAGGTTTCAGGCTTCTCACCAACGCTCTCCTCGTTCCTTTCAGGACTCATCGGCTCCATCAACCGGTGGTGGAGGGGGCGGCAGGGGCCGGGGTGGCCAGCAAGGACGTGGTCAGCCCCGCCCGCGTAACGGTGGAGATCAGCAGGAAGGCGCTACGCCCAAGAGACCACAGTTTGCCACGAAGAAAGTCGCCGCCCTGACAGTGCATCGATATGCCCCAGATAGTGAGAACGCGGCTACGGAATCTGACGTGGGCTCTGACCTTGCTGGACAGCGCGGCGGAGATTACCATAGTGAGAGAGGCCCTCCGTCCACTGTTGAAGGTGACAGCGACTGACACTTATGTTGTAATTGAAACTGCTGATACGCATGTTGCTCCCCCTGAACGTCTTTTTGAAATTGTCCTGTTAATCGAAGGTGACATGCAGCGAACTGTAAAAGGGGTATTTTGGGAAAATCTTTCGTCTACGTATGACATTTTGCTTTCGGAGGCTGACTGGCCCCCGCCTTTTGTTCTCGCAGCTCCGCGAGGGGAGGAGGTGATCCTCCCCAGTTTCGCGCACACTGTATCGAGAGTGGAGGTGCTGCATTTTGCAGAAGAGTGGGCTTTGGCGCTTGCGCCGGCTGTGTACCGCAACCAGTGTGGCTGGGATAAATTGTCTCCAAGCCACGAGATTCCTTTACGGTCTCAGCCGCAGCCTCAACCTCAATATCCCATACGGCGTGAAGCCAAAGCTTCAGTCGCGGCTATCCTTGAACAATTGGAATATCAAGGTTTAATTGAAACGTGTGTGTCACCGATGAATAACCCCCTTTGTACTGTAAACAAGCCGGACGGCTCATATCGTTTGGTTTTGGATTATAGGCATTTAAACTCGAATTGCCGTAACTGCGCAGTACAGAATACTCATGGCTCTGCTTTAGTGAATAGTCTTGAGCGTAAACGGTTCAAAACCACGCTTGACATTTCCAATGGTTTTTATGCCCATAGATTAGACGGTCTAAGTTCCCAATGGACCAGCTTTACATGCAGAGGTGTGCAAAAAATGTTTCGGCGTCTCCCAATGGGCTATAAGAATAGTCCTGGGGTATTCTCCGCCCGCATAGTCTCTCTTTTGGAGGGATTCGACCCAGTTGCTTGTTCGTATGTGGATGACATTTATCTCACAGACGACGATCTTTGGGAGCATCTGTGTCGAGTTAATAGCATAATTTGTAACTTTGCAGACATAGGTTACAAGTTTAACTTTGCAAAGTCGCACATTGCAGAGTACACAGCGTTGTTTCTCGGCTACGAGCTTAACAACGAAGGAAAGGGGTTGGCACCTCACTTCCTGGAGAAATGCGCACAGTTGCGCTCTCCGACAACACTGAAAAAATTACAATCTTTACTGGGCTTTTTGAATTTCGGGAGGACTTACATTCCGGAATATGCCCAGCGTATCAAGCCTTTGTATGCTTTGATACAACCATCTTTTTCCAAATCATGCTGGCTGCCTGAGCATTCAGCCATTCTGCAGTCTTTGCAGGCTGATTTGCTCGCTTCTGAATATTTACAGACTCGTGATAACCAGACCAACCTGGTGATAAGAATTATCCCTGGGGCGGTGGGTTTCACGTACCTGACTTTTAATGAAGGAGATACAGTACCTATTGCTTACAAGTCACACTTGTTCACTTCAGCTGAACTGCGTTTTTCCACTGTGGAGAAAGTTTTAACGGCTGTGCAGATGGCAATTCTTAAAAAACGTGCCCTGTCACAAGGAAAACGCATGTTGGTTGTTACCCCGTGTCCTGCCTTGGAGGCAGTTACGAAAGCCAGTGTACCAAATTCCAAAGCTTTGCACCCTAGGTGGATTCAGTGGGCTGCATCCTTGACATCCCAGGATGTCACGTTTATTTTTGACGCCACTTTACGGTCGCAGGAGTACTTACAGTATGAATTTGTTCATCCTGCTCCTTTAGCAATGCGGCCGTTGGAGGATTTCCATTGCATCATTTACACTGATGGTTCGGCGCAGGTTGCGCATGGCTCTAAACATGCCTACGTTTCCGCTTGCGCCATTGTGGTCGGTGCCATGGTGAACGATGAGTTCAAGTCCAGTGTCGTGCACACGCAGACGCTTGGGGACTGCACCGCACAATTAGCAGAGCTTCGTGCTCTGATGCTTGCATTGGAGTACGCTGATCCTACTGTGACGACTTTGATCGTAAGTGACTCTTACTACTGTGTCCAGTCTTACAATGAGAACTTGTTCTTTTGGATTCAGAATGAATTTCGTGATTCCAATTGTAGCACAATAAAACATAAAATGATCTGGGTCCGAGTGGCGGAACTTAAACAGAAGTTGCCACTCGTGTTTGTGATTCATACTCTCAGCCATCAGCGCGTGGGGGTCCACGCTGTTGGTAATTCGCTTGCTGATGAAGCAGCGAAGTCAGCGGTATCAAAATACTTAGTTGCAGCAGTCACGAGATCCAAAAGTAAGATAGATGATGACATCTTGGCAGCTGTTGCTGCCACCGAGAAGGGAGGTAAATATCCTGCGGGGTTCCCTTCTAAATACACATACCACTTAAGTCCCGATAAGGTTCCTTATGTGAATATTCCTGATGTTGGCGAACGTCTAGTTCCCAACTCGGATCGCAGGGCTGCTTTGATTACAGCGGCTCATGAAGGTGTGGCGTCTGCGCATGCGGGCGTCTCGGCCACTGTAACTCAGCTACAACAAAGGTTCTGGTGGCGGGGACTGTACAAACAGACGCGCGATTATGTCCTTCAATGTGACATTTGCCAGCAGATTAAACCTTCAACTGCTGCGCGTCCGCCTCAGACACAGTTGTACATCTCTAATAAACCGCTTGGATGCGTTTATTTGGATCACTGCGGTCCATTTTCTTCTGATACTGCATACAAGTACATCTTGGTAGCAGTTGATTCATGCACACGCTTTGTGTGGGTATGGCCACATCGGAGCGCTGATTCACGGACTGTCATCAAGGATTTGCAAGTCTTTATAGGGAATTTTGCCTGTGGTACCTTCCATTCGGATCAGGGTCTGGCTTTCGCCTCTAAGGCATATAAGGATGCTATGGTTTCGTTGGTGGTCCAAGTCAAGTTTTCGAGTCCGTACAGACCCGAGGGTAATAGTGTAGTGGAACGAATGAACCGTGACTTAAAGCAATCTTTGACAGCTCGAGTTATAGGCACTGGCAGAAACTGGTTAGCCCACCTCAATGGCGTGCAGCGTGCGCTTAATAATCTCCCTAGAAGGTCTCTGGGTGGGCGGACCCCGTACGAAATGCTCTACGGTATCAAGATGTATGTACCCGACCTCGACGGTCTAGACTGCAAGGCCCAGGCCACAGCCTTTGACGTAGATGAACATTGCAATGTTTTACAGGATCTACAAAAGACCAGAGACAGTCTAGCAAAGGAACATTTGCCCTCCACATCGGATGATGCGTTGCAGATCCCGGTAGTTGGCTGGCTACTCCAAGTTGGAGAACTGGTTCGAGAGAAGATCGATAACAAAAAAGAGTTTGGTCCCTCATTTCGTGCACCGGTTCGAGTTCTTGGAGTGAAGGGCACAAGAACAGTCATTTTACCACCACTTCCAGGTCGTAAGGAAAACAGATTTATTTCTATTGACAATGTCAAGACACACAGGGTGGCCGATTCTTCATAGCATGACACCGGCTGTTTCCTGTCCTACCATGGTGAGGCATTCTGTGCTGGATATAACTTCTGGTGCAGAACAGGAGGTGTCCCTCGAGATGCCTGCCATATCCAGTCCTTTATTAAATACTATTCCTGTTACTAACATTGATGAGCTGAACTACACCTATCCTGCTGACTTATCTATGCCAGATTTGCAGACTCGTTTGGCCGACCAGTCCAGATTCTCTTTTGACTCTGTTTCGGAACTTTCGAAGAAACCCTCAACTGTTGCAAAATATGCCACCTTGTTTAAAAAACATTTTTTAATTCCCCCTTGGACATACATTTGGTTGATTCTATTTTCATTTTACCTTTTTATGTCAATTGGTTTTGTGTTTTATTTTTTCCGCCTGATCGATGGTCACTATGTTAAAGAAAGAACAGGAATTCGGTACCTTAATGGAACATTGGCCCCTCTTTCCTCTTCACATTCAGCACACAGACTGAAACGAAACTTGAATACAGTCAACATTACTGCTTGGCCTGTCCTTGATGGAATTGTGTGGGATGCGGTTAGATTTCAAATACATGGGCCCACTGAAGTGATTAATGTTCCGAATGTGCTTAGAGTAAACATGAGGGATGTGATTAAACAAAATATACGTTCTGATGATTGGGATATTCAGGCCGTAGAAGCATTGTTCTCTGATTTGAAATACTATGCTGCCTTTGATGCTTAGGATCTGTATTTAGATTTTATTAATTGTGGTGATTTGTTTTGTTTTCAACATTATGGTAATCATTTTTTACATAAGACAAATTCAGGAGGGTTGCTGTAAATTACACACAGTGGGAACATTGCCCTGCTCCATTGGGAGGCAGCTCCGATACGTTTCTGAAAAAATACACTTATTTTACAGATTTTAATCAATCAAATCCTGAGTCATTTTATTTCAAAATGACACAAAAATCCATGTCCAAAGTTAGACTTACCGATACAAAATTGCTGTATTCGAAGTCCTTTCTAGACGGATTAGCTGTAGAAGGCTACGAGTTTTGGAAAGGAACAATTGACCTTAAATCGGTTTGGGGTACCAAAGATTGGCAGGTACAAGGCATTGAGGCTTTGCATCGTGCATGTCTCATCCCGAATCACATGTTGTTTCTAAATTCATCCATTTTCCAAACGACATGCTTTGGATTGGCTACTTCTAAAAAATTAAATACACCAATTATCCCCGATTTGGAAGAATATTCAGGATGGGGTAATTATACTGATTTGTCCATTCATGAGTTGCAAGCTCTATTGCACAATTCATCCTTTAATGTATCCAGTTTGTATTCCAAGGGTTGGCTTATGTGGCATAGAAGTGCTGATTCTTGCCAACGTCGCTTTCTGGGGTTGGCTGAAGGGTTCACTCAAATCAGACCAGATCCCCGTTTTCAAACTGATTATACTGTCACCACTTACTCTGTGGGGAAACTGTGTCAGAATTGGTTACAACATTCCACGTTAGCTGCAGTTAAATTACATCTGTCTCAGTTATCTGAAAATGTGGATTTAAATGATTTTATAAAAGGCCCGGCTAAGGGTAGATCTAAACGGTGGATTTATGCAGTTTACAATGAAATTTGGAAAGTTTCTCATATTGAGGCTGCTAAGCGTCTAAGGGCAATTGACCAAGCAAATTTGGAAAAAGTACTTGGAGTTGTCGATAACAGTATTAACATGCTTTCTTCCCGAATTTACACGTTGAACAATATTGTCTCTTCTGTTGTTGACATTGTGCATGATGAAGTGTCAGTATTATATCATGGTCAAAATCAATTGCGTTCTGTTATGCAGTTTGCATGGACACTACAGACTCTGAAAGCTGGTCGAGTGCCTTGGAGTTACATGAACGTCTCATCACTATTTGCCCCATTTAATTTGACTGACAAGCAGCGCATGCTTTCCATGCGAGATGCATCATTTTCTATGTTACACATTGAGAAATTAGAATCTCTGCCCTTTTCTGTAGCTGAGGCAGCTGCTGCTACATGGCTAATCCATGATATTATTACTTTACCATTTGCTCTGTATAAATTTACAAATTGTATGCGATATATTGCTATAGGGCGATATGAACCACTAGGCAGTGCTTTCCTACATGAGACATGGTCTTTACCATACACATACAGATGTCTGAAGGAAGGGAAGGAAGTGAATCTGAATGGTGAAGAATGCACACAGTTGCCTGACCGTTCACTGATATGCAGGCACATCCAGTTGCATGGTTCTTGTAATCAGGACAAGCCTAATTTAGCCTGTGTTTTAAAAGGCACACCAGTTCCTGCAATAGTTCCCACATTCACTTTATTGACTAACGGTAGTTATTTACTTTTGAATAACGAGGAGCGTTGTGGGTTAATGGTCGGTATCGCCTATGTGGTTACTGTATCAGAACGTGTGGTGTGTTGCAAGAACGTGTTATATCCACCCACGCATGGGAATTCAGATGTTTCCATCTGGCCGCGCATCCCAACCTTGAGAGCGGAGTTCAACGGTTTGAGCCGAATAAGAGCCCTTTTGTCTCAAAAAGAAGTGGCCCTGAGCTTGGCCCGTGAAACTTATGTCCTTCACATAGCTAACACACGCACAGAGGTGCAGGCACTTTTAAATACTGACTTGCCGTTTCATTTCTGCGAGCTGGTTCATCAAATCTTTAATGCCTCCTCCACGTCTGGACCCGCACATTTTTTTAAATTGGTTAGCAGTGGTCTCGTGACTACGTTTGAAAAAGTATTTGGTATTATCCCTGCGTTCTTTCATTCTATATTCGCAAGTTTGTTTGGCGGATTCCCTGTTTTGCTGGCTTTGGCTGCAGGTGTTTTGGTGATATTTTGCTTTATAAAACATGGATGCCCATCCTGCGGAAGGAGCCGCTCAGCCCCTTCTGGCATTGTTTCGCAACCGGATGCTTGATTACTATGGCACCTTGCCGCTTGCGACTTTAAGCACGGCTTTTGGATTATCATTTAGATTTTCCTATTTCACATGTGTCCAGCCTGTGTTTCATTGCCTGAGCTGTGATTTCGACTGGGCCATTGATTTGTGTCTCTGCTTGACGACTTCTCCTGACGTCGATTTTGATGAGCCCCGTAGTTGCTCACGAGTTGGTTTGTTCTGGCGAAAGGGTTATGGCCGTGGCAGCGATGCATGGACTAATGGGTCAGTGGGACATACCCGCAGCGGCGCATGAGTTTCTGGCACATAGCGTTCTCGAGAACCCACTGAGTTGTCCTCTGATGTTGCTAGAGGATTCGGTGCTGGAGGAGCACGTATGTTCTTTCCCATTGCTTAATTGGATGGCTGAGCTGTTTTCGGATGATGACAGTGATTTCATATTGGAAGCTGTGGCTACCTATTTTGCATATTCTATCAACCCATGAGTGGCTTTGGAGACTTTCACTATTATGGCACGTGAATTTTTAGTAATTCTGAATGGTGCCTTTTCTGTTACGAACATTCGACATTTATATGTTCTGGGCCTATGATTTTATAATTGGCCTCCGGTTCAAGTTTTTTTATGTTTTTGTGTGGCCACTATAGGCATTCATACATATTTTGAATGATTGATTTTTATATACATTTACATACATTTAGCGTGGCTCAATATTGTTGAACTCTGCTTTCATGTTTTGCCTTTCTTATAGTATTGGCTTGTTTTTTTCCCTTTTTTGACCGTCCTCGGATCATTGGGGGGGTGTCATATGGGCACTGCGTTTCTATATATTGTGTTAAGTTAGCATGAGTTTATTAAATGTTTAAACGACATAATTTCCTTCGGCTTCAGTTTGCACACGACACCTAATTGTTATTATAGCTTTCAACCTAGACGAAAGATGTGATTTATTTGAGAATAATATGTTATTGCTCTGATATCAGTTGTGCTTGGTACACTTGGTACAACTGTCTGCACACTGAGAACTGCACCCTCTAAGAATAACCTAACACAAGGTTGCTGAAGGCCTGATCCTCGCACCACATTAGACATAACACAAATAATGTTGCTGCCAACATTGGGCTCTACGCGGGTTTAAGATAGGGTTACAGGGAATGAATCAACACCCTTGATGCTTCGCATGCAGAGAGCTGGTAGCTGTTGATGTGATCTTCTCCTACTGACCATTAGAGGTATGGGCCCGCCCTGCTTAAAACCCAAATGAGACCTTCTTAGATATAATATAGTATGCTAAATAGGGTGCGCGAAATATAGGTGATACAAATTTCTATAGATTTTGCATTATAATATGCTATCACCGTTCGCTTACTATGGACTAGTGACTATGCTGATAACTCTGATTTTTATAATATGTATGTTGATATTATATAAGATACTGCGTTTGAGAACCTTGCATTGAAAAATAAATATTTCAAACTTGCACGTGTGTTCTTTGACTCCCAGTTTTTGTTTGAAATGATTATATAGCGAAAGAGTGTTTATGTGTTCCACGATACCTGAGGTACCCTAAGTTCATGTTCTGGATTGTCTAAAGTCATTGGGAAGTTGTTAATACCAATGAGACACTGTAGCTAGCTTGGTAAGGGGATTTCTGATACTAAGGTGAGTTTTGGGTCACCCTAACTCACCCAGGTTCTAGATCTCTGTGCACAGTTCTGTGGGAGAACGGAAACCCTGCTACAGTGTGGGGTTGGAGTCAGATATTTGTTTTAGAATCTCAGCAATTTCTAGCTTTAAAGATTTTAAAGTTTCAGTGGCGATATCGATCCCTAAGACTAGCCAGTGGTGTGAGCAGGTTGTCCCTATATAGCTGAAATTTTGAATATACTTGGGGTTATCTGTGAATATCCCTGGGATATTTCGGACCTGTAGACCCAGTGGAATCACGTCAGCTTTTAAATAGTCAGTCAGCATCAAAATCATAAGTTCTAAACGGACCTGTTTTTTCTTGAGTTTTTCAAGCTGGTTTGGGATTGAATTTTGTCAGGGAT
Source organism: Lissotriton vulgaris (assembly GCF_964263255.1). Classification (NCBI taxonomy): domain Eukaryota; kingdom Metazoa; phylum Chordata; class Amphibia; order Caudata; family Salamandridae; genus Lissotriton; species Lissotriton vulgaris. The sequence continues at coordinate 818,120,852 of NC_141696.1, read as the reverse complement.
TGATGAATCTGGTGTCTCAGAAAGTAATGAGGGGCGTGAGCAGAGATGTTTAATGTAGCCGTCTGTATAGAGAGGTGCATGGGCTGACATGCTGAGGATTTTTGACAGGGGGAAGGGGTTTACACACATGGTTGTATGTTAGGGGAAAATAACCTAGTGCTAGGGTTGGCCCGCCCCCAGGTAGGGTGGGCAAAGGGAAATTGAAACCCTTGCAATCCACCAATTGCGCTATGTACCAATATACGAAACAAGGGAACCCGTCTAGGTAGCAGAGGACCTCGGGTAATTACTAATTTTAAAGAAAACAAAGGTCCTGAACTTTTACATGCATAACAGAATAATAAGCACAGGCTTAGAATAAGAACTGTGTGTCTTTTTCCTCCAATTTCCAGCCGGACAAGGGGGTATTTATTTCAAAAGATTGGGTGAAAGGATACAAAGTTTTAGAGTGGAACAAACCACAAATTGATAACTGGGCACAAGCCTGTACCAAGTCAGAAAGAAAAACAATACATGGGGAAAAGAATAACAGGCAAACAGGTTGGAGAAAAAGGTGGCTTACAATACAGTGAAATCTTACGTAAGCTCTAACCAACAGTGACTGCAACACATATTACCAAATGAAAAGGAAGCAGTACTGTACAAGCAGTCGACGTAACGTTTCGATCCCTGTCTCCAAAATTAAATTGGGATCATCTTCAGGACTATAAATTTCAATTTTGCCTGATTGTGTTTATAAAAGCCTGTGGGATTTAAACAGGAGGAAGGAAAGGGGAAGGAGAAAAAATTATCTCAAGAGAAAATATTTACATACTTACAACAAGCCAGTTACATTTCTATTCAGTACGAAGTTCCTAATGTGCAGGAACAGTGCAGAGACAACTGTGCAATTCACTAGCCATCTTCTTCCACCGCAAGATCGCTGACATCCATGACAGCTTCAACAGCACGACCGCCCCGACTATGCCAGACCCCACCCACCCTGTGAACACCACCAGCGCCAATCACCTGACCTCCTGGTCCAACGTCAACGACGACGAGACATGCAAGGTCATGAACTCCATACACTCAGGATCTCCGTCAGACCCGTGCCCACACCACGTATTCAACATAGCAGACACTGCCATCGCACCCCAACTACGAAAGGTCATCAACATCTCCTTCGAAACAGCAACATTCCCGGAAAGCTGGAAACACGCCGAAATCAACGCCCTCCTCGAGAAGCCCAAGGTGGACCCAAAGGACCTGAAATCAGTAGTAATGTATAAGTTCCCCAAGGGTCCACATATTCTAAGCAACTGCTAGTTGGCACACTAATGAAACAAAGGCAATAAGCAGGTCATAAAAGAGACACATACAGTCAAAAACCCTTTGCAAATGGCGGGTAGGTAGTTCGGCATTGGTAAAAAGCACACAGGAGAGCATCTATGAGCGGTCTGTGGATAGAATACTGAAATTCCCACACCAGAAGAAGAGGAGTTTCCAGCATGATATAGGTAGCCATAATCTGGGAGGCAGGCTTTAAGGCAGAAATACAATAAAGGGGAGAGTGTAATAAAGGAACAAAAGTATTATGAAACGTGTCAAAGAACGTCATACAGAGTGAAATCGGTCATAGACCTCCATCTAACATGGGATCTCGGAGTTTTGCAGAAAGCACCTCTAACTCATGCAGCAGTCTGTCCCACTCTAGTGCTATAGGAGTTCTGCGCAAGCCCCTAGCCTCCTCTTTACTTCTTCTATTGAACAAATTGATGGAGCTAGCATCGAACTGCAAATCTTCTGGGAATTGAGGCGGAGAGGAGGAACACCCCACCGCCATATGTGAAACAGCCCCCAGCGTGCGTTGCTGCAGTTCCCTTCCCTGTGTCGGGGAGGTAGCCCCCTCTGCACGTGGCACTGCATCTTCACTTGCAGTCGTCCCTCTGTGCGAGACCCCTGTACCGGAGTGGATGAGTTATAGCGGTGTTGTTCTACCCAGTTCCTGGCGTCAGCAGCTTCCATTAAAAAATAACTGCACTGGTTGGCCAGTACTTTAAGCTTCAATGGGTACAACAAAGAATAGGTGAGGCCTACCTGCCTTAGGTGCTTCTTAATTCCCAAGAAGGAGGCCCTCCAACCTTGCACCATCAGTGTATAATCCTGGAAAAGGAAGATACATGTATTGCCATATTGTAGAGCCATTAGGATTGTCTACTTCTCCCGAAAGTTCAGGAGCCGGATCACCACCGGTCTAGGAGGCGATCCTGGAGTCAGCCTTCTCGCTGGAACCCTGCGAGCTCTCTACAACTGGTAGTAGGCAGAAAAGGTCACCGGTACAATGACCTGTGCCAGCCAGCATTTGAAGAAGAAGACCAGATCGTCGCCCTCTGCCCCCTCAGGAAAAACAACAACCCAGAGGTTTTTACGACGGGACGTCCCTCGGAGTCTTATGCCCAGTCCTCTCATTCCCACTGCTTTACCACCAATCACTGAACCTGACTTTCAAGGTCTGTAACTGCAGGTCGCAGCTCATTAAGGGACACATTAGGATTGCGGATTTTCCGCATCCTCCAGGCCGGCGGAAGCCACCGCCGGCCCGGAGGATGCGGAAAAACCGCAGCGGACCCACCAAAGTCCCACCACCGCATTAGGATGGCTGGTGGGTCCTGGTTTCAGTCTGCAGCTTTTCTGCCGCGGTTGGCTTACAACCGCAGCGGAAAAGCCCTAATATGGTGGTGGTGTCTCTCAGACACCGCCAGCCATATTAGGATGCCCAAAAAAATATGCTTTTCCGCGACGGGTTTTCCGCCGTGGAAAAGCATACGGACCTTCACTGCGGGGGCCCGTTGCGGGCCCCCTGGGTGAAGGGGGGGTGGGGAGTGCACATGGGAGGTACCTATGGTACCCCCCTGCATTTGTATGCAGAAATCGGCAGGCACCGCACGGTGCCTCACGCTTTCTGCATACAAATGCATTGCATGCATTTTTAACATTGCGGCGGGTGCAGCTTGAAGCCGCACCCGCCGCAATGTTAAAAATAGAGGATGTGACCGCCATGGTGGCGGTCACATCCTAATTGCACAGGAGGGAACTCCGCAGGCCATGAGGAGGTTCCCTCCTACTCAGTGATCGCGGACGGACTCAAGTCCGTCCGCGATCATAATGGGCCCCTAAGTGTGCACAAAGAAGCTCCTCCACACTTAAGGGCCACTTCGGACCACCCAAGACATCCACTTAGGCAGCGGCAAAGTGCAGGTTAAGAGGGGGATCTCAGCTCCAATGCAAAGCCCTCCTGCAAAGTGTAGACCGGGGTTAACTGGTACAAATTAGGAGGTGAATGTTCTCTGGTCCTAAATTCTATGGGCGTGTTGATGGCCCATATGCCGGTTGGTACCAAGAGAAGGGACTCGCCTCACCTCTCAACTATATACAGGGGACTGGAGAAGAGAGGCACATGAGGAGCCCACAACTGCTCTCAGCACTCCATGAGGCACTTCATAGACATCTGTCGGAGAAGGGGCAGAATTGCCAGAAGTGGGACCCCAACGTCAATGTAGAGCGTGTAGTGGAGGGGAGGAAGAGCACTGCCATTGAACCTGCCTCACCTTTCCATATGGGCTAAGGACGCCTGTCCATGGATGAGGCAGGAGCAATCCTGGCTTCCCTTCTGGCCAGCGAAGAAGATTATGAGGCCCAGTGAGGTTCCCCTCAAGGAGCAGTGGCAACCACCACACTCCAGTGTCCTCTGTCCTGTATCCCCTTGACGCATGGGGCTGCTGATCAGGCCCCGGCCCAGGTGGCGGAACCAACGCCCCAAAAGTGATAAGACCTCACTCGTCCATAAAGTAAAGGGGGGCAGCCCCTCGCCGCCGGCGGGATGTGGATATCAGAGAGCACAGTTCTTGGCCTCCCTCACACCTTTAACGATGCCTCAAGTGCGTGTTTATTGGTACTCACTGCAGCTGCCCAGGTCCTAGGCCTCCAGGTCAGTCAGGGGAGTCAGCACCAGGGACCAGATGCTCAGAGCAAGAGCCAGGGAGGCCCCCAGCCTCCAAGCCTCAAACAGGGGCAGGGTGCCAGCCGCCTCCTCCCCACTCCAGCCGCAGGCCATGCCACCAGCCACTGTAGCCGTCCAGCAACCCAAACACCAAGCACCTCGGGCTTCCACAGTCCCCCCTCATCGAGGACGACAGTCACCAAATCCCCAAGTCCCCTAATGAGCAGGAGGAGGGGCAGAAAGGCCCACAAGGAATAAGACTTCCCCTGTCACAGCCCCAGCAATGCAGGGGAGCTCCATCCAGGCCCTCTCATTGGCTCACCAGGCAAGGCCCGCACCTGCCTCTACACAGGGGTTCCTCTGCCTCGGAGTCGTTCGGCAGATGGCAGCAGCTCTCTGGGTGTCCAAAGCATACACGGGGTCCGCAGACTCCATATACTCCACCGGAGCTGCGATGTGGGTGGTCGGGCCCCAGGATGTGGGCGGCTGTCAGAGCACAGTACGCACAAAAGGTTCACTGCAATCTACCTGGGGATTACCAGAGGTAAAAGGACACTTCAAATGTGGCAATTGTGTCTCCTGCGCCTATACATTCAACACCAAAACATTTGAACATTCGAATGTAAAACACGCACTGGAATCTTTTGCAAATCGCAACACACGTAATGTGGTGTACTGTATATGGTGTCCGTGCGGCATGCCATATATTGGAAAACCCCAACAACCAGTTCAGGCAAGGATAGGACAACATCGTAGTCACATCAGGCGCTGTGTGGTCAATGCACCGCTGGTCACCCGCTACTCTTAACCGCATCATTGCTGCAGCAATTCCCGTGCTGTGCTGCAATTTTAAAAATCCCTTGTTATGTGACAAGGTTAACTCGTCACACGCACAGCGCAGGTAACGCCCATGACGAGCTGACCTTGTCACACGCATCGAAGGGGTTAAAAGAACTACTCTGCAGATGACATAAGAGGCAATTTATACACGCTAGGTGTCACTGGGTGGGCCCGATGATGAAGCATGCCACCAACTAGGTTGGTGGGTGAGGGCTTTCTAAAGACACCCAACAGGTGCCACCGCCAACAATACTGAGTCGCTATGACAATAACAAAACAATGTCAGACTAACCCCCTTTTCTAGCTAGTCTCCTTTTGATTTGCTTACTTTAATTTATAGATAGAGCCATGATGCCAGAAAGAAGTGGAGATCTCACACAGATTTTACAACAACTAGAATGTCGTTGGTTTGAGAGGGCGAACTCCATAGTCCATAGTCCTGGGGTTAAATTCCAGAGAGAAATTGCGGGGTTTTGTTACCACTCTAACAAACTAGGACCTGTTACATACTGTGATTGCAGTAAAGTACATTCAGGGAGTCTTAACCACATGTATTCCTTGGTATGACACTATATATAGTAATATGTATACGATCTACACTGATAACGATTTTATGCCTATAAGATGCTGCCTTCTGCCAATAAGTGTTTTCAGTAATATTCTGTTATGTTGAAATTCAAAAAGAAAATGTCAGTAAAATGCTCTTGATGTCAAGAGCTATAAGCAAATATTTCTTATTCATACGTGGTTTCATCTAAATGCACACCCGCACTTGTCCAGCGAAGCACACACTCACAGTTTTTCTGCTGTTTTTATGGCTTCAAGATGCTAATTGTTGTGAAGCATTTTATCACACTCTCAATATTACAGGACACCACTTCCTTGCCGATAGTACCTCATGTGATTGGTTAGCCACCTCGTACAATGTTGCCACACTAGAATTCCATTCTATCACACTACTTTGATTTTCATCCTTTCTTTTGCTTTTAACACACTAATATTCTTTCCAACCACACTCTTTTCTATTTTCACCCTTACATCTAATTTATTTTCTTGGCATTTTGCTATTCCCCATGTGCACTGGTCTTTCTTCTATTTCCGCTGTAGATATTTATTTATTTATTTATTTTGAAAGTTTTATATAGTGCAGACAAGACCCTTGCGGAGATCAGAGCGCTTTCCAATAAACAACGCAAGTTATACATAACAATAAATGCGGGAAAAGCCGTGAATAGTATAACAAATTATAAAGGAAATATTATGCAGGAAACCACGTCTGACATGAGCAGTCCATGTACAGATGAAAAACCGTGGAGTACATAACAAGAACATCACAGTTTATACAAGTCAGGGCAGAAACATGTGACTAAGATGTTTAGTTGGGTCCTTGACAAAAGAGTGGAATACTAGTAGGGGTACTAATGTGTCTCCAGAGTTACTTAGTCTGTAATCAGGTGAATTTTGCCATGAGAATCACTTTAACTTCCTTTTTGAAAGAGACGGTAGAGGCATTCAATCTGATTTCTGGTGGAAGAGTGTTCCAAATCCTTGGCGCCATTCCCGAAAAGGTTCGTTTATATGTTTTCTTCTTGTTAAATCTTTGAGGTTTCAGTAATAGGTTGTCTGCACTCCTTGAGGACCTAGACCCACCAGAGATTGTCAGTTTCTGTGCGAGGTAGCTGGGTGCATTGTACTGTAAGGCCTTATGTGTCATGCACTCAATTTTAAGATAAATCCTTGCTTCCAGCGGGAGCCAATTCAATGATTTTAAGTCTGGGGAAATGTGGGAGCTTCTTTTTGAGCCAGTGATGAGTCTCACAGCTGCGTTTATTGAGGCACTAAGGGGAGCTGTAGATACTTTTGGATGGCCACATAAAGAGGCACTTTCTTATTCCACATAAGGTATAACTAGAGCTTGTACAGCCAGCTTGAAGTCATTGACTGGCAGGAAGGGTTTCAATTTCCTCAGAGTGTTTATCTGGATGTTTGCTTCTTTTGTAGTGTTGCTAATGTGTTTCTGCATAGTGAGATTGCTGTCTAGAGTTATTCCCAAAGATTTCGCTGAGTCAACAATGGTTGGTTGAACGTTGAGTGCAATAAGGTTTTGGATCAAGTCTTGCATAGTGGGGATTAGTTAACAAAGAATTGTTGTATTCGGTTATGGAGAAAAGAGGTAAACCAATTTAACACTGACCCTGATAGACCCATTCTAGGTTTGAGAAGATCTAGCAGATTCTCATGCTTGACCGTATCAAAGGCTGAAGAGACTACTAGAAGGATGAGTAAGCATGATCCGTTCTGGTCAAGGATTTGTAGGGCATCGTCAATAATGTGTGTCATGGCTGAGTCAATGCTATGACCAGCTCTGAAGCCTGATTGGTGATTGTTAAGGAGGTCAAAGTGATCAATATGTTTAGTCAGTTGGTGGTGTACACATTTTTCAAGTAATTTGGCCAAGGTAGGAATATTGGATATTGGACGGTAGTTGTTAAGGTCCATGGGGTCCGCAGTTGGTTTCCTTAGGATGGGTGAAACCTGTCCGACTTTGAGGGAGTCTGGGATGCGGCTTGTTGCAGTGAACTATTGATGATTTTGGTCCATAGGGGTGGAAGCCAAGGGGTTAAGTGCCAAATGTAGGTCGCCAAATACCGGTCGGTAACGGTCGATTTTGGAGATTGAGATGTAGGGGCCTTAAATTTTACCGATTCGGTAAATTTACCGATTCGGTAAAATACAGAATCGGTAAATTTACCAAATCAGTAATTCTACATGTAGGTGGCACTGAAAACAGTGCCACAGGCCCTTAAGAATTCGTTATTTACCACGAAATAATATTTGGTGGTAAAGAACGAATTCCTGTGTACATGTACATCTGTGCATGTACACCTGCCCTAAGGGCATGTATGTGTGTCACATGGCACACAAGACAGAATCAGGGGTGCAACAGGGTGTCAAAGTGACACCCTGTCCCCCTTGACAATTAGCTAATTTTACCGAATCGGTATTTGCCGATTCGGTAATTGACATTGATTCCTATGGGCCTCAAGGCCCATAGGAATCAATGGCAATTACTGAATCGGTAAATACCGATTCGGTAAAATTAGCGAATCATACCGATTCTGTAAAAATTACCGAATTATTTCCTACATCACATTTACCGAATCTAGAATACCGAATCTGTAAAATTCGGTATTCTAGAGTCGGTAAATGAGATTTACCTACATCGGGCCCTAAGTCTTTAACAGCGTTAGCAGGGAGTGGATCGATGAGGTGGTTGGAAGGCTTCAGGGCATTGAGAATCATGCCTAAAGCCTCTTCAGTGTAGGTATCGAAGGATGACCAGGCTGCTTTGTTCTTAAGGTCAAGCTTTGTGGGGATTTGGAGTGGGGAAGTTGGTAGTGAAGGGGATGTTTGCGAATGTGGCACCGAGTACAATAATAGATCATTTAGAAGATCCTTCTCGATGTTATCAGTCTTCTGATTGACGAAAGCAGAAAATTCTTCACAGGTGGGATGTGGTCCGGCTCCATCTTGTAACCGTTGAGGTGCTTCCTTCGATTGAGTTTTGATTAATTTGAAAAAAAATGTTGGAGATTTCTAGCTTGGTCTAGCTGGTGGCTGAAGAAGTCTGCTTTAGTGAACTTGATCTTTTTGTAATAGGCATTTCTCTTTTTCCTTAATAACTTAAGGTTATTAGTAGATGGGACTGATCTCCAGTTATGTTCGAGGGTTCTAAGCGACCGTCTATCCTTATTAAGTAGGCCACTGTACCAGGGCTTAGAGTCTTTAGTGGAAACTCTCTTTAGTTGAAGGGGGGTTACCTCATTAATTATCAAGGTCATAGAGTTGAGGTAGTGGTTGGTGAGATCATGGACGTCTGAGGTGCCAGCAGGTGGCCGAAGAAGGGTGTAGCTTGAGGAGGGTAGTGTGTTGTGGTTGAGTTTTTTTAGGTCTCTTTTCCAGATTTTTGGTTTTGCGGACTGAACCGAGTTGAGTTTTACTGTTTCCTTGAAGAAGAGGTTGATAATATGATGGTCCAACCAGTCGCAAGGTTGTATCGACTCTAACTGAATGAAGTCACTTTTGGAGATTATTAGATCCAAGATTGAGCCTTTATTAGGAGTAGGGCTATTGCAAAATTGGGTGAGGGCTAGATCGTCAAGGAAGATTTTGAGACTGTTGACCACTGCGTCATTGTTGTCATTCTAGTGGAGATTGAAATCGCCAAGGAATATTTGGGTATTTTGCCGTCCGTTGTTAGTTGAAATCATATCCATGAGGTGTTCAGTGAAGATGAGGTTGTCACCTGGTGGATGATAGACGATGTGAAGCGAGCAAGCTGGTTTGCCGTTGCTACTAATGTCAAGGCAAATGTATTCGCAAGAGGGAAATACCGGGGAAATGCATCTATTAACAGTGATGTTGCTCCGATGTATACAGGCTATACCTTCCCCTATCTTATCGATTCCGTCCAATCTGATGATGCTGTAGTTAGGGTGTACTAGAATGTCAATAAGTGGGGTAGAGGAATTTGATAGCCAGGTTTTGGTTAACATTAACAGGTCTAGTTCGTGTGAGATGATGAGGTCAGCTATATCCGCAGCATGTCTAGAGGCAGATCTGCAGTTGAGTGTGTATTTAAGACGGGGTGTGCGACGGAAAAGGAGGGGTCCTTGGTGAGAGGGACAATTCTAAGGTTGTTATCGATGACCCCTCTAATGTTGTGTCTCGCGGATCTGAATGGATTGAGGGAGATAGTAGGTATGATCATCTGAGTAGAAGTTAGGCAATTTGTGGGAGAGGGTTCATAGGAATCTAGGAGAGATAGAAGATCGCTCTCAGAAAACGGATTGGTGCTTCGCATTGGGCACGATGATGTATTGTGGTGGGGAACTGTTTTCCAGCTGGGAAGAGTGGCTTTAGGGGTGCGAGTTATGCGGTATGGGCGCTCGTTCGAGTTAGAGGTTCTGAAGGGAATATTATGCCATGGTTGTCTCGACATTATTTCCTCTAGTTTAAGGTCGGGTGAAGTTATGAGTAGGTTTGGAGTCTTAGTTATGCGTGTGGATGGCTGCAAAAGTGCTGGTATGGATATAGTTTAAGGTAGTGTTGTGCTAGGGGTAGGATGAGTGAAAGATGTAGATGGCTGATTTGAGGGGATGGCTGGTTGTTGTGTGGGAATGGGGGGGTAGTTGGGAGCGGGGGGTGCTCAGAGGGGAGTGTGTTATCAGTGAGGTGATATGGTAACGTGATATGAGGCATCGCCTGGCCTCGGAGGGGGTGGCTGTGATGGGGTGAATACTGTCAGGAGTAGCATTATGAGGCAAGGATGTCAGAACAGGGGAGATGTTGCTGTTAGGGTGGAGGGGAGCTACGATCTTGTGATGACGGGGTTCAATATCAGTAAGGGGGGCAAATGCTGTGTCGACCGTTCTGGTAGGTAGAATGTGTGGGATTGTCGGGGTGTTGTGAGGTGTGTTGTTGGAGGGGGAAGACTGGGTAGAGGTACTGAAGGAATCCGATGCCAGAAAAGGACGTGGTGGACGAGAGGCGAAGATGTCAGGCGTGCTAGGTGGTTTTGGTGCGGTGAGGTGTAATATCAGGAGGGGTGAATTGGGTGGAATCGTAGGACTCCGATGCCGGTAGTGGAGAGGGTGGTAGAGGGATGTAAGGCGTGCTGGGTGGTTTAGGAGGGGTGAGGTGTGGTGTATTGGTGGGAGGGGTAAATTGGGTGGAAGTATTGTAAGACTCCGATGTCGGTGTTGGGCAGGGTGGTTGAAGGGGAAGACTGTCAGTCTGGGTAGGTGATGTAACCAAATGTGTGCTGGGGCTGGGGGAGGATTGGGGGACCAATTGGGATTTATACACTAGGTTTTTAATAGTGTGGAAGATGTTGTCCAGGAGATTAGGATTGCGGTCTGTGGCTTGGATGAGGATAATTCCGTTATTGTATATAGTGATAGTTGCTGTCGCATGGAAGAGCTGGGAAGGGCAAATACATAAAACAGTACCATGTGCGGATTTCCTCGAGGAAGAGATCGAAAGTGAGGTAAGGAAAGCTTTCCTCCATTGGGCTCTTCGCTTAGTGTGGAAAATGAAATCAGTAGTGGTAATCCCATTGTGTGTTGAGAAATAAGAATCGGCAAAGAGAGTTTCAGGGTGCAGTTTTATGAAATTGTGCTTAAATCGTTTGGCTGATTTTTTAGTGAGGTTAGATGGGTAAATGATGTTCTCGGAGTGTATGCCTGCGAATTCCATTCTGAGAGCAACACAGTAGGTGAAGTGCTATGAGATGGGATGCGAAAAGTGTGTAGACCCCGAAAGGGAGCGTGGTGTGTGGCGAGGAGTGCTTGGTGGAGAGTCGGTACGGATGGGGGGCACAGCTGTGGGGGGGACAGCCATTGAGGAGGTGGTTAGGTAGTTGCCGGCTAACTGTGAAACAATACAGGGGTAGGGTGGGTGATAGCCGACGAGGAGCTGGCTAAGTAATCAAAGGCGGAAACGGGGGTGGGATCTCTAGTAACTAGTTAGAAGCACCGGAGGTGTGGGATGTAGAGTGGGACGAGGGGGGAAAAGAGAGGGTAAGGGAAGGGACCTAGGCTTGGGGAAAGAATAATGAGGAACGTAATGCAAGAGGAGTGAATGGAGATTCTAAAATGGAGTGACGATCTGCAGGCGCTCAGGTATAAAGACAGTTTAAGATGTCCGACACATTGGGAGAGATCTTCCTGAACACCTAGTTAGTCCTTTGTCTATTTCCATTAAAAGTGGGAGCAACCAGAGTAGTCCTATCTCACTGATCATTAGGGCTGGTAGGGATCTATAGGCTATCCCGAGTAGTCCTATTTCACTGTCCTTAGGAATGTAATGGGAAGATAGTACTGTTTCAGTTGTGACTAATTTTAAACATAGAAGGTACAGTGAAAACCGACTTAGCCTTACTGGTGGGTTGGGGTGGGCTCCTTGTCAATGCTATGTACGGCCTCAGCCATTTTGAGAGAGTAAAAGCTATGGCTACAGCCATCCTAAAAATATATAAATGAATAGCTAAAACAAGAAAAGTGCCGAACGAGAATGAGGTCAGGTGAAGTCAAATGTCCAGCAAAAAAAGGTATCATTACCGTAACAATATGTCCATATTGCGGTCATATTTTTGTTGGCATCAACAGGCTCACCTTTGTAGGGAGAGGGCTGTGATGGCAGGCTGTTATGGTCACGGTGCTGATGTTCTAGTCCTTTAACATTCCGTTTTTAATCAACAAGTAGAATCAGCAGTGAGCAATGAACGCTCTCTTAGTGTTATTATGTAGAGATATGAACGGATCTTGAGGGCAGGTGGGGGCGAGCAGCGAACTGTGCTCCTGAAGACCAAGGAGTCTCTGCTCCAGGGGGCACCAGGGAACGTTGATGCTGCAGCCCAGTAGATCCGCCGCACTGGGATCGTCTCCCCTGGGTGGCCCTGCAGTCTCAGTGCGGAGACCTCACCGTACCAGGCTAGGGGCTCCGTGCAACTCACCCTCAACCGACGTACAGAGAAAACCCTCAGCCTCCTTTTGCGGCTCTCAAAGTCCCGCCGTCCAGTCTCGTATGCAGAACTAACCGCCGTGTCTTCAGGGACCCAAAGCAGCAATAACGGGAAGCCCGGGATCCTGTCCCGAGGTCCCCCGGGATCAAGATCAGCCACCGGCCAAACGTGCAGGGAAATCCAATGCAGGGTCTGATTGCTGCTGTGGCAGCGAGGTCCCTCGACTACACTCAGTGGGCTGATGGGTGCTGGTCATCGATGGACCGGAAGAGCCACCACTGCCCCCAACAATCAGTGCCCACGGAGCTTCGTCCCGCGATCGGGGCCTGTGGGTTGGCAGGCAGAACCCGCCTCTCCTTAATCGGGGGCACTAGGTGCACACTACTCCCGCAACTGCGGCCGCCTCTGGGTGTCCGTCCGTCTCTGCGGAAGGGAGGGCCAACGAGTCTCAAGGGACCGCTCCCAGGATCCCGGTCTTTGGTCGGGCCGGGGGCTGGTAGGGAGAGTCAACCACGCCACAATTGGGTTGAACCCCTGCTCTTTCAACTGCGGCCTCTGGGGGCCCGTCCGCCGCTTTAGAAGGGAGGGCCAGCGAGTCCCAAGGGTCCGCTCCTAGAAGTTCGGTCCAGTTGGCCTCTGCCCTCTTACTCCGTAGAATTCTTTCTTTCTAAGCCACCGTCACCAACACTCCAGATGGGTGTCGTCCTGACCCTCAGCAGTCTCGTGTAAGTGGTGGTGGGCAGAGACGCTTCCAGTCGGCTCAATCTCCTCCAATGGCTGGAACAGCTTCCCGGATGACTGCAGGGCTGTCGTCAAACTCCGGAGTCCGTGGTCAGGTAGGAATGGATGTGCACGAATTTACAAAAAATATGAAAATGTTGGTATAACTAATTCAGTTACTTTCAAAAGTCGGTTCCTCACGATGGCAGACGCTGACTGGGATATTTCCCAAAGGGGGATCCCAAGCGTTAGGAGCTCCTTATAAGAGCTCCTACCAGTCAGCCATCTTTGAAAACAGAGAACTGGATCACACCGACAGGCAGCACTCTACAGTAATGCCTGCCCTGTGATAGAGGGCTGGCTTTTATATACGCTTTAGCACCTCACAGGTTCTCTGTCATTAGGCCAAGCAGACAGACAGACGCTGTCCTGCTCCCACACGCTGCATCAGCAGGCTGGGCTGATCCCCTTTCAACATACTTTAGAGGTAAGTGGCTGAGACACTCTGTAGCCATGCATTTGAATTAATTGATTTCTGGTTACTCCTTCTAATATCACCCGCGCATTGACTTACAGGTCGGCCATGTAAATGACTGATTGACTCGGTCGGTGGCACCTTCTAACCCCAACACGGAGTGACTGTACCTCCGGGATTCATCCACCCGTTTCTAACAAGTAAGAAGCCCTGTTTTCCCTACATGTCAGTAATACCACACACTGTCTTGGTTTTGTTACTAGTGCATCCCTTTGCTGAATTCTAGGTAATGCTAATCCAGCCTTATACGTAGGATTTTATCCATAACCCATAGGACAGAGCGGACGCCCCTCCTGTGTGCACGTCATTCATAGCAACAAGGTAAGCCCTTCATTCTCCCTACTGTTTACCATTCGTATGGCATGCACACTCATCGACCTAGAGTGGATTTAACACACATCCAACGTACCTGCCAAAGTTACTGCCACAGTCACTGGAACTGATGTCTTCCTGCCACCACCGCCAGCAGAGTCACGCAGGGGATATTTGCACAACCCCGGCCACGAGAGGGCGCCGCAAGAAGAGACCGGATGAGAACTGCAAACCTCAGCTGCCCCAGCAGCGCGCACGCCACCCACACCACCTGCAAGCGCCGGGAGGCACTTAATATAGCACAGGACACCAAGGAAAGGCCCGTCTGCGCCCGCCCGCGAATGGAGGAGCCCGGGCTGGGCCAGGGCCCTTGCTCTCCTAACACAGAGAGAGATGTGCCTGGAAAGAACCCCCCCAGCGTAGCCAGTTCTTGGGGAGAGCAAGAATAGAAAGGTAAGGAGATGTAAAACTGTTATGACTACTAAGGTTAGGCCGCTAACCTCATCAATTACCAACTTTTTAACAACGGTGATGGGGGCAATAACCAGTTAAATAGAGTCAGTAGAGGAGAGACTGGGGGTAACACATGAGCATTATAAAATGGCACTTCAACGGAAACTGTAGGTGAGCATGATAAAACATCAGATGATATATTATCTATCAGTCTGGAAGTTAGTGGAAATGAAGCTAACACTGGCTCAATTCAGGAGGAGGGATTCATGTGCACTCTTGGCCCACCACCATCTAAAAAATCTAAGGCCTGTGGGAACACCAAGAAAGATACATTGCCCTTAGCGACACGCAAGAAAACCATGGTTCCTCCACGTAAGCCAATAACTCGGGCAACGGGCACTGTCAAAGACCCTACCAATATCCAGCAATTGGGGGATAATGCGTTAATCAAACATTACATGATCTCGGTGGAGGTTTAAAAAAAATCAGTTTTAGAGCCCCTGGTAGGGGTACTAAACAGCTATACCACCACACTTCGGACAGTGGACCACTCAAAGAAAGGATAAGGCACCAATCCTAGTATCACCAATCAAATTTGTTTACAAAATCCAGCGTGCACTTTCCAAATGCTCCCTGTCCCAAGAGCATCACCCAAAACTAGGGTAAAGAGTCAATTTTTGTCCTGAATGGAAAAGCACTGGTATACAAGTTGGTCTCATCCAGTTACCAGAGACTATTCAACTTTTCAATTGTCCTCATATATAGACGCTGAGTCGTGATGTATAGCTGCAATACTCATTTAATAATCCATTTAATGACAAAACATCAGCCAATGCGTTTCGTTCTGAAACCAGAACTTCTTCAGGGCTGTAAATTTAAAAACATACAAAATGACAGTGTAAGTGCCAGACAAGACAACACACTACATATAAAAGGTGACATTACAGTGCCCACATTAAAAAGCCATAATCTATTATTAAGAAAATCAACGAATCTCGTCATATAATAAAAAAGATGCATATGTACAATGTTTAGTCAAATTTTGCTAAAGACATTTAGGTACTGCATATTTTTGGGTTATATTAGTTATTAGATATTTAAACCATTTTGTACCAATATTTTTGAAAAATCACACTCATTATCAGGCCACAAATTTGGTGAGAGCCGTGGAGAACATCAAACATATCATCTGTCATTACTGCATTAGATAAATTGTATTCTCATCCTTGATTTCGCCGCAACTGTTGCTAATGAGGGCGAGCCACAAAGTGCATAATATCTGATTCATGTCTGTACAATCATCGAGAGTACAACCTCCTATTGCCATATTTGTTATGTGCCTACCCAGCTGGTCCATGCGGACTTTTGACACACAGAAGTTAACGAACATTTAGCTGATATTATTTTCCACCCCATGTAGGTCAAATACACTAATGCGCCCCAAAAGGGCAACCCCAGTGAGTACCTCTCCAACTAGTTCCTTGTTACCAAAAACCTCTCAACCTTTCACCAGTAATTAATTACATGGGACACAATATAATATAAACATGTGGAATATTCCCTACCACAGTAGTTGTATCGAGGCGTGTAAATTTCCAATTTCAATGTTAAGCGGAGTCGAATGAAAAGAAGCCTTGTATGTCTTTTCTGTCTTTTAATTTAACTTTCTATTCTTTGTCTTCCTGTTTTTCGGGCAAATCTGTAAACGGAAATCCTTAGTTTTCCAACTAGTTTTATTATATATTTTTAAGAAAGCTTCATCTGCAATAATAAAAAAGAAAGAAGAGAGCATGCACCAGTATGAATCTGTAATATATGGATCAGGTAACTGGACACGTGCATTTGAATCATCTTTCCAACAAAGCATGTCTGCATATGTAAAGACCAAGTCCTACAGACGGACGCCTACCTTAAGCGAGGAAAATCCGTCTTGTGCGACTGATATATTATGCCTCCTATTCGTCCTTATGGTAGTTGCCTAAAAAGATTTTTAACATTTATACATTTTTTGGGAAATTATACAAATGGCGTCCATTTGCTACATATAAACTTCACTCTAAGTATAATATTTCTTAATGTTTAATTATTTGGGTTATAGGCACTCAAAGTAAGGGCGCTAGATATGAGCTAATCATAATACTGGTGACTCATGTGTGTCTTTGAGTCAAAAGCCATAGTTACAAACAAATGCATGACACACACTTGTATATGCCTGGTTGCGTTACGTTGTATCGGAAAAGCCCAAAATGTATTTCTCCGGAGTGCGTTCGGAGAAAACAAAGTATCCCCGATGCATGGGTATACACGCTATAGTAGGAAACTCAAGGAAAATAACACCAGTGCAATGTCAAGTCACGCCATATATTAGAAAGCATACAATCGTAACGGAACCTAAGGTATGCTGGCATAAGTCTAGTAATATAGTACACATCTACTATGCAATACAGTTTGCGGTTTCCAGTTTACCTGGTATGTTGATCCCGATGTGTCAACCCTTCGGCGTCCTGCTATCCTAACACACTGTCATCTCCGCTCCCTGAAACGAGTGCCGCCATGTTAAAGGTTTAACAGGTGACACCGTTAGTCACGTGTTCAAGCCCATATTCCGCTTGTACTTCACAACTATGTTGTGAGACAAAAGTGCGGCCATCTTAACACTCTAATTTTATGCCATGGTAATGCCAGGAAATTATGTGTATATATTGCGGCACTAAGATATAGTGGAAATAGACATTAATATATTTTCTAACGATAAAGGAAGCGTGCCATAAACTTGTTTTTTCACATTTCTAGTCCAAGTTCTATGTTTACTTAGTTACGTAAACTGGATACATCCCAGCCATTAAGCATAGTATCTCTACATATTCTTACTGGGTCGATACTTTATCATCGTGCTTGTCTGAACAGCCCATTTATTTCTAGGCAGCAAATTCCACACCAAATGAACGCGTGGAGAGGATATAAAAAATACATAGAAGCAATATAGAAAAGAGTGTATTACGTTTGCTCAGTGAACTAGATTTAAAGTGAACATGTGGTAATCTCTAAATTGTATAAACCAGGAATTAAGACATTATATACACTAAGCAGCCTGTAGGGCTGGATAATTAATACGGAGAGGTTTCCCATTAGGGGCTATGGGGATGCTTGAGGTAGCAAACGTTTATTTGTTCGTGTCATGGTAACCATAGCAAGAAGGCAACGGTGTAATTCGTACTCCCCTGCATGAGTTGGTGGGTTTGGGGGGACTTGATACTGGTTAACACTGGGGTAGCAAGGGTACCACTATAATTTGAAAGTAACAGTATCCTACTATGTACATGGGACATATAGCTATTGTAGATGATAATGCATCCCATCTTCTGTATTATGTCCCTTATCAAGGCATCTCAAACGGCATATCCAGGACGCCTCTCTCTTACGTAGAGTGAGTTCGCGATCTCCCCCCCGAGGGTGTGGGAGAACGTGGTTGATACCCTGAAACCATATGTTTTTGGTGTCTCGATGGTGTTCGCGCATATGGTACGCCATTGGATATTTGAGATCATGATTCTTCATTGCCCGTACATGTTCCTGGATTCTCAATTTTAAAGGTCGTACCGTGCTGCCTACATAGATTTTATCACATTCACATCCAATGATATAGACCACGTGACTCGTGTTACAATTAATGTAATGTCTTATTCCATACTCACGGTCGGTGTTATACTGGAATTTCTTGGTTCTATTTTTACCTAAGGGGCAGATGTTGCAGCCCCCACATGTGAAAAAGCCATTCGGCATTGTGGGTAACCATGTCGTAGTTCTGGCAGTTAAAGGATAGCTTGGGCATAACATGTTACGTAGCGTTTTGCCTCTTCTAAATGTTACTCTAGGGGTGTTATTAATGACATTTCTCAAATTGGGTACCTCAGTGAGTAAGCCCCAGTGTTTTCTCAAAACTTTAAAGATGTTAGTACTGTTCTGTGTGTACTGTGTAATAAAGGCGATAGTCGGTAGTTCCTGAGCTTTTTTACGTTTTCCTACTTTCTTTGCTAGGGTGCTTTCTCGAGTGACCTTTTGTATTCTTTTGTCCGCATTCTCCAGAATTTTTTCGCTGTATCCCCTATTTCTAAACCTTGTCTTGACATCATTTATTTGTTCTCTGAATTTATCATCTGTGCTGCAATTGCGTCGAATGCGCACCATTTCCCCAAACGGAATGTTGTTAATGGTGGAGCTAGGGTGCGCACTCGACGCATGCAGCGTACTATTGCAAGAAGTAGTCTTGTGGTACAAATTGCTCTGTATCTTGTTGTCTTTCACATAGAACAATATGTCCAGAAATTCGATGGTAGTGTGACTGGACTTGATGGTCAGTCGGACATTATAGGGATTATCGTTTAGATAGGTATAGTAATCAGCAAGTTGATCTTCATTTCCCTTCCAAAGCATAATGATGTCGTCAATATACCGCACCCAGAATACGATATTATCCATCCAGGGGGAGGCATATTTACCCCAAGCATGTTCTTTTTCCCACCACCCCATGAAAAGTCCTGCATACGATGGAGCAAATTTGCTCCCCATCGCAGTACCCCTGGTTTGGTGGTACCAAGTGCCACAATGTAGAAAAAAGTTTCTCGAGAGTATCAACTCAGTCATCTCAATCAACATGTTGTTGTGTTCAACATGTTCAGCGGTTCTCAATGCCAGGAATTAGGAGAGAGCTCTTATCCCAAAGTGTTGGGGTATGCATGTGTATAGTCCTGTCGCGTCCATTGTGACAAACAAAAGATCCGTAGACCAAGGCAAGCCATCAAATTTGTTCTGGATATCACCTGAATCTTGAATATATGCAGGTAAGTTTCCAACAAATGGTTGTAGAAACCCATCGACATACTGTGAGAGCTGTTCAGTGGGTGAATTAATCCCCGATATTATGGGGCGTCCTGGGGGAAAGGAACCTTCCTTAAGTATTTTTGGGAGGATATAAATACATGGCGCCATTGGGTTTACTACTTTTAGATATCTACATTCCTCCTCTGAGAGAAGGCCAATTTCACCCCAGTCGTGAATCCTAGTGTCGATGTGTGAGACAAGGGAGGGAATGGGGTTGTCATTCAAGACCTTATAGCAACTCGGATCAGCCAGTTGTCTCCTAATCTCATTGTCATAATCCAAAGTGTTCATAACAACGACATTCCCCCCCTTGTCGTCTTCTTTGATAGTAATGTTTTTGTCCTTAACAAGCCCTTCCAAGGCCAGTTTCTCTTTCTTGGTCATATTATGTTGTTTGTTAGTATATTTGTTGGGGCAGTCAATCATTGCATATAGGTCCCTTGACACTCGCTCCCTGAACAGGTCGATATTTTTATGGGTGTTAACAGGGATATACTTAGAGCGTGGTCTTAGACCGCTCGTGATTGTTAAATCTTCCTCAATCTCGAGATCTGCTCTTATTTCCTGCAAAGAAAGATCATCACCACCTTCAATAGATAACAATAGTTGTACATTTTGTAGATCGGAAACAGTTGTAGTACAAGAAGACACAGCAACCAAATTATTAACAGCAGAATTATCTTGAAAATGATCTTTTAATTTCAAAAGACGTAGAAACTTAAAGATGTCTACCATCAAATCAGTCGGATCCCCAACTTGTGATGGGCAAAAACTTAAACCTTTCTGTAGTATGCCTGTTTCTGTTTCAGTAAGGGTACGGTCTGATATGTTTACAATAGTCAGGGTGTTGTCAGATATTATTTCAATGTTAGTATTATTTGGGGGTGCTATGTTGTCTAGGTTCTCTTGGACCTGGTATCCATTTGGTGTACTGTTCCTCCTCTTGTTGGCCCTAGCTTTCCAGCTTTTGCCACCCCTCCTGGTTTTGGATCTTGATTTGTATTTATTGTCTTTTTCCCTTGTCTGATTCTTTCCATCTCCAATAAAAAATTCAATTTCAGAGAGATGGCCTGACATGCCCCACCATCCTTAGAAGATGAGCTATCCAAAGAGGAGACTGAACTGCTATTAGCACTGATGGATTCTTCTCTTGCCCTTTTGCCTTCTCCCCCTGGTTTTATATTATCGAATTTGTGGGCAAATGTATAGATACGCCCTGTTTTGTAATTATTATCGTCATGCTTTATTTTTCTGAGTTTTTTATCCCTTAGGTAAATTTGGTATCTGCCTATTACCTCATCAAAGATTTCGTACTTCTTTTTCATACTGTCCTTAAGACTTGATTCATCTATCTCCCGTTCTAAATCGACAATCTCTTGTTTTAGACTGGCTACTTTTTTCTCAGAATGGCGAATAAGAATCCGCATCATAGTGTGGGACGCCTGCTTCAGATTATCCTCCCAATCCGTGAGGGCCTCATTGTCCAGATCCTCAAAGGTTGGGAAGATCAAAATCCGCAGACCACGCAGAATTTTCTGGTTGTCTAAATACTTCTGCAATGTTATACCGTCCCACAATCTGGGAAAGATGATTCAAATGCACGTGTCCAGTTACCTGATCCATATATTACAGATGCATACTGGTGCATGCTCTCTTCTTTCTTTTTTATTATTGCAGATGAAGCTTTCTTAAAAATATATAATAAAACTAGTTGGAAAACTAAGGATTTCCCTTTACAGATTTGCCCGAAAAACAGGAAGACAAAGAATAGAAAGTTAAATTAAAAGACAGAAAAGACATACAAGGCTTCTTTTCATTCGACTCTGCTTAACATTGAAATTGGAAATTTACACGCCTCGATACAACTACTGCGGTAGGGAATATTCCACATGTTTATATTATATTGTGTCCCATGTAATTAATTACTGGTGAAAGGTTGAGAGGTTTTTGGTAACAAGGAACTGGACGGAGAGGTACTCACTGGAGTTGCCCTTTTGGGGCGCATTCGTGTATTTGACCTACATGGGGTGGAAAATAATATCAGCTAAATGTTCGTTAACTTCTGTGTGTCAAAAGTCTGCATGGACCAGCTGGGTAGGCACATAACAAATATGGCAATGGGAGGTTGTACTCTCGATGATTGTACAGACATGAATCAGATATTATGCACTTTGTGGCTCGCCCTCATTAGCAAGAGTGGCGACGAAATCAAGGATGACAATACAATTTATCTAATGCAGTAATGACAGATGATATGTTTGATGTTCTCCACGGCTCTCACCAAATTTGTGGCTTGATAAGGACGCAAATGAGTGTGATTTTTCAAAAATAATGGTACAAAATGGTTTAAATATCTAATAACTAATATAACCAAAAAATATGCAGTACCTAAATGTCTTTAGCAAAATTTGACTAAACATGGTACATGTGCATCTTTTTTATTATATGACGAGATTCGTTGATTTTCTTAATAATAGATTATGGCTTTTTAATGTGGGCACTGTAATGTCACCTTTTATATGTAGTGTGTTGTCTTGTCTGGCACTTACACTGTCATTTTGTATGTTTTTAAATTTACAGCCCTGAAGAAGTTCTGGTTTCAGAACGAAGCGCGTTGGCTGATGTTTTGTCATTAAATGGATTATTAAATGAGTATTGCAACTATACATCACGACTCAGCGTCTATATATGAGGACAATTGAAAAGTTGAATAGTCTCTGGTAACTGGATGAGACCAACTTGTATAGGGGTACTAAACAGCATTGATGTTTCACTAAAAATATTAATCATCTCTAGTATCTCGAAGGTCACTGCAGGCTCAGAGACTTTGATAAACTCTGTTACGACTGCAAATCTGGACATTTCCCATGCCCCTCCTCCTCCACCTCCTCAGATACCAATTTCGGCGATTGGTGTTGTTAGTAATATTGAGACTGCAACGCATTCCTTAACACAACCGGTCAAAGCTCGGCCGGGATGTTCAACAGCAAATGTGGTAACAAGCGACATTAATTTCACTGGTAGAAATCATAACACCCCTACAGCTGTTACCAACAGAAGTTTGAGAACACTCCACTTACCTCCGGAAGTCACCCCCTATGTTATCGCTCTTAAAAATGTTCCACCTCTGCCTAACAGCAAGACAGAAGATTGGAAACAGCTTAAAAACAAAATGATGCACTGGCTGGTGAAAACTTTGGAATGGCCAGGATGTGATGTTTTAAATGACAAAATTAACAATGTAGAACGTGTTTCATGGGTGGGTTCTCAGACAAAAACTGAAATAGTAGATTGTATTGTTGTAAACTTCAGGGACAGGGATTTTGTACATTGGCTCACGGACAGACTCGCTTGGTGTAGCAGTCTGGGGGCCACTACTGAAGCTGTACCATTTGGATATTTTTATAGGCCGTTGTTAAATGGGGGCACTAGTCGTGCCCATTCACAATTTAAAACATGTTCACCATTCATCATCCCAACTTTTAACCCCTTTTCTCCCCTAGACCAAGTGGACTGACTGAATGATCAGCTGCTGAGGGAGTCTGGTGTCGCAAGTCTAACCCTAACTCTTTTGCAGATAGTCACTAGGCCCTAACAGCAACTTCACCGACACTTTTTATCACAAACACTTTAAATGACTCTTGTCAACCCCACCAGGATTGTTCATTAGACCCGACACACCCAATAGGGCTTAACCCTGTTAATCTACTTAATGGCGGTATATCGGACTATTTGCCAGTTTGCCCTGTTGTTTTACCAGCTGGTGCTCTAAACCTTAATGCACCAACTAGCATGATAACAGTAGATGGTGGGGTAATAGATACCGGTCGTGTAGAAAGTAATGACACCCCCTACACTGACGTAAATAATTAATTTACTCTCTTAATTTCTATGCAGGTAAGTACTTAATCAATAATAACTCAATCAGAAGGAAAGAAAACAGAGTCCGTGGTGTTAGAGTTTCTAAGGGTTTTATTCCTCATAAAGGAATCAGGATATCATGTTCTGACCACCACAGGGGTGTCAGAAGGGATAGATGAGCGCGCTCTCGTTTATTATCAATACATAGCTTATATACTTGATTTATACATAGGAATCAATGTAAGAGGCGTAACAGCTGAGAGAAGACAAGATAACAGTATACACGTGGTACTAGTACATCATAAAGAGGCGTAAACTAGGCGTGAACTAGAGGTATGTGCTAGAAACGTCACTGATAGGTGACGCAAGTGGGTGGCACCAAGGGGTTGCAATGTCAGCAGAAAGTCGGAAGCTTGGATGCGCGCGCAGCTGCATGACGTGTGATTGACGGGGTGCAGGGGACTTGACATTTACACTGACGGAAAGAGACAGAAGTCTGGCATGTCAGATCAACTTGTACTTCTATCATATCTGATATCTGATGTTTAGGAACTATACTATCTGGGCGAAAAGGTCTCTAGGGCAGAAGCTATTCTATGCTAACTGTGGATGCGTGTATGAGCGCCTGAGTGTCTACATGTAGAGCGTGGGGGCACGGGGCCTTCCTTGGAAGCATGGCAACGGAGGCTATGAATTACTTGCATTAAGACGGGTCGGCCCTTTGGCTCTGCAGCTGGAGAGGATGTTTACAGGATCTAGTAGGCAGGAATGTATTCTCGGGGAGCGGAACAGATAACTCGAAGGTTATAGTCAGTCTTGGCAGAAAGCAGGCTTGAGCTGAGCGCGAGGGGCCGCGCTGAAAGTAGGACAGAGTTCACGGGTACAGAGGTAGCCTGGGCAGAGTCAGGAGCCACAAAAGAGGTTCAGATGGCAGGAATTCAGGGCCTACTCTTGCTAGAGCAGGAAAAATACGAAAAGTGTACTACAAAAAGACGGTGGCATAGCATACTTAGGAACGGACTATATAATCCATTCATGGTGGATCTGAAAGAGGACAAGTTAACGGTGGACGCAAATGTATTTGCGTCTTCATAGCTGGCACAGGAGGGAAGTTACATGCACTTTAAGCTGATACATGGAGTCGGTGGGGTACGCGCTAGGGAACACATCATGACCAAAATTTAATTTTCCTCATTCCCTCCTTGTTCCCTACGGACCCTTCATGAAATATCGATCCTCATGAATCGATCAGTTTGTTCTTGTAACATCATTTGTTCTTCTTTCTTTTGGTTACGTTTTGAATGAAAACTGGAATGCTCAATACAAGAGGTG
This sequence comes from Lissotriton vulgaris, assembly GCF_964263255.1. NCBI lineage: Eukaryota > Metazoa > Chordata > Amphibia > Caudata > Salamandridae > Lissotriton > Lissotriton vulgaris. Next base: position 818,096,414 of record NC_141696.1, on the reverse strand, counting down.
GCACACAGTCCACAAATCGCTGGCCCACACTGCAGGCACAGGCAGCAACTGAATACTAGGACTAGGCCAATGCCTAGGAAGGATAGGATCTTCCATCCCCAAGCTGTTAACGTTGTCCAGAACCAACCGGACCAAGTCCAGGTGCCTGGAGTCTGATGTATCTGATTTGCAATCTTATGGAGACGGGTGATAGCTTGATATACAGAAGGTGCATTTTGTGGAATGAAAACACAGCAGCTTGACCCGATGACCTTACAGGCTCCACCTCTATCTGCCAAGATGACGTCAATTACAAGACGATTCTGAAGGACAACAACCCGCATAGCGGACTGCTCTTCTGTCAAGTTACCTAGGGCGGAGGTAGTTTCATTTACTACGGCTTCAAGTGTTCTAGTTAATCTGCGTATTAATTTACTATTCTGGACAGGACCTAAAAAGAAAAAGAATCCTTTATTAAAGTCAGTGTACTGTTCCCATGCCGTTTCTGTGTAGTCGACAAGTGGGATGTCTCTTCTGGGTCTGTTCTTCACTAGATTGCTATTTCTGTGATAATCAGGAGGAGCTAGGAAAACAGGTGGCAAGAGGAATGCAATGTAACACGTACCATCCCAATCTGGAGGTAGACGAATGTATGCGGTATGACCACAAACAAAGTAAGAATGACTGGTAGCTTTGAAAGATGATTTTCCACCATCACTGAATTCGACCACAGTAGTGCATTTACTATGACCTAAGTGTACTGAACCTTTCTTCTTGATACATAATTCACCAGTGACTGGCAGTACTGACATAATAGGTAGAACTGGTGTGGCTTCGGATTCGACAGTAAGAATCATAAGGCTAATTGTGTAATTACCTAATCCATATACTTCATTTTCTAGATCAGTTCCTATTCTAATGGGGAGTCCCTCCTTATCCGGGTAACAGACGTCTAGTAGGACCAAGTTCAGGTTTCCCCAAACCCAACTCCCATCGAAAACAGCAATGTCGGGATCTAAAGAATTAATTATCTTAAACCATGCTCCGCAGGAGCCATTGTGAGTGAACGGGTACGGAAAGAGAGGCAGGGCTCCCTTGTAATTCTGGTAGGGAGGGAGTCGGCCACATATCCAGCAATTTGTAGCATTGTTAGTTTGATGAGAATGATGTAACATACTAATGAATGTATTGTTGCGCAGCGCAAGTCTGTAAGAAAGCTCATGAGGAGGTAACTCACTAAAAGTGTGTTCAGCAGAGACATTGTAAGCAGATTGTTCACACTTGAAAATAGGATAGTATATGGGTAACAAGATGCTAGCAACAATGATTAATATACTGATAATAAACATAATTATTAGTGTCACTATGCAGTGACTACGAAGTGATTTGCAATATGTTTTTTTCTTTTCCTCTCTCTCTCTAACTCGATCTAGGGGATACATGTCAGAAACTATTTAACCGATTCACCTAGGGGAGGACTTAAACAATTAAACTGTCTGACTTGCTAGATCGTAACTTCATACGATATTGTTCTTGAGGAGTTTTTTCTCGTTTGGATTTGGAAAAGTCTTTGGGATCACAGTCTTTGGTGGGGGTGGGTGTGTCTTGTTCCGGTTTCAGTCCTGGGAATGTTTTGATATGGCTTAGGTGGACCCACCCCTTTCTGCCTTCCAACTTGACTGCGGTCCTTGTCGTAAGTAGAACGGTCTTCGGAGACTTCCAGCGGGGCTCCAACGGACTTTTCCTGTCGAAGTTTCGGACTAGAACAACATCTCCGGGGCGGACGTCATGCTCCTTCACATCGGTGTTGTCAGGGAAGGCTGCGGCAACCTGTGAACGACATGATTGGAGTGCAGACATCAAGGAGGCAAGGTAATCTGTCAACATGTTAGAATCAACATCGGTGATCTTTTTAGGAATGGGCGTCCCCCACATATTCGGTGGTCTGCCAAAAACCACTTCGTACGGAGATAGCCCTGATCTCGAATGGGCGACCATTCTCATATAGAATAGTGCCACTGGCAGGGCGACTATCCAGTCGACCCCTTTGTCCTGACATATTTTTGCAAGGCGGATCTTTAATGTCTGATTATGCCTTTCAACAAGGCCTGCTGCTTCTGGATGTCGGACACAATGGAACTTCCACTGGTATCCCAATAACAAGGAAACTTCTTTCATTAGGGCAGACGAGAATGGCTGACCGTTATCTGAGTACACGACACGAGGCAAGCCGTACCGTGGGAAAAATTCACGAACCAACTGTTTGGCAGTGGTCGGAGCAGTGTAATCTGGGACTGGGTATGCTTCGGTCCAGCGGGACAGAGCACAGACAACTACGAGAACATATTTAAATCCTCGACAACGGTCCATCTGGATATAATCCATCTGGAGGACTTCAAAAGGGTGATCGGGAGGATGGAATCCACCTTGCTCTACAGGGACGCTTTTACCTGGATTGAACTGACAACAGATCATGCAAGTACGCACTTTCTGTTTTGCGGCTGCTCGTAAGTGTTTATTGTTCCAGAGATTTTGCAAACTGTCTAGCATTGCTTTCTCTCCTAGGTGGGCAGGACTATGTGCTGTATTTATCATGACTTGAACCATAGAGTCAGGGAGAAACCATGTAGATTTTCCCTTCGTCATCCAACCTTGATCTGTCTGGATCCCTCCTAGTTCGATCCATTTCTTTATTTCATCTGAAGTAGCATGTGTCTGAATGTCAATAACATCTAGTGTGGGATCCCTGACTGTCATGCAGTTTGTCGGATCTGTTGTTTTTATCGTATCAGTTGTCGGAGTGTGAGTCAGTGCTGTATGTTTTGCTGTCTGATCTGCCAGGTCGTTACCCTGGGAAACAGAATCTGTGACTTTAGTATGTGCTTTACACTTCATGACAGATATGCCTGAAGGCAGATGTATTGCTTCTAACAGTGCTTGAATGAGTGGACCGTGCTGTATCTTTGTACCATGAGAGGTCAGGAAACCTCGTTCCTGCCAGAGCATGCCGAAGTCATGTACGACTCCGAACGCATAACGGGAATCAGTGTATATGTTAACATTTTTGTTCTTGGCTATAATACAGGCTCGGGTCAGAGCGATGAGCTCTGCCGCTTGAGCAGACAGTGTATCAATACGATGTGTTTCCTTAACTTCAGTTTCAGTGGTCACGGCATATGCGGCCACTAACTCTCCTGTACTTGTTCTCATACATGAACCATCCACATAAAGTGTCAGGTCTGGATTTGTCAATGGAACATCTGTTAAATCTCGTCTGGGCTTTGTTACTGCATTAATGATTTCTATACAATCATGTGGAGCTGGATCTGTCATAACTGTAGGTAACAATGTTGCTGGGTTCAAGATACTGCAGCGTCTGATTTCTATGTGTGGTTGGAATAATGTCAATTCGTAACCTGTAAGTCGTGCTATAGTCAAGTGTTGAGTCTGGGTTCTGTTTAACAGAACCTCTACAGAATGTGGAACTTGCACCGTTAACTGATGACCTAAAACAATTGAGTCGCTTTGTCTGATTGCTAACGCTGTTGCTGCTACTGACTTTAAACATGCAGGGAGTGCCTGTGCTACTGAATCCAATGTGCTTGAAAAATAAGCGCAAGGCTTATGTGAACCTGCTTGATCTTGTGTGAGGACAGACAACGCTGTACCATCACGTTCTGTAACAAAAAGTGTAAACGGTTTGCTGTAACATGGTGTCGCTAAAACTGGTGCTTGGCATAAAACTTTCTTTAATTCCTCAAAGGCTTGTGTGTGTTCCTGAGTCCAAGGGAGGACAGTCGAAGTTGCTGTCTCCTGTGTCGTTAACTGGATGAGTGGTTTAGCTAGAAATGCATATTGAGGAATCCATTGTCTGCAGTACGAGGTGAGGCCTATGAAGGCCCGTACTTCCTTTTGTGTCAGGGGTCGTGGCATGTTTACAATTAACTGAATGCGATCGGGAGTGAGCTGTCTCCCCACTTTGGACAGCAAGTGACCCAAGTACACAACTTGCTGAACACAGAATTGTAGCTTCGAAGGAGACACCTTGTGCCCCTTGTCGGCCAGGAAATGCAAAACTATCAGTGATGCTTGTTCACATTCGGGCTCACTTCGTGCGGTGATCAGTAGATCATCGACGTACTGTAGTAAAGCGGTATTAACTGGCATTTGAATACAATCTAGTTGTCTTTTCAGTGCTTGACTATAGATGCTGGGGCTTTTCTGTAAATCCTTGAGGTGCGCGGGAAAATTTGAAACTTCGTCCATTTAAACTGAATCCGAAGAGATATTGGCTCTCCGGGTCAATAGGTACACTGAAGAAAGCGTTCTTGAGATCGATTACAGTGAAGAACGTTGCTTCTGAATCAATAGCCGTTAATAGGGAAGAGATATCGGGGACCACAGGATACTGTGGTACAATACATTTGTTCAGTTCTCGAAGATCAATCACCAGCCGGTATACTGGCGGTGCATTACGGTCTGTACGTTTAAGAATTGGAATGATGGGTGAATTACAGATATTGGAGTCGGTCTCTACGACCACTCCTTGGGCGATAAGCTCTTCAATTATTTTCAGTAAAGCCACTACAGCATCGGGTGGTAACTTGTATTGTCTGATTCTGGGTAAAACAACTCCTGTCTTGAGTGTTACACGGTATGGTGTGATATGCATACAACCTACATCAGCTGGGCCCTTTGCCCATAAGTGATCTGGTACATTTTTCAATCTGACATCAAAGTCACGTAGAACATAATGACCCTTGAAATCCCGTAGAAAGAGTCTGACTCCCTCCGGGGAACAGCAAATTATAGCTCCTAGAGCCTTCAATGTTTTAATTCCTAACAGATTTTCGGGACATGATTTCGTAAGTAACAAATCTGTAACTCGAGATAATGGACCCACAGCTAGTGGTACTGGTTCTGATACTTCATTTACAATAGGCTGTCCTGAAAAACCAAGGGAAACATTCTGTGAGCCTGAGAGGGGTGCCCCTGGAACTTCATTATGACTTATAGTAGTGCGACTTGCCCCTGTGTCAATTAAAAACTTTCTGTCTTTTCCTAATACGTGACTATGTACATAAGGACCTTCTTGATCTACAGGAATTTCAATAAGAGGCAAATCACTTTCCCTCCCTAGGCTGTTTCATGTAAATCGCTGATAATCTGGATATGCCGATTGGGCATACTGGTACATCTGCTGCGAGACTTGTCTAGTTGCGGCAGCGGGCTGTGTCTGAGCATGCTGTGGCTGCGGTACTGCTACTGTCTGTACTGTATGGGACTGATCATGCACAGGCTGTGTATTCTGCATTGGCTGTTCGTTCTGTGAGGTCTGTTGATGACCCTGTTCATGTCTAGGCGGACGCGGTCTTTCTTTAGTTTTACCTGTCTCGATGTTATGTTTCAGGACTGGACATTCATGTACGTAGTGACCTGGCTGTTTACAATAATTACATGTCCCTTTAACGGGAGCGGCAGAATGATTTGTCTGAGCCCCACCTTTTCTATGACCCTCGGCTGGAATGGTCTGGGCTACTAACATTTTCATTTTCGTGTCTTTCATACGTTTCTGTTCCTGGTCCTGTTCTTCCCTTATTCTGTTCTGGTGATATTGTAACATTTGTAACATCTGTGATGGCGTATTTGCCTGCCAAGTACTTTCAACCTTGTACACTCTATTTTTAACTAGTGGTAGGGCGTTCTCGACTAATTTTGTTACAAAAAGGTGTGGATATGACTCGCTACTAGTTTTTAGGCCACTATTGATAATGAAACATTTCTCGAATCTTGAATAAAAGTCGCTAGTATCTTCATCTTGTTTCTGTTTGCAGGACGAGATTGCGTCCCAATCTTCCTTTCTAGTTGTCAATAATCTTGGCAAAACCTGTACTATTAAACCTGGTAATGCTTTAGTCAGATCCCCAAGGCCTAACCCTGGGACTCGTTTCTTTTCTTCGTCTTCTATCTCCGCCCATGCTATCTTTGACTCTCCCACTTCCCAATCCTTTTCCTTTAATTTCTCGTAAATGCCCGTGGGCAACAGTACTTTTAACAATTTCATAATATCATCATACGTGTAATCTCCCATCAGTAACATGTCTTTAAGCTCTCTGTGAAAACCTGCAGGGTCTTTATCATGGCACGGAACTAATTTCTTCATTTCTAACAGTTCTAACTTAGTCAGTGGTGTGTGAACATACACACGTTTCAGGGTATGATCCTCACCCATAACTGGATGTACTTCTCGTAAGGGATTCTGGCTTTCAATACCACCGCATTGCATGTGGTACCTTTTTCTTTCTGGAGGCGGGGCGGGAACGTATTCAGAGCTCAGGAAGGTATTATACTTACGTCGTTGTTCTAGAATTATTTGTATTAATTTGGTACTAAAACCTCTCCATCTATCCATGATTAGTGCTTCCAATGTTTCATGTAAGGGACCTGGATCAGAATGATAATTTCTGAACTTGATAAGGAGGTGCTGAATCATGTATACACCTGCTATTTTCTGCTCTTCCGGGGAAAGGTTCAAGAATGTCTGTACTAACGTGTCATCATTATATATGTCTGCGTTTTCAGCCCACAATACGGCTGACCGGGCTAGTTCCTGTTCGTCCATAGAATTGAGTATATGGTACCCTACTCGATCTCGAAGCCTTTTATCAGTTTCCTGGAACTGATGCTCTGAAGAATTCGGATTTGTTAAAGCGGAGAAAAGAACTCTCTTGCTCTCCGGACGGACACCTTTCCTAAGGTAATTTCCCTTACCTACATATGCTATTATATCTGTAGACTTTTCTGATGTTTCATCTTCATCTTCCTCCTCGGAGGAAGTTTTATCATTCTCTTCTTGGTGTGTTGTTAATACTGCCTTTCTAATTTTCTGGGACATAGTGGCTATGCAAGTCCCCTTGTCATGTCTTCCGTCTGCTATATTTTGACCCCACTTGTTTAATGCGTCTAACTCACTTTGATCTGTCCCGGGCCTGTCTCGTTCTCTTATTACACAATTTATGAAAAATCGTAAAATCTGTTTTTGAATGTCAACTTTCTGTTTATACATGGCAGCTTTGACACTGTCGGGGTCTTTCCCTGTCTGTATGAATTTGTATAGTCTGTCGAGAGCTTCCTGCATTCCTACACAGCATAGCAAGTTATCGGTGGCAGATCTTAAGCGCAGTGATGCTAATACCATTAGATCGTCTTGTCCGGGTACTGGATCATATCTGCAAAATGACATCCTATCTTTAAATGCGTCATGCCGGGCTGAATAGGGAGACTGGAAAGGATTCTGTGTGTCCTTTAAATGCAATCTGTGTGTCAGTGGAGGGGTCTGTAGACCCGCTGTCGCACCTCCTGAGGCGGATGCTTGGGCATTATCTCTCCGCGGGGTCTGGTTTTGGACTTGAATCTGTCTTTTAGTAAGATCAGGTAGTACTGGTTTCGGTAGATCCGTCTTGAGGGGGGGAAGTGGCGGAGGTGGCGGAACAGGGGAGGTCTGTCGCAGTACCGGCGGAGCTGGATCTGGGGGCGTAGCGCCACCCCCATCCCTGTCAGTAGGCAGGGCACGAACAGGCAAATTGGTGTAAGCTGGTGCTACATCCTCTAGATATGAATTCAGGAATATGTCTTTAGTAGTCTTGTGCATTACTTTAGTTGGAACTAATGGTGTCGGTAAGTTTTTCGGTATTTCTGATTCAGTTTCGGACGTGCCATCTGCTGCAAGATACATACCGTTTACAAGATTATTTCGGGCACGGTCTATTTGTTCTGTTTTTACTCGGATCCCTTCAGTAACTAATTCATTTTCTCGCTCTTTATCTGATTCTTTAAGTCTGTCTTCTCTACGGAGTGCTTTGTCAGCACGCTTACGTGATTCCTTACGCCAAAATTCTATGGCGTCCTTCTGAGATTGTCTAGCTTTCTTTTTCCATAATGCTTCTTCTACCCTCATGATGCACTCGGCATCCCATGTTCCGGTAACAGGCCATCTGTGTCTTTCGTCTAGGTGTTTGGTGTAATCGGCCCATAAATCTAGATATAATATGGCATCTATGCCATGCTTTTGATACATAAAATTGCCTGGAGTGTCCCTAGGGGGGATAGGAATTTCTTCCTCTAGTAACCCTTTCCTAGTTCCGATCTGTTTTAACTTGCTGAGGAACGGCATCCTGTTTACTTATTACTTGAACGCTAGGTCTTTATTCCTTGATACGAGTTACTAGTTGATACAAGAAATACAATAATACACAATAAAACAGTCACATTCATACCACAACATTAATTACATAAAAACATTAAAGACATAGCTAACTACCCCCTACACTGAATGTACCGCTCAACGGTACGGATACACTGGTGTAACAGTGCAAAAATTCGGAATACTTTATATACTGCTAAACAGTACAGATACACTGCCTAAGAACAGTGCAGACCGGACTTGCGTACCCAAACCCGTCTAGATACGACCCAGCAATGGTACTCACCGGGAAGCACGGAAACAGAAGGCCTCGGAAAACTCGACTGGACTCGACTCGGGAAACTTCGGAAAACTTCGGAGAACTTTCGGAAAACTTTGGAAAACTTCGGAAAACTGGTGGGCCTCTTCACACCTCGGACCTTGCTTCTTTCGGCTGGGCTCTGGTCGGGATCCTCCGCACTCCTCACCGCCTCGTCTGGGCACTGATCGCAGTCTTCGTCACCTCCGTGGGTCAGAGGGGGATGCAGGAAATCCTGCCAGTACACGTGTAGTCCGTCTAACTGATGGCAGGGGACACGGATTGCAACGCACCTTCCGGCGCGTGAGGTGGGGGAGGGGTCCCTATTCGGGCGCCAAAATGACGTAAATAATTAATTTACTCTCTTAATTTCTATGCAGGTAAGTACTTAATCAATAATAACTCAATCAGAAGGAAAGAAAACAGAGTCCGTGGTGTTAGAGTTTCTAAGGGTTTTATTCCTCATAAAGGAATCAGGATATCATGTTCTGACCACCACAGGGGTGTCAGAAGGGATAGATGAGCGCGCTCTCGTTTATTATCAATACATAGCTTATATACTTGATTTATACATAGGAATCAATGTAAGAGGCGTAACAGCTGAGAGAAGACAAGATAACAGTATACACGTGGTACTAGTACATCATAAAGAGGCGTAAACTAGGCGTGAACTAGAGGTATGTGCTAGAAACGTCACTGATAGGTGACGCAAGTGGGTGGCACCAAGGGGTTGCAATGTCAGCAGAAAGTCGGAAGCTTGGATGCGCGCGCAGCTGCATGACGTGTGATTGACGGGGTGCAGGGGACTTGACATTTACACTGACGGAAAGAGACAGAAGTCTGGCATGTCAGATCAACTTGTACTTCTATCATATCTGATATCTGATGTTTAGGAACTATACTATCTGGGCGAAAAGGTCTCTAGGGCAGAAGCTATTCTATGCTAACTGTGGATGCGTGTATGAGCGCCTGAGTGTCTACATGTAGAGCGTGGGGGCACGGGGCCTTCCTTGGAAGCATGGCAACGGAGGCTATGAATTACTTGCATTAAGACGGGTCGGCCCTTTGGCTCTGCAGCTGGAGAGGATGTTTACAGGATCTAGTAGGCAGGAATGTATTCTCGGGGAGCGGAACAGATAACTCGAAGGTTATAGTCAGTCTTGGCAGAAAGCAGGCTTGAGCTGAGCGCGAGGGGCCGCGCTGAAAGTAGGACAGAGTTCACGGGTACAGAGGTAGCCTGGGCAGAGTCAGGAGCCACAAAAGAGGTTCAGATGGCAGGAATTCAGGGCCTACTCTTGCTAGAGCAGGAAAAATACGAAAAGTGTACTACAAAAAGACGGTGGCATAGCATACTTAGGAACGGACTATATAATCCATTCATGGTGGATCTGAAAGAGGACAAGTTAACGGTGGACGCAAATGTATTTGCGTCTTCATAGCTGGCACAGGAGGGAAGTTACATGCACTTTAAGCTGATACATGGAGTCGGTGGGGTACGCGCTAGGGAACACATCATGACCAAAATTTAATTTTCCTCAACACCAGCGTAATTACTTATGGCAGTCTCTTCTGGAATGTAGCGGGTTTGAAAAACAAATTAGGCATGAAAGACTGGGCAGAGTTTGTTAGCAAATTTAGTATAGTTTGCTTACAGGAAACTTGGATGTGTGAAATAGCTCACATAAATGGTTTTTATTCTGTTCACACTCCGGCTAAACCATCTGTGGGCGGTCATGATAAGGGAGGTTTATTAACTCTGATCTCTACAACATTGAATGGCAGAATTAGGAAAATGCAGTTGGAATCTCTGCATTTCCAGATTATTAATATTTTGTTTAAGGGAAATCTGACCCTTGTGGTTATTAACTTTTATCATAACAATTTTAACAGCGCAAACATCACTATTGCCCAGCAATTGGAGAATGCACTCACAACGCACATTGAGGAGATAAAAATGGATTATGTAATACTCTGGGGGGGGGGGGGGTGATTTTAATTGTAAGTTGTGTTCATTGTCTAAATGTGAGACATGTCCCTATTTAGCAAGGGACACAGTGGGTGGTTACCACTTTGAGCACAATCCGTGTGGGGATATTTATAATTTTTTATTGTCAAAATATTCGCTCTTTTTAACCTTAGATTGTATTGACCTCCTAAATTCTGACATAGTAACATATGTGGGAAGAGGATAAGGGACGTTGATCGATTTCATTATTCTGTCTAACTATTTTATCTCTCAATCCGTGGTTTTTAATATACCAAAAATACATCTCAGTGATCATTACCAGCTAACATTAAGATTAGCAATTCTATCAGATTCTTTCACTACACCAGCTAAAGTAGTCCCCTTATCCTACACCAAAATTCAGGGGTTAACCAGGAAGTGGTCTACCGTTAATCCAGACTCTGTGTAGGAGGAGATTATAAAGAGCAACCTTGTGCAAGTACTGAATTGTTTGGAAGAAAGTTTAAGCGTCCCATCCAAGATTAAATCATTCAATGCAATAACAGAGACAATTAAGGTACTTCTAACTAAGAACAACCCGAATAGAACACAGAAGAACAAAAGGTGGTTCAACAGGGAATGCTCACAACTACACAATAAACTAGTCAAGATTTTAAAAATTAAACTACGAGATAAAGTAGGAGTGAGACAGATGCGCATAGATTATAAGCGTGCGCTGGAGAAACGCAAAATGGAGATCAGGCAAGAAGCATGGGGCCAATTACACTTTGCATCCCAGAGTAAAGATCCCAAACTCTTTTGGAAAACTGTCAATGACAAGTATTTTGGTGACACAAAAAATGGTAACATCGACGTAACAATTATGCCTGTAATGTGGGTAAAACATATGCTGGTCTCTACAGCAATAGCACTGAGACACAATGTGGCGCACATTTTCAACACGCAGCTTCTCCCCTGGAACCCCCACCTTTAGACGAGGTAAATCAGGCACTTTCCCAGACTGTAAAGAACAAGCCCCCTGGGCCGGATGGTATACCTGCGGACTTACTTCTAGCAAATATCCATCTGTGGCAACCGTTATCAACAAACATATTAAGATGCTACGCGGCCTAGGATCCCCGGAGTTATGGAGATCAGTCATAATAGTCCCTATTTTAAAAGGGGAAACAGGTCGGATTCTAAATGTTATCGACCGATCTCTCTAATTGACAGCACTTGTTAGATTATGGGACGAGTAATATTGGAGAGATTGGAGACTTGGATAACAGATAATGGGAAGTTCTCCGTTGTCCAATATGGCTTTAGGAAAGGCCTGGGCACTGTAGAACATTGCCTCAATCTGCATCTGGTCATTGGCAAATACACTATGGCTAAGTCAGGGTCCTTATACCTTGGGTTTATGGACCTAACGATCGCTTTTGACTGGGTGCAGAGGGGTGAAATTGTGGGAGAAAATGTTGCTTATGGGCATCGATCCCTCCATCGTCTATTTTTTAGCTGCAATGCACCAGTGAGTCACAGGCAGAGAACAGTATGGTGCTGCAGGCGAGCTTACCCCACCCATAAAGATGGATTGTGGGGTGTGACAGGGATGTGTACTCGCCCCTTTCCTATTCTGTTTATACATAAATGACTTAGAAAATCACATCAGAACTGGAACTGTAGATGGACCCACAATAGGTCGCAGGGCTCTACCAGCCCTGCTATATGCGGATGATTGTGTCCTAATGTCGAGAACTGGGGTGGGACTACAAAGGCTTTTAACCAGTTTTAATGATTTCATGAGCGATCTCAGATTAAAAACAAATGTTGCAAAATCACATGTCATGGTAGCAGGAAAAGCTCCATTTAAAATTAAAACCTTTTATATAAAGAATGACATTTTATGTCAGGTGCCAACCTTTTCATATTTAGGTATTCTTTTTAATGAAAAAACTCTTAGTTCCACCTAGTGAATGCTAGGATTATGGTCTTCAATAAAAATATGTAGGCCATATTTAGATAACAAACAAATTGGGCTCTCGCCCCATGCCCCATAAAAGTAATTATTGACATTTACAAAGCACGAACTTGCGCAGTCACTTTATATGGTGCCGGAGTCTGGGGCTGTACTAACATATTGGGCCTCCAGAGAGCTGTGAACATAACGCTAAAACATGTGCTGATCCTACCTAAAAGTACCCCTGCCACCATGTGTCATAACGAACTAAGAATGACGCCATTATCCTTTCGTATTCAATTAGCACCATTGATGCTTTGGCGCAGCATCTGGGTAAAAGAGGAACCAGCACTGAATCGTGATATAATTCTAGATTGTTTGAAATTGGACCATGCAAAAAAATTTCAACTGGGATTGCAGGATTGTTTTAGTGGGCCTGGAAAGATATCTTCAATCCCTAAGGCCAAGCTTAAAAGTGACCTCCTTTCATTTTTGAAGCATGTAAGAGATAGCCAAGAGATGGCCAAAAAAGGGTTGTTGAGCATTCATTGCTAATTAACTCTCCACAAATTGAATCCTACCTCTTTTTATATTAAAAAATGTAATCGAGCACAAATGTTTTATCTGATTAGGTTTAGGATGGGTATTGCTCATCTGTTGGTTTCATACCCATGTGATGTTTACTGTGATGCCAAATTAGACTTATGTCTATGTAATTCAACTACTGCACAGAGCACTTTGCACTTTATGTTCTTCTGTAAACTGTATCTTAATCCGAGGCGCACCTTTCTTAAACCATTACTGAGCTATTTAAACATTAGAAAGTGTTATCCTGCATTATGCCATTTACTTCTTTTAAATGATGAATTCACTTGCAAAATGAATTCCTGGGTTTTAATTAGGCTGACTGAAATTATATCATGTATACCATTGTGAAATAATGTTTTTATTTGTTCTTTTTGGCTGTCATCAACCCGAATAAAGATCTTTTGACTCACTGAATGAAACATCCACTCTATTCACAGAGATCGTACCAGGAACACACACACTGTTGTGCTGTTAGAATCAGGTTCCAACACGTGAAATCCTCATGTCGTGCTATGCCACAGGCTGCCAGCCCCACTCTATCCTCTACTCTACCCTCTCATGGGGTAAGCTTGCATTAGCTATTATTTCTCATTTCTAGTACCCTTGTGTTACCAGTTCTCCACTAATATATGATTGTTCTCTCACATATACAGCACCCGACTGGGACCCTTGTAAGTATCTTCTTCTTCTGTGTCTCTTTCCTATACTCACTTGTGGCACACATCTACTACACAGCTTCGCAAACCACCCTTCAGGTACTATACAAACCCATGTGCTCCTTTTCAAGCAACCCCGCCTACACCTTGGCCACACACTGATATTATCACTTTCTTTGTAGATGTTCCTACATTTCTAGGTCCTGAAGAGACCCTACATTGCACAAAGGGTCAAAACGTCGTCAGCAGATAACAGAAACAAACCATTAAACCAGCGCTTATCATTGTATAAGAAATGCAGTATACATTTTGTATACTTACAAATGGTTGACTCTATGATTAATTGGAAACCTTGTACATATGTCACAAATATATCACCAATATTTTAGGTTCCTTTTTTCTCACTGGGGACACTACGCACTACTGTGATATTATTTCCTTGTACATATCTTGATTTCTTTCAAGAACTATATAAACGTGATTGTGAAATACAAAAATGAAGGTGTATGAGGTCTTTTCTTCTTTTGACATCACTCTAACCCTCTTCATTGCCATTATGCATAAGTATATTACTATCACTTTGACATTATTCCACAGGAGCCATTGTTTTCATTAATAATTTAACTACCCTGGTTCCGTATGAGTAGGGTTCCCCCTGGTCCTAGGTTCTCGGCCTCCTCTAAAACATGGCTACACTGACTTATACCCAACTGGCATATTTAATTTACTTGTAAGTCCTTTATAGAGTGGTATACCATATACCCAGAGCCTGTAAATTAAATGCTACCAGTGGGTCTGCAGCACCTTTTGTGGCACCCACTTAAGTAGCACTCTAAAACATGCCCTGGGTCTCCCACTGCAGCATGTCCACTTGGCATTTAAACCCCCTAGCCAAGCCTTACATTCCACTTTTATTACATATAAGTCATCCCTAAGGTAGGCCCTAAGGAGCCCACCTTAGGGCTCCCTGTGGAGTGTGCTGTGTAAGGAGCGACATGTACTTTTAAGTTTTACATATTCTGGTAGAGAAAAACATCTAAATTCATGTTTCAATACTGTGAGGCCTACCCTTCCCATAGGATAACATGGGGGATTCCTTATTACTTGTAATAATCTGTAATTTCCAATTGGGAGCTGGATGTTATTTCATGGTTGGTGACTTTGGACTGGGGTGAGTGTGTGACATTGATCCACACTCGGTCCATCACCTGTTGTGTTTGCATATTCCGCCCTAAGTGCGCTGGGGATGCCCAGACGTGGGTCCCAGGCACTCCACACCACTGGAGTCAAGCTAGCCGGGCTGATGAGAGGCGTTACCTCGAAACCGGTCCGGTCCTCGGATGCTTGATTCCGTTCTGGGAAGGACATGGCTTTTGTAGTTCGGACTGGACTGTTCCCATGGGGCACAGGGTCAGAGCTGATTTGCATATCGCCATTGTCTAACCCAGGGTGGTGTGGAGTGCAAAAAAACGATGGATTTGGGCCCAGATCTTTGGACTGGGGTGAGTGTGTGACATTGATCCACACTCGGTCCATCACCTGTTGTGTTTGCATATTCCGCCCTAAGTGCGCTGGGGATGCCCAGACGTGGGTCCCAGGCACTCTACACCACTGGAGTCAAGCTAGCCGGGCTGATGAGAGGCGTTACCTCGAAACCGGTCCGGTCCTCGGATGCTTGATTCCATTCTGGGAAGGACATGGCTTTTTTAGTTCGGACTGGACTGTTCCCATGGGGCACAGGGTCAGAGCTGATTTGCATATCGCCATTGTCTAACCCAGGGTGGTGTGGAGTGCAAAAAAACGATGGATTTGGGCCCAGATCTTTGGACTGGGGTGAGTGTGTGACATTGATCCACACTCGGTCCATCACCTGTTGTGTTTGCATATTCCGCCCTAAGTGCGCTGGGGATGCCCAGACGTGGGTCCCAGGCACTCCACACCACTGGAGTCAAGCTAGCCGGGCTGATGAGAGGCGTTACCTCGAAACCGGTCCGGTCCTCGGATGCTTGATTCCGTTCTGGGAAGGACATGGCTTTTGTAGTTCGGACTGGACTGTTCCCATGGGGCACAGGGTCAGAGCTGATTTGCATATCGCCATTGTCTAAACCAGGGTGGTGTGGAGTGCAAAAAAACGATGGATTTGGGCCCAGATCTTTGGACTGGGGTGAGTGTGTGACATTGATCCACACTCGGTCCATCACCTGTTGTGTTTGCATATTCCGCCCTAAGTGCGCTGGGGATGCCCAGACGTGGGTCCCAGGCACTCCACACCACTGGAGTCAAGCTAGCCGGGCTGATGAGAGGCGTTACCTCGAAACCGGTCCGGTCCTCGGATGCTTGATTCCGTTCTGGGAAGGACATGGCTTTTGTAGTTCGGACTGGACTGTTCCCATGGGGCACAGGGTCAGAGCTGATTTGCATATCGCCATTGTCTAACCCAGGGTGGTGTGGAGTGCAAAAAAACGATGGATTTGGGCCAGATCTTTGGACTGGGGTGAGTGTGTGACATTGATCCACACTCGGTCCATCACCTGTTGTGTTTGCATATTCCGCCCTAAGTGCGCTGGGGATGCCCAGACGTGGGTCCCAGGCACTCCACACCACTGGAGTCAAGCTAGCCGGGCTGATGAGAGGCGTTACCTCGAAACCGGTCCGGTCCTCGGATGCTTGATTCCGTTCTGGGAAGGACATGGCTTTTGTAGTTCGGACTGGACTGTTCCCATGGGGCACAGGGTCAGAGCTGATTTGCATATCGCCATTGTCTAACCCAGGGTGGTGTGGAGTGCAAAAAAACGATGGATTTGGGCCCAGATCTTTGGACTGGGGTGAGTGTGTGACATTGATCCACACTCGGTCCATCACCTGTTGTGTTTGCATATTCCGCCCTAAGTGCGCTGGGGATGCCCAGACGTGGGTCCCAGGCACTCCACACCACTGGAGTCAAGCTAGCCGGGCTGATGAGAGGCGTTACCTCGAAACCGGTCCGGTCCTCGGATGCTTGATTCCGTTCTGGGAAGGACATGGCTTTTGTAGTTCGGACTGGACTGTTCCCATGGGGCACAGGGTCAGAGCTGATTTGCATATCGCCATTGTCTAACCCAGGGTGGTGTGGAGTGCAAAAAAACGATGGATTTGGGCCCAGATCTTTGGACTGGGGTGAGTGTGTGACATTGATCCACACTCGGTCCATCACCTGTTGTGTTTGCATATTCCGCCCTAAGTGCGCTGGGGATGCCCAGACGTGGGTCCCAGGCACTCCACACCACTGGAGTCAAGCTAGCCGGGCTGATGAGAGGCGTTACCTCGAAACCGGTCCGGTCCTCCGATGCTTGATTCCGTTCTGGGAAGGACATGGCTTTTGTAGTTCGGACTGGACTGTTCCCATGGGGCACAGGGTCAGAGCTGATTTGCATATCGCCATTGTCTAACCCAGGGTGGTGTGGAGTGCAAAAAAACGATGGATTTAGGCCCAGATCTTTTGACTGGGGGAATGTGTGACATTGATCCACATTCGGTCCATCACTTGTTGTTTTTGCAATTGCCGCCCTAAGTGCGCTGGGGATGCCCAGACGTGGGTCCCAGGCACTCCACACCACTTGGAGTCAAGCTAGCCGGGCTGATGAGAGGTGTTACCTCGAAACCGGTCTGGTCCTCGGATGCTTGATTCCGTTCTGGGAAGGACATGGCTTTTGTAGTTCGGACTGGACTGTTCCCATGGGGCAACAGGGTCAGAGCTGATTTGCATATCGCCATTGTCTAACCCAGGGTGGTGTGGAGTGCAAAAAAACGATGGATTTAGGCCCAGATCTTTTGACTGGGGGAATGTGTGACATTGATCCACATTCGGTCCATCACTTGTTGTTTTTGCAATTGCCGCCCTAAGTGCGCTGGGGATGCCCAGACGTGGGTCCCAGGCACTCCACACCACTTGGAGTCAAGCTAGCCGGGCTGATGAGAGGTGTTACCTCGAAACCGGTCCGGTCCTCGGATGCTTGATTCCGTTCTGGGAAGGACATGGCTTTTGTAGTTCGGACTGGACTGTTCCCATGGGGCAACAGGGTCAGAGCTGATTTGCATATCGCCATTGTCTAACCCAGGGTGGTGTGGAGTGCAAAAAAACGATGGATTTAGGCCCAGATCTTTTGACTGGGGGAATGTGTGACATTGATCCACATTCGGTCCATCACTTGTTGTTTTTGCAATTGCCGCCCTAAGTGCGCTGGGGATGCCCAGACGTGGGTCCCAGGCACTCCACACCACTTGGAGTCAAGCTAGCCGGGCTGATGAGAGGTGTTACCTCGAAACCGGTCCGGTCCTCGGATGCTTGATTCCGTTCTGGGAAGGACATGGCTTTTGTAGTTCGGACTGGACTGTTCCCATGGGGCAACAGGGTCAGAGCTGATTTGCATATCGCCATTGTCTAACCCAGGGTGGTGTGGAGTGCAAAAAAACGATGGATTTAGGCCCAGATCTTTTGACTGGGGGAATGTGTGACATTGATCCACATTCGGTCCATCACTTGTTGTTATTGCAATTGCCGCCCTAAGTGCGCTGGGGATGCCCAGACGTGGGTCCCAGGCACTCCACACCACTTGGAGTCAAGCTAGCCGGGCTGATGAGAGGTGTTACCTCGAAACCGGTCCGGTCCTCGGATGCTTGATTCCGTTCTGGGAAGGACATGGCTTTTGTAGTTCGGACTGGACTGTTCCCATGGGGCAACAGGGTCAGAGCTGATTTGCATATCGCCATTGTCTAACCCAGGGTGGTGTGGAGTGCAAAAAAACGATGGATTTAGGCCCAGATCTTTTGACTGGGGGAATGTGTGACATTGATCCACATTCGGTCCATCACTTGTTGTTTTTGCACTTTTAAAAAGTTGGCATTTTCGGCCCTTTTTGTGCTTACAGCACGGCCTATGTCATATGACAGGGTGTAACTGAAAAACTTTGCAAATTCCTCCCAGTCACACAATAAAGGGATTAGGTGTGCCTGAATGGGCCATCTACGGGGAGGATGAAGCTAATCAGAGCCCCACTTACAACGGGACTCTAAACCCTAAAATCACTTAAAAAAAATCTAATTAAAAGTATGTTGTGTAAAAAAACTTCCTATGTGGCAAAGGTACACATACTTACTTGTGTAGTACTTACCTGCACAGTAAAGACTGTATGGTTAAGGTCCTGCATGGTAAAAGCTTGTGAGGTAAAAGCTGTTTTCCCTCAGTCACGACACAAATGTTTTTGGGGCACTGTCAGTTTTTATGTCCCTTGGTATGTTTGACAGGCACTTTCAACTCTTTTACAGTTTGCCCTTTCTTCCTCTTACTCCCCCACACCCAATACTTTAGGTTGTGCCTGAAACAGTGCATGTGTTGTCGCTTGCATTACTTTTTTTTACTTATGCAACTTAGATCTCACCCACTGCTTACTATTGGTTGGCTTTATCGTCATTCTCATTTCCTTTCCTTCTTTGGACAGCAAGTGCCAGTTTCACTTCCTCTTCATGTGTTCTCCCTACCCTGAAGCATAGTCCAAGTACTGCTTCCCTTGGCCATTGTCTTTTCAATGCTCACTGGTTTCAGCAGTACTTTTTTCCTTTTACCTACCTGCTCCTCCTTCCTCACCCCCCCACCCACATTGTTGCTTTCCCTGCCCTTTACCCTCCTTCTACGTTGTCACTTGTCTGGTCCACCCCTCCAATGTTGCTGCTTGCCACGTCCATCACCACCCTCTTCCTCTTCATTGCTTGCCCTCGCTTTCCCCACTGTTAGAAAAAAGTGCTCAAAAGTAACACCAAAAGTTGTCAAGATGCTACAAAGATGCAAAACGCACTACGCTCCCTGCTCTACATGGCCTTTTGGCATTTTTGGTTGTGTGCTTATGTGGGCCTGTTGTAATTTAGCAGTGAGTAAGTTAAGTATTAGCAGAAGACATCTTGTATTTAGAAACTATCTTGTCCGTTGTGTGGAATCCACTTTGTATTTCTGGCAGCCATTTTGTTTGCCATGTGTTCACCATGTGCTCTGTCCTACCTTCCTATCAACTGCCCTTGAAATCTGCCTAGAAACGAGATATATTTAGCCTCTTCTGCTTTGCACATGCTCAGTTGAGCTTACAGATGTCCTCAACTTGTAACTGTCAGAATGTGTCCACCAGAATTAGCTAACTGTCTGCCCCTCCCACTTGTTTCCAGCACACTTTCTGTAGGACCATGTATGTATTTGAAACCAGCATTCTGTAATTGTACCACCCTCATTTGAGCCCCTGTGTGGGTATAAAAGGACCAAGCTCCTTCCAGTCAGTGTGCTACTTAATGCATTACCGAAGGGTGCTGTGTGAATGTAGTTCCACCTCATGAGGTTTAATAAACTCTGTCTTTTCTATTCCAGTTTCTGTGCCAACTTCTTCCTATTGGTCTGAGGACTCTGTGCAGTGAAGGCTGAATCCTTGCACTGGTAGGCCTTGCTGAGGTTCACCACCACAAATTGTCGCTTCCAACGTGGGGCTCATCGGCGACTCGGATGCCCGAAGGACTGGTCGCAACGAAGGATTGGAATCTCGCTTTGGACGCGATCGCTGCCTGAGGAGACCCGAGTCTTGGCACCCACGGCGTTTTTCCTTTATTTCTGATCAGACCATCCAGGTGGCGCCGGTCCTCGACTGAGTTCTCTTCTGTTGATTTGCCGTGCAGTGACCATTTGGTCGATTTGAGAACTTGGCAGTTGGAACCTGGACACCATTTGATTGGTAAGAGCCGTTTTGCAGCACTTGCTGTTGGTTTGACGCCTTTGATTGGTAAGGTAGTTTAGTAACATTTACTGCGGCTTTGTTTGTATGATTGGCCAATATAGAATTTCGTTTGATAAATATATATATGTGCTGCAATACATATAGGCAGGTAATGAGATTTTTCTCTATTTTTAATTTGTTTGAACGGCGCAACGTACGAAGAGTACTTTAAGCGCTACTTTGATCATAATACTGCATATTCTGCACTATTTTTGGCATGCCTGTTTCCAGCACACTTCGTAGGATGTGTTGCTTTTGTAGTGGTACCAATTTGAGACTCGAAGAAGCACAACCAGCCCCCCCGGAGGGGACGCCTAATAGGGACATGTATGTTAAGTATGGTATTTCTTCCATAATGTACAGCACGTTATGGAAAAAATATACTAGTAAAGATCCTGAGTTGCGTTGGCCTAGGCCTGGGTCATTTGATTTGCGAAAGATTCAGTATGTGGAGCAACGGATGTTTAAGCGAAAGGCTAGGCAAGATATGTTTGACTGTGTGCGAATGTGGGAGAAAGAAGTGCGTGAGCGAATGAAGCGTGAGCAAGCCTTGATTGCAAAAGAACAGCGAAAGAGTATCCATGGGAAAGCATTGGAAATGAAAAATAGGGAAATTAAAGAATTAAAGAGAGGGAAGATAGGGAGCGTCATTTACAGGTAAATGGCCAATACGCTGTTAGTAAACCTCTTTATCCTATTCTTAATAAACACCAAGATGACTGTCTCTTATTAGATCGTTGTCCACCTTCGTATACTCTTCCTTCGGCACCTTATGAGTCAGATGAGGACTCTTCTACAGACCAGGACAAAGCTAGAGAAACTAGCTCAATTTTATCTGCTGAACGTGCGTCTCAGATTAGATCTGCTGCGCGTAAAGCTGTTCGTAATAGTACTACTGCTTCTGAACTTGTAGATAGTATAAAAAGTTGGCAGGAAAGGGAGCAGTTATATTTTACTGAGGTATTCGCCGCAGAGGTTATTGAACGATTTAGGAAACATTCGGTAGACATGGAGCCCGATGATGTAGCAGCTGATTGTAAACAATTACGTGACGGTCTTTTTGTCTTCTCCCAGGTGGCTGACACGACCAGACGCTTGGTTAAACTGCGTGTTGAAGCAGCCCGTTTGCGAGAGGAGAAAAAGGCAGCAGACGCAGCTGCACCAACATCTCAGATCAGCATGGCACGAATTTCTACTCTTGAAACAGATAAGAATGTTGTAATTAATGTGAAACCCATGCGGGAAGCTGCGCCTTTATATGATCCTCCTAAGGAAACGGGTACAAATGATGATAAGACTTCTGTAGATACTAAAGGGTATTTTTTTTATAATTGGGTTTACACTCCTTGGAATAGAGCAGATGTTACAGCCCTTAAAATGCATTGCCTGATCCGCAAAAGAATCCAGCAGCCTTTTATGAGGAAGTTGAGGGTGCAATTAGTTCTTGCAATATGACTTTGCCTGATATTGATTTGTTTTTGTATTAATATTACCGCCTGATATGTGGAGAACTGTGCGTAAAATTGACGACTGTGCAACATTTGGAGCATTATGGAAAGATTTAGAGCAGTTAGATGAAGATAGAGAACCTCCACAGAAACCGTGTCAATTAATTTTAGATCTTCCGGCAGCTGTATTAGTTAAGCTAAAGACGATTATTCCCCCTAAAAAGATAGATTGGACTGTATTAGCGTTGTGTAAGCAAAAGGCAGATGAATCGGTTTCAGATTTCTTTACACGCTTTGAAGAGGCATTCCACGATTTTAGTGGCCAGTCATTAACAGATGACACGGGTAGGCATCTGTTTGTTGATAAATATGTCGCAAACCTTTTGCCAGGAATAGCTAGTCGCCTAAAGGCCAGTGAGAGTTCATGGAGTACCTCTTCTACGGTTTCTCTCCTAACCATGGCTCAGTATTATGAGCGACAAGAATTAGAAGCTAAAAATAATGAGGATAAAAAGTTTAAAGAGTTGAAAACAAAGGTTATGTTAGCTCAAGCTTATGGGCCACCTTCTAGAGGTAATGATAGAGGCAGACATGGATCTTATGGTTCGTCTTTTCCTCCTTATACTCGTTCGAATTTGTCTGTTGATCAGTGTGTGTACTGCAAGAAATTTGGACATTGGCTTTCTGATTGTCCAGTACTGCGTGATCAGCAGTGTTCACATGGTGGGGCCCAATGAGAAATCGTTCAGGATATTTAGGGCCTAGAGGAAGCACAAATGATCGTGCTAGGTTTGATGCTAATACACATGGACAGGAGGGGTCTAATACTTTTGACAGAAGGAACCAATATCAAATGTCTGACTATGTGCCGTCTGATTTGCAAGATTCTGCTTATGCATAGGATTGCCTAGGATGGAGTAAAGAATCAGTTGAAGTTCCAGTAGATCAGAGGGGTCCCTTTACAGCACATGTTTTGGGTTCTACTGATCAGTTTCTGGTTGATACAGGAGCTACTCATAGCACCTTGTCTAAACAATTAGTTCCAAGGGCTCCTCTGTCTGGCTTAACTGTTACATCGATAGGTTTCGATGGAACACCTTCCCTTAGCCCATTGTCACAACCACTCGCATTTCATGTTGATAAGTTTATTGCTCCATGTCCGTTTTTGCTTTCTCCAAACACACCAGATAATATTGGGGGTCTTGATATGCTTAAACATTTCAGGGCTACGATACGATGTTCCCCGGAAGGAGTACAGGTTATTTTGAATGACAACTACCCTGTGATTGAGAGATCCTGTATTGTTAAAGAGGACATTGCACTAGCCTCACTCCCTAGTACTTTGTGGGCTATTTCAGACACCGATGTAGGGCAAATGGTTATTCCGCCAGTGCATATTAGTGTCAAGGAGGGTGCTTCATTGCCAAGACTGCCTCAGTATAAAATTTCTCGAGAAGGAGAAGAAGCACTCACAGGTATTGTACAAGATTTGATTAAGGTGGAAGAAGTTCCTTACAATGTTTACAATAGTCCGATTCTTCCCATTTTGAAACAAGCATTTACAATGCAACGGTTTTGCCTTTGTAAAAGTTAGAGCTATTGGCATTGTAAATGACAATTTTTTTATTTATGTGTTGGTTTTGAAAACAGATAAATAAATGGCATTGCCATTTACAATGCCAATAGCTTAATCTCTCGCAAACAGTAAAAATGACTAATGCACTGGAGGGTGGCTGGTGATGAATGGACTGGTGGAGGGTAGTGGATGAATGTGAGTGGGTTGGTATGATGAGTCGGTGAATGGATTGGATGGAGGATGGATGACATGGACAGATGAATGGGTGTATGGATGGGTGGATTGATGCAGTAGTGGACGGACTGTTCAGAGCAAACTGTACGTTCTACTACGTTTCCTGGGGGTTTTAATGCGATATTGCAATGCTGCTGTGGTTGTGTCATTCATTCTAAAAGCGAACACTGCAACGTCCGTTAATAATGGACATAATGGACTTTATGTACGTATATCTTACGTATATCGTGTGGGACGTCGGAAAAGGGTCATTTCCGGTCCCATTGTAGTTTCCAATTGTAATCAACAGCCGTGGGCACGCACCTGTAAAAAGAGGCAGAGCTGCGTGCGCCGGCATGTGTCAGGGCACGGCGGGCGCGTGGCTGCACGTGGAGTGTCAATAAGCTGCCTCCTTGAGAGTTAAAGAATTCAACACACACAAGCACATGAAGGGGAAGAATGGATGCGTCTGCCCCCCCCTTGATATTAAACATGCTTAACCGCATTTAAGAGGCAATGCACGTATATAAGAGCAGACCACCCCTTATTGCGAAATTATAAAATGCCTAAGAACCCCAGTTGTTTCCAGTAATGAAGTGGACGTAGCCGCATCACGCTGAGAGCCCTGCAGTTTACTGCGCACAGGGTTGTAAAAGTGAACGCTGCAGACATTCCATGTTACTTTTGACATCGGTCATATTCTCAAAATTAAACCGCATGGAAATGTATCGCGCTATTTCATTTATTTCACGGTTCTTTACTGGCACATAGCGCTTCTTGTCTCCGCGTGGCAGTGTTTTGGCACTAGTCCTGATAAACTGAAGCGGATAAATCATTATTCAGCGTGTGCATGCTTCAGGTGGATTAAATGCTTGCTCTGCTGTTGGTTGTGGCAGTGTTTGCTGGCTTGCGTGTCTGGCTCCCTCCCTGGTGCTCCCCTAGTACAGTGACAGTGTGTGCTCTTGCACTGGTGAAGCTGTGCACAATACCCCAACACTCTGTGGGCTTGGGGGGCAGGTCTGGCATGCTGTCCCATTTGTGGGCTGTGAATTGAGTCTGGGGTCGGCCGCAGCTCCCGTGGGGGCTTTGGTAATTCACCCTGGTCGCTGCTGGCTGATGATGCGCTGGGTCGGTGGTCCCGCACAGCCCTCCCTCTCGATAGCTGACAAATGGTGCGAGGGTGACACGGTGCATCAGCGGGTTCCAGCTGAGCAGGGCCGTCGCACTCCCCGCAAAGGCGTGTCGGGGGTGTGGGGAAGGCGAACCAACAATCTGCCCCACACCACAGCGTCGGATGGGAGCGTCTCTGCTTCCACCCCGTGCGTAAAGCGTCTTGCTCATTTATGGGGCTGGTTGTATAGCTCATCACGACCGCTTCATGGTGCTGACTGCTAAGTCTTCGTTTTCTCTTATCTTGCTGTGGATCGTGCGAAGTAGAGTGTGTAAAGGAAAGGAAAACCAGCGTGCGGCTCCTGCACAGATCACTCGCCGGGGTCTGCACCGAAGAGCCACAAATTCCATCTGCAAGTCCTAACAAAGAGGTGTAGGTAATACATTATGCTGCACCGTATTAATTTGTAGAAGCTTGACTTAACGATAAGGCAGTTACACAACACCAGGCTCCGAAGCTCACGCGTCCAAAATGGCCAAAACATCACAGAAAAAAAACAAAAACACACGCCCACCGCCAAATGACGTCACGGGGGTGTCCCGGGCCGGCAGCCAATCACAGCGCGGCCCGGGACACACGGCAACAAGGGGCGGGGCTTAAAAAAAGACCCAGAAATGCCCCCGAATCGCGTTTTCACGGGG
This sequence comes from Lissotriton vulgaris, assembly GCF_964263255.1. NCBI lineage: Eukaryota > Metazoa > Chordata > Amphibia > Caudata > Salamandridae > Lissotriton > Lissotriton vulgaris. The sequence continues at coordinate 818,070,948 of NC_141696.1, read as the reverse complement.
AAAGCATGATTGACAGCCAATCTCTTCCAATGGCTAGCCTCCATTTATGGAGCTAGCCAATGGAAGACAGAGGCGGGACTAAGCCCCATAGTGTAGGATCATAAGATTTCGCCCTGGGTCGAAACCTAAAAAGATACTGACACTAGGATTTATAGATTTATCATCGATTTGAGGGAAGTCAACAAGATTGTAGTACCGCAGTAGCCTGTGGTTTCTGACATAACAACACTACTTACTTTGGTTCCTCCGACAGCAACTACATTCTCTGTTATAGACTTGAAGAACGCTTTCTTTTCGATCCCTATTCATCCTGATAGCCGATATTTGTTCGGGTTCACTTTGAATAATTGATCGTATAGATTTTGTAGAGTTCCTCAAGGCTATACTGAGAGTCCTAGTATTTATAGTCAAGCATTGAAGAGACAGCTTGATTTCTTTACTTTGCCTGAAGGAGTGGCTCTCATACAATATGTTGATGACATCTGGTTGGCAGCTGATATGCCTGAGCAGTGTGAAAAATGTACCTTGTCCTTTCTTTCTTTTCTTGCTACACACCACCATAAAGTATCACGGAAGAAATTGCAATATTGTAGACCGAAGGTGACCTATTTCGGACACCTTCTATCTAAGGAGGGCCGTGCACTTACACCAGATCGCATTCAAGCAATTTTAGACAACCCAGTACCTTCCACACAGAAAGATGTCCGTGCATTTATTGGTTTGACTTCATTTTGTAGGCAATGGCATATTTTTCTGCAGTTCTTGATCCTGTTGCTCGTGCGTTGCCTGGATACTTCCGTTCAGTTGCAGCAACAGCTGTATCCAAAACGTCAGAGTGAAGGGATAGTTTTGTCACACAAACTGTTGGTGCTAGTACCTCATGCAGTAGATGCCCTTTTGAATCAGACTAAGACACAACACTTAACTAGTGCTCGTTTGACAGGATAGGAATTGACACTGTTAGCACCTCATATTACCTTGAAGAGCTGTGCAACACTGAACCCAGCCACTTTGTTGCCATATCCTGCGACTCAGTCCCAGTCAAAGGAACCTCACGATTGTATATTCCTTACTGAGGAACAGACAAAGGGTCGCGTAGATTTGCAAGATACGCCCCTTCCAGATGTAGATGGGGAACTGTGGGTTAATGGCTCCTGTCTGAAGTTACCAGATGGCACGACTTCAGCTGCTTATCCAATCACCACACTTGAGACAGTAGCGGAAACAGCTCGTATACCTCAGAAGTCGGCTCAAGCAGCTGAACTAATAGCTTTGACAAGTGCGTGTAAACTTAGCACTGACTTGTGTGTGGGAACATTTACACGGATAGCCGCTATGCTTTTGGAGTGATTCATGATTTTGGCCTACTCTCGTAGGAAAGTGGCTTTCTTACATCCCACGGGATGCAGAAAATGCACAGAGAATTAGTACATAACCTCTTGACTGCACTTACATACCCAAAGAAAGTTGCTATTATGAAGTGTAGCGCACACAAGAAAATTATTGACAAAATATTACAAGGCAATGCCTTTGCAGATCGCGTAGCTCGTGAAACTGCGATGCAACAAAGCACTACATCTATGTACGTAGTGAAATCACAAGCTGAGCGTTGGCATGACCCTAGAGAGGAAGTATTGGATATACAGAGATCTGCCTCTATGGATGAGCTTGAGCAATGGTCTAAAGAAGTAATGTTAGACGATGAGGGTTTTTGTTGTAACAAAGAAATGAATAAGTGGAAATTGCCTGCAGCCTATTTACAACCTATGGTTCAAATGGCACATCGGCTGGCACATGTTGAAGCTCTAGCGATAACTAAATTGCCTACACAAGTTTGGGAGCATCCTGAAATTGCCAGCACAGCTAAAAGAGTGGTACAGTCCTGTTTGATCTGTTGGCAGTATAATCCTGGAAAAGGGACACAGACTCCTACAGGAGGGTTTGCTACACCAACCACACCTTTTGAAGTCTTTCAGATGGATTACATCCAACTTGAACGCTGCAATCATCTTAAATATGTCCTAGTGGTGGTATGTGCCTTCAGTAAATAGATAGAGGCATACCCTACAAAGGATAATACTGCTCTTACTACAGCAAAGGTGCTTCCGAAGAAGTATTTCCCTAGATATAGTGTTTGTAAGCTTTTGTGGAGTGACAATGGACCTCATTTTATTGGGCAAGTTGTTGAGCATGTCCCGAAAGAGTTAGGGATCAAACAGAAATTCCATACAGTCTTCCACCCACAATCAGCAGGATTAGTGGAGAGGTACAATGCTACTTTGAAACTAAAGTTGGAGAAAATGCTGGCTTCCACATCTTTGAAGTTGCCAGATGCACTCCCTTTGGCATTGTTGTCCATAAGATTGATACCACATTCACGATCAGGTCTCACCCCCTATGAAGTGGTCTTTGGGAGACCGATGAATATTTGGGGAGTTCCTAAGCCACCCCCAGCATGAAAGATGGGACCCCCTCGAGGAATAAGTTGTGACCAAGGAACAGAGGGGAAAGGAAAAATTCGTTCTAGAAAGTTGTTCCTTCAATGGTCAAAGATATCACTTAACAATATACATCGAATTATTTAAGAAGGGTGACAGAATTATATAACAATGTTTACTTTATCATAGTTTTTATTTTCATTTAATGCAGTTTTTCATTTCACTTTTTTATATAAAAAAGACGCGCGTTTCGGTGGGTAAACCACCTTCCTCAGGACCTTTTTTCTTTTTTGGATCAAAGATATCAGGGGACCTAAAAAGATTTATTTACAAAAAAGAGAAGAAAATATATCTGTCACCAACCCTTCTCATAGTAATTTGAAAATAAAAGCACCAACACAACAAAAAAACATTGTTTAGATTTTGCATGACCGCTCCTCACATGACCAATGATTGCTAGAAAGACATATGCACAAAAACCATTTACTCTGATGTAGATGGGTCACAATATAAATTTAAGACTCAAGTTGCATGAAAACGAAAGATGAATTATACTCGTGTTATTTAACTGAATTCCTTTTATGCTAATTTGAGACATAAGAGGCACTGTCATTTTAACCAAGACATGGTTCTATAGAGTAAGGGTCGTTGTATCTTTTATGCAGGTGCCCCTTAACATGTATCCTGTCCTAAAATCTCTCAACTGATAGGAAAAGAGTACCAAAGAAATATAAACCTGCTTGTGTTTTTTACCGTAAGTAGAACCATGTCTTGGTTAAAATGACAGTGCCTCTTATGTCTCAAATTAGCATAAAAGGAATTCAGTTAAATAACACGAGTATAATTCATCTTTCGTTTTCATGCAACTTGAGTCTTAAATTTATATTGTGACCCATCTACATCAGAGTAAATGGTTTTTGTGCATATGTCTTTCTTGCAATCATTGGTCATGTGAGGAGCGGTCATGCAAAATCTAAACAATGTTTTTTTGTTGTGTTGGTGCTTTTGTTTTCAAATTACTATGAGAAGGGTTGGTGACAGATATATTTTCTTCTCTTTTTTGTAAATAAATCTTTTTAGGTCCCCTGATATCTTTGATCCAAAAAAGAAAAAAGGTCCTGAGGAAGGTGGTTTACCCACCGAAACGCGCGTCTTTTTTATATAAAAAAGTGAAATGAAAAACTGCATTAAATGAAAATAAAAACTATGATAAAGTAAACATTGTTATATAATTCTGTCACCCTTCTTAAATAATTCGATGTATATTGTTAAGTGATATCTATGACCATTGAAGGAACAACTTCCTAAGCCACCCCCATACATGATGTTCCTTGTGTTCTGATGAATGATTATTTGGCACAGTTAACCAACAGTATGATCTCTATTCATCAACAGGTTCGAGAAGCTCTTCCTGACAGATCTACAGGTGAGGCCCATGAACTCCGTCCCGGCGACTATGTGATGGTCAAGGTCTTCGACAGATCGAACAGCTTGGAACCGAGGTGGCAAGGTCCGGAGCAGGTGCTTTTGGCTACAAGGACAGCAGTTCAAGTGTCGAACAAAAAGAACTTGATCCTCAGCACGCATTGCAAGCTTGTGTCACCTGCCTTGGTGGAACCTGCTGCGCTGAACGACCATTGAGAGATTCTGGAGACGGAGAAATGTCACGCTATCTCACCTGACGAATATACGGAAGTCTTCCCGGACCACACGATTCCTGGAGCATCTCGATACCACTTGAGACCGAGGAAAGAATCTGCAGCATTGAACGAGACTGGTTGAGCTACCGCCCTGGGTTTGTGAAACGCAGCGCCGATGTGGCAAGGGGGGGCATCAGCCCTGCATTAGTGTAGTGACACCCGTCTTGGCCCGTGGTGAAGAAATCAACAGTTGCCCAGGGAGAAGAGCTCCAACGATTGTTTTCAACAAGTTTTTAGAAAGATCAATCATTACTGCTGCTGAAATGAATAACAAAAGAATCATTTGTGCTGCAGGGTTTGTTGTTGCCCTGGTGGTTATGGCAATAATCACCTGGTTTGTTGAGAAAGTGGCTCTTGCTCGACAGCTTTTCGTTGCCACTACCACAGATCCAGTGGAACACCATTATTATACACTTCCCTATCATGAGCAGATGCATCGACAATCCTATATGAATAACACATTCATCCAGATGTTGCATCATACACACAATGCCACGAATACTACCAATTGTTGGGTGTGTGGGATGATACCTGCACACCAAAACAAAGGAGGAACGTCTTTTATTCCTCTACCGTTTTCCCACAGTGGTTCATGTCAAGCTTGGTATGCTCTTTTGTTTGCTTTCGGAAAGCCCCCAGTAGGTGGAATCATTTTTCGGTTCAATAAAGAATGCTACCAAGATGAAGATGGTTATCCTCAAGCTAAAGGGACTAAATGGGAATGGGAAGAGGACCAACCGGACAATATTTCAACACCATATGTCTTTACAAATATAAGGAATATGAAAAACACAGGACCCTTTGTGATTTCTGTAACTCGAGCTAAAGCAGATTTATGTATTGGCAGTGTTGGGAGAATTCCTGTAGGACGGAGTAAATGTATTTCTACATTAACTATTGAAGGTGCTAATAACAGTAGTTTTACATCGTCGCACAACACATACTTTGTGAAAGGATACTATCAATTGCCTTTTGGGTGGTCCGGGGTATGTTATATATCATTTTTGTTAAACCCGGTGTTTTTAGCACCCACATCATATCACCTTGACCTAAAATTGTACAATCATATTTCTAAGAATAGATACAAACGAACAATAAGTACAGATGAAGTCGACCAGACAGATACCACTTTACAACAATATGTCGATTTCAATTTGGGTTTGTTTTTCTTTGTGGGTGCTGCATTGAATAGCAGAAAGATCAGACAATTGACTCGTGTTGTGGAAGCTGTCACCAATCAGACAGCCATGGCACTTGGAAACATTACAGAAGAACTGCAAATTGCAAGAATTGTAGCACTCCAGAATAGGATGGTGCTTGATGTGGTTTTGGCTGATCGAGGTGGTGCATGTCGCATCATCGGTAGCAGTTGCTGTGTTTTCATACCTGATCACTCACCTTCAGTTTATGATGCAATCTCTAAACTGCATAAGATTGCTGCAGAAATTCACCCAGAGACTGGTACATGGACATTTTCAAACTGGATATGGACACTCTTTGTTACTTGAGGCTGGAAACTACTGACTATTCTATGTATACTACTGGTGATTCTATTGGTTCCATGATGAAATATTGTTTACAAAAATATCGTCAGAAAAAAATATCGTCACAAAAATATCGTTTACATAAATATCGTCCTCCTATACTTAAACAAGGATTCACACAAATATCGATTTTTTTTATCGACTACCCTAATATCGTTCACACTAACATCGACAACATAAATATCGACTACTACATTATCGACTTTATTTTAAATAACATTACCTTAGACATAAATATCTACTACACTAACATCGACTACCTCTCTACTTATAGAAAGATACAAAAAATATTGTCATATTATTACCAACACTATATGCACAATTCTTTTATATTATTCACTTTTTTATAATAATTTACTTAAAAATAACTAATCGCACATATATGTATTTAGTTTTCCTATTACTTATTTATATATAAATAGAATATATAGGTTAATAATAATTACATTTACTGATACTATCATACACTCCGATTGCATAAATTTAAAACACATTTCACTATTTTCTACATGTAAACATTTTCCTTATAAAACAAGAAAGCACATATAATACTTTTTACTATTTAAATTAACTAACAATTAGTGTTGCACAAACTCTTACGAAAATAACGGTTTTGAAATTCAAAATAATGTTCTCAACCAATGAATTTAAAATTTCACTAATTGAACCAATCAAAAGCTACCATTATTAAGTCGCTACTATAAAAACAATTACACACTTAACGTAATTTACCATTTTTGGCCCAAACTTGGAGAAAAACGGTTACCTTGCTGAGAGAAGAGAATACAAACCTACGACTACAACTACAAAACGTCATACTACACTTCAAGTAAGTAAAATCCCATTTCTTTTATCATTCTAACCTAGCAAAAAGTACCTAAACTCCCTAATTTAAAAGCTGTTCTTCTTTAGAGTTAAAACACAAAATGTAGAACTTACCAACAACGACCAGAAAATTAGAATTAAATACATTTATGAACTACCGTATCCATGTCTACTTAGATAGCTGTTAAAAAAAATTTAAATAGCAAAGTACATGTGCAATTTACTTCATATGTTATAAACTACTATTATCCTAATACAATAAGTAACACAATGAATCTTTTTTCAACAGATTCTACAAAATTCATTTCCTATCTACAACTACACTACCAACATCTTCTACTACATCAAGTAAGTATAGTCACTGTATGTATACAAATTCTGAAAGTAAAAACAAACACCTATAACACTAAAGCATGTCTTTCTATTATTCTTTACCACTACTACAGAACTTAAAAAGGAGAAAATCCTGAAAGAAAAATAAGAATTAAAGAATTACCAGTAAAGCTACATAGTAAGTATATGTTCACACTTTTTCCTGCTCTTATACACACCTCTATAAATGTTTTTCAATTTTCTTAAAAATACATATATATGTTTCCACAGATCTACCTTAGACATGGCAACTGGAGCTACTTTCATTACTTCTCAAAAAGGGAAACTAATGCTGAGCTACATGGGTTACACCTACACCCAAGAAAGAATAAAAGGGAATAAGACCCATTGGAAATGTAGCAAATATTACTCAAGTGCATGCTATGGTAGAGCAACAACTGTTGATAACAATGTGGTAAATGTACGTGAGCATAACCACCCACCCAATGTAACAGAAGTGGAAGTTAGAGAAGCACTGGAAACATTGAAAGATGCTAGTACAGGGTCACAAGAAACAAGCACTAGTATTTTGAAAAATGTTTTAAGCAAAGTGCCAGAACATGTCACAGGACAGTTACCTTCTATTCCCAACTTAAAAAGATTAATTGCTAAAACTAAACGTGCTTCAGATCCAACTCCACCAACCCCAGAAAGTTTTCAAGATATAAAAATATATCCTGAATATACCATTACACATAATGAGGATAAATTCTTAATGTATGACAACCACAGTCATGACAAAAGAATTTTACTTTTTGCTACAAATAGTAATTTGCAAAAACTTAAATCATGTGAAACATGGATGATGGACGGGACTTTTAAGGTATGTCCCATACCTTTCTGTCAACTTTACACCATCCATGGTGAATACCAAGAAACCAATATCCCTCTAATTTATACTCTGCTGCCAAATAAAACAAATACTACCTACGTTGAACTTTTAACAACTATCAAAGAATTAACTGATAATTACTATCCACAAAGAATAATAATTGACTTTGAAATGGCCATGATTCAAGCTATCCTTAAAATATATCCTCATACCTCAATACAAGGTTGTTATTATCACTACAACCAAAGTATATGGAGGCACTTACAAAAATCTACTTTAAGCATTGAATATTCTACAAACAGTAACTTTGCTTATCAAATAAAAAAGTTGATTGCATTGGCATATGTACCAACAACAGAAGTAGCTAACTACTACAATTTATTAATTGACAGCCCTTTCTACCGCACCAATGAGAAAAAACTAACTCCCTTCTTAGACTATTTTGAAGATACCTGAGTTGGAAGATTACATCGTTCAGGCCACCATAGACAACCTAAATTTCAAATTCCATTGTGGAATGTCTATGCTAGTACAATAGCACAGAAAGCAAAAACTAACAACGCAGTTGAAGGATGGCATAATGCCTTCCAAGCCACTTTAGGAAGAAGTCAACCAACACTTCACAAACTAATCCAAAGCATTCAAAAAGAACAAAGCTACCAAGAACTCAGAATAGAGCAATCACTTTCTAAAATTGGCCCTAAACTAAGTAAACAAACATTAAATATGTACGAATACCTACAGCAAAAAACTAGAATGTACCCAAGTATCGAAGGTCTAGAATACTTAGACCTAATAGCTAAATCCATCCTTTAAATATCAATACCTAAAAACGTAGCAAAGCATAACAAAATATACTATTTATTTAAATGTAGTTACATTATGTCATGTAAAAATAAAAGTAATATATTATTACAAGACATAAGAAAATTACATTTAACTAAATAGTACACTATAACACAATGCAACCCAAAAGTAAATATAGCTTTTACTTACGGTTCTGCTGCTGTAGAATATGTTCCATGGTGATAATTTCCACAGGAATAATACCAAAAGCTATCCATATAGTGTTTAAAAATCCCAGCAAAATGCAAAAAATACAACTGTTTGATAATAGTCCCACGTCGCAATCCTCTCGAGAATGGAACCATTAAAATGGCGATGAATAATCACGAGTAAAAAGGTAGAAAACCCGAAAAATCAGGGAAAGTAAAAAAACATGTACCTGCTTTAAAAAAATACGAGTAACAATCGATCTGCTCCCCAAAACGAACACCTGTAAATAATAGAAACAAAACGCACCCTCAAAACATACGAAATACACAAAGCCTACACACAGCATATAAAACATATGAGAACACCTTAATTCATCCATTAATACAACACTAAACCTTAGTTGTGTTCAAAATACCTAACAAAGTACGTTCTCCATAACGACGCAAAATAACATGTAATTATCACATAAACTGTAAAGTACTACACATATCGACACGTACACACTACAACTATCACTAAAATACCTTAAAATGTCTTTAAAAATAATGTAAAATAAACTTACCTTCACCAACAAGAAGCAGCTCCCAACCGCGAGGTTCCGTTTTCTAAAATGACCCAAACAACGATGTCGATAGACTAAAAAGTGAAGTTCCAAAAACAAAATGGCTGCATAATAAAAACTAAAATAGGACTAAATACCCTTTTTACCAAAATAAAATTGTATTAAAAAGCATAATGTTTTCCATGTTTAGTAATAATTTTCTTTTTATTGTGAAAAAACATATGAATATTGTAAAATATACATTAATATGTTCAATATAATTATGTATTAATTGTTTATTGTATATTAAAATATGTTTTTGATTGTTAAATATTTTTCTCTGATGTTAAAAAATTAAAATTATGTTATGTACATATTTTGATAAAAACAATGACATGAAAATGATGTAATATATTAAATTTTAATGAAAAATATTAACATTTAATATACCAATTTATGCATTATCGAAACTGTATATATGTACAAAACTGCAATATAATTTGTTAACAAATATTATGTTAAATTTGTAATGAAATGATCAAAATGTTTGCATTAACAAATGAAAGTATGAATAAAGAAAAATAGTACAAAATAAAAAAAAGATTTTTTTTAATTTTGAAACTTGTCATATGTATGTAAAAATGTGTTAAAAATGTATTTAATTTATACTGTTTAAATGAATATTACAACATGACATATATTATTCTTATTAAAAATTGTAAATAGATAATGCTGGATAGTAAACCATAATAATTAACTATTCTAACTCCAATCCAACATATTATTATTATTATAGAGGCTTTTGTAGCGCGCTCTGTTACTAAGAAAATAGTATCCTGGCGCGAAAGGGATGAGAGGCAAAGCAGAGTAGACCGGGACCCTATACAGTGATGTTAAAAAGGTGGGTCTTCAGTCCCTTCTTGAACAGAGTGATGGATGGGGCTGTTCTTAGCTGGAGCCGAAGGGTGTTCCATGCTCTCGCCGCTCTGACTGAGATGCATTGGCCACCGAGTCTGCTGTATTTAAATTTTGGGACAGTCATTTGGTGCAGGTTAGTTGATCTGAGGGGGCGGTTGGGAACATATAGGGAAAATCTTTTCCTCAGGTAGACTGGGCCAGCCTGATGGACAGCTCGGTAGGCGAGGACAAGGATTTTAAATAAAATCCTATGGGCAACTGGGAGCCAGTGTAGGGTGCGGAGAGGTTGACGAACACTTGAACTTTTTGGAATATTGAACAAAAGCCGTACAGCGGCATTTTGTATAACTTGAAGGCGGTGGATCAAATAGGCAGGTAGGCCACAGAAGAGGCCATTTGCATAATCCAGTCTGGATAATATGAGGGCGCGGATGACGGTCTCCTTGGCCACTCTCGGGAGGAGTGGGAAGAACCTGCGTAAAGTTTTAAGTGTGGAAAAGCAGATCCCGGTAAGTTTTTTTAAATGATCCTCGAATCTGAGGTCATTATTGAACCAGACTCCAAGATTTTTGGCAGGGCCTCCAATGGATTTGGGGCATGGTAGATCGGCCGGCCAAAGAGAGTTGCCAAAGTTGTCTGGGAAGGAGCCATACAGCAGGATTTCAGATTTGCTTTCATTGCATTTTAGTTGGGCGAGGGCAAGCCAGCGAAAGACAGATGACAAGCAGGCTTGGGCTCCAGACGTATCCAGGTTGTTTTTGGGCCACGTGAACAGGAGTTGAGTGTTGTCAGCGTAGGCCATTATTTTTGCTCCCAGTTGTTCAGCGAGGTAAATGAGCGGGGTTAGATATATATTAAAAAGCAGGGGGCTAAGGGTAGAGCCCTGAGGTACACCCGTTGCAAGTTTCTTGGGGGAGGAGGCAAAAGGCGGCATCCAGACTTGTTGGGATCTGTTGTCTAGAAAAGACGTTAGCCAATCAAGGGCGGAGCCTGTGATGCCTATGGCCGCTAATCTGGTAAGCAGGAGGGAGTGAGGGACAGTATCGAAGGCGGCAGAGAGGTCTAATAAAATCAGAGCCGCTCTGCCACCCTCGTCCAGACACTCCCGGATGGCCTCAGATAATTCCACCAGCGCCGTCTCCGTACTGTAGGCTGCTCTAAAGCCTGACTGGGCTGGATGTAGAGCCTGGGAATTTTCGACAAATTTGTCTAGCTGAGTGAAGGCGACCTTTTCACATATTTTAGCTAGAGCCGGCAGTAGTGATATGGGCCGGAAGTTAGCGGGGATAGCAGGATCTAATCAGGGAAAATGCTAGATAGTAAACCATATTAATTAACTATTCTAACTCCAAACATAACATAACTCAGGGAAAGTGCTGGATAGTAAACCATAATAAATTACTATTCTAACTCCAATCCAACATAAGTCAGGGAAAGTGCTGGATAGTAAACCATAATAATTTACTATTCTAACTCCAAACATAACATAACTCAGGGAAAGTGCTGGATATTAAACCATAATAAATTACTATTCTAACTCCAATCCAACATAAGTCAGAGCAAATGCTGGATAGTAAACCATAATAATTTACTATTCTAACTCCAAACATAACATAACTCAGAAAAAGTGCTGGATAGTAAACCATAATAAATTACTATTCTAACTCCAATCCAACATAACTCAAGGAAAGTGCTGGATAGTAAACCATAATAATTTAGTATTCTAACTCCAATCCAACATAAGTCAGGGAAAGTGCTGGATAGTAAACCATAATAATTAACTATTCTAACTCCAATCCAACATAACTCAGGGAAAGTGCTGGATAGTAAACCATAATAAATTACTATTCTAACTCCAATCCAACATAAGTCAGGGAAAGTGCTGGATAGTAAACCATAATAATTTACTATTCTAACTCCAATCCAACATAAGTCTGGAAAAATGCTGGATAGTAAACCATAATAATTTACTATTCTAACTCCAAGTATAACCTAACTCAGGGAAAGTGCTGGATAGTAAACCATAATAATTAACTATTCTAACTCCAATCCAACATAACTCAGGGAAAGTGCTGGATAGTAAACCATAATAAATTACTATTCTAACTCCAATCCAACATAAGTCAGGGAAAGTGCTGGATAGTAAACCATAATAATTTACTAATGTACTCCAACTGTACAAAATTTTAATTGTATACTTTAAAAAATTATTATTTGTGATAATATTATATAACACTTACAATAAATATCTTTTGTTTCCGTACATTTAATATTTTATTTTTAATTCTTATTTTTTCACACTTATTTTGCATATATTATTTCACAAATTATAATACTAATAATTATATTTTTTTAAATAATTCTGCGGAAACATTCGCATTTTAAATTATTTTCAAAGAATGGAAATTTCGATTTTCTAATTTCGCAATATATTCTTTTTTTTTCCAATTTACATTTCTTTTCTCACACTATTTTTTAAAATAATATTAAATATTATCTACAATTGAAAATAAAAACCCAAAAATATATTTTTCTAAATTTAGGATATTTACAAATATTTTTACAAATATGATCAGTTATTATAATATACTACAAACCCTTATCCCCTGTAGCAACAACAACCCACTAAACAAAATTTGGGAACATGTTATTATAATTACTATTTTTATTTCGTACAAATAATTAAATTTCAATTCTCTATTTGGATTTTTTAATATTATTATAAATTGTTATTAATCTATAAAAAAAATTAAATTAATTTTTTTTTATTACTACCCACCCTTATTCCCTATAATATAACCCGCTCCTAAAATATTAAATTGAAAATTTTAAATATAATTAAAAATGTAATTTCGTTAAAATTTTGAAATTTTGAATTTCAATTTTGATTTCATAATAGTTTTCTAAATTGTTAATATTCTATACAATTTTTTAACACTACATTTTTAAATTACTACCCACCCTTATCCCCTATAATACCAATAACCCGCTACTAGAATTTTTACTATTCTTTTTTTTTTAAATATTTTTAAACACATATTATTACTAGTAGAGATTTTGTAATATTTTTAAATACATAATACATACTTTTAAAAACTTTTATAACACTTTATATTTTTGGGTCGATATTATATACAACGATATTTTACTCAACGATATTCTGTTCATCAATATTTTTTTTTACGATATTTTTGTCATTCTTAAAAAACAATATTTATTACAATGATATTTACTACTACGATATTTTTACTAGTCGATATTCTTACCTCGATATTAATGCTAGTCGATATTTTCCCGTCGATATTCAATCTTTATACCGATTCTATTTACATGCGGTACTTGTATACAATGTGGTCCTATGCTTTGCTCCATGTGCATCACTGCTTGTACACCTGCCAAAATAAATATTGCAGATATAAAAGCACAGCAAATGTTGAATAAAGAGATAGCTGAGATGATAAGCATCAGTGTACAGGATGCATATTTAGATTACCCCAGATAGACGAATGTCTTCAGCTAAAGCTGAAAGGGTTGTCTGTTGTAATTTAGCAGCGAGTAAGTTAAGCATTAGGAGAAGACATCTTGTATTTAGAAACTATCTTGTCCGTTGTGTGGAATCCATTTTGTATTTCTGGCAGCCATTTTGTTTGCCATGTGCGCTGTCCTACCTTTCTGTCAACTGCTCTTGAAATCTGCCTAGAGACGAGATATATTTAGCCTCTTCTGCTTTGCACATGCTCAGTTGAGCTTACAGCTGTCCTCAACTTGTAACTGTCAGGATGTGTCCACCAGAATTAGCTAACTGTCAACCCCTCCCACTTGTTGCCAGCACACTCTCTGTATGACCTTGTATGTATTTGAAACCAGCGTTCTGTACTTGTACCGCCCTCATTTGAGCCCCTGTGTGCGTATAAAAGGACCAAGCTCCTTCCAGTCAGTGTGCTACTTCATGCATTACCGAAGGGTGCTGTATGAATGTAGTTCCACCTCATGAGGTTTAATAAACTCTGTCTTTTCTATTCCAGTTTCTGTGCCAACTTCTTCCTATTGGTCTGAGGACTCTGTGCAGAGAAGGGTGAATCCCTTGCACTGGTAGGCCTTGCTGAGGCTCACCACCACAGGCCAAATGCAGGGAACTTCAGCTAAAGTGTAAACCAATTAAATGTTATTTTTTGCAAAGGCAAAGAGTAATCCTATGCTAAGAAAATGATCACTGTCCCTCGTGGTCACCACTGTCCGAGCCAAACACCTTTTTTCTAACTTTCTGCCATGCTGCAGTGGCCATGCTGCTGTACAACATAGCTAAAAGAAATTGACAAAGCCAATAGCTCTCCCATTGGCAAGATAGGTTGCCTTGCCAAAGCTTGTTTACTACTGTGATGTAAAAACAGTGAACAACCAGGGGCCTCATTTATGAAGGCCTTGCGTCAGTTTTGCGCCGCCGGTGCGTCACTTTTTGTGACGCATCAGCGGTGTAAAAAATGCACCTCATTGCGCCATATTTAAAAAGTGACGCATCTAGGTAGATGCGTCACTTTTTAAACCCCTGCGCCACATTATACCTGCGTCAGGTATAATGTATGCAGAGGGGGCGTTCCCCCGCAAAAAGCCTCGTAATAGTGACGCAGTGAAATCTATGAGATTTTACTGCGTCACTTTTAGGACGCTGTTGCGTCAAAATCTTGCGCCTGCCTCACAGCAGGCGTAAGACTAGCGCAAGCCCTTTCACATGGGGCTTTCCCCATGTGAAAGGAAGCATTGCTGGAGTTGCATCACTTTTGTGACACACTCCAGCAATGCGTCACTTTTGCGCTTACAGATACGTCAGAAATACTGACGTATCTGTAACTCCTTGCGACATGATGCGTCATACATTAAATATGACGCATCAGGAATGTCGTAAGGAGTGCGCAGTGAAAAGTGACGCATCGCTGTTTTCACGCAGCGATGCGTCACTTTTCATAAATGAGGCCCCAGATTTTTAAATTTGCATCCATACTAATGGTACAACAATGGTATTGTCAGACTAACACATTTTAGTAATATTTTAAAAGACAAAGCAGAGCATTTCCAGCATTCCTTTGCAGTGGACTTAAATAACATTTTAGAGGTGCAGAGCACTATTTACAGATAGATAGACATAAAACAAGCATTTACAAATACAACAGGTGCCATCCTCTCCTGGGCAATGGAAAACGATTTCCACTAATGTGCCAGGAATTACCCCCAGTGTGTCAGGGCCTGTACGTAGCCAGGGATTACCACCATTGTGCCAGGGCCAGAATGTTACAAGGGTATACCGCCATTGAGCAAAGACTACATGTTGCCTAGAAAATACCACCAATGTGCATCGTCAGCATTAGTTAAACCCATTGCATACTGTTGTGGATTACCACTATTTTGCTGGGTCCAGCTTGTTCCTAGGGATTAGCACCCCTGTTCCAGTGATTCCATATTTTTAGGGATTATAAAATTTGTGTCAGGACTAGCATGATGTCAGTGATTACTACCATTGTGTCAGGGCCAGCATTTTACCCATAATTGCCACAATTGTACCAGACCTAGCATGATGTCAGAGATTACCACCACTGTGCCATGGCCAGCATGTAACTAAGTTTTGTCACTAATGTGACAAGAACCCTATATAGCCAGGGTTTACCACCATTGTATCAGGGAAAGCATGATGCCAGGAATTACTGCCATTGGGTGAGGGGCAGACCTTTACTAGGAATTACCCCCCTTGTGCCTGGCCCAATATTTTACAAGGAATTACCATCATTGTGCCACTGCCACTATGTTGCCAGGGATTTCCACCATTGTGCCAGGGGAAGAATTTTACTAGCAGTTTCTACCAATAGTGTGTTAAGAAAGACCTTCATGTAGCAAGGGAATAGTACAATTATGCCAGTTCCAGCAATACCACCACTTAGCCAGGACAAATTGGTTGCTTAGGACATGTCACCAATGCCCCAGGGTTGGCATGTTGCTAGGGATTACTCTAATTGTGCCAGTGTTACCATATTGGCACGGAACACAACTTTTGTTTCAGGACTAGTGTGTTGTCAATGTTTACCATCCTTGTACCAGGATCAGTTTTTTACTCGGACTACCACCATTACCCCGGGCCTTGCATGATATCAGACATTATTACCATTGGCAATGGCTAGCATTTTACCAAGGATTGTCACCATTGTGATAGGGATAGCATTTTGCCAGGGGTTACCACCATGTTATCAGTGCCGGTATATTGCTAATGATTACCATTGTGCCAGGCCTAGCATTTTACCAGGAATTATCACCATTGTGCTACAGCCAGCATTTTACCAGGGATTAGAATTATTGTGCCGGGTCTAGTACTTTACCACAAAATCCCACCAGGGTGCCAGGGTCAGCATGACGTAAATAATTAATTTACTCTCTTAATTTCTATGCAGGTAAGTACTTAATCAATAATAACTCAGATCGGATGAAAAAAGACAGAGTCCGTGGTGTTAGAGTTTCTAAGGATTTTATTCCTCAAACAGGAATGGTCTGATCAGGATATCATGTTCTGACCACCACAGGGGTGTCAGAAGGGATAGAGCGCTCTCGTTTATTGACAATACATAGCTTATATACTTGATTTATACCATAAGAATCAATGTAAGAGGCGTAACAGCTGAGAGAAGACAAGATAACAATATACACGTGTTACTAGTACGTAATCAAGAGGCGTAAACTAGGCGTGAACCAGAGGTGTGTGCTAGAAACGTCACTGATAGGTGATGCAAGTGGGTGGCACCAAGGGGTGGTGCTAACAGAATTGTTGCAGTGTCAGCAGAAATCGGAGGCTTGGATGCGCGCGCAGCTGCATGACGTGTGATTGACGGGGTGCAGGGGATTTGACATTTACACTGACGGAAAGAGACAGAAGTCTGGCGTGTCAGATCAACTTGTACTTCTATCATATCTGATATCTGATGTTTAGGAACTATACTATCTGGACGGAAAGGTCTCTAGGGCAGAAGCTATTCTATGCTAACTGTGGATGCGTGTATGAGCGCCTAAGTGTCTACATGTGAAGCGTGGGGGCACGGGGCCTTCCATGGAAGCATGGCAACAGAGGCTATGAATTACTTGCATTGAGACAGGTCGGCCCTTTGGCTCTGCAGCTGGGGAGGATGTTTACAGGATCTAGTAGGCAGGAATGCATTCTCGAGGAGCGGAACAGATAACTCGAAGGTTATAGTCAGTTTTGGCAGAAAGCAGGCTTGAGCTGAGCGCGAGGGGCCGCGCTGAAAGTAAGTCAGAGTTCACGGGTACAGAGGTAGCCTGGGCAGAGGCTGCCAGAGTCAGGAGCCACAAAAGAGGCTCGATTGCAGAAATTCAGGGCCTACTCTGCTGGAGCAGGAAAACACGTAAAGTGTACTACAAAAAGACGGTGGCATAGCATACTTAGGAACGGACTACATAATCCATTCAGGGTGGATCTGAAAGAGGACAAGTTAACGTTGGACGCAAATGTATTTGCGTCTTCATAGCTGGTACAGGAGGGAAGTTACATGCACTTTGAGCTGGTACATGGAGTCGGTGGGGTACGCGCTAGGGAACATAACATGACCTAAAATTTAATTTTCCTCATTCCCTCCTTGTTCCCTACGGACCCTTCATGATATATCGATCCTCATGAATCGATCAGTCTGTTCTTGCAACATCATTTGTTCTTCTTTCTTTCGGTTACGTTTTGAGAGAAAACTGGAGTGTTCAATACAAGAGGTGGCACACAGTCCACAAATCGCTGGCCCACACTGCAGGCACAGGCAGCAACTGAATACTAGGACTAGGCCAATGCCTAGGAAGGATAGGATCTTCCATCCCCAAGCTGTTAACGTGGTCCAGAACCAACCGGACCAAGTCCAGGTGTCTGGATTCTGATGTATCTGATTTGCAATTTTATGAAGACGGGTGATAGCTTGATATACAGATGGTGCGTTTTGTGGTATGAAAACACAGCAACTTGACCCGATGACCTTACAGGCTCCACCTCTATCTGCCAAGATGACGTCAATTACAAGACGATTCTGAAGGACAACAACCCGCATGGCGGACTGCTCTTCTGTTAAGTTACCTAAGGCGGAGGCAGTTTCATTCACTACTGCTTCAAGTGTTCTAGTTAATCTGCGTATTAATTTACTATTCTGGACAGGGCCTAAAAAGAAAAAGAATCCTTTATTAAAATCAGTGTACTGTTCCCATGCCGTTTCTGTATAGTCGACAAGTGGGATGTCTCTTCTGGGTCTATTCTTTACTAGATTAGTATTTCTATGATAATCAGGAGGAGCTAGAAAAACAGGTGGCAGAAGGAATGCAATGTAACAGGTACCATCCCAATCTGGAGGTAGACGTGTGTATGCGGTATGACCACAAACAAAGTAAGAGTGACTGATAGCTTTAAAGGACGATTTTCCATGATCACTGAATTCGACCACAGTAGTGCATTTACTATGACCTAAGTGTACAGAACCTTTCTTCTTGATACATAATTCACCAGTGACTGGCAATACTGACATAATGGGTAGAACTGGTGCAGCTTTGGACTCGACAGTAAGAATCATAAGGCTAATTGTATAATTACCTAATCCATATACTTCATTTTCTAGATCAGTTCCTATTCTAGTGGGGAGTCCCTCCTTATCTGGGTAACAGACGTCGAGCAGGACCAAGTTCAGGTTTCCCCAAACCCAGCCCCCATCGAAAACAGCAATATCAGGATCTAAGGAATTAATTATTTTAAACCATGCTCCGCAGGAGCCATTGTGAGTGAACGGATACGGAAAGAGAGGCAGAGCTCCCTTGTAATTCTGATAGGGAGGGAGTCGGCCACATATCCAGCAATTTGTAGCATTGTTAGTTTGATGAGAATGATGTAACATACTAATGAATGTGTTGTTGCGCAGCGCAAGTCTGTAGGAAAGCTCGTGAGGAGGTAACTCACTAAAAGTGTGTTCAGCAGAAACATTGTAAACAGATTGCTCATGCTTGAAAATAGGATAATAGATAGGCAATAGGATGCTAGTAATGATAATTAAAACACTGAGAATAAACATGATTATTAGTGTCACTATGCAGTGACTACGAAGTGATTTGCAGTATGTACGTTTCTTTGCTTCTCTCTCTCTATCTCGATCTAGGGGATACATGTCAGAAACTATTTAACCGATTCACCTAGGGGAGGACTTAAACAATTAAACTGTCTGACTTGCTAGATCGTAATTTCATGCGATATTGTTCTTGAGGAGTCTTTTCTCGTTCAGATTCTGTAAAGTCTTTCTGTTTAACACAGTCTTTGGTGGGGGTGGACGAGTCTTGCTCAGGTTTCAGTCCAGAAATTTTTTTTATATGACTCGTGTGAACCCACCCCTTTCTTCCTTCCAGTTTCACTGCGGTCCTCGTTGTTAGAAGAACGGTCTTCGGAGACTTCCAGCGGGGCTCCAGCGGACTTTTTCTGTCGAAGTTTCGGACGAGTACAGTATCACCAGGACGGACGTCGTGTGGCTTTACATCAGTGTTGTCAGGGAAGGCTGCGGCAACCTGTGAACGACATGATTGGAGTGCAGACATCAAGGAGGCAAGGTAATCTGTCAACATGTTAGAATCAACATCAGTAATCTTTTTTGGAATGGGCGTCCCCCACATATTCGGTGGTCTTCCAAAGACCACCTCGTACGGTGATAGTCCTGATCTCGAATGGGCGACCATTCTCATGTAGAATAGTGCCACTGGCAGGGCGACTATCCAGTCGACCCCTTTCTCCTGACATATTTTGGCAAGGCGGATCTTTAGTGTCTGGTTATGCCTTTCAACAAGGCCTGCGGCTTCTGGATGTCGGACACAATGGAACTTCCACTGGTATCCCAGTAATAAAGAAACTTCTTTCATTAAGGCAGATGAGAATGGCTGACCGTTATCTGAGTACACGACACGAGGCAAGCCGTATCGTGGGAAGAATTCACGAACCAACTGCTTGGCAGTGGTCGGAGCAGTGTAATCTGAGACTGGGTATGCTTCGGTCCAGCGGGACAGAGCACAGACAATTACGAGAACGTATTTAAATCCTCGACAACGATCCATCTGGATATAATCCATCTGGAGGACTTCAAAAGGGTGATCGGGAGGATGAAATCCACCTTGCTCTACAGGGACGCTTTTACCTGGATTGAACTGACAACAGATCATGCAAGTACGCACTTTCTGTTTTGCTGCTGCTCGTAAGTGTTTATTGTTCCAGAGATTTTGCAAACTGTCTAACATTGCTTTCTCTCCTAGATGTGCAGGACTATGTGCTGTATTTATCATAACTTGAACCATAGAGTCAGGGAGAAACCATGTAGATTTTCCCTTCGTCATCCAACCTTGATCTGTCTGGATCCCTCCTAGTTCGATCCATTTCTTTATTTCTTCTGGAGTAGCATGTGTCTGAATGTCGATAACATCTAGTGTGGGATCCCTGACTGTCATACAGTTTGTCGGATCTGTTGTCTTTGTCGTATCAGTTATCTGAGTGTCGGTCAGTGCTGTATGTTTTGCTGTCTGGTCTGCCAGGTCGTTACCCTGGGAAACAGAATCTGTGACTTTAGTATGTGCTTTACACTTCATGACGGATATGGCTGAAGGCAGATGTATTGCTTCTAACAGTGCTTGAATGAGAGGACCGTGTTGTATCTTGGCACCATGAGAGGTCAAAAAACCTCGTTCTTGCCACAGCATGCCGAAGTCGTGTACGACTCCGAACGCATAACGGGAATCTGTGTATATGTTGACATTTCTGTTCTTGGCTAGAATACAGGCTCGGGTCAGAGCGATGAGCTCTGCTGCTTGAGCAGATAATGTATCAATACGATGTGTTTCTTTAACTTCAGTTTCAGTGGTCACTGCATACGCGGCCACTAACTCTCCTGTACTTGTTCTCATGCATGAACCATCTACATAAAGTGTCAGGTCTGGATTTGTCAATGGAACATCTGTTAAATCTCGTCGGGGCTTTGTTACTGCATTAATGATCTCTATGCAATCATGCGGAACTGGATCTGTCATAACTGTAGGTAACAGTGTTGCTGGGTTCAGGATACTGCAGCGTCTGATTTCTATGTGTGGCTGGAATAGTGTCAATTCGTAACCTGTCAGTCGTGCTATAGTCAAGTGTTGAGTCTGGGTTCTGTTTAACAGAACCTCTACAGAATGTGGGACTTGTACTGTTAACTGATGACCTAGAACAATTGAATCGCTCTGTCTGATTGCTAACGCTGTTGCTGCTACTGACTTTAAGCACGCAGGGAGTGCCTGGGCTACGGAATCCAATGTACTTGAAAAATAAGCGCAAGGCTTATGTGAACCTGCTTGGTCTTGAGTGAGGACAGACAACGCTGTACCATCACGTTCTGTAACAAAAAGTGTAAACGGTTTGCTGTAACATGGTGTCGCTAAAACTGGTGCTTGGCATAAAGCTTTCTTTAATTCCTCAAAGGCTTGTGTGTGTTCCTGAGTCCAAGGGAGGGCAGGCGAAGTTGCTGCCTCCTGCGTCGTTAACTGGATGAGTGGTTTAGCTAGAAATGCATATTGAGGAATCCATTGTCTGCAGTATGAGGTGAGGCCTATGAAGGCCCGCACTTCCTTTTGTGTCTGAGGTTGTGGCATATTTACAATTAACTGAATGCGATCGGGAGTGAGCTGTCTCCCCACTTTGGACAGCAAGTGACCCAAGTACACAACTTGCTGAACACAGAATTGTAGCTTCGAAGGAGACACCTTGTGTCCCTTGTCGGCCAGGAAATGCAAAACTGTTAACGATGCTTGTTCACATTCGGGCTCACTTCGTGCGGTGATCAGCAGATCATCGACGTATTGCAGTAAAGCGGTATTAACTGGCATTTGAATACAATCTAGTTGTCTTTTCAGTGCTTGACTATAGATGCTGGGGCTTTCTGTGAATCCTTGAGGTGCGCGGGAAAATTTGAAACTTCGTCCATTTAAACTGAATCCGGAGAGATATTGGCTCTCCGGATCAATAGGTACACTGAAGAAAGCGTTCTTGAGATCAATTACAGTAAAGAACGTTGCTTCTGAATCAATAGCAGTCAATAGGGAGGAGATATCGGGGACCACAGGGTACTGTGGTACAATGCATTTATTCAGCTCTCGAAGATCAATCACCAGCCGATATACTGGCGGTGCATTGCGGTCTGTACGTTTAAGAATTGGAATGATGGATGAATTACAGATATTGGAGTCGGTCTCTACGACCACTCCCTGGGCTATAAGCTCTTCAATGATTTTCAGTAAAGCCATTACAGCATCGGGTGGTAACTTGTATTGTCTGATTCTGGGTAGGACAACTCCTGTCTTGAGTGTAACACGGTATGGAGTGATATGCATACAACCTACATCAGCTGGGCCTTTTGCCCATAAGTGATCTGGTACATTTTTCAATCTGACATCAAAATCACGTAAAACATAATGACCCTTGAAATCCCGTAGAAAGAGTCTGACTCCCTCCGGGGAACAGCATATTATAGCTCCTAGAGCCTTCAGTGTTTTAATTCCTAACAGATTTTCTGGACATGATTTCGTAAGTAACAAATCTGTAACTCGGGATAATGGACCCACAGCTAATGGTACTGGTTCCGATACTTCATTTACAATAGGCTGTCCTGAAAAACCAAGGGAAACATTCTGTGAGCCTGAGAGGGGTGCCCCTGGGACTTCATTTTGACTGATTGTAGTGCGACTTGCCCCTGTGTCAATTAAAAACTTTCTGTCTTTTCCTAATACGTGACTGTGTACATAAGGACCTTCTTGATCTACAGGAATTTCAATAAGAGGCAAACCACCTTCCCTCTCTAGGCTGTTTCATGTATATCGGGGGTAATCTGGATATGCAGCTTGGGCATACTGGTACATCTGTTGTGAGACTTGCTGAGTCGCGGCAATGGGCTGTGGCTGTGGTACTGCTACTGTCTGTGCTGTGTGGGACTGAGCATGCGCAGGCTGCATATTTTGCATTTGTTGTTCGTTCTGCGAGGTCTGTTGATGGCCATGTTCATGTCTAGGCGGATGCGGTCTTTCTTTAGTTTTACCTGTCGCAATGTTGTGTTTCAGGACTGGGCATTCATGTACATAATGACCTGGCTGCTTGCAGTAATTACATGTCCCTTTAACGGGAGCTGCAGAATGATTAGTCTGGGCCCCACCTTTTCTTTGACCGTCGGCTGGGACCGTCTGAGCTACCAACATTTTCATTTTCGTGTCTTTCATACGTTTCTGTTCCTGATCTTGTTCTTCTCTAATTCTGTTCTGGTGATATTGTAACATTTGTAACATCTGGGACGGCGTATTTGCCTGCCAAGTACTTTCAACTTTGTACACTCTATTTTTGACTAATGGTAGGGAATTCTCTACTAACTTTGATACGAAAAGGTGTGGATATGACTCGCTACTAGGTTGTAGGCCACTATTTATAATGAAACATTTCTCGAATCTTGAATAGAAGTCACTAGTATCTTCATCTTGTTTCTGTTTACAGGACGAGATTGCGTCCCAATCTTCCTTTCTAGTTGTCAATAATCTTGGCAAAACCTGTACTATCAAACCTGGTAATGCTTTAGTCTTATCCCCAAGGCCTAACCCTGGGATTCGTTTGCTTTCTTCGTCTTCTATTTCTGCCCATGCTATCTTAGACTCTCCCACCTCCCAATCCTTTTCCTTTAATTTCTCGTAAATGCCCGTGGGCAACAGTACCTTTAACATTTTCATAATATCATCATACGTGTAATCCCCCATCAGTAACATGTCTTTGAGCTCTCTGTGAAAACCTGCAGGGTCTTTATCATGACACGGGACTAATTTCTTCATTTCTAACAGTTCTAACTTAGTCAGTGGTGTGTGGACATACACACGCCTTAAAACTTGATCCGCACCCATAACGGGGTGTACTTCTCGTAAGGGGTTCTGACTTTCAATGCCACTACCGCATTGCATGTGGTACGTTTTTCTTTCTGGAGGCGGGGCGGGAACATATTCAGAGCTTATGAAGGTGTTATACTTACGTCGTTGTTCTAGAATTATTTGTATTAATTTGGTACTGAAACCTCTCCATCTATCCATGAGTAGGGCTTCTAATGTTTCGTGTAAGGGACCTGGATCGGAATGATGGTTTCTGAACTTGATGAGGAGGTGCTGAATCATGTATACACCCGCTATTTTCTGCTCTTCTGGGGAAAGGTTCAAGAATGTCTGCACTAACGTATCATCATTATATATGTCTGGGTTTTCGGCCCATAACACGGCTGACCGGGCTAGTTCCTGTTCATCCATAGAATTGAGTACATGGTACCCCACTCGGTCTCGAAGCCTTTTATCAGTTTCCTGGAACCGATGCTCAGAAGAATTCGGATTTGTTAAAGCAGAGAAAAGAACTCTCTTGCTTTCCGGACGGATACCTTTCCTAAGGTAATTTCCCTTACCTACATATGCTATAGTATCTGTAGACCTTCCTGGTGCTGTAAGTTCTTCTTCCTCCTCGGAGGAAGCTTTATCATTCTCTTCCTGGTGTGCAGTTAATACTGCCTTTCTAATTTTCTGGGACATACTGGCTATGCAAGTCCCCTTATCATGTTTTCCATCGGCTATATTTTGACCCCACTTGTTTAATGCGTCTAATTCACTTTGATCTGTCTCGGGCCTGTCTCGTTCTCTTATTACACAATTTATGAAAAATCGTAATATCTGGGCTTGAATGTCAACTTTCTGTTTATGCATGGCATCTTTGACACTGTCAGGGTCTTTCCCTGTCTGTATAAACTCATATAGTCTATCTAGACGCTCCTTCATTCCTACATAGCATAGCAAGCTATCGGTGGCAGATCTTAATCGTAGTGATGCCAATATCATTAGATCGTTTCTTCCGGGTACTGGATCATATCTGCAAACTGACATCTTTTCTTTGAATGCGTCAAGACGCGCCGAGTGGGGAGACTGGAAAGGATTCTGCGTGTCCCTTAAATGGAATCTGTGTGTTAATGGCGGTGTCTGCGGACCCGCAGTCGCACCTCCTGCGGCGGATGCTTGGGCATTATCTCTCCGCGGAGTCTGTATCTGAACTGGAATTTGTCGTTTAGTAGGATCAGGTAGGACTTGTTTCGGTAAGTCAGTCTTGAGTGCGGGAAGTGGCGGAGCTGGCGGAACAGGGGAGGTTGGTCACGGTACCGGCGGAACATGATCTGGGGGCGTAATGCCACCCCCATCCCTGTCAGTAGGCAGGGCACGGACAGGCAGATTGGTGTAAGCTGGTACTACATCCTCTAAATATGAATTTAGGAATATATCTTTAGTAGTTTTATGCGTTACTTTAGTTGGAACTAATGGTGTCGGTAAGTTTTTCGGTATTTCTGATAGGGCTTCAGATGTGCCATCTGCTGCAAGATACATACCGTTTACAAGATTATTTCGGGCACGGTCTATTTGTTCTGTTTTTACTCGAATCCCTTCAGTAACTAATTCGTTTTCTTGGTCTTTCTCTGATTCTTTAAGTCTGTCTTCTCTACGGAGTGCTTTGTCAGCACGCTTACGTGATTCCTTACGCCAAAATTCTATGGCGTCCTTCTGGGATTGTCTAGCTTTCTTTTTCCATAATGCTTCTTCTACCCTCATGATGCACTCGGCATCCCATGTTCCGGTGACAGGCCATCTGTGTCTTTCGTCTAGGTGTTTGGTGTAATCGGCCCATAAATCTAGATATAATATGGCATCTATGCCATGCTTCTGGTACATAAAATTGCCTGGAGTGTCCCTAGGGGGAATAGGAATTTCTTCCTCCAGTATCCCTTTCCTAGTTCCTATCTGCTTTAACTTGTTGAAAAACGGCATTTTGCTTACTTATTACTGAATGCTTGATCCTTATTCCTTAGTACTCTTGACAGCTAGGTTATACGAAGAACACAATAATACACATTTAAACAGTCACATTCATACCACAACATTAATCACATAAGAACATTGAAGACATAGATGACTACCCCCCCTATACTGGATGTACTGCTCAACAGTACAGATACACTGGTGTAACAGTGCAGAAATTCGGAATACTAGATATACTGCTAAACAGTACAGATACACTGCCTAAAACAGTGCAGACCGGACTTGCGTACCCAAACCCGTCTAGATACGACCCAGCAATGGTACTCACCGGGAAGCACGGAAACAGAAGGCCTCGGAAAACTTCGACTGGACTCGACTCGGTACTTCGGAATACTTCGGAAAACTTCGGAAAACTGGTGGGCCTCTTAACACCTCGGACCTTGCTTCTTTCGGCTAGGCTCTGGTCGGGATCCTCCGCACTCCTCACCGCCTCGTCTGGGCACTGATCGCAGTCTTCGTCACCTCCGTGGGTCAGAGGGAGATGCAGGAAATCCTGCCAGTACGCGTAGGTTCCTTCTAACTGATGGCAGGGGACATAGCTTGCAACGCACCAACCGGCGCGTGAGGTGGGGGAGGGGTCCCTGTTCGGGCGCCAAAATGACGTAAATAATTAATTTACTCTCTTAATTTCTATGCAGGTAAGTACTTAATCAATAATAACTCAGATCGGATGAAAAAAGACAGAGTCCGTGGTGTTAGAGTTTCTAAGGATTTTATTCCTCAAACAGGAATGGTCTGATCAGGATATCATGTTCTGACCACCACAGGGGTGTCAGAAGGGATAGAGCGCTCTCGTTTATTGACAATACATAGCTTATATACTTGATTTATACCATAAGAATCAATGTAAGAGGCGTAACAGCTGAGAGAAGACAAGATAACAATATACACGTGTTACTAGTACGTAATCAAGAGGCGTAAACTAGGCGTGAACCAGAGGTGTGTGCTAGAAACGTCACTGATAGGTGATGCAAGTGGGTGGCACCAAGGGGTGGTGCTAACAGAATTGTTGCAGTGTCAGCAGAAATCGGAGGCTTGGATGCGCGCGCAGCTGCATGACGTGTGATTGACGGGGTGCAGGGGATTTGACATTTACACTGACGGAAAGAGACAGAAGTCTGGCGTGTCAGATCAACTTGTACTTCTATCATATCTGATATCTGATGTTTAGGAACTATACTATCTGGACGGAAAGGTCTCTAGGGCAGAAGCTATTCTATGCTAACTGTGGATGCGTGTATGAGCGCCTAAGTGTCTACATGTGAAGCGTGGGGGCACGGGGCCTTTCATGGAAGCATGGCAACAGAGGCTATGAATTACTTGCATTGAGACAGGTCGGCCCTTTGGCTCTGCAGCTGGGGAGGATGTTTACAGGATCTAGTAGGCAGGAATGCATTCTCGAGGAGCGGAACAGATAACTCGAAGGTTATAGTCAGTTTTGGCAGAAAGCAGGCTTGAGCTGAGCGCGAGGGGCCGCGCTGAAAGTAAGTCAGAGTTCACGGGTACAGAGGTAACCTGGGCAGAGGCTGCCAGAGTCAGGAGCCACAAAAGAGGCTCGATTGCAGAAATTCAGGGCCTACTCTGCTGGAGCAGGAAAACACGTAAAGTGTACTACAAAAAGACGGTGGCATAGCATACTTAGGAACGGACTACATAATCCATTCAGGGTGGATCTGAAAGAGGACAAGTTAACGTTGGACGCAAATGTATTTGCGTCTTCATAGCTGGTACAGGAGGGAAGTTACATGCACTTTGAGCTGGTACATGGAGTCGGTGGGGTACGCGCTAGGGAACATAACATGACCTAAAATTTAATTTTCCTCAAGCATGCATCCAGGTATTACCACCATTGTGTCAAGGCCAGCATGTAGCCAGGGGTTACCGCTATTGTGCCCATACCAGGGTTTTGCCAGAAATTATCATAATTGGGCAAGAGGCAGCATATTTTCGGGGTTTACAACCATTGTGCCAGGACTAGCAGGTTGCCAGGAATTACTACCAAGTAGCCCAGACCAGCATGTTGCCAAGAATTACCACCATTGTGTCATGGCCAGCATGTTGCCAGGGAATACGATCATTGTGACATGGCCATCATTTTACCAGGAATATCCACTATTGTGCCAAGGCCAGCGTGTTCCAAGAATAACCAGCATTCTGCCAGAGGTAGCATTTTGCCATGTATTACCACCATTGTGCTAGGTCCAGCCTTTTACTAGGAATATCTACTATCATACCAGTGCAAGTATGTGCTCAGGGAGTACCAACATTGTGTCAGGACAAGTATGCTGTCAGGAATTATCCCCAAAACGTCAGGGCCAGCATGTAGTCTAGGACTGACAATATTGTGCCAGGGCCAGCATGTTACAAGGGAATCCCACCATTAAGCCAGGGTTTGCATGTTCCTGGGAAATGCCACCAATGTGCCAGACTCAGCAAGTTGCCCCCTTTGTGCTAGGGCTAGTATTTTACCCGAAATTAGAACCATTCTGCCTGGGCCAGTGTATTGCTAAGTGTTGTGCGTGGATGGGAACTAATGCTAGGGATTTACCATCAATATGCAAGGCCCAGCATGTTGGTAAGGTTTATCACTGTTGTGCCAGTGCTATCATATTGTCAGGGATTACCATTCTTGTACATGGCGCAGCATGTTGCCAAGCATTACCAGCATTGTGCTAGGACAAGTGATGGCGCACAGGATTACCAGCTCAGTTAATCATACTCACCTGGGCCCATAAAACATTCACACCTTTGAATCGGTAGTCCGGCATCTACTTACTGCCTATCAGGATTTTAATTTCTTAGGACTTATACCTTTACACCATGACTTACCAAACCTTTGTCACCTATGCGATAAGTCCTAGGGTTCGAAAAGGGAGTTAGCATAATAGGTAGCAATTAAATAAATTCACCTGTCCTGAAATAACCACAGACTCTGGAGAAGTTTTAAACACTTTATCTATGCAAGTTTTTCTGAGTCAGTGGCCACAATACAGTGACCAGAAACTTTACATGTAAGAATATAATCAATAAGACATAAAGTTTGCAAGAAATTATAGTAACACCTTTAGACATTGGTACCTGGGAAGGGTGAAAAAAGGGAAATAGCACAAGGACATACCACATGGATTATATTTACCTTGAATGGTTTGAGGACCAACTCTGGCCACGGGCTGGGACAAAGATAGGTCTCCCGACTAATCAGGTGCCAACGGGACAGGACAGGTGCAGATCAGGACAGGTAACCTCCACTAGTGTAAAGCCAGCGTCACACCCCTCTCTACGGCAATTTAGTACCCCGACTGGGTAATCAATACTTCTCACTCAGCAAACCCCGATTCTTCTGCCAGAGTGCTCCGCCAGCACCTCTGTTCTCGATCTCCTTCAGCATACGTTGGGTCAGTGACAGGTCTTTGACAAGTTGGACAAATTCACTAACTAAGCCTACCTTAGTTAGACCATTCTCTGGGCAATGTACCACCCTGCAAATTCTATGTGTTCCCTTCCTTTGATTGGTCAGAAAGATGAGGAGAGGTCATCACACCATACTAAGATGAGGTCATTTTCATTGATTTATATTGATCAAGTTCCCGCCCATAATTTACTTTCCCATGAATTTTATTCCACCCAGCAATATTAATTCATTTTAATATACAAAGTTTAATAAAGTTGCAATTTGTCTTCTTTTCCCAGGTTATGGGTTGTGGTTCCCAGGCGCATTGCCGGAAAGACAGTCACTGGCATTAGTTCAATGTCATTGCTCAAGGTCTCTCAAAGTTCCCTGCGCTTGGGCAGATCGTTTTCAATATGGCTGTTCATGCACCCTTAGGCCCAAATAGCTGCCATCAATAAAGTTAAAGAGAGATACATTAGAACACAAATATAAATGAATGCACTGTATACCACTTATCTCTACTCTAACCCCATTACTTTATTTTAACTATAGCATTAGTGGTTAAGCTAAACACACGAGTTTTAGTACAAGCAGCAGCATGTGCATTAGTATGAGAAAGCATGATGCGGCCATCTTGGCACTAGTGCGCAGATGCAAGAAATTCCCACCAGAAGCGAAAGACATCACACCACGTAGATGTGGCGGACGCATGCGCAAAAGAGTTACCGCGTTTTTGGCGGCCATTTTAGGACACTAGGTTACTATTAAAAAAAAGCACATAGACAAGCTTCCCCATCTTACTAGAAATGTTGTGTAATGTAATTTTAGTAAAACATAACATGTTGATTAATTAGTTACATGTTATTTCGAGAGGACTGAGTCCAAGCAAGTTTCTGTACATATGAAACCTTGCTCCAGCACGCTGCTAGGAATACCAATCAATGTGCCAGGGGCTGCAGGTAGCTATTGATTATCACTGTTGTGCCAGGGAAAGAGTTTTCTCCCGGAATTATCCCAAGTGTGCCAGAGCCAGCATGTTGTGAGGTATTGCCACCATTGTGCCAGGGCGATACCAAAGGGGATGATGGACGGAGCATTTGAGCAAATCAAACACTCACCCCCAGTTAACTGATCTGGGTTTAATCCATTATCATTCTTTAGCTCACTCCACCACCCCAGTTCAGACATGGCCATATGCAAATCAGTCTGACCCTGTGCCTCATGGGTACAGTACAGCCTGAACTGCCAAGCCACGTCTTGAATGGGGGTTGGGAGCACACTGCCTCACAGTCCCAGCACAGTTCGCCCATTTGCATCCTGGTAAATGCAGTACACAGTTCAAACTTACTTCAAAAATAGCTGGAGTTTTTCACCAAAGTTGGTGCAAACATTGCTGTATATCTCTAGACATGTGTTTCTGGGTTGAGCCCTTCATCAGTAGAGAGCAGCAGTTTTAGAGAGCAAAGAAAAATCATCTGGGGTTGCTGGAAATGCTGCCAAGTTCCTCTCAGGTCACAGTACCACTCACAGGCACACTGGTGCATCTCCAAAGCTCGTCAGCTTGCTGGCCCAAGGGAGCCTTTTAAACAGAATGGGGGTTGGTAGCACACTGCCTCACAGTCCCAGCACAGTTCGCTCCTTTGCATCCTGGTAAATGCAGTACACAGTTCAAACTTACTTCAAAAATAGCTGGAGTTTTTCACCAAAGTTGGTGCAGACATTGCTGTATATCTCTAGACACATGTTTTTGGGTTGAGCCCTTCATCAGTAGAGAGCAGCAGTTTTAGAGCATAGAAAAATCATCTGGGGTTGCTGGAAATGCTGCCAAGTTCCTCTCAGGTCACAGGGGGTTGGGAGCTGAACATCTGATTGTATTCAACTGGTTAATGTATCCGTGGATGGACTGAACGAGTTTGTATATCAGTGGATAAAGTGAAATTACGAGCAATTGTATATACACAGTGGGAAGAATTTTCTGTCCTGAAGAAGGTGGGGGGTTATTCGTGTCGGACCCACCGAAACGCGTTGATGCCTTAGTTGCATGGAAACTATCACGGATAATTAATGAATGCAAACATTTGCTTTCTGATTCTTTTGTGTGTCAAAGCTATGTCTACATATTGACATGTTTAATTACCGTGTTTTTTCCTGATTTGGAACTATTTGTTCTTGCTGTTTTCCTTTTGTCCCACTTTTTTAGACTGTTTTAATTTTTATTGTTCATTTTGTATAATTTGTTTTTAATATACAAAGTTGCTAGCTACAATGACTGTAATAAATTGTATGCAACGTTTTATAATTGTGTTTTGCACTGATTAGTTTCCTTGGCTCATTGCGTTGTGATTATTTGTGAATTGAGTATGACTATAGTTTTGGTGGTGTGGTACGCTTGATAAAATAGTTTACGGTTCCCAAGGGGATTTCTCTTGACATTTGTCTTTTGGTACCCTACCCCTGTGGTGATTTGGGTCCCTCTCTCTCTGTTCTGATTACTCCCATTGCACCAGGGCTAGCATGATGCCAAAGATTACCACCATTATGCCAGAGCTAGCATGTTAGCAGGAATTACCACTATTGTTTCAGGGTCATTATGTTGCTATGAATTACACCATTGTCACAGTGCCTGCATTTTCACCAGGAAATACCACCATTGTGGCAGGTCCAGCATTTTACAGAAATGATCACCATTGTGACAAACATGTTGCCAGGGATTTCCAACACTGTGCCAGGTGCATTATTTTACCAGACAAATACTACCATTGTGCCATGGTGAATAAGTTGTCAGGAATTACCATGATTGTTTGCGCAAAGACCAGCATGTTGCCAGGGATTATCCCTATAGTTCCATTTCGGAAATATAAACCACAGTACGCACTTTATTATACTCCAAAAACGAAAACGTTTATAGTTGAATACTGACATGATGGGGTCTCCCTTTTGTGCACACGTGAGTTGTAATTTATTTATTTGACAACTACATCCTCAAAATGCACCAAAAAACCCAATACTCGGACACTTTCCAGTTAATTTAACAACTGGACAGGAAATGTCTTTTAAGATCCGAAGGTTGCAAATTAAATCAAATAACTTCCTTCTCTTTCACTTGAAAAACAGAGTCTTGTCAATCTTGAGGTTACATCTGAAAGCTGGGGTTAACAAATCGTCAAGAAAGGAAAGACGCTTTTTCACAGTGCTCTCACTGCATTCCACTGTGGTGTTCTTACACTAATTTCACTGTGTTTTACCAGCGTTACTTCTGACCCAGACTCTGGATGTGTCTTCTGGAAAACTCTGCAAAGAGCAATTGAAAATGGAGTGAGGGGTCAGTTTTACTACTCCAACACAATAGGATGTTCATCGTGCAAAGCCTCCTGGTAAATGTAGTTTCTCCCAACGTTTGAGTGAACACATCCACATTGTGATCCTGTGCAGTGCAAGCATTCACAAATCCTCAGCATGGCATTCACTGCAGTTGGGGCAACTAAGTTGCCTCATCCCGAATCTGGAACAGTTTGAGAAGCAGTTTTTTTTTTTTATTTGTCGCTGGCAAGGTCCCTGCCTGGCAATACTATCCACTCCCTTAAGGTCAATGTGCAGTTGAAGTTCATGAGAAAATAACACACAAAAAGCTTTAATTATTGTGGGTGCAAGCACATTAGTTGCTGGTTCCCATAATTCGTCTTCTGATCCATAACCATGCCAGGACACCAAAAACCAAAAACGCCCTCCTTGCCAGTTAGAGTCAAAAGTGATCACTATCATCACGCAAGACTGATGTGATGGGCACTCTTATTTTGCTGATTTCCGAAGTGACTAGTGAAAAAACAGGTACATTTTTATGGAAATTGGCAACTGTAGTTTGTGAAATTGGATTCACTTGTGATATTACTTCAAATGAACACACACATTTTGGCATAAATTTCGGTGGTGCTTTAAAAAACACATTTTTTGTAGACAACCATTCAGTAGCTCCCTTTTTGTAAAACAGATCAGGATATCTGTTTTCTGACAGCATTTTTTTGTGCAAACTCCTGGCATGCATTAAATGATTCTGGTCTTTGTTAAGGATTCTTTGCATGTATAAGGCTCTTTATGTTACTTCTGGGGTTAATACCAAGGTTTTTTGGCAATGATAATAGGGCTGTATGTTTGAACCACACATGCATTTGCCAAGCATGCCTTTACAACGCGGTCCGAATCAAGAATGCATCTTTACTACGCACTCCTTTACCACGCAAGTCATTACAACAACTTGCCTTAGTGAAATCTCTAGAATTTGGAATAGTATAATTTACTATTCCAACTTCAGGCTACACAACAGAGGGGAAAGTGTTGGACTTAAAGTCTAACATCAGTCCAACAATACTTTCCCTAAGGCAAGTCCTTGTAACGACTTGCGTGGTAAAGGAATGCATTGTAAAGACACATTTGTGGTTCGGGCTTCGTTGTAAAGGCACGGTGTGGTTCGAGATGCGTTGTAAAAGCTGTTTCATTGATAACATTATTGCTAAGGGATGAAAACCATAAAAAATAAAGAAGATACTTATGTAGATGAAGGTTTTACATTGTTGTGTGCACCCCCTCCCCTACCCACAGCAGATCTACCCAAGACTCTGGGACATCAGACAAAAAACAAGGAAGGTATTGTTTAAGTGACTGGTTGACATGTTCTATTTGCCCCTCAGAATGAGGATGGAAACTGGTGGACAATGTTGGTGTAATCTAAAGCATGGTGCACCAACTTCTCTAAAAACAAGACATAAACTGTGGTCCTCTATTAAACATGATAGTTCTCGGTAAGCCATGAAGGCGTATTTCATTATGCGATAAAGGTTTAACCAACTGTAAAGCTGTTGGGCATTTTAAACAGGGCATGAAGTGAGACATTTGATTACACTATTGACTGCTACTAAAACTGTAGTCATATTTTGATCTAAAGTCTGTAATAAAATCAATTGAGAAGGATTGCCATGGCAATACAGCAGCAGAAAGATAATTTAAATACCCTCAGGATTTGACTCTATATGTTTTGTTCTTGGCACAGGCTGCACAATTTTACATGGGATGGATGGTCCTTTTTCAGAGTTGGCCACCAAAAATAGCTTGCTAATAGATCTTGAGTTTTAGTTACTCCCATAAGTACGCTTAAGACTGACTTATGACACCAAGACCAAGCCTGATCTCTAAGGTCTGAATGTGAAAAATACATAAAGTAACATGGTAAAGCAACCCATCTTTCACCCAACATATTGAGTCGTATTTTAACCATGAAGATAAATCCAACAAAGATGTATTAGATTGTATTTTCCCCAAATATTCCTGTGTATCTAATACTTGCATAATGTGATGTTCTGGGAGGATTAGAGGAGGATCTTTGTTTTCAATAATGCTAGATTCTTCATATCTAGACCAGGCTTCTGCTTTATGAGTAAGAAACCCAGGTCAAAAGGTGATAACACAATCATATTCTTAGAAGAACAACATCCTTTGCTGTTGCAGTGGTGTAGTTAATTTCAACATCTTCATGTTTGTGCAAGAGTAATAATTTTGAAAGCGAATCTGTATATACGGATTTCTCTCAGACAAAATCGCTCCAAATGTGGCTTCTGAAACATCTGCTTCAACTACAAATGGTCTTGTAAATATATGGATGAGACAATATTGGAGAGGAAATAAATGTTTTTAATATTTAAAATGCTTTTTCTTCTTCCGAAACCATTCAAATGTTGACCTTTTTTATAGCAATGTGGTGTTGGTGGGTGCCTTTTGAGAAAAATTGCCTATTAAACAATGAAAAAATATTAGCAAACCCCAAGAAACACTAAATGACTTTCATAGTCCGAGCTGTCAAGCAATCAACCACTGCTTAAATCTTTCTCCCAACCATTCTGAGACCTGATTAAGTGATAAGTGATAAGACAGCCCTGAAACTCCACCTTTTGAATATGAAATTCACATTTACTTAATATGCAATACAACTTGTTGTAATACAGATAGCATTTCTATCACACATGTGCCATGTTCTTCTGAAATGGAATAGATCAGTATATCATCAATGCACACTACAATTCATCTGTCCAAGTATTCAAGTAAAACATCACTCAAAAAGAGATGGAAGGCAGCTGGACCATGACTCAAACCTAAATTATTGAAATAATGCATAACATGTGTGGAAAGCCATCTTCCACTCATCCCCCTGACATGCGAATCAGATGAAATACGCTTTTCAAATCAGGCTTGTGTAATGGCAGGGTTTTGGCTCTATTTAGCAGTGATATAGACTTTAATCTTGCTCACATCTAGGATAGGTATTCTTAGCTTGTGTTGGCCCTTTTAAGCCCTTTTTCCAGACCTAGAAGAGGCCATCTATTGCCTATTGGCCTGTTATTATTTCTTATAGTAGAGGTTGGATCCTGTGGTCCTGACTTTATATTACACATTGGTATGGTTTATGTAGGTATTCTGACAGAGCTAAGGGGTATTTCATCCCTTTCAGGCCTACAGGCCTAGAACTAGAGGGACTCCATCTTGATGGAGCTGAGAGGCTTCAAGGGTAAAGGTAATGTTTATAGTTAAGGCTGTTGTGTGCTAGAGGAAAATCCAGTTAGGACTGCTTCTTATCCGAGGAATGTGTTTTCCTCTTGGGCCCAGACGTAACATGCAGATGCGCACTGCGGTTGCGTGGAAGCCTTGGAGCTGGCACAGGAATTCGGTGGGAGGCAGCCCTTTGGTGGAAATTTCCATGAGGGGAGAGGAATCCATAATAGCGAGCTGCAGGAGAGGAGGAGTGTTCATTCCAGCTTGTGTGCAGTCCAGCTTGGAGGTCAGTTCAGCTTGGAGAGAGAACAGGATGTCTGCTGGAGCTGCAGAATAGAGTGCAGTTCTGGAATGGAGAAAGAAGGCAGACGATTGCTGAAGATGAGGAGAGAGAGCAGTGCAGAGAGCATCAAAGAAGGCTGTCAGCTGGAGCAATTGAACCAGAGGCGTGGTGATGTGGTGAAGGAGGGAGAGACAGAGAGAGCCCTAATCCCACCAGAGGCAGAGAGAAATCTTCCTTCTAATAGGTGAGGTAGTCTGACCTAGTCCCCTTTACACTTACATCTTAATCTTGTTCTTATTCCCTAGGCTATTGTATGTCTAATCTTTTCCCTTTCAGCGGTGTGTTAAAAGTTCCTGTTACCCCGCAGATAAATTGTATGTCTAATCCTTTCCTTTCAGCGGTGTGTTAAAGTTACTGCTAGTTATAGAGACCCCATAGTTTTGTGTATGTGTACTTTATTGTTGTTACAATAAAATTCCCCATTAATTAGTGAATTAGTGTGTATGAGTTTTTTTATGATAAAGCTAGCCTGTCTTCTAACAGAAGGGAGTAGGAGTGCTTATATCAAGGAATAACTCAATCACATAGTGTGTATATCTTTGTCCCCATACAGTGAGGGTAATCCCCTTTCCTAGTCAGGTATTACTGTTTGAACAGATGCTACCCCTGATCAGGTAAGTAATAGTGAATAATTAGGGAGATAGGAGACCTGCAACTAAGGGATAAAGTTAGTACACCATCCCATAATCCTGTAAACAGCGTCTTCTGTTCCAAAGCATAGGTAACATTTTTCTCCTAGTCAGATGTTACAGCCAGAACAGATGCTGCCCCTGATCCGGTAAGTCTGAATAAATAGGGAGAACAGGGAGCCCTTGAGCTAGGGAATTGTTGACACTAAGTAATTCGGCCATCCCATAATAATATTGTAGTAGCAAGCCCTTAGTGAATAGGGAGAGAGACTTCCCAACATAAAACTGAAGGTGTTCATAGGAAAGTGGTCGTCGTTGATATACGGCGTTAATGAGAACGCTGGGGAGGATACCAGCGTGGAGGTCTGCCAGATTGCGGGCCGTGTGTAAGTGAGAGCGCTGGGGGGGATTACCAGCGTGGAGGTCTGCCGGATTGTAGACCGTGTGTAAAGGAGAGCACTGGGGCTGCAGACCCACGTGTGTAGACACGCCGGATTGTGTGTCATATCTGCCCCAGGGTAGATTAGTCTGGGTCTGAGTGGCCGCGAGACTATAAGGTATGAGTGTGGTGTAGGGCATGGATATCCTTAGTAATAAGTGAGTATTCTTAGTATCCCTATAGATTTAGTGGTGTTTCTAATAATATGAGCTTGAATATTGCGAGTTCCCCATCCTCAGGTAGGTACCCAGGTGCCTGGATAGATGGTCCTGAGGAGGGATGTGGTTACGTTCTGGCTGGGTTAGAGGGGCCCCTAGGGGCTGATCCCATCTAAGCAGAAAATCCGGCCATTACATCTGGCGTAGTCGGCTGCTTACGAATACTGTGTGACCTGCCATGTGCTTGGATTGTTTCCCATGTGTTGTGAGGGAGTGCCCTGAGCGCCGGTTCCATCTGGCGTAATCTTGCAGTTTATGTAGCCTGTGTGACCTATGGGCTTGAACAGTTGCAGCGTGAGGAGATTGTACTACATCATGGCATTTGGCTTATTCAGGGTGGAAGAAATGGTTTTCGTTTTGGTGTTTGAACTGTCAGGGTTGAAGGATGACATTACATGAGGGAGCCAGTAACATCTTTGTGATGGTCCACTTGTACAAATGTGTGTAAAAAGTGCCCATTAAACTTGCTTGCTGCGTTTGCTTATGCTGTGCAATGTGAAATGTATTCAATGAATATGATTTGTGGTGTTCTTTGTATATAGCTCCTTGTAAATATGGCTTGTGAATAGCGCCATGTTATTGTGGCTTGTGAGGAGCATGTTCACATTTTGACTTGTTGTGTTGCTTGTGAATTGCGCCTTGCATATATTTTTTGTGAGGAGCGTGTCATTTTTTTTTAACTTGTTTATTGTCTTGTAAATGTGGCTTGTGAATAGCGCCATGTGGTCATGGCTTGGACAGGGCATGTTATCATTACGTTAGGCAGGAGAGAGCTGGATCTCTCTCGGGTGCTTGGGGATAACGTTTTGAAGATGTGCGTACATGTTAACTGTAAACGTGGAGAGATGAGCTCATGACTTTCCCATGTATCCGCGGACATTGGGGAATGATTGTGCTTGAGCTGCCAAAGGGTTAATATCTTGAATTGTGATGGCAGTATTTATTTTAACATGCTGTTTAACATGCATGGTTATTTGAGCTGACTCTAAAAGTCAGTGAATATTTTGATGATTGATGGTTTGATTTTGACTTTTATTGGTTCCTGGGTCTGCCTACGTGCTTTGTCAGCTTCTTGAAGGAAAGGTAACATCTTGTGCTGAGCATAGGGCTCTGTTCATTTAACATTCTTTTTGAAATGCGTCTACGAATTTGTGTGGGTTTTTCTTGGAACTGATGACTTCATGTGTCTGGCCCTTAGAGGTCGGTAAGTTATAAATCAACCAGTCGGATTGAGATAAGGGTTTGCACGGAGAGAGCTGTGTTCTTTTAAATGTGCTACTTAATATGCATCCACAGACGTGTGGAGAATTATTTTTGAATGCATGATTTAAAATGAGTGAAATATTAAGGAGATGGCCCGGTTAGAATGCATGCTACGGGCTGTTTTCATTAATTATTTCTTTGAAGGTTTCCAACTAGAAAGGAATATGCCAACCGGTGTTTTAGAATGCTCACAGATTGTGATTTATTATTTTTGCCCGACAGTGCATGGTAACATGTGCTTTTAATTAGTGAAAGGCAACCGTGTGCTTTTAAAATAAATGTGTTCTCATTATTATTTTCCCTGATGCAAGCTGAACCTTTTTTTTTTCAAATGTAGATGTTTTAATATGCAGCAAACCGGCATATGTAAGTTAACCCACTCAGTTAGAAAATAAATGGCTGTTTGATGATATATGAATTTGGCCCTTTTTATTAGGTTGGATTGAAAGGCTTGCATGATTGATTACGCTGTAATGCAAAATTACA
Organism: Lissotriton vulgaris; assembly: GCF_964263255.1. Lineage (NCBI taxonomy): Eukaryota > Metazoa > Chordata > Amphibia > Caudata > Salamandridae > Lissotriton > Lissotriton vulgaris. The sequence goes on along the minus strand of NC_141696.1, from coordinate 818,031,525 downwards.
TGTTGCCCCTGGTTGAACAAAATACAATGGTGAAATGTGTCTGCATTTTATGTTCTTTTAAAATTATTTCTCTTTCAACAGCTGACAGTATATATTTTTATTTTTTGGATGCTAGTGTGTATAGTTAGGGTGGAGCAGAATATATTGTTAAAAATGATAACTATAACACACTACCATCTTAACGCATTGCTATGTGTCCCTTACATTAGTTTAATTTGCATTTAGTTACAAGGCTTGCCTATGTACTTTGACAAGCTGTTGATAGAAAGGTAATACCTTGCACGGTAAACGCAGTGTTCACTAAACATGCTGCCTGATAGATATATGTGCAGAGAAATATTAAACCCAACAGTCCATGATAATTCGTTTTTTTTTTTAAATGCAAAATGCATAGTCTTGTGTGCAGAAGCAAATTGCCCCTTTTTGTGTGTTGATCTGCATGCTAAATAAATGCCCATGTTTCAAATGTCTTGCCTTTTAGCTGAATTAGTTAGACAAAAGTCTTTTTAGAAAGTGGAGCTTTTAAGTAGACAGATTAATCTGTTTTTTCCCACATTTGAATTTGCTTTCGTTAGTTAGAGAATCTGGCCTGGGAACGGCTTACAAAGAATGTGTTTTTCGACCTTGGCAGACCAGATGTTTTGTAAAGGGGGGCTTTTTCCCTCTAGAGGCTCCGAACACTGCCTGTCTTGTTATGATTGGCCAACATCCAATTTTGTTCCGCGGACGGAATGTTTATGTAAGGGAGGGGTGAACTCGCTCTTCCTTGCTGTCGGCGCAGACAGCTTCATTGCCTCCAGATAAGGGATCCTCGTACATGCAGAGTAGTTGGCAGACTCTTGGCCCTTGGAGTTAGTTAGATACAGTAGGCCTGGGCAGGCTTCCCTGATTAGAGAAAGAGAGGCTTGAACCGAGTGCTTGGCAGCGCCCTGCTCCTGCTATGAGATCATCACTTGGCAGTGATTCAAATTACTTCACACTGTAGCCTGGCTTCTGCGTATTTTTTTGGAGCAGATTCAAAACTCTGAGCACGAACATCTTTCTGAAGGGAGGGGCTGTCTCACAGAGGATTAGGGTATTACTAGGCCCTTCTGGATGTGTTTAAAAATTAGATTTTGCTCAAACAAATTTCAAAGTATATGGTTTTAATTATTTCTTGATTTCAGAATAATGTTTTTAATTAATTAGGATATTTTCTTTTCAATAATGAAAAGCACTTGGGGTGCTTTTTAAATGGAAAATTTTATCCCGCAAGATTAATGATACTTGTTTTCTTGTCCTAGGTTGCTGTGTTGTGGTGTTGGTGCGTGCGTCGGCCCACCCCCCCCCCCCCCACTCACTTTCTTATTTTAGTTTTTTACTTTCATGTTTTTATGTTACTTTATTATTTTTGGAAGATGGAACCAGACCAGACCAGACCGGATTGGTGGTGGATGGCCGCATCGGAGGAAGTGCTTCCTTGGTACAGGATACAGAAGATGCAGGGTGGTGACCTACACTGATGTCCCAAAATTGACTGCCTTGAACCCCAATAATAGGACATTGGACTTATATTTTTGACAAAACCAATACAATGTTTTATTTGTGACAGAATCCATCATGATACGATTTCCCGCAAAAGGATTTTGTTATGTAATTCCTTGGCCTGCATTATTCCCATGTTTTTCTTTGCAATCACTACGAACAGGCCCCATTTTAAAAAAAAAAGAAAAAAAGAAATGTTTTCATGGTTTTGATGTTTATGTAGTACTATCTTTGCTTTTTTAGGATGCAGTCACCTATTATAGTTTTCCTGCTTTCTGCAAAACAGTATGGAGGAATGAGAAAAAAAAAATGGTGGTGCACACATGTGTTCCACAGTGTGATGAAAACTAGGTGCTAACTGTTTTGTGCTTTTCTGTATGCACCACGTTTATGCATAGTGCTACACCAGCTATTTTGTAGGAATGGGGTTGTCTTTATTTTCCTGTTATTACACTTTCACTTTGATTGATCAAAGGGTGGTTACCCTAGACTTTAGGTTGTCCTGGGAGGTGTGTCTTTTAGTATGATTATGTCCTACATCTATTCCTAGACCTTGAGAACCGTTTGTCATGTTTACTTCTCAGATATCACCAAATTTTTCCTTAAGTTGACCATAGTAGGTAGGCCTCATTTAGGCCCATTGTTATTTTTATCCCACAAACAAGCCCCTACACCAATAGATTTCATGAGTTATCATTAGCTTAAGTTGACCATAGTAGGTAGGCCTCATTTAGGCCCTTTGTTGTTTTATCATTAGAAGTTGAGGCACATTTAGTTCTTAAGTTGTCCGAAGTAGGTAGGCCCCATTTAGGCCCCTTGCTGTTTTCATTCAACACATAAGTCCCTACATCACTAGATTTCACCAGTTATCGCTAGAAGTTGAGGCACATTTAGTTTGAGGATGCTTTGGTTAGTTTCTGTTCTTATCAGTTCACATCTTAGATATGTTTCAGCATTCAAGTCAAGGGTGCTTTGATTTGTTTTCAGTTAGTTGTTAGATTTGTATTCCCTATATTGAGTTTTAGGTGGAATTTCCTAAAGTTGTCAGTCATTTTAGAGAGTTTTTTGGTTTTTGATTTGTTGCTAGATTGTGTTGATGTTTGTTTATATGGATGTTGTTATATATAGATGTTCGCAAGATAAAGATCTAAGGGTGGAATGTAATGGCACGGTTTTTGGCTCTATTTAGCAGTGATATAGACTTTAATCTTGCTCACATCTAGGATAGGTATTCTTAGCTTGTGTTGGCCATTTTAAGCCCTTTTTCCAGACCTAGAAGAGGCCATCTATTGCCTATTGGCTTTGGCCTGTTATTATTTCTTATAGTAGAGGCTGGATCCTGTGGGCCTGACTTTATATTACACATTAGTATGGTTTATATAGGTATTCTGACAGAGCTAAGGGGTATTTCATCCCTTTCAGGCCTACAGGCCTAGAACTAGAGGGACTCCATCTTGATGGAGCTGAGAGGCTTCAAGGGTAAAGGTAATGTTTATAGTTAAGGCTGTTGTGTGCTAGAGGAAAATCCAGTTAGGACTGCTTCTTATCCGAGGAATGTGTTTTTCTCTTGGGCCCAGACGTAACATGCAGATGCGCACTGCGGTTGCGTGGAAGCCTTGGAGCTGGCACAGGAATTCGGTGGGAGGCAGCCCTTTGGTGGAAATTTCCATGAGGGGAGAGGAATCCATAATAGCGAGCTGCAGGAGAGGAGGAGTGTTCATTCCAGCTTGTGTGCAGTCCAGCTTGGAGGTCAGTTCAGCTTGGAGAGAGAACAGGATGTCTGCTGGAGCTGCAGAATAGAGTGCAGTTCTGGAATGGAGAAAGAAGGCAGACGATTGCTGAAGATGAGGAGAGAGAGCAGTGCAGAGAGCATCAAAGAAGGCTGTCAGCTGGAGCAATTGAACCAGAGGCGTGGTGATGTGGTGAAGGAGGGAGAGACAGAGAGAGCCCTAATCCCACCAGAGGCAGAGAGAAATCTTCCTTCTAATAGGTGAGGTAGTCTGACCTAGTCCCCTTTACACTTACATCTTAATCTTGTTCTTATTTCCTAGGCTATTGTATGTCTAATCTTTTCCCTTTCAGCGGTGTGTTAAAAGTTCCTGTTACCCTGCAGATAAATTGTATGTCTAATCCTATTCTTTCAGCGGTGTGTTAAAGTTACTGCTAGTTATAGAGACCCCATAGTTTTGTGTATGTGTACTTTATTATTGTTACAATAAACTTCCCCATTAATTAGTGAATTAGTGTGTATGAGTTTTTTTATGATAAAGCTAGCCTGTCTTCTAACAGAAGGGAGTAGGAGCGCTTAAATCAAGGAATAACTCAATCACATAGTGTGTATATCTTTGTCCCCATACAGTGAGGGTAATCCCCTTTCCTAGTCAGGTATTACTGTTTGAACAGATGCTACCCCTGATCAGGTAAGTAATAGTGAATAATTAGGGAGATAGGAGACCTGCAACTAAGGGATAAAGTTAGTACACCATCCCATAATCCTGTAAACAGCGTCTTCTGTTCCAAAGCATAGGTAACCTTTTTCTCCTAGTCAGATGTTACAGCCAGAACAGATGCTGCCCCTGATCCGGTAAGTCTGAATAAATAGGGAGAACAGGGAGCCCTTGAGCTAGGGAATTGTTGACACTAAGTAATTCGGCCATCCCATAATAATATTGTAGTAGCAAGCCCTTAGTGAATAGGGAGAGAGACTTCCCAACATAAAACTGAAGGTGTTCATAGGAAAGTGGTCGTCGTTGATATACGGCGTTAATGAGAACGCTGGGGAGGATACCAGCGTGGAGGTCTGCCAGATTGCGGGCCGTGTGTAAGTGAGAGCGCTGGGGGGGATTACCAGCGTGGAGGTCTGCCGGATTGTAGACCGTGTGTAAAGGAGAGCACTGGGGCTGCAGACCCACGTGTGTAGACACGCCGGATTGTGTGTCATATCTGCCCCAGGGTAGATTAGTCTGGGTCTGAGTGGCCGCGAGACTATAAGGTATGAGTGTGGTGTAGGGCATGGATATCCTTAGTAATCAGTGAGTATTCTTAGTATCCCTATAGATTTAGTGGTGTTTCTGATAATATGAGCTTGTATATTGCGAGTTCCCCATCCTCAGGTAGGTACCCAGGTGCCTGGATAGATGGTCCTGAGGAGGGATGTGGTTACGTTCTGGCTGGGTTAGAGGGGCCCCTAGGGGCTGATCCCATCTAAGCAGAAAATCCGGCCATTACAGCTTGGTATAAATAGTGGAAATTTCCAACTGATCCAAAAGCAGGCTATACTGTAGTCTTATTTAGTGTGTGATAGTCAATACAAGGCCTGAGCTCTCCGTTTGATTCAAGAATAAAACATGGTGGAGAGGCTGCAGGTGATTTGGAATGGTGTATAAATCCACTCACTAAATGCTTGTCTAAATATTTGTGAACATGTTTGTTTTCTGGCTCTGTCAATGCATATAATCTACTGCAATATACTTCATCTCCAGGAATTAAATTAATTTGGCAGTCATACACCTGATGTAGTGGTAATACATCTATCTAATCACTACTAAATATGTCACAGAATGAGGGACATTGTGGTGCTAATTGTGTATCTTTTTCCGCTGTGTAGCTACTGTTATTGGGGTTTCACTAGACTTCTGATCTTCTTATCATTCTTTAGGGAATGGTTGAGGACATTCTTTCTGACAGTATGATGAAGTGAAGCAAACTGAATTTATTTTCTAATCACTCTATGGTGGCATTGTTTTTTTACCAATACTATTCTGAACTGAGGGGCATTTTATAATATTAAACTGAATAACCTGATAATGACTCTGATTATTAGCATCATGTCCCATATGTAAAAACAAAAGACAAGTATGTTTTGTGATCAAACCTGATAACAACAGTGAACAATCAGTTACATATACTTCTCTCTGGCTTAATTTTTTGGCACATAGAACACCTAAAATCTGTGCATGAGCTGCATCAAAAAAGTTTATACTGCCATCTGAATTCACCATGAGGGCACACAAAATGTAACTCAACCTGTATTAAAGATGCCTGTTCCTTAGATACTTCTCCAGAAAAACATTCAGTTGAGTCCCTATCAGTGGTCCTGTATCTGTAAAATTTGTAGGGGTCATATGTGTAGAGGGGCAATCCATAAATAGATGTAGAAGTTGGAAATGTAATACTCCTGGACTCTTGCTGAGCAACTCAGGCAGCTAAAGCAGTATTTTCTGATGGCGAGGAAGCTATCACTGCTCTGGCTGCAGCCTTGGCTTCCTGCATATTAGCCATCAGTTTAACCAAATCATCTAAGGGAGCCATCATGGAGTCACACTGCTAGGGAGAAAACAATTTGTGGGCTCATTAATATGTCAGGAGCTGAACAAGTGACCCAGGTGCAGTACCTCTTCTCAAGGCCCACCTCTTAGTAGTTCCAACTCTGTGTTATAAGACACTTAGAGAAGCTGGGAATGGCTCAGTGGGGGAAAACGTTCTTGGCTAGGGTACTGCAGAGAAGGAAATCTGAAATGAGAAAATAATGGTAAAATCAATTGCAATACATTTAGTTTATTGCCTGGTACAGCTGTTCTTAACCTTTTGACTTCTGTGGACTCCCATTGAATCATTAATGGAATCTGGGGGACCCTGACTAAGTCATTAGCTGAAGCTGGGAACCCCTGCCTACGCAATTTCTATGATTTGAATCCCAAAGCAATACACAAAAACAATATTTTCTTTAATTCACAAGCAAATATAGAAAACGTTTTCAAATTTTCAATTGTGCTTCTTTATTTGTATGCACTTTAATAATGTTAACTCATTTGCCATCGCTAACATGGTAGTACTCCTGAAATTTATATATCTGTTCCCGAATGTTCCCATTCCTCTTACGGCTCATTTCTTCCACACACTCCGCTCCCTCATCACCTCTCTCGTCTGGGCTGGGCGTCAGCCTAGAATTGCATATGATATTCTCACGCTCCCCCTCGCGTGCGGTGGGATTGGTGCCCCGGACTTCCAATTATACGCCCTAAGTGCCCAGGCCAGCTTCCTTCACTTCTGGCTGCATCCAACGCCATTTCAGCCCCACATGGCGGTGGAAGCTGACCTAGCGGCCCCCTTACCCCTCCAGACCGCTATCTTTGCCCATGCAAAACTACCACGCAGGGAGATTGACATGGTTGAGACCCTGCGCTGGGCATGGGATGGTCTTAGAAAATATTAAGGCTCTAGCTTGCTCTCCACCGGCGCCATGCCTGTCGCATACCACCCGGCTTGGTCCTCACTGCACACGGCCGGGATGGTTAAACATGTGACTAGCCTGGGTCTGGCCACTTTATCAGACCTGTACCCCAATGCCTATTTCTTTTTGCTTCCGGCTGAGTCTGGCCCAATGGACACATTGCTCTATTATCAACTTAGAGCGTCCTGCCGGGAGTTGCACCCCACATTCTCGCAGCTTCCCCAGTCGATGGCCGCCCTTGACTTGACATACACTTCCACCTCCGCTCGCAAACTGGTCTCAAGACTCTATGCCACCACGTTATCGGCATCCTCAATATCTGCTGATCGCGCCCGCATTGCCTGGAGCGAGGATCTTGGTATTGATCTTTCTCAGGAGGACTGGCTGTATTGTAAACAGTCCAAACGCTTATCTCCCAATTACCGCCTGAGCCTCATCCATTTTAAATATTTGCACAGACTGTACCGCTCCACCGCTCAGCTGTACAGAATGGGCCTTGCCTCTAGTGATAGATGTCTCCGGTGTTCGTCCACCGCGGTGGACTTTTCTCACCTTGCCTGGCTGTGCCCCTTGGTTTCTGCATACTGGTGCGACGTGTGTACCGTCATTACTGAGATTACCTCCTCGCCTATCTCGCCAGATCCATTGACCTGCCTACTAGGCATGATGAAGCACTGTCCTGACGCCTCCCGTCAGCTCACAAATAAGCTGCTTGTTCTCGGGCGTCGCAGATTTGCCATTCATTGGGGTCGGAGGACCGCACCCAAGGTCAGTGCTTGGCTCGAAGATGCTGCGCGTTGCCAGTCACTCCTCTCAGAATTTTGAAAGCTAACTTTGGCTACTGGTCGGCCATGTGATATCTGGGCCCCTGTTGTCTCGTACCTCCTCTCTCGGAATGCCTCTCCCTCTGTGACCTCTCCCGGCGGCCACTGGTACTGGTCCGTAGAGATCCACTGCCGTCTCCCTGCTCTCTGCTGATTCCTCACACCCCTCCAGCCAGCACCCTGCCCCCGGTTGATGCCTCTCATTTCCCTTTCACGCTTCATATCCTGCCACTCATCCTTACAGTCAATGGTGGGCTGCTGCTGTACCACTGCCTTTATGATGTTTATTACTCATTGTGGTTTTTCTATTTCCTTTAGTTATTTGCGGAAGCACTGCTTGATTATCTTGTAACCTGATGTGCAAGAATTTCAATACAGGTCTTTGAAAAAAAATAAAAATAATAATAATAATGTTAACTCATCAATTTTAATATTATTTAATTTTGTAAAACATTTGCGGACCCCAAGGGGTTTTCGAACCACAGGTTAGGAACCACTAGCCCAGTAGATGAAAAACTATGTGATAATGTTAATCCTCATCCCTCTGCATGGACAAAAGGAACTGGCTGACATAGCACAAAATAAATACAATTACTAACACTTTCAAAACATTAATTTATAATGTCACCAAAATAATAAAACAGAGTCAGCAACAAATAAATATATGCAGTCTTATGTCTCCTTTCAGGAAAAAAACTCTTAACAAAAGTGTCAAGCTTCTTCAAAGTTCCATTGAAAAATATAAATCACGCTTTACACTCTAAATGCTCCATAAAAATTGAAAAGTTTATAGTTGCACACTGGCAGTACTTGTCCATGGATAGTTGCTGCTTCTGGCTCTGCTTGCCTAGCTCTGCCCAGGGAAGGTCCTCTGCAGTAGGATCGCCATCATCCCATTCAAGCAAGGGCAGCAGAGGAACAGGATTGTGCTCTGGGGGCTGCATGATGGGCACTTTATGGAGTGCCAGCTTTACAGGCAAGATTGATGGGTTCCAGCAGCAGGCATCAACAGCATTGGGCCTCGAGTTTCAGAAATGAATTATGTTTTTGACTCGCAAAGTTAAACTTCCATAATAATTAATTATATTAGTGAGTTTATGCACGAAAATGTACTAATCAACCTAGATTAAAATGCATACACGACATATGGGTTTAACATTATGTGCTCTTTGTTGCACTTGCAAGTACGTTGAAAATAATGAACTAACCTTGTCTATTTATTTTGTCAACATTAATTGCGGCTGTTTAATTAATGGCATGTGCTTATTTTAAATGTGCTTTTGTCTATGTTGTGTCTTATATGTGGCAAAGGCTCGTGGAGAATCCTGGAGGCCTATAAGAAGAAGGTTTTTATAATGCTGCATTCATGTGCTTATAGCTAGATAACATAAACTAATGGGTTAATATTTAGCAAGGGGGTGGTTAACTGAATAATCTTCATTACTCAAATTAATTGATGTTTTGTGTTTCTTTGCGTACTAGCCTTCAAGAAAAAGGCCTGAGGCCTAGCTTTTTAAAATGGTGTTTGGAATCCTGTTGTGATGAGCCGAGCACAGCTAAGAAAGTGGAAAAGTTCTGCCACAATGATGTCCGTCAGTAAATAAATTAATGGAACTGTGCAAGATGTGCTCTGAGTTGAATAAATTCAAGGACAGGAAACGGCAGAACAGCCAAGCTGAGGAAGCAGCGAACTGTTATTTAATAAGATGTTGCAAAATCCTCGGAAGCTAATGTCGCCTGTGGACAAAGGACAAAGACGTTTTAGAAAGGCACAACTTTGGATTGAAAAGGTTATGATCTCATATGGTCTGACGGCTGTCAGCCAATAGAAATGCTGAATGACAGAGGAAAAGTATTCTTTTAGTGTGAATTAGTAAGTTTTAGATAGAGAAAAGGTATAAAACCTGACCCCTTGGGAGGAGCTGGTTGGCTCGTTCCTGAATCCTGAAGGGCGTGAAATGCTGTCGGACTTTTGACTCACGTAAGGATAGCTGAACTAATGACTTTTCCTTTTAGGTTTAAATGAGTTTAGTCAGGGAAATAGAATTTAGGGGATGAGACCTATGTTGCTTTAATTCTTTACAAATTGATCCGTTTTAAAATGTCAGTCAAATATGCCTTTATTTGATTAAATGATACTTTCTAAAATGCTAATAAAAAGATTTATTATTTTTAAAATGCTCTTTGTTTGAAAATAAAATTAATAAATTAGATTTTGAAATGACAAGCTGGTCTTGTTTATTCTTAGTCTAGTTACCATTAGTTGATCCATTTACCTAAGTGACTTAACTAAATGTTTCCGTTATATTTTCATGAATATAATGATGAAAAACTGCAGTTGTATATAATTTATATATAGTTTGTGAATAGTTCCGATTAATTAGGTCACATGATTCAGTTGCCCAATATTTGTCACGGTAACTTATGGGCCTTGTGAAGAGTTTATGATTAATGGTGAGTATCATAGTGTTGGGATGTGTTGTTGAGACAGATTTTCTATAGGGGCGCTGGATCAGGCCATACATAGGTAATAGCAGCTCATCCAGCAGCATCCAGCATCTGTTGCAATATGGCCGACCCTGAGCCACTTTAACGCGGAATGTCATGCACCTGTTTCCATGGTAGCCTTTTTGTCATAATCTCTGTCAGCAGGGGCAACTCCTCTGAATACAGCCTCCCTATCACCAGCCAAACCATAACCTCTGACAACCGTCCAGCTGAGACAGGCGCAGGAGCTAGAGTTTCTTTCTGTGGCAGCTCAGCTCTCTGTGACTCCTAGCTCACCACTGCCTGCCTTCCTTGGAAATATGCAGCATCTCCATGGACACCTCTACTACCATGGTTTAGTCAACAGCCACAGGTCCCAGAGTCAGCAGTGTAGCGTGGGTTGCCAATGCCCGGGGCACAGTTTTAAAAGAAACCATTGCACCCCCTAATCCGTGGACCATGAGCGCAGGAAGTGCTAATGGTCCACCGGTTAGGGGGCGCAATACTTTCTTTAACATTTTTGCACCCCCTAAGAATTTTGCGCCCAGCGCAACTACTCCTCTGGTCCCCCCCCCCCGAAGCTACGCCACTGGCCAGAGTCACTGATTGAAGGTCTCTATACTGCTGAGGCTTGGAGTAATGAGAGCCAGTGATAGTCTCGGGTAGAAAGAGCCACTAGGCAGAAAGACAGAACACAGATACTAATGCGGAATCATAAACTGGGTGTACTAATCCAATACCCATATGCTGATAAAAATGAAATACTTCATGTCAAGACTGATCATCACTGCTCCTATTAGCCCTAGTGTGGAATGCTTCAAATGTGAATGACACCTGCCGCGAGCAATGCTGAAGGACGCTGACCCATTGCCTCGCTGTTTATTGTTTGTTGCTGACACAGGCTATGGCACTCAGCTAAAGCTATCTCTTTCTTGACAGTAAACAACCTTTACAACGCATGCATTACAACACATGCTTTTACCCCCATGCCATTACAACAAAATGGCTTGCCCAAGGGGGTATAAGGTGTTGGATTTAACTCCAACACCTTCCCTACTGTTGCACAGACTGGAGTTGGAATAGTAAACTATACTAGTCCAAGCGCCAGCTCACCCCGACGGCAAGTTGTTGTAACAACTTGCGATGTAATGGCATGCGGGTAAAAAGCATGCGTTGTAACGTCATACAAACTTTCCTGACCAAAGAACAACCTTCTCATTGTGAACACTTATCAGTGTAAGAGATTGATCTTCATTAAATGTGATTCTCTCTGAGAAATGTGTGAATGAGTCTGTTGAAAACAGGTAACACCCTCACAGAAGCATCCGGCTTTTCATAAATGCAGCATACATAGTGGTAATTCAACTTAATTTCTAGGCAAGACACAGGGATCTCTGACTTTCGTGACCTTTCCTGTAGTGAGAGCTACTTCTGAATACTAAAAGCCATCCTAAGCTCCTGCCTAACATAGGGATTGGATAAAGGTACATGAAGACCCAGTAACTTAAACACCAACCCTGGAGTACCCCAGCCTTAAAAGATGCAAGGCTGTATTTCTAAAAATTTCCCTGGAGGGTGACCAACATCAGTTTTGTCCCTTTGCTCTTGCTTATAATTGCCACTCAAAGGTGAGTGTTTCACTTGGGGAGATGTTCTCATTATCACTCATTACATGGGATGACACTGCTCTCATTTTGAGACAGGGAGGCCTGAACGACCTCCACTGTCTGGCTATTACCTTGAAGTGCCTTAGTTGATACCCACAAATCAGCAAATCAGAACGTTATTTTGAACATATGGGATCCTTAATAATAATATATTCAGTGAGGCATATGATATGTAAGCTCTATTGCTCTCTACAATAAATATTCATCAGGTACAACTGGTAAGAAATCATGAGACAAATTAATGCAGGAAAAGATTGCTTTAAGAAGCTTAGCACTAAGAAATTAATGACAGTAAGGAAGAAAGAAACAAAGAAAGGAGGAATAAAGGGAAGAGAGAAATAGAACAAAGGAGACGAAGAAAGAAAAAGATTTGAGAGGACGAAAGGAGAAGACAAAAAAAGAAAGATGGAAAGGAAGAGAGAAACAGGAAGTCAATACTGAAAAGAGAAAAAAACAAAGCGAAAATGAAGTTAGAATAATAATGAAAGAAGCACTAAAAGAAAGAAATAGGACAAAGAAAGTGGTAAAGAAAGAGGAGGAGCTGGCAGATAGAGAAAGAAAAAAGAAATTAACAGAGAAAGAAGGTGATAAAGAAAGAAAGGAGAATTAAAGACAAGCAGATGAAGGAAGAAAGAAAGAAAGAAAAATGAGCAGAATAAATAGGAGAATAAGAAAGGAACAAAACAAAAAAGTGAAAGGGCTAAAAGAATGAAAGAGCAGAGCGAACATAAAGAGGTCATGCATTGAAAATGCAATAGGTCTCGCCATTGATTAAGTTAAAGCCATCTGCTTTGCTAATGGTATTGTATAGCAAAGCAAATGGCTTTAACTGAATGAAAGGTGAGACTTTGTGCATTTTTAATGCTTGTTTTTTTGCATACTGAATTGTATTCCAAAAATGTGGCAAAAGTTGCCGAACATCTCTGCGCCATGAAACTAAGCTGCCTATAATGAGATGGAACCCATCCAGAGAAGCTTCCTCCCTCAATGCGCTTTATGTAGATCTACCTCAAACTTTGGAACAGTTCTCACTCTTGGATAGCCTCAGTGGCCTTTGTTGACTCAAAAGGAGCCTCAGAGGTGGGAACTGCAGCTTTGTAGTAAACCTACAGATTCTGGCTGATGGTGGTACTTTAAATAGGCAGTTATCGGAGCCTGCACTCCTTTAACCTGGCATTACCAGGGCAGGGCTGCAGTACATATACCGGGCGAGTACCGGCCCGGCACTTCGCTTCCAGATGTCCATGTTCCATAGTGGCACCCGCTTCTCACGTCTCACTCCTTTGACCCTTCCACCACTGGCATACCGCGTTCGGCCCCTACCGAGCACACCCAGGCACTCCCTACTCCAGGCGCTGCCACAAACCACTTCTGGAAGCCGATTCACAGAGAAGGGGTTTAGAGGCTAAATTGGCCTTGAAACCAGTAGAATTGAGCCTAATGAGTGGGAGTGCACTTAACAAACAGCGCTAGTTTAATGACAATACAACACACATTTGCGACAGTAACGAAACAGGCTAGTAATGCGTAACAATTAAACTTCTAAATCCTAAATCTCAGAAAACCAAAGGCCTAGTGCACGGGTTGGGGAAGGGGTGCAAATAATATGATCTTTAAAAATGAGGTACACGTCCTCCAGTGCGCGACAGAATTTTCATTCGGTTGTTTGAAGCTCAAAGGGGGTCTCCGCTTCAGACACTATTTTTGGGTCTTTGCTACAGTTACAATAATGGCTGATTTCAGGGCCTCGGGGTTACATTGGCAGTCTCCAGGCCTGCTCGGAGGGATGGGTGCAGGTGGTGACCATAAAAAGCCCCTCGAGCAGACCTGCCCTCGAGTCCTGTAAACAAGGCCCTCACTTTAAGTAACCCAGCACTTCTGGTCTGATGCGAAAACACACCCCTTCCCCCGCTGCCTGCAAGCTCACACGAAAACAGAGCACCGCTTTGAACTCTCTCCGAGAAGGGGTCTGTCACTTTGAGCGTGCTTACTGCCATGCCCAGCATCCCTCCTGCCCCCCCCCAAAGTCCCAGAGACAAACTCCACCAAATGATCACACATTGTGTACGACCGCCTTCCCTCTGGGACACTTCCTTCCTTCCCCTGAAATCTCTCTGGGAAAACAAACAGCATCTGAGCAGGAATGTGCAAACCAGCCCCCACCCTCACACCCCGTCATGTTAGCCCCCACTCTTCTCCCTCTGGAGGCCCTTACGGGAGGCCCCGCTTAGCCATTCGTATGACGCCCCCAACTCTCTCCATCCTTCTACTGCACACTTCCGTATCCGCTCATAGGAGCCCCCGAATATTCGTGCAAGGAGCGCCTCGTTAATGAGGCCTGATTTAATAGTCTGATCCCCTCCTTTGAAGAAACCCCTTCAGGAGGGCGCTCACACAAGAGCTTAGGAATCGCAGTGCCTACACGGTTCAAACACAGGACATCTCAAGCACCCTGAAGACTTGACCCGTTACCATCTTGGCACTACAATAAATACCACACCGTAAATTATCCTTTCCTAAGCGATCTTTTATTAGCCATCACTGTGTAACCAATTAAACGGAGTTTCAATCTTGATGTTTAAGTTCGATGTTCGCAACGCTGTGATGTTGTGCAAACGGGTAATGTAATGTTCCTAACCTGCAATTAGGAAAGCGCCTTAAAGACAGAATAACCTCTTATACAGAACACTGTGTTCAAATCTAGAAATGTACTATTGATGGCGAATGCCGGGGCGCGCAGTCGAGGTGCAGCACTGGGAATACCTTCTGTCTAACAAGAGTTCAAAATACTGGGTATCGTGTGTTCCCAGGGAGGAGGAGGAAAGCGGCTGGGCCTCTACAGACTGTACGAACTCCATAACACACAAGTAATCAATCATTCATTCAGACACAACAGGGCTGCAGACGAAGGAGTGGGGCGGGCGAGATATATGCAGCCCAATGAGGTATCGCTACCCGAGGCATCCCCCGGTGCAAGCATAACATCTGGGATCGATTTGACACATCAGCCCATCTTCCTCCCAGCAGAGCGCCGCATGCAGCTACTCTGTGCGCTCAACTAGTAAAGACGAAGGAGTGGGGCGGGCAGGCGAGATATATGCAGCCCAATCAGGTATCAATACCCGAGACAGCCCCCGCCATAGTGTGAATGAAAAAAAGAAAGTGCTCACCCAGCAATTAGAAAGCACTGTGTCACGCCCCAAGTAATAGAGCCAATCCCAGTGGGCGGGCCAAAAGCAGACAGGGTGGCACCCCTCAGTGTAATGATTGACTCTGGTGCAATCATTACACTGTGTTTTGCATCATCCATGAAACAAAACGACGCCCACGATTCAAAATTCAAAAAGGCGGAGCAGCGGCAGGACTTCTGGAATCGTATCGATTCCAAGAAGACCTCGTATGGCGAGAGCAGCGCATGCGCACTGCTAACGCCAGGTGAGACCTAAAAATGAGAAAAAGAAAGGAAAAAGACAATGGAAGAAATTCAAAAAAGAAGGAAGGAACAAAACACATACAAATAAAATAAACAGCAGATGGCAGAAAGAGAGCAGGAGGAAGAGAAATGAGAGAAAAATGGAAAGAAAGACAGAGACAGGAAGAAAAACAGAAAAGATGGAAAAATGAAGACCAAAAAGGAGAAAAGTAGAAGAAAGAAGAAAAAGAGACAGATAAGAACAAGTAAGACAAAAAGAAAGAGGAAGAAAAGCAAAAAGAAGGAAAGAAAAAAAGGAGAGGACGAAGGAAAGAAGTAGAGACAGAAATGGAGACTGAAAGAAAAAGAAGGAAACCGAGATGGAAAGAAAGAAAGAAAGAAAGAAGAGAAAGCAAAAAGAGAAAGTAAGAAAGAGGGGAATACAAATCAAAGAAAATTGCTAAGAAAAATATAAGAAAGGAAAGGGAGAAAAAATAAAAGAAGTCATGAAGGCCAAACAGACAGCAAGAATGAAGGAAGGAGAGTAAGAACGGAGAAAAATAAGTAATTGTTCACAAGATTGTGAGTTGCCTGATTCTGTACTGTCAACTTCCTGGGTCTCAGATACACAGGCCCTAATTCCAAGATAGTCGCGGAATCTGGTACCAGTTTTGCACCCATTAAAACCCAGCTCCCAGGGGTTTGACATTTATCTGGTGCAATACATAGCACCTATGGGAATAGCATGTGGATTTTGGGGCTTACTGAAGCAAAATCCATGTCAAAGTAAATGCTGTATTGTTGTCCCCAGTTATTTTTCTGGCAGGTTTGGCCTGCTGACATTTATTTACGGGTGAGGTATTTAACACACCCAGTAATTGTAATTACTGAGTGTGGTAAATTTCACCAAACTCGGAATTCCTGTTTGCACAGGGCCTGGAAAGGCATACCAACTCAGAATCGGGCAACAGTGTTTTGAAGTACCACCTTAGCATGTGTACAGCTCTACAAACCTGCTGGCAGTCATTTAACATGTGGAAACTACTCAGAGGAACTTTTTGAGCTACTGGTGGCTTGTGATCAACCCGTTGGAGACCTCACACTTACATTCTCATCACAAGTGGTCCCTTAATTCCTATTGTAGTTGGTAACAGCAGTTCAAGCCCCATCGAAATTTGAGGTTTATTGGAACACTGCAGATCTCTTTACTTTCACCTGGAGATTTCAGCTGCTCAAATAACTGATATCTCCCTGTGAAAGTACTTTTGGAAAATTAAGAATTGCCTGGGTATTAGAACCCATAATTGCAGTTTCTCTTGATAATTCCTTCCTTCTTAGGTTCTTCGGGCTTAAACTTGTAGTGAACCTTCGATGTCCCACTTGTAATGGGCCGGATGTTACTGCCCCTGTATTTACCGGTAACTCTGGCATCTGGGTGGACAAAATCCAGGCCACTAGTCCGGCCACTCATATTCTGGGCTTTAGTAACTGAAGTTATATTATGTCTATGAGTAAAGAATACTGTGAGCAAAAGTGAGATACAACAAAATTGGTCCAGCACCAACTCATTAAAGGGCTACTCTGTCACAAACACTATCTATACACTTACTGTTTCTGGGCAGCATGTTGCCCATGGAATGATGTGGTCTGTGACATTGCATCTAGTGCACAGGGGGGCGAGACACCAAATTAGCAGGGAGAGCCGACCCAAAGCCAAGTCTGACTTGGCTCTAAGAGCCCGTGCGTGAGCTGAGCCCTGAAAATAGTTGGCATGTACATCATGCAACAAATATCATGTAAAAATAACATAAAATGTCTTATATTTGCAAAAATGTATTTGCTTAACATGCATCAATGTAGTACATCAGATTATAGAACTGCATTGATAGGTAATTATTAAAAGTGATCATTTATAAACAGAAACATTTATGCCCCCACCAACTCTGACAACAATACCATTTGTGAACTAAGAGGCATGTCAGTTGTCATCTATACACTATGTGTGGCCTACATTCTCATCATACATTAAGCAACATCCTATTTTATTGAATCAAACAAATGAGTTTTTTGTCTATTGCACATACAGGGGCCTAGCTTTGTCAGTAAGATTATGTGGGTGTGAGCTTCAGATTTTCCGACAATCAGGCTGGCATGTAATGTTACATACATAATACAACAAGCAGGGAGCAGGAGAGGGTCTAAGGGGCAGTGGGAAGGGAGAGGAATGTGGATTGGTAGGAGTACTAAGGGAGAAAACACAATATTGTGTAAAATAATAACCAAAATGTTTGAAAACTTTGAAAACAAAGAGGGAGATTGTGTGTGTGTGTGTGTGTCGGAGGTTTTTTCTATGTATGTATAAATTCCTGGTGAAATCTGACAGACATCTTACCATACCCGACTGAAAGGACCTGCACCCAACTATTTGTCGAAAAATACATTTTTAGAGGGGTGTAACACCCCAACCCAGCCCCCCCCCACCTCCGAAACTACGCCACTCTGCACATCCTTAACTCACATATTTGAATGTGCTTGTATGCGTGATAAGGAAGAAAAGGTGGCCGTGTGAAATAAAATACCTCTGTGGGATCACACAATTTGGTCAAGCTGGGGAGCCAGGCTTGATTACTGGTTTTCTGATTTTATATTTTGAAATTCAGCCACTAGATGGCTATCTTTTTCTCTCCTTTTTTAACATCAAAGGTTTCTTCTTAGAGTATGAGAATAACATGTGTTGACAGGCAGAAGTCACATGAAAGCTCAGCTCGTTTTGGGCTCGATTGTCCAAAAAGACCTGGAGCTGAGCCAGAGCCAGGCCTCTGGCTCTAGCCTGGTTCGAGCCTTCTGTGGCTCGCCCACTTCTAACGTAGGACGTGAGCCCCTGAGCAAATGGCTCACAAATTAAACCATGGACACTGTTCCTGCAGCATCCTCTGTCTCCAGCACAGCAAGCAACTTGTAACTCATAATTTTTAAATCTCTTACGCATTGCTCTCTATCCCTTATCATTCGGCTGACAATGCACAATTTCAATAATGACATATGGCAGGAAGCCCCCCTCTTGCTGATGGTTTTACTGCACCCAGCACTTTATTAGGCTAGTCATGAAGAAGGGCTAGACTAGGGTAATGTTCCCTTGGCATTTGAGTACTCTGCTAGCCTCTGCTTGTTTACAGGTCTATTATTGTCTGTGCACTTTGTTAACCCTAGTATTATCATAGAATTCTCTATTATGTAAAATCTAAATTATTATGTAAGTGTTATATCTATTTTTTACTTGGGTCTCAAAATGTATCTTGTTCTTTTTCTTTTATTATTCCCTGGTTTTAATTAACTATGCATTTAAATAAACTTGAAACTTGATGCTTTAGCATCTACTGGCACACTGCCAGGAGGCATTGATTGACCCCAGAGGTGCTGAGGTCTGATGACCTTTCCAGCTTTAAGATTATCTTAGTATCATCAGTGCTGTTGTAGCAGGGACATTTAAAGGAGCTGAAGGGATTGGGAAGTGGGGACAGATGCACTTTAAAACAAGCATTTGCAATGCAATAGGTCTCGCATTAGGAAAGTTTGAGCTATTGGTATTGTAAATGACAAATTTTTTAGCTATGTGTTGGTTTTAAAAATAGCGAAATAAATAGCTTTGTCATTTACAATGCCAATTGTTTTAACTTTCGCAAACGTGACCCCTATAGCATTTGTAAAGCAATATGTGTTTTATTTACGTACACCTGCGACTCGAGCCCTGGTGGTTGGTGTGGATAAGTGAGCTGACAAAAATACCCAACGCTTCCGCTGAATCACACCAAATGACTTTGGCCTTGCACAGTTTTGTTGCGCAAGCTTCATAGGATTTGCTGCTTTATGAAATGATGATTGTTTATTGGCTGCTACAAAAAGATAAAGTATAGAATGAGTATGAATAATCTTAGCCTCCGAGTCCTTAAAAGACCTGAGAATTCTTACTGCTCAGCTAGCAAAAAAAGATTGCGAAAAGTGCTCTCAGGAGAAATAAGCTCAGAACTTGTGTGTTATAGAAATAAAAAAAAATAAGACATGAAGCCAACAGGCTGTGCATAATAGGAAGAACACGTTTATATTTGAAGAAATAGGTTGCTATTTACAAAATCAGCACACGTTTTGAGTGGGACTTCGGATCTATGAGGTTTACACCCATTATGTAAGCTGTCTGAACACTCACTACCTGCACGATACATAAACAGGTCTTTCATGCACAAAGTACAAATATGATAGCAGACTTCGCTCCTGTCAAAACTACTGTTACCCTCTCCCAGAGCTCCATGAACGAGTAGCCCTGGCTGAAGAGAAGGCCAACGCACGCTCCCATCACGCGGGACGCCATTAACAGCTACCAGCCACCCACCTCAAGCGTAGTAAAAACCAACAACCTTCAAACATTGGCTGATGGTTCGTAAGAAATAATATCCGCGTTGTCCAATGTGTGCCTCGGATTGCTACCTCCTTCTTATGATGTGTCTCTCTGATTGGACTACAGTTTGACAGTTACTTCCCAGACCTCATCCACTCAGAATATTTGTTTGGGGTTAGCAGGGCGGGGAATCCATGCGTCAGTGGGCGCGAACCACACGTTTGACCACCCTCTTCAAAGGAGGCGGGAGGAGAGAGAAATAAAATCCACCAACCAATAAGACTTGCTTGAGGAGGTAATACTCACCCTCTGACAACTCTATGACGTCACTAAAGCCGGAAGAGCCTCCTCTATTGTATTGTGATTGGTCTCTCTTGACGTCCATCTCAGAGACGGTCTGGCCAACTGTAACACGGGTTGGTGGGGATGGTAAGGTGTTGACTCCTTCTTTTCCGAAACCACGCCCACGCTAGCCCTGCGCGCGGCTGTGTAGCGGCTCCTGCGCGCGCCTTGGGGGTACCGGTCACGAGGGGAAATGGCTGCCGAAAACAAGCCGGAAGGTAAAGGAGGGGAACACTGGAATGTTTACGGGTTATTAGAGCGCTGCTGCTGTATGCGAAGTGTCTGTGGGTGGAGGCCTGAAGGGGCTTGTCTGCCTGGGGCACCCTGGGGATGGAGACTGGATATTCACACCCCCTTAGGATTCCCTAACGCGTGGGAAAGAGTTTAACAACTAGAACGCGTGCTTATTTAGGTAGCAACAGACTGCCAGGAAAGTAAAAGCTAATCCATCTTTAGCAGCGGGCCCCGAAATTAATGACATAAGCACACAATTACACTAAAATCACCAGTCCTGCGCTGCCATCAGCTCTTTGCCGGCCTGTGAGCAGTGGGAGGGCGGGGGCTGCCTGCGCATGCGCGCCACTCTTCAGTTTCGTTTCGTTTGGACGAGCGCGAGCGCGTAGAAGAGAAGTGCTGCATGAAGTCCCGGGTCCCAGGAGGGGGCCCGGGTGAAGACCAGCGGGGAGACTGCGAGGCCCCCATGCCTATGGGGAGAGCTCCGCTTCTTGGTAGAGTGGGAGAGGAGCTCGAGTGCTCTGCGGGGCTCCCTTGGCAGATGGTGCGAGCCCGACTCCGGTGAGGTAAGAGGGGAGGGGGCGGGGGGGCTGTGTGCCTGCATGTGTGTGCCTGCGTGTGCATGTGTGTGTGTGTGTGCGCACGCGCGTGTGCCTGTACGTGCAGGGGATGGGGCCTGCCTGTGTGCGCGCCGTGTTTGCATGCAAGCACTGCGGTCTGCGCAAGCGCGCTCGCTCCCGCGGTGAAATCCGACAGTGGGAAAGCGCGTGGCACTCTGCTGTCCACATTCCCAAATACGGATAACATTAGGTCTGAAGCAGACACCTTCAATGCTCACGCATTGAGGGTAGGTCTGCTCGACCTAAAAAGGGGGTTGATTGTTTAGCCAAGGGGGACACCTAACCAACTGGTAGATGGCGAGGAACTGAACGAAAGAAGTGTGACAATTTGAGCTCTGTCTTTGGCGTTGAATTCTATCCTGTTACTGACTGTGCATTACATTCCCATGTCATATGGTGTTTGGGCTGGTGGCGGTTCATCTCCAGTGAGGAATGCTGCTGGAAGTTTGAGTGGGAGTAGTGGTGTCAATACCAGCAGTTCCTGAGGTCATCCCTGGTCGAGAGGAATACTGATTCAGTGCTTCCTCTAGGTTTAAATGCAGTCTTTTTGTCTGACACTAGTTTGTTTGGTTTTATGAAGCTTGAGATCTATAAAAAAAGTTGTCTTCTAAGATTTTATCTAGGATCAGTTCATTGGATACTGGTCTGTAATTTACCAGGTCTATCTGGTCATTTAAGGAATCTCAAATAGAGATTCCTTAAATGCAATTCCTCGCAAATGTGCGAATTCTTTATTAGCGAATTTTGCATTTGGGATGATGAATCCCAAATGCAAAAATTGCACTCGAAAAGGGCCAGATTCTCAGAATCTGGCCCTTTGCGAGCGCAATTAAGCTTGATGAATCTGGCCGTTAGTCGGTTAGCCAATATCTTAGAATAAATCTTCGTATCACTGTTCATCAAGCTTATAAGTCTATATGACCCAGGATCGGTTGGGGTTTTATTCTTTTTCAAGAATACCACCATGGTGGCCTCGCCCCAGGACTCAGGAGTTGCCGCCCCTCTTTGCGTAGAAACCATGAGCTGGTAGATGCCCTCTTCTATACTAGGGAGAAATTTTTTATAAAATTCTAGCGGTATAAGATCGGGGCCCACAGCTTTCCCAGCAGGTAAGCCTTTAATTGCTGCCTGTATCTCATCTAGCGAGAAGTTAGTTTTCAGTTTCGCTTTATCCTCCATTGTCAACTTCTCTACTCGCGCGCTCTCTAAATAGCTCTCTATTTCACCGCTATCAGCGCCACTTTCAGGATTATATAAGCATTGATAGAACTCCTGGAAGATTGAGCAAATCCCCCTTGGCGTTGTCGCTGGAATCCCTGTTGCTAAATTAACCTGTTAGATTTCCCCTTTAGTAGCCGCCTGCCGGGTTATGATAGCTAAGATACGCCCTATCTGCTCGCTAAACTCATATTGGTCCTGTTTCCACGCCAAGTATTTTCCTGCCGCTTTGATTGCGAGAGACTCACCTATAACTGCCTTTGCTATAGCCAGACTTTGTAGTATCCCTGCAACCTCTTGTTTGCCCTCAATTGCTTCAGTTAATTCCTCTTCGATAGCGGCAACTATTCTCAGCTTACCCTCCATTTCCTCTTTCTCTAGCTTATTTCGTTTTGTTGAGAAGCTGATGGTTTACCCCCTTATGCCAGCCTTCATAGCATCCCAAACTATTATGGGGGAGGCAGACCCTCTATTTACCTTTAAATATTCCTTTAGCCAGCTATCCATCTGAGTAACATACTTAGGATCGTGTAACAGGGCTCTCTCGAAAGTCCAGTTAGATTTCTCTTTCTGATAGTTTGGAAAAGAGATATCAAGTACCAGAGGATTATGGTCTGACATCACTCGTGGTAATTTTCCAACCTTGGAAATAGATATCAGTGCAGGTGATATCAGAAAATAGTCCAATCTAGCTAGGGATTTGTGTGGTGCAGAATAATAGGTGCTCCCCCCACCCCCAGTATTTTGCTGTTCCCATATGTCAATCAACCCATTATCCTGCATCATTTGTATCAATGCCCTGTGGCTTTTCTTCTTTCGACCTGGAAACCTGGCTGGATCGTTTTTCTACAGGCCATGTAAACCATTAATGTTCAAGTCACCACAGACTATAATAGGCACAGGCCAGTTTGTCATTTGTGCATTGATATGATCTAAAACCTCCGGATCATCTACTGTTGGGGCATAAACAGAGCGGAGTGAGAAGCTAAAACCTTGTACCTTGCATTCTATTATGACCCATCGACCATAGGGATCTGCCTTCTGCTTTTTTACAGTCGACATCCTACCCTGTGCTAATATAACCACTCCCTGAGTCCTAGACCCTTGCGTTGTACATACTAAAAGCTGATAGCCAAGCTGTTCGAGCAAGAATTTGAGAGATGTCTCAATATGGGTTTCCTGTATGCATACGATATCAGTGTATGTTGTCCTTAAATATTCTTTCAACTCTTTTCGTTTTTTAGCATCATTTAAACCACATATATTAATTGTGACTATCCGCATACATGATTTTTCTTTTTCCACTTTGCTTTCCTCCTTTTCCCTCCAATATGATTTCTTGTTTATGATGATTTTTTCTCTTTTCTCCCCGTAGTTCCCCCCCTTTCCCACCCCTTCTACATGAACACCCCCTACGGTTGCCCCTCCCTCCCCCCCCCGCCTACTGAGACAAGCAGACCTAAGGTCTCTGTGATGGAGTCTGACCGTCAGCCTCCCTATGCCTTTACATCCTTTAACTTTTATTTCTGGTGAATTATACCACAATGTCGTCAATTATTCAAGTCCCCCCCTTTTTTTTCCCACCTTCCCTTTTCTAATGAGTCAGCCCTGCTACATATTTTTTTTTCTGTTCGTGCATTCTCTTTGGGCCCTCTGTACTTCCACCTATTCCCCCCATCACCATCACCATCACCATTATCCATGTGCATGGCCCTATCTGTGTACGTCAATGTGACCTTAGTGGCCATGATGTTTCTCGTTCAACCCGCTTCATCCAGTGGTGCTGGCTGGACTGCTTGGTTTTAATGTGTCCATGTACGCCTTTGCTTGTAATTCGGAAGTGAATACTCTGACCGTGCTTTTATATATGATCTTCAACCTGGCAGGATTCATTAAGTACGTCTGCAATCCCATTTGATGACATGGATCCAGCAGCTCTCTCAGTCTCCATCGCCTTTCCATTGTCATATGATAATAGTCTGGAGTGGTGAAGAAGGTCTGATTATCAAACGAGCGTTTAGCGTTAGGTCGAGCTTTAGCATACACTTCCTCCCTCAATGAGAAGTTCCCATAAAATATCAGTATAGCTCGTGGCCTCTGTGGACTCTGCGTTCCTCCCTGGGCCTGTATCGCTCTTTTCTTCATGGTCATTGGGAATTGATGTACTCTTTGGGCATATTCTGTCTCTTGGACCCAGAAATAAGTAGCCACGGTGGCAACCTCTTCCAATTACAGCAAGCTCGCGGCCAACTGTTGTGATAATCATGCCACATCAAAACAATAACCACAAATCAAATTCTCCTGTTATGCCCTCTCACCGGTGTACTGCCCAGCGTCAAAGCTGATATCCAATGACATATTTGACTCTTTCAAAACCAGATGCACATGGTCTCCTTCAAGTGTTGGCTCCTTGCACTTGTCCATGGCAAGCGGGTGGTAAAATACACCGGTGGAGGATGTACTTTATATATTTTCAGCCTACCTTATTGTCATTTTTCTATTTAAAGATGTCTACTGCACGATGCGGTAAGGTGGCTTCATAAGCTGCATACATCAGTTGTCCTTTATGTCACAAAGGTACATATAGTACGCAGTGATGATGTCTCTGCTCATGTTCTGACCCCAGTGGAAACCCCACATGAAATACTGGTGGCAGAGTATAACACAGGAGCCGCATTTCCCGTTTTTAAATTCATCTATTTAGTGTACAGAAGTAATGCCGGATTAAACCCTGTGGAGGGTCGTAGGCAGTCGTAATTTTGGGGGGCCCCCTCGCAAATGATCTCCTAATACGTTTTTAATTTTCCCAAACAACAACTTTAATAATTAACATGTAAGTAGTTTGCACTGGATTTGTTTTACACACTGACAGCTGCCAGCAGTGGCGGCTGGCATCTACTGATGGTGGGGGGGGGGGGGGCCGGGGGGGGGCAAACAAAAACAAAAAGAAATGCACTTACCTATCCTGACGACAGTGGTGACGTCCTCCTCACTCCAATCTCGTCTGCTGCTAGGACTGCAGTGCAGGCCCCAGCAAAATCCCTCAACCAGTCCAGGACTGCTCACGTTCTGTTAACCAGCATGTGAGAAGTGCCCTGATTGGTGGAGGCGGTCTTTGTCGCCACTCCCCAGGGTACTGGATGCCTGCACTTGCTCTCAACCTAGCTGTCTTAAGACAGCTGGGTTGAGAGGGTCAAAGTAAGCATGTGTGGGCGGACGTCTCAAGGCGGCCGGCCAAAGACACATGCGCACTTTAAACAAGTGCAAAAGGCAAGCCTCTGCCCACCACTTCTCCCTGCTCACTGAGCAAGCCCCACCCCATTCTGATGCTCGGTTCAGGACGGGACGATAAAATAAAATGGTAATTAATTACCATTTTATTTTTTATCTCTGGGTCTGTGGGAGACACATAAGTAGGGTGAAGCTCCACCGCTCTAATGGAAGAGCTGCCCCTGGATGCCAAAAGATGAGCTTTTAAGAGACCGTTATGTGAATCTGATGTCTCTGGTCTATGTACTTTAAGTTGTTAATGGGTACATTACTTTAATACAGTATTTTCTCTATAGAATCTTTATTGTAAAGTTTTCGTTCCTTTGAGATGATTCATTTTTTCTATCTTTTGAAAACAATTTAAGAAAGCGTGATTTCTATTTTCTTTCAAGATCAAATCAATATTATTTTGATCCATTGTAGCGGCCTCGAGTGGGGCCCATAGGCCGGTGAATACTTTGCCTATTTAGTAAACAGGACCCGTAAAGAAGAATTTGTGTGGGGAGGTGACACGCGTCTGTTTCAATATATGAAGGTGTCTCCCCGGGATTAGGTTCCAAACCTCTGTTTACTAGGGGGGGGGGTTCTGAAATTGGTGGCCATGCCGGTAGTAGGCGCCATAGACAGCTAACAACCTGGCCTTGAAATCCGATGTCCTCAACTGGCATTGTTGTGTTTATCTAAGCGGTTATCGACTTTCCTTTCGATTTTCTCTTCGCCTGATAAGCAATAAATGTGTGTCTGGTGCCATGCACTGCAAATGTGCTGCACAGGCTAAAAACGATCAATGTTTCAAATTCTTCCCAGTTAGGTGATGTGAAATTGTTTGCGGTTTTATCACAGCAGGACAATTCAGTCTCGGGGAGAAAATATTGCTTCTTCCTTACAAAAGAATGTCTCTGCTTGTTCTACATTCAGCTTTCACCAGATCTCGAATTCCAACCTCTATTATAGGAAATAACAGCAACTTGTTACAGCTGCCAATGATTCTTAATAATGACCTTATTCTCGGCGCCCTGTGTCCTGAAGGTGCTGACAAACATGAAAGAAGCCACAGTATGCACTAGGGACTATTTGTTCAGAAAACGACGTCTCTTTTCAAAAACTGCATTTTATTTGTTTTTATTCAGTCTCATGTGACAATAACTTTTATTATAGCAACCTGAATTACAGCCGTTTAGCCTTAACAAATAGGTGCTTTCCTTTGATGCATTTCTACCTTTTTTCAGCCAGTGCCTTGAAATTAAAACCTTTCACTTTTTTTAAAAGGTGAAAGCACTAGACCAAAAAGAACCTGTTTTTTGATAGGTTGGTTTCTTAAAGTCGTGTGTTAACCTAGGGTGCCCACCTAGGTAGACCACCTTTAATAGTTTAGGTTTGGATCCATGCAAGATGTAGACCTCTCGTCACTCTTCTCTGGTACCCACCCTGGGTAAGGGGGTCATTGACGACTCTTAACAGTCTCTTGAGTCACACCCATAGACATTCACTCCCAGTGAGATGCAGGCTTAGAGTATTTGGCAATGACCTCCATAGCAGCAGGCACATGTTCTTGGCATAGTGCATCTGTGAGATGTAACACATATAGATCACTTCCCTGTGGGGAAATATTAACACATATATCTGGCTCGATTAACCCTTGCTCAGCTAGGAACCAGGCACTATAATCCTAATGTCAGTTCGCTTATATGCGTCCCCTCTACCCTGTTGTGCAGTGGCGTAGTTAGACCTAGTACCGCCCTGGGTGATCCCTGAGTTTGCAGCCCTGTGCAGGTAAAAGGGGGAGGGGGGGGGGGGTCTCTTCCTGGGGGAGTGGCGGTCAACAGACAACTTGTTCTCTGGCGTGGAGTGGTAGTCGGCAGACGACTTGTTCACCTCTTCCACCCACAAAAGGAGTGCTGCCTGGGGTGGACCGCCGCACCCTTTCTATGCCACTGCTGTTGTGATTAGTGAACAAGAAAGACAATGCCAGGATCATGTGAGCTCTATCCCCCACTATCCCACTGAGACTCGATCAAATAATAGTCTGTCCTGAAGCCCCGTCCCAACCTACCTAGGTGAATAGGACACATTACAACGCACACATTTACAACCCGTGCACGGTTGCTCCCCCACGCTCCAGCCTGGTATCGTTTAACCTCCTAGCGCTGCATTGTCTCACATAACCTTGCATTGTACAGCGCTACACGATCGCCTCATAGCGCTGCACTGCTGAGATTAACTTAACTTAATTATTCAATTAATTGTGCTGCTCTGTGTATCTGACTCATTTTATCAGCGCCGCACTGTCGCTCTTATTTAATTGTTAACGCGACGTCGCTGAGGCAGTTACTTTGCATCTAAACTTTATTCAGCTGCTACTGCGTGTAAGGCTCTCGTCTTTGACCCTCCATTTTGCGTTGTTGTTGTTGTTGTTGCCGCCCCTCCTCCCGCCACCGCCTCCCAGCTGCTGACCCTCCCACGCTCCGCCCCCTCCACCATCCATTTATGGCCAATGGACCCACGCGCAGCGTCCACGCGCTACGGACAAGCCGAAGGTGCGCCAAAGGTAAGCCCGTCTACGCCCGTCCGCGCCTGGACCGCGCCCAGCGCCAGACCCCCTGCCCCTCGCGCTGCCCAGCCCCCCCGCACTACCTACGATGCCGCCACCCTCCTAGCCCTTAACCCCGGTCGCGCCCCCAACTGCGTCCAAGCCGCTCCTGGACGCACCCATGGACCGTTCTCCTGCCTCTCCTGCAAATTTAGCGGCACCGACAACATCTCCGCTGCGACCACAACACAGATTCCCGACCCCAACCACCTAGAATGCATCCTTCTCAACACCCGCTCGGTCCACAGGCACGCCATTGACCTTTGGAACCTACCAGACACCATCTCTCCTGACGTCGCCTTCCTAACGGAAACATGGATGAACGCTTCCTCCGCCCCTGACATCGCCATCGCTATCCCTGACGACTATAAGATCACACGCAAGGACCGCACCGACCATACAGGAGGTGGAATCGCTATCGTCCATAAGAAATCAATCCGCATCTCAACCAGCTCTGACGCCAACCTCGCTAACTCCGAACACCTTCACTTCCAGATCCACATCGACCCCAAGACCACACTCAGAGGCACCCTCCTCTACAGACCACCAGGACCCCGCGCAAAATTCAGTGAAGACATCACGGACTTCATCACCCCACACGCGCTCCCCTCTAAAGACTACATCCTTCTGGGAGACCTCAACTTCCACCTTGAAAAGATCAACGACCGCAACACCTCCGCCCTCTTGGACAACTTAGCCAACCTCGGACTTCAACAACTGGTCACTTCCCCCACCCACATCGCAGGTCACACACTCGACCCCATCTTCACCTCCAGCAATCATGTCTCCTTCAGCCACACCACGGATCTCCTCTGGACTGACCACAGCTGCGTTCACTTCACCTACAACAAGCCGAAACCCATCATCCACCTCCAACCAACTCTACAAAGAAACTGGAACAAAATCACCACGGAGCAGATCTCCACATCGCTCCTTCAAACCTCCCCAGCCCCCTCTTCTAACGCCAACGAAGCCGCCTCCAACCTCACCCTTTGGTTATCCAACACCGCCGACACCTTAGCACCACTGAAAAAACGTCAACACAAACTTGACATCAAGAAGGCCTCATGGTTCAACGATGACCTCAAGAAGTCCAAGAAACTGTGCCGCTCCCTTGAAAAGGCCTGGAAAAAAGACCCATCCACCAGCAACAAGGACGCCTTCAAAAGCGCCATCCGTACTCACCACCAACTGATCCGAAAAGCCAAGAAAACAGCATTCAAGGATCGACTTGACAACAACGCCCACAACAGCAAGGAACTTTTCAACATCGTCAAGGAATTTTCCAACCCCTCGGCCAACTCCAACGACGTCACCCCCTCTCAAACCCTCTGCGACTCCCTAGCCTCTTTTTTCCACAACAAGATTGCTGACATCCACAACAGCTTTGACATCCAACCCGGAAGCCAACCCACCCTACCATCAGCTGACCATCTTCCCCCCGTTAACACCCTTAACGCCTGGAACCCAATCTCCACTGAGGACACCATCCGCCTGATGAACTCCATCCACTCTGGATCCCCCACAGACCCATGCCCTCACCACATCTTCAACAAAGCAGACTCCGTCATAGCTCCGCACCTCCGAGACGTCATCAACTGCTCCTTCAACTCCGCTACCTTCCCAGAAGACTGGAAACACGCTGAACTCACCGCCCTTCTGAAAAAACCAACAGCAGACCCCACCGAACTCAAAAACTACCGCCCCATCTCGCTTCTTCCATTCCCGGCCAAAGTCATCGAGAAAGCTGTCAACAACCAGCTCGCCGCATTCCTCGAAACCAACAAATCCCTCGACTCCTCACAGTCCGGCTTCCGAGCAAAACACAGCACTGAGACCGCCCTCATCGCAGCAACAGACGACATTCGAACTCTACTGGACAATGGAGACACAGTCGCCCTCATCCTCCTCGACCTCTCTGCAGCCTTCGACACAGTCTGCCACAGCACCCTTTTACAACGCCTCAGAAACATCGGAATCCAAGGAAAGGCAATGGAATGGATCACCTCGTTCCTCACCGGAAGAACCCAGAGAGTCCGCCTCCCACCATTCAAGTCCGAGGCCTCTGAAATCATCTGCGGCGTACCACAAGGATCCTCACTCAGTCCCACCCTCTTCAACGTATACATGAGCCCCCTCGCGACCATCGCACGCCAACACAACCTCAACATCATCTCTTATGCGGATGACACTCAACTGATCCTTTCTCTCACCAATGACCCCAGCACCGCCAAGACTAACCTACACGAAGGAATGAAAGAAGTCGCTGAATGGATGAAACAAAGCCGTCTGAAACTGAACTCAGACAAAACAGAAGTCCTCATCTTAGGTAAATCCCCCTCTGCATGGGACGACTCCTGGTGGCCGGAAGCCCTCGGAAATGCACCCATCCCGACAGACCACGCACGGAACCTTGGCGTCATCCTGGATTCTTCACTCTCAATGAACAGACAAGTCAGCGCCGTATCCTCTTCCTGCTTTAACATTCTTCGCATGCTGAGAAAAACATTTCGCTGGATCCCCACCGAAACAAGGAAAACAGTCACCCACGCTCTAGTCACGAGCCGACTGGACTACGGAAACACCCTCTACGCAGGTACCACCGCTAAACTCCAGAAGAAACTACAACGAATCCAAAACGCCTCAGCCAGGCTCATATTAGACATCCCACGCTACGAACACATCTCTGGTCACCTTAAAGACCTCCACTGGCTACCCGTCAATAAGAGGATTACTTTCCGACTACTTACCCACGCACACAAATCACTCTACGACATCGGACCAGACTGCCTCAACTCTCGACTGTCCTTCTACACCCCCTCCCGCCAACTTCGCTCTTCCAGCCAAGCCTTCGCCACTGTACCTCGCATCAACAAGACCACCATGGGAGGCAGATCCTTCTCATACCTGGCTGCCAAAACATGGAACTCACTCCCGCTTACATTCGACTCACCCAGAATCACCTAGCGTTCAGAAAGCAGCTTAAAACGTGGATTTTTGACAAATAATCCTCCCCCCCTTCCTAAGCGCCTTGAAACCCTCTGGGTATGTAGTGCGCTATATAAATTTTATGACTTGACTTGACTTGACTACAACTCAATTTTTACAATGCAAAATCCATTACAACGCATATTATTACAACACAAACTCTTACAACACATAATCCATTACAACGCAAATTACTATTCTAACTCCCCTGGGACGTTACTTGGGGGAATGCGTTGTAATGGCATGCGTTGTAATGACATGCGTTGTAATGGATTTTGCGTTAAAAAATTGTGCTGTAATGGCACGTGTTGTAACGCATGCATTTTAGAGGATGTCTCCCGCCTAGGTTCTAGGTGGGTCAGCAGTAGGGGACCACCACATAGGCATGAGCCTAGGGTCCCACTAATGACCTGTCTCGCCCCGTACCACACGGATAGCCCTGCAGCAGAGCCTTGACAGCAGATTCAGGTTCTACTTCATCCTGAGAGCCCTTCCGTGCTGTTGAGTTGGACCTGGGAGACACCCAGGAATCTTGTTACCAGTGGCTCAGTCTGCCGCAGTGCTGGTCTGGTGGCTTAGTAGACTAATGTGTCTACTGTAGGGGCCTATGTTTGATTTCAAGGTCAGAGGTTCAAATCCTGATGGGTCCACTCAGTGTTTCATCCTTCTGAGGTCAATAAAATGAGTACCATTGAGTTGGGTAAAAATAAACACCTGTTGTTCGTTTACGATTCTGAAAGTATATAACCTAAATGTCAAAGTCATTATCCAGCATTATATAGTATGGCAGATGTCTTCTGGGTTACAGAGCACTGTATTGTGTTTGATTGTTGACACAATAAAATCTTTTTATAAATATTTAAAAAAATAAACATCTGTTGTTCAGCGTCAAGATGCCCATAGGTGAAAGGGCACTGTACAAATATACGTTATGTTTACAAATACACATACTATGTTATGTACTCTCAGCCCTTGAGTTCCAAAGGGTTCCGTCCTTTCTCCCTGGAAAATGGTTCCTGCTTATGCCAAGGGAATTGGTTATTACACTCTCTCATTGTTAACCTTGACTCTGTGAACAATCCCCTTAGTCTATAAACAAACATTTGTCTAATGTGCATCTCGTATATAATCTAACCTTGAGATACTCTGCATTCCGCCTGCATCTCAAAATATGCTGTTTTTCACAAGTTCTACATACTTTTGTATAATGCTCCAGAAAGCGAGCTCTGGACGGTGACATGCCATATGGCTACCGGCAGATGATCTGCAGCCATGAGATGTAGGCCTTTATGCTTGAACCCCAAAGTGCCTTGTTGTAATCTGTGTAGTCTGCCTTGAGTGCGCCAAGGGAACGCCCCCCAAAAGTGTGGAATGTGAGTGTGAAAGACTTGGATATAGTGTGGGTGTGTGATATCTGAGTTTGGGGATACCCACATGTGCATGTATCCCCAAGATTGTAGGATGCTTCAAAGCTTAGGTCGTCTTCAGCTGCGCCCTGGTATTCCCTACATGTCCTTCTATGCTGCTCTCCTCTTGGCCAAACCTTCCTCAGCAGTGACCTTGCAGCCTTTGGAAAATTAGTTGTCTTTGAGATGAGCAAGTCCTACAATAAGATGCACTCTGTGCTGATTGGTTCCTCTGTAAATCTGGGGATCACTTTGAATTTGAGTGGCAGGTTGACACCGTTTTGGGATTAAAAACTAGTCTTGTGAGCTAGATACCCAAGTTCACCTTTCTTATACAGGAAGCACTGAAGAGGAGATAAAATCCCAGTTGTGCCCATAATCTGCCTAAATTAGACCAGAGTACAGATTGCACTGTGAGCGGCAGTGCCGTCTTAACGCATGGGCTCTCTGGACAGTTGCCCGGAGGGCCCACAAGCATAAGCCCCATGCAGACCAGAATTTAACACTAATTTTCCGTTAAACATTTTTAATCCAGTGAGTTGTTGTGTAGGCAAAGCCCAGTGCACTGATTCGCCCAGGGGCCTATAAGACTGTTAAGATGGCCCTGGTGAGCGGGGCCTCTGTGAGGACTTTTGCTGGCAAGCAGATGATATTATCAGAGACCTGTGCCGTGTCCAGTCCTACCCCAAGACTGTCACTCGTGAAAACAGATTTCCTCAACTCCCCTGTGAAAAGTCAATAACTTATGTCCGGTCAGGTGAGTGAGAGATGAGTGCAAGGAACCTCTGGGGTTTACGTCTGGTGCCTGGTGGCCTGACCACGGTGCCCTACCTCTCCCCGTACTTATACCCGTTCCCTACTTCTATGGAACACCAGTGTGGCCTTCCACGTACTTTCACTGATTTCCAGCCTGGCACCAAAAACTGTGCCCTTGACCACTTCCAAAGCAATTTTCCAAATGCTTACACCACGTAAATATGCAGCTCCGAAAAGTGTGCCTTTTACCACTTGCAGTGCAGTCTTACCCTTGCTCATACTTAGGCTTGCCAAATGGCTGTGTGTTTTTTTACTGGCCTGGCTTGTATTTTTACATTCAGGTCAGTAAAAAGTTTGGGAAATGTAATGAAATCCGGCATTTATCCCCTCCCAAAACATACACGTAAAGCTGGAAACACATAAACAAATCAGGTAAAATGTATCTGGGAGCTTTCTAAATCATTTTGAATGCTTATTAGAACAATGGACTGTTGGGAGCGCCTTTGAAAACAATTGAGTGCTCAGGGCTTCTGATGGTTCCAACATTCTAAAGTTATTGTTCATAGCTGTTACTGTGAGCAAAGGCCTCACGGACTGAAATCCCCTTGCACTGCATGAGTCCTTTGTTTTATTTGTTAGAACATTCTGCTCTCTAGTAGCGTAATGTTCTAACGCAGACCTTTAACTCTGGAGCGGGCCTTTAATGGCCGGTATAGCCCACTGCGGCAGGCTAAGGCTATATTGAAACATAGGGTTAATTTCCTTGTGATAAAAGAACCCACTAGCCTTTGATAGTTCCCGAATAGCTAAAAGTGCCAGTATTTTTTTTCAAAGAAATGTGGCAACGCTACTTACTCTACAGCTATGTGTATGTCACTAAGAATTATGACACCAAACGTAGAGTTTGGTCACCCTTCATGCCTGACCACCCCCTCCTGTGTGATGGCAAACAGGCCATGTGTCAGTACATGTCAACGGCATGCTTCAGTTGGTGGAATGTCTTGCTGCCACTACCCCCTGGTACATGTCTCACGTAAGATCCCGGCCCCTACAATTGCCTATGTTCTCGCTAAAAGACACCACCACACTTGTGTCATAACCAGCCATTGTTCTCTGTCACTTTCCATAATTTCTGACTTCATGAGCAGTTATTCCCTTTAAATTTCAGCTATTACCGAGTCCTACAATTGTTCACGAGCCCTTAAGACGATGGTATGATTTTTTTTTTAAGGGATAGATTATGGGTCTAGTATGATTTTTGATTTTGCCTCACAGTCAGATGGTGTCCCTAAGAAAGCTGATTTGTTCTGGGTGCATTTAGTTTCACCAGTGGGTATTTGGTGTCTGAGTGGTATATCAGAAATGATTGGACACAAACCTAATTACCTCACATAAGCCCTGATTATCAGTTAGATGGAGCTGAATTACTGTATGGAATTCCAATCATTCTGAGTGGGTCTGTGTTCCCGCCTCTGGTATTCCTAGGTGTTAGGACATCAGGCCTGCTTTCATTGGCCGATAATTCTGCCCAGAAAAATTGCACTAGACTTTGGTTGCAGCAACAGCCAATCCGCTTTCCCTGTTTTCTTTTGGGACGAGACCTATACATTGGGATTATTTATGCTCATTATTGCATGGCCTTGGTGCGGTGTTATCACATGGTAATATTATTTTCATGTGTAGATTTACCACCCTGCCTGTACTGTCAAACTCATAAGCAGGCCCAAACTGTACATGCACTAATTGTAAGTCCCAGACCATAATTTGCAATTTATTAAGTGCTGGGCCCAATTTTTTTCTCAGAAGTTCGCGGTGGTGCAACCAAATGTGGGAGTTGCAGAATACCAAGAGTGCTTAGTATCTTGATTCCACCTTATGTCTCTTTCATCCCCTACCGTACACTCTCTGTCCCTTAAATTCACCCTTATAGGCTGTTCTTTTTCATCCTTTCTTTCTCGATTTTTCACTACATACCTATCTACCTCGTTTCCCTCTTTCCCCCGTTCCTGCCTTTTTTTTCTTTCTTGTTCTGGGTCAAAGTCTGATGGAGAAAAAAAACAAGTCCAGGGCCCCAAAAATGAGTGACGGTGGGCCTATCAGAGCAACCGGCTCAAATTAAGCACTGGTTAATGCCCAGCACTCCAAACATCCTTCGTCTGCTAAGTTGCTTTACCACCTTTAAAATGCCGTTTTACCACTGATTATTCAAAAATGCTGTTTTACCACTGAGGAGTATTGTTTTTCCTCTAGTTAGGCAGTGCACATTTTCGCACAAAATGACACAGACTTCAAAGTAAACAGGGGCAGTCATAGAATAGCTGAAAGCAACTGACAACCCAGATGAACCATACGCCAAAATTGTATATTTTATATTCATTTTGTTTTTTAGAGTCTATGTTTCCCTCTGAATTGCCGCACCACTTATTTTGATGCCGCTGGTAACAGTCTAGTTCGCTTGCATGTGTACTCTATACCATTCCTATGCGACTCTTAGAGTATATCCATTTGTTTCTCTTCCTTGAGTGACTTTACTACTTGTACATTTGCAATTCTTCTTTCTGTTTGTATTTCTTCCTTGTGTGACTTTACATCTTGTACATTTGCATTTGTTTCTGCTTGTATCTTTTATGTAACGCATGTAATCCTAAATCATTATGTTTCGCAATTGGTTCTTATGTAAACAGCTCTGATACCTTCGGGTAAAGTTCGCGCTATATAAAATTGCATTAAATAAAAAAATTAAAAAATAATAAATGGTCAATCCAAATATGCAAAATTGAACGTCTGCAAACTACAAAATGCGGCCTTTTGTATTCGGTGGTCCAGGTACAGAGATACAGGATGAATGAAGCCACTTTATTAGAGAATTACTTAGATTAGGTGAGAACATGTACTTTCTATTTTATTCATGTCCCAGTATGAGTGTATGTAAATTATGTTACTTTAAAAAAACAAAGACTTAACTGTCTAACTCCATTATTCATTCCCCTTTACTGCTGAACTATCAACTACAAGCACTTTTTAATTTCACCACTAGATGGCCCACAAGGACCTGGATTGAAAGTGGTTTGTACCGTAAAAGCTTTTGTTGTGCGCGCTCTTTCTTTCTCCCTTAATATTCTTTGCATCTAGATAATTAATTCTCACCTGCTCATTGTGAACAGATGGCTTGGAGGACACATAATATGAATCGCAAGTCATAATCTGCACGAAATAGCGCTCAGAATATGAAATACAAAACTGAATGTGCCCGCGTTATCATTCATCAGTTCACACAACGGAACTACAGAGGCCACGCAGTTTCTCAATCTGTTGTACTCATCATGTTCCAGACAAACCATAAAAGGTAGTTTTGTTGGTACGAAATAATAACAGCCCAGCATTGGGTATTTATTTCCTACTAACCTATTTATTCGCTTTTTTGCAGAAACGTGCTGGGAATGCTTATGATGTGGCTGCTGCGCTACAAAATGCTTAAGAATTATTTTCGTTTGTAAACTATCAATCTCCAGCATCTGGTTTTATTGAGTCTTTACAAAAACACACAAAAGGAAGTGCCCCAAGAAGTCCAAGAAGGCACTTGACAGTGATGGCACGTTGTGCTACCTGGTCTGAGCTTACAGAACCTGGTTGGGTGTGGATATTAAGCTGCAAGGTTAATATGTGGCTTTCAGTTATTGTTCTACGATAATATAGGAGCAATACAAGTGTTCTAAGGATCTGTAGAAGAATTGATACCCTCACAATTAGACTGCAATGTGATATTGCAGCAAAGAAATACATAAACCCAGAAGAAGTCCTTTCAGAGGACGAAACGTGTTGGCCAGGATGTTTAATTGATGTTTTAAAGACTAATGCAGAAAATTATTTTGAGACTTCGTATTACGGCTCCCATGTTATTTTGGTATTAGAGAAGAGTATATTTGGATCAACACCGTAGAATTATATGTTCTTCGTGAAAAGAGAAGGAAAAAAGACAACAAGCTCTATATTACAATTGCAGAACTCTTAAGGCACTCCCTTTTGTGTGTTTCTATCTATTCAATTGTATTTATGGTTGTTGAGTAGTTCAACCATTGTAGGGTGAGTGCCTACAACTATTACCTTACAAGAGTAGCATTTGTGCGGCCTTTCGTGGCCATAACTACTT
This sequence comes from Lissotriton vulgaris, assembly GCF_964263255.1. Classification (NCBI taxonomy): domain Eukaryota; kingdom Metazoa; phylum Chordata; class Amphibia; order Caudata; family Salamandridae; genus Lissotriton; species Lissotriton vulgaris. Next base: position 817,994,411 of record NC_141696.1, on the reverse strand, counting down.
TTGTTTTGGGATTATTTGTTCTTATTGAGTCTTTGTTTGATTTGTTTCCACATAGCATTTTTTTTGGAACAGTTATGCACTTTTTGGTAATTTTGTTTTTCATGCTACTATTGGCATAGAAAAAATTCTGTGGGATTTAGTGCCAAACAAAACTTTTGAGTTGATATGGCTGGGGTTATTGCTGAGGTGCTTAGGTAAAGACTTAGCTTGACCCCAAAATGGTCCTTCTGGGATTGCTAGAGGAACTTGACCTCTTAAGGCACACTCAAGTGTTTGTAACTTTTGTATTACTCTATAGCAAACTGGACACTGTAATCCTTGGCGTGTGAAAGTTGCACCGGAAAATAGAACTTGGGTTAGTGACGTGGATAGGGACATAGTGGGTTGAGGACCAGTGCCAGGGGGTGTACACCCCAGGAAAAATGAAAAGATATGGGGCTCACGAATGACCTAATTGAGAATATTGTTGCCAAGCTATCTAAGCTCTGAAAATATTCTAAGAGGTACTCTATTTCTGCTTAATTATCTTCAAAACTGGAACAAATTTGCTTCGTTATTTTTACACTACTTTTTCTGGTTCTAAATATGTTTGTAAACATCAATAAATTTGTCAAAAAAGCAAACAATTTTGTGTGTACAGGAGCATCAGGGAGCAGGGTTTCCCTCTGTCGTTATATGAAGATATGCATTCTGTGGTGAGGTAAGTGTTGCTGAACAGCAGTCTTAAGTTCCTTCTGCTTCTTATGCAATATAAGGTAGATCAGCAGCACAGGTGTTTTTGTCTGCTGAATTGTCTGTTTTGAACTTTGGTTTACTGTGTATCTCAACTGGTAGTTGTGTCTTTTGTTTGTGAAACAAGACTCTGGGCCTGATTACGATGTCGGTTGGAGTTGCATCCGCACACCAAAATCCACTCCCATACGAAACCGTCTGCAGCACAGGCTCCCATTGAGAAACGGGAGTTTGTGAACATCTCTGATTCGTGTGGCAGGCACCTCACGGTGCCTGTCACACAGTGCAGGGATGTTAAGGGGAGCACCATAGGTGCCCCCTAGGTCCAGATGCGGAGGGTCAGGGGGAAGGGGGCCCTGCTAGGGCCCCCCAATGTAGTTTTCCTTCCATTAAAGACTGTCAGAAACCGACATCATAATTCATAATCCAGACATCAGAAACGCCATCCATAAGGGATTATGATGAGTTTCCGACCGACGGGCTCCATGAGCCCATCAGAAAGCGGCAGTTGGTCTCTCTGAATGCTTCTTCCGACCGCACGCATCGTAATGCATCGGTCGGCCCTCAGAAGTAGATACGGTTCGGACCACAACTGGCAAGCCGCAATTAAGCCCAATGTGTTTACACTGATGATGAAGAAGAGGCAGTGCTTGAAGACCACGCATAGGCTCCAGTGTTGGCTCTGCTGCCTGTGACGTGATCTAGCAAAGTGTGCCTAGTGCCTGCTCATTGAGATGTCATACTCAGATGAAACAGGTTGCAAAATTGAGTTAGATCATCCAGCACCAAGGATGCTAAGTCGAGCCTGTGGGACTGTTCTATCACACAAAATATTAACAGAAATATCGAGATACTAAAATTTAATTAAAAAACTAGAGAAAATTAATAGGTGCTCTATATACTGAAAAGAAATATCTACAATATAAACTACAAAAATGTCATAAATAATATAGGAAAATATATAATATTGAAAACAGAAATATCTAAACCTATTATACTGACAACACATAAAAACCAATGAAGCATGATGTAAACTACAAAAAAAAAATATTGCCAACCAAAAAAGTGTTAAAAGATATTAAATTGTGTATACCTCTATATATATATATATATATATATACCGGGGCCCGTCCAATTTTGACAACGGGGAAGGGGACCGCGCGGCCCCTCTCACGGGCTGTTTTTGGCTTCCACCTCTCTGAGTCAGCCCTTCAAATTTCACAAGAGGAGGGCTGTGCCATTAATGGCCCTGGGGTGGCCACTCCCAAGGGCCGGCTCCATATGTCCTGAGGTGCCCACCCTTGGGAAATAGATGTTTGCATTCGATTGGTGGGAGCTTTGACAGCTCCCGCCAAGCGAGAGTAAATAGTAAGACCGCTCCCAGCGGGCGGGAGCCGTAAAACTGCTCCCGCCTGCTGGGAGCAAACTTTTCATCTGTGAAAAAATTCCCACAAGGCCCGGTCAATTATTTAAAGGGAAGAACGGGCCACGTGGCCCCCCTCCCCGGCCGATTTTGGCCCAGGGGACCCCATCCCCGGGGCCAGGCCATTTATTGAAAGTGGAGGGGGCCACGCAGCCCCCCCTCTCTGGGCCTATTTTGGTCCTGGGGACCCCATCCTCTAGGGGCCGGCCACTTAATGCTGGGTGCCCGGGTAATTAAATATTACTTAATGTAATCAAGGGCCCCTTTATGAATTATAGACTGGAGTGAAGGACACAGGAATAATGCAGGAAGCAAACAATTATGACATATTTATCAAACGATCTGCCAGACGATTGCAAATCATATCTTATTTTGGTAACCAACGGACAGCACTGTTTTTTCCTAACCAGACTGCAGTTAGGCACTGTTTATCACTTGGTTGCCTTTCCTAATATGAATATATGTCCTACAAGTATGGCCTCCAGTCCCTGTGATGGTGTATTGACACAAAGCATGCATCACTTTATCTTATTATGTGGTATTTATGTAGGTTTGAGGGAACGTTACTTAAAAACAATTTCTCTCACTCAAAATATCAGGTTTTTTTGAAACTGTGACACATCTTATATTTGCACTTGAGTATGATTTTGTATGATTTAGTACTGCACTGTATATTTGGGGGGCTATACATCTCAGGAAAAGCATTGTATTGTAATACAAAATTTGAGGAATGATTTGACAGTTTAATTTTTACTGCTTTTTAAATGTTATATTTATTGGTGACATATTTTATGCTTTTTTATGGTACCAGTATTTGTGCTGAATAAAGTATTTTGATATGATTTGATTTAAATATTACTTAATGTTAAAAAAACTACAAATTACCTGAAAAAAAAAAAGTTACTGGGACGTTATAGTTAGGAAATAGAAACAAAAAACCTTAGAAATTCACTAAAAACCAAAGGTCAGAGGGACGTTATAGTTAGATTCAGATTTTACATGCACAAAACTATAGAAATTCAGCAGCTATAGTTACACGTATCTCAAGAAACTATAACTCTTCCCTAAAGGAACTATAACTCGCGCCCTCGCAATGCACTGTTAATTAACCCACACAATATTTCAGTAATGAGATCCTAAATTACATTATTTATAATATAACTGCAACATGTGCAATAAACTTATTGATGAGAAAACTGTGCATGGTGGGGGCACAAGTTATAGTTACCTTAGGGCACGAGTTACAGTTTCTTGAGATTTCCTCAGTTGTTAAGTCTATGAGAGACCTAACTTCTATGTTCCCTTTCAGCTTGAGGACTTTTAAAGTTTTGCCCACGCACTAAAATGAAGCTCTCCACTTGATCCTGCTCCACCACATGCCGTCAATAAAGGTGTGTCCAGTATCCTTCCAACCTTTGTTGATCTACTCAGTCTTTTGATTTCCACTGCACAGGTTCATTCTTCATGGAAAAATGTAGTAGTTATTCCTTTACTGGAAAACCCTGCTGGATGCTAACAAACTTTAAAACTACTATTGTATATATCAACTTTCCTTTTCCAGCTAAGGTACTGGAAAAACATGTTAACCGCCGACTCTCTACTTATCTTGAAACTCACAGCCTGCTCCACTCTTCACAGCCTGATTTTTGACATACCATAGCACGAAGTCTGCCCTGCTGGCTGTATTGGAAAAACGTAGTTGGACCCCAGATCAAATCAGCTCTGCTGTTATCATCTTGCTCGATCTGAGTGCCACTTTAGATACAGTGACCCTTAGCTCTATTTTACAGGGCTGTGGTATCAGCAACAAAGCCTTGGATTTTGTTTGCCTTCTTTCTGATGGACAGATGCTTTTACGCATCTGACAAGCCTTTCTTCACTATCAGCCTGACAGTTTCTTGTGGTGTGCCTCAGGATTCTTACTTGAGCCTAATCTTTTTTAATATATATGTCCAAACACTGATCAACATTGTTGAATTATTTGGCCTTACCCAGATCACCTATGCTAATGTCACCCAGCTGGTAAGGTCACTTCTGCCAGATCATGAAAAAAACTCTGTGAAATTAAGGTACTATCTCTCAGGGGCGTGGCTTGGCCGGCTGCAAGATGGTCGCACCTTGAGTGGGCTCTGCCGGCCACGCGTAATTATCCGACAAAATCCTGCAGGCATTCTCCTCCTACCTGCACCTCGACATTGGTTTCAGGCGCCACACAGAGAGAGGCATTGGCTGTGCCTTCTCTCGCTCCCCAGCTCATCTCAGTGGCCGAGATACGTCGACTGCAGCCTTTGCCCGTCTGCGAGCTGCCTCACATGTGGGTCGCTCCGACTCTCTCCGGGGCCGGGCGGGCCCTCGGCATCGCATGCTGCTGGTGAGGGGTCTGGAGCCGGGACATCGTAGCACCTGGTGAGTGGTGCTGCATTGGGGGCTGTTGCTGGTGGGGTTGGGGGTCCGCGTGCTGAACCGCCAGTCCGAAGCACTGCGGCCTGGACGCCATTGATCACTCTCACCATCCCCCGGCCACATCTGACAGAGCCCACTAGAGCTCGGACCCGGTGACCGGGGTGGTGGACCCCCCGTGTCTCCTCGCCGGTGCGCCCCCTGCATGGTACGCGCCCCCCGCTTCGGCCCTTCATACCGCCCTGCCAAGTGGGCGTCACCAACGATACTCCAGCCCTTTGTCTGCTTCCCTGTGCGGCCCATCTGTGCTCGGTTTTCACTGCTGTTGGGCCTTGGCTCTCCCCGCAAGCAGGACAGTGACTTCCTCTTTCGGCGCTACAGCGGAGCGGCCTGCACATTCTCCTTGTGAAGGCCTCGTTCTGGTGGGCCCCTGCTCTGGCCGCGCTGGTGGACTCGACTTTTGGCCTCGACTCCATGCTTCTAACGGCCACGGTCTCCATATAAATGCCTCTGCACAGGGCACCCCTCTGTCCCATGGTGGTGTATAGTCTTCAGTGAACCCCTGCTGCATCCCCTGCTAGTGGGACCCTCCTTCGTCTCTTCACCTGGCCTGGGCCTGGCCCCCCCGGCGCACCTTGGGCGCCTGTAGCCCCAGGAATAACTCTGAACTGCTCTGCCCTTTCTGACCGGAGTCCCAGTTGGACAGCCCGTGCACAGTGTGCTGCCATCTTGGGGACTGCCTTGTGGACCCGGCTCCCCCCTCCTCCATCTCCTGCTTTGGCCCTTGGCTGGGGCGCTTCCTGCTGGGGCCCGCTGTCCTCCCACCCTGGCTCCTCGGGGTGGTCTGGCCGCCCAGGGACGGTCTGAGTTCTGCTGGCACCCGGCCGTCTGTCTCCCTTCACCTGGATGTAATGCGGGGTGTTCCTTTGTGGAGACACTGTTTGCCCGGCGACATCACTGCTCCTGCTGCTCTCGGTCCTCTGTGCCACCTCTGTGGTGCCTCGGCTGCATGGCTGCACATCCCCACCGTGACTGAAGGGTTGGTTCTTCACATCAGCGGCATACAGCCGGACATTTTACCCTCGCGTTGGCCTGGTTGCCGCTGGGTGCCTGCCAGCCGGGGGTCTCACTCATCATGGGGAAAACTGACCCGAAGCAGCCCAAGATCACCTTCGACCTCCGCAGGTCGCCCCGTCAAGATGGCTCTAGCTCTGAGGGAGGTGACCCCGCGGTCACCACGGATGCGCCCCCTTCCCGTGAGGATGACCTGAAGGCAATCATGCTGGACGTGAAGTCAACAGTAACTAGAATCGCTACCCAGCTGGACCAACTCTTAGCTTGTCTAGGCTCAGTGAAGGCCCGTATGGACACTCATGACAATCGACTACTCCATGTGGAATCCAGGGTGTCTGATGCCGAGGATGCCGCCACGCAAAACCGTCAAATATTGCTCCAAATGGACAAGATTCTAGCGGTTATCCGGGAGAAAAATGAGGACTTGGAGGCGCGTTCTCGCCCGGAGCAACCTCCGTATAACTGAACTTTCGGAATTGACCAACATCTCCCGCATTGAGGACTATGTGGAGACTGTGAGAAGGGGAGCCACGGGAGACCGGGGAGACCGGGACTACAGCGACCAGGATCCTTTGCGAGGGGACGGACACAGGCGGAAACAGGGACACAGGCGGAAACAGGAGAAAAAACACGTACCTGGCGGTCAACGCATACCTTTCCTCTCTCCTTGCAGCGCGACTCGGGATTGCAAGGAGACGACGCTGACCCCGGAAACACTCAAGGGCCGCCAATACAGGGAAAGCCAGGACCGGAAGAGGCGTCTTTGACCGGCGGAAAGGCGGGTCCAGAAACGCGGAGTGTGGAGCAGGACGCCGAGACTGAAGAGCGGGACGAAGGACCGAGAGGAGAAACCATCCAGCGCAACCAGGAGACGGAGGAACCAGACGACCACTGGACGGAGGAGTGGTGGATTCCCACGGAGGACGCTGGAGAGCGGCCGTGACTCAGGAGAGTTACGGCGGGACCATGTAAGTGCTCAATCACGGGAAATGTATTGTTAAAAGGAGGGTGGGGAGAAGGAACTTAGAAAGTGTTTGCAGGGAAAGGATTTACTGTTTATTTATACGGTAAAACGCTGATGTTTAGAAGGAACACCTGAATGTTAAATGTTGTGCATTCCTGACCATCCTATTATTGCCTCATTTGGTGGTGTGTTAATTCCTGACCATCCTATTATTGCCTCATTTGGTGGTGTGTTAATTCCTGACAACTCGACAGTACCAAGATATTCCACTTCCCTAACAACCCTTATTACCCTCACAGTCCAAAGACCTTGAACACTACTGGGTGTAGGTGACGGTCAGAATTCAATAACACAGTGACCTGATAGGCTTCCTTTCTTTTTTCTCTTGGGCGAACCTCCGGGAAAGTGACACCACGGACGACTACGAAGACCACCCCATCCACCTACCACCTGGAGAAGGAGGAATCACCGGAGCCACTGCGACCAGCCCTATTGATAGTGGAAAAGAGACTCATACTAGCCCTATTAAACAGGAAACTGTGTTTACTGAAAATAAAAGCACCTTTGTTCGACAATACATCCAGCCTCCACGTCTGTATATCCGCCCTGCCCTCCCACAAGTGGTGTCAGAAGTGGGATCCAGCGGAGACATGGAGGCCGCTCTAGCAAGGATGGCGGAGAATCAGGAACACTTAAGTAAGGTGATGGAGAGGTTTTTAAACATGGTGGAAGAAGATAGAGAGAAAGCTCAAAAGGCAATCACGGGACAAAGCCAAACTCATGGAGCCACCATGGACAAGATTGCCGAGGTCTTGGGAAATCAGAGAGGACCCACATCACTACCATCCATGGTACTACAGAAATATGTTAGCAGGGAGGATCCGGATTTCTTTTTTACTAACTTCGAACGAATAGCCACTGCTGCTGCCTGGCCTGCAGACAAATGGGGCCAATATCTGGGACCATTACTATCCGGCGATCTACAAGCCGCTTATCAAGCAGCGACTGTGCAAGGAACTGTTCCCTACGCAGATATTAAAAGGTGTATCATGGAGAGATTGGGAGTGGATGATGAATCATACCGGATCAAGCTACGCCAGATATAGGAAGGACCCCAAGAAACTCCTAGGGCTTTATATTTCAGGGTAAAAGACATGACGGACCGGTAGTTGAAACCAGCCACCACTAATAAGGATGATATAATGGCAAAAATGTATTTGGAACAATATTTAGCTTCTTTACACCCACCCAAACAAAGATGGGTACGACAACAGGCCCACCTCACTCTGGAAACTGCTGTATAAATCGCCAGCGCATATAACTGGGCTCAGGAAATCCAAAAAGGAAAAGATGAACCCTCATGGAAGCCCGGAACCCAAGGAACACACCGACCAACCCGTCCCCCCTTCCTAAAAAGCATGATCCAGTGGCCTTCCTACCTGGGATAGTTACTCCAAACCCTGTCCTGCGTACTCCGACGTCAGGACCCCAGTGTTTTCATTGTGGCGGAATGGGACACATCGCTAGATTTTGTCCACAAAAAGAGGAACCAATGGAAATCGGAGTTGCTTTTCATTATTACTGTTCCTCTTCTGAAAAACCACTCCCGCCCTATCATTGTTCAGTAAGGGTGAATGGACAACAAACTATGGCTCTAGCAGACACGGGATGTCGTCAAAGCGTGGTACGCCCTCAAGATCTAGAACCCTGGATTGGACCTGTAGATGGAACAGTAGCTATCCGATGTGTACATGGTGATGTTAAACAGTATCCGACTACACAAGTCCACATACAACATGAAGGTGATCCCGGTACTTCTTTGAAAGTGGGGCTTATTCCCAATCTACCGGAGAAAGTGATTCTTGGGAACGATTACCCCCACCTTCCCCAAATGTTAAAGACCAACGCTAACCAGGAAGAGAATTGGTGGGCCGAAGCCCCCTTCTCCAGTGATGAAAAACCTGAGTGGCCCGATTCCAAAACACGGAAAAGTAGACGACAAAGAAGAGCCGAGAAAAGAAAACCTCCTACTGTGTTACCTGTGATGACCGACGATAACCCATGGGAAACTGACCGGAACTTTAGGGCTTCTCAACGAGAAGATCCAGCATTACAGGAAGCATGGAAAAATGCCCTCGACCAAGAAGACCTTCTACACGTATGTCCATATTTTTTTAAGAGGAATGGCTTGTTATACAGGAAAGGAGGGCCTAACCTGAAATCCCAATTGTTAATCCCTGTGTCCTTTAGAGAAAAGGTGTTGTTTCTGGCCCATAGTCATTTACTAGGGGGACACTTTGGGGTGGACAAGACCGAGAAACAGATTACAGAAAACTTCTATTGGCCAGGTATCTTCCAACAAGTGAAAATCTATTGTAGAGAATGCCCTATATGTCAAAGACATAGTTGGTACAAACCACCCCAGGCTCCTTTGTACCCCTTAACAGTTATAGAAGAACCCTTTTCTAGGGTGGGCATGGACATTATTGGACCCTTACTGCCCTCCCGGAGTGGATGTAGATACGTACTGGTCATTGTTGACTATGCCACAAGGTTCCCTGAAGCAATAGCATTACGTAGGCCAGACACGACCAACATTGCCAAAGCCATGGTAACCGTGTTCTCTAGAGTAGGATTTCCAAAAGAAATATTAACAGATCAAGGGACCCCCTTCATACCAAAAGTAATGAACCAGATATGTACACAGTTAGGGATTCGACAGATCAGGACAGCGGCATACCACCCACAAACCGATGGGTTGGTAGAAAGATATAATGCCACACTTAAGACTACTTTGAAAAAACTCCTCAATCTTGAAACTAGAAAATGGGAGGATATGTTACCCTTGGCCCTGTTTGCAATACGGTGCAAGGTACAGAAAAGTACGGGATATTCCCCCTTTGAGTTATTGTATGGCCACCAATCTAGAACCTTATTGGACATGGCCTAGGAGAAATGGGAGTCTGAACAAGATAATGCTAAACCCTTAGTGGACTATGTCTCTAACCTAAAGACTCATTTAAGTCAAATTAGGTAAATCGTCCGCATCAACTTGGAGGAAGCCCAAGTAGCTCAAAAAGCTCAATATGACGAAAAAGCCAAAGAGGGGTCCTTTGATGTGGGTGATCCTGTATTACTTATGATGGCATCCTCGGACCATAAACTCTTGGGACAATGGCAGGGACCCTACATAGTAAGAGAGAAAGTGACCCCGGTTACATACCGTATTGAATTAGATCCTACTCGAGGTACCTCACAGATTTATCATATCAATGTGCTTAAAAAATGGGAAGGCCCTCCTCCAACCTTGGTGGCACAGAGAGAACCAAATGACCTGTTGTTTGAACAATGCTTGGATTCGGGTCTATCAGATCCTCTTAGAAACAGGCTAAAGAATGTACTGCTACCTCATAGTGAGGTGTTTTCTCTGACCCCCGGAAGGACCACCTTGGTGGAACATGCCATAAAGACCCCGGTAGGGAAAAGAGTGCGACTAAGGCCTTATAGAATACCAGAAGCCCGCAGTCTGACTATACGCGAGGAAGTACAAAAGATGCTACCGATGGATATAATAGAACCATCCATCAGTGAGTGGAATTCCCCAATAGTTCTCGTACCGAAGCCGGATGGTTCGGTGAGGTTTTGCATCGATTTCAGGGAAGTGAACAAGATATCGGAGTTTGACACCTACCCTTTGCCCAGGGTGGACGAAATGGTAGAGAAAATCGGGAGAGCCAAATATATCAGCACCCTGGATTTGTGCAAAGGGTATTGGCAGATTCCTCTACGTCCACAAGATAAAGAGAAAACTGCATTTTCCACTCCTGATGGGTTATATCAGTTCAAGGTACTTCCCTTTGGATTACATGGAGCTCCGGCCACATTCCAGAGGGCCATGAATTGTATTCTACGGCCCCATGAGCAGTATGCTGGAGCATACATAGATGACATAATCATCTAAAGCGACAACTGGGACCAACACATGGACCATTTAAAACAGGTTATCCAGACCCTAGGGCAGTACAGACTAAAGATCAACCCAACCAAAAGTCATTTAGCAGCCCAAACTGTCAAATATTTGGGTTATCTGTTAGGAGAAGGCGTAATAAGACTAAGCATGGGCGGATTTTGCGGATCCACGATCCGCGGATTTTGCAGATTTGCGGATCGTGGATCCGCAAAATCCGCGGATTTTGCGGATTTGCGGATCCGCGGATTTGGGGCGGGGCTTCCATGCGAGTGCACATGCCTCTTGTGTGTTTAAAAGGTCTGAGAAAGATCAGTTCAGCAGATGAAGAGAAAGAAGCCCCTGGTCACAAGAACAGCACGGGTATTGTGCTCGTGAAAGTCAAGGATGCAAAGGCCTCTGTCCAGCATCACAGCTGATGTTCCACGGTAGATTTGGGATGAAGGCACACCTGCCCAGCCTCGACGACGCTCACAATTGTTTTTGGGCTAATGAATGAGTCACTGAATTTGAGCTTCAACTAGTTCGAGCGACCATGTGTGTGTTACTATGCAATCGCCCCGAAGGGCGCAGGGGTCCCTGAGTGAGCTGTCCATCATAGTGGGTAAATGGCGGGAAGACGGTGCACACCGCGAGTGTGTGAGTGGGACCAAACATGCGGGGCTTCAATGCGAGTTCACATGCCTCTTGTGTGTATAAAAGGTCAGAGAAAGATCAGTTCAGCAGATGAAGAGAAAGAAGCCCCTGGTCACAAGAACAGCACAGGTATTGCACTAGTGAAAGTCAAGGATGCAAAGGCCTCTATCCAGCATCACAGCTGATGTTCCACGGTAGATATGGGAAAGGAAATTACACCAGCCTGGCCTGTTGTAACTATTTTATGATGGCGCCGGCAAGCTGCCAGCGCCATCCTAAAATAGTTACTAAATTAGCTTCAACAGGAAGCTCTAATAGATAAAATCGAGCACCTGCTTTATTTTATCTATTAGAGGTTCCTGTTAAAGCTAACTTAGTAACTATTTTAGGATGGCGCTGGCAGCTTGCCGGCGCCATCGTAAAATAGTTACAACAGGCCAGGCTTCAACTTTTGCCCCCGGAATAATCCGCAAATCGCGGATTTGCGAATTCTCGGTAAATTCGCGGGAGTTCGCGGATCGCGAATTTACCGAAAATTCGCAAAATCCGCGAGCGGAACGGATTTTCCGCTCATACTTAAATAAGACCCCAGGACTCAAAGTTAACAGCCATCTCTCAAGTCCCTTTACCAAAGACAAAGAAAGACCTCAGAGCATTCTTAGGATTACTCGGTTACTACCGACGGTTTATTCCAAACTTTTCTCAAACAGCAGCCCCCCTCACTAATTTGCTACAGAAAGCTTCAAATATGGAGACTCAATTAAAATATCCCACCCCCGAGATCATACAAGCCTTTGAATCCTTGAAAGGATCCCTTACATCAGAAACAGTTTTAGCTAGCCCTGATTACTCCCTCCCCTTTATCCTACAAACAGACGCTTCAGACCAGGGAATAGGAGCGGTATTGTCCCAAGTAATAAGCCAGGGAGAGGAAAGACCAATTCTATATATTAGCCGAAAGCTATTCCCAAGAGAACAGAATTATGCTGTGATCGAGAAAGAAGCTCTGGCCATTAAATGGGCGATAGAAACCCTAAGGTACTATCTAGAAGGAAGAGAATTCACCTTGTACAGAGATCACGCTCCTTTAGAATGGTTGGCCCGAAACAAAGGAAACGACGACAGGGTGTTAAGATGGTTTCTGGCTCTACAGCCTTACAGATTCCGAACACAACATCGAAAGGGAGCAGACCAAGGGAACGTGGACTTTTTGTCAAGATATCCCCAAGGAAATCTCCATAGTAGTAAGACAGCAAGGGAAAGGGGATGTGAGAAGGGGAGCCACGGTAGACCGGGGAGACCGGGACTACAGCAACCAGGATCCTTTGCGAGGGGACGGACACAGGCGGAAACAGGGACACAGGCGGAAACAGGAGAAAAAGCACGTACCTGGCGGTCAACGCGTACCTTTCCTCTCTCCTTGCAGCGCGACTCGGGATTGCAAGGAGACGACGCTGACCCCGGAAACACTCAAGGGCCGCCAATAAAGGGAAAGCCAGGACCGGAAGAGGCGTCTTTGACCGGCGGGAAGGCGGGTCCAGAAACGCGGAGTGTGGAGCAGGACGCCAAGACCGAAGAGCGAGACGAAGGACCGAGAGGAGAAACCATCCAGCGCAACAAGGAGACGGAGGAACCGGACGACCACTGGACGGAGGAGTGGTGGATTCCCACAGAGGACGCTGGAGAGCGGCCGTGACTCAGGAGAGTTACGGCGGGGCCATGTAAGTGCTCAATCACGAGAAATGTATTGTTAAAAGGAGGGTGGGGAGAAGGAACTTAGAAGGTGTTTGCAGGGAAAGGATTTACTGTTTATTTATACGGTAAAATGCTGATGCTTAGAAGGAACACCTGAATGTTAAATGTTGTGCATTCCTGACCATCCTATTATTGCGAAAAAATTATCAAGAGTGGATAGGACACTTGTAACCACTTATACCGAGAGAAGTATTGAAAAACCCTCATAAACGTTGTGTATAACGAGAAGCGGTATATCTTATTCTCCGCCCCACACAAACGTTATGGCAGCAATCATTGGGTTTGACAAATTGTATCTTGCCAGCCTCACCCGAGGCGTTCTCTGGTTTTTTCGTGGCAGTCTCCAGAGAATTTCGAGTCACCCCACAGAAAAAGCACAAAAAGGAGTAAAATAGTTTCCAGCCGATATGGGTACTCTTTATTAATATCGCTGGACTACTAGGTTAAAAAGATCGGTATGCTCACTGGAAATTTAGGGATCCATAGCATATATTAATAGCACTGAAAGAACGTCGACATGTTTCTGCTCTATTGGCCCGTGGGTCTAAGAGCATTCGTCAGGACAAAGACAACACTAAACATAGAAAAAATAGAAAAAACTACATATCACCATTTGTGATGTAGAAGGGTAGAATTTTAATTTTCACAGTCTTACCCTTATGAGGTTCTATGGAGTCACCTCTTGTCCCAGGCCGCAACGGAAGCGTGTTCCGCGTCTTGCGCTGACTCACACGCTTCCGTTGCGGCCTGGGACAATTTGTCCATACCTCCTGAGGGAACCCTTTTTTAACATATTTAAGGTTCATTCATTCAAAGCTCACCCGACTTAGAGGTGACTCCATAGAACCTCATAAGGGTAAGACTGTGAAAATTAAAATTCTACCCTTCTACATCACAAATGGTGATATGTAGTTTTTTCTATTTTTTCTATGTTTAGTGTTGTCTTTGTCCTGACGAATGCTCTTAGACCCACGGGCCAATAGAGCAGAAACATGTCGACGTTCTTTCAGTGCTATTAATATATGCTATGGATCCCTAAATTTCCAGTGAGCATACCGATCTTTTTAACCTAGTAGTCCAGCGATATTAATAAAGAGTACCCATATCGGCTGGAAACTATTTTACTCCTTTTTGTGCTTTTTCTGTGGGGTGACTCGAAATTCTCTGGAGACTGCCACGAAAAAACCAGAGAACGCCTCGGGTGAGGCTGGCAAGATACAATTTGTCAAACCCAATGATTGCTGCCATAACGTTTGTGTGGGGCGGAGAATAAGATATACCGCTTCTCGTTATACACAACGTTTATGAGGGTTTTTCAATACTTCTCTCGGTATAAGTGGTTACAAGTGTCCTATCCACTCTTGATAATTTCTACCTAGTTCTGGGGAACAGATAGGACAACCATTCCTCTTCCCTCATATTGATGAACTCATCCTATTATTGCCTCATTTGGTGGTGTGTTAATTCCTGACCATCCTATTATTGCCTCATTTGGTGGTGTGTTAATTCCTGACAACTCGACAGTACCAAGATATTCCACTTCCCTAACAATCCTTATTACCCTCACAGTCCATAGACCTTGAGCACTACTGGGTGTAGGTGACGGTCAGAATTCAATAACACAGTGACCTGATAGGCTTCCTTTCTTTTTTCTCTTGGGTGAACCTCCGGGAAAGTGACACCACGGACGACTACGAAGACCACCCCATCCACCTACCACCTGGAGAAGGAGGAATCACCGGAGCCACTGCGACCAGCCCTATTGATAGTGGAAAAGAGACTCATACTAGCCCTATTAAACAGGAAACTGTGTTTACTGAAAATAAAAGCACCTTTGTTCGACAATACATCCAGCCTCCACGTCTGTATATCCGCCCTGCCCTCCCACAGAGACTTTGGCTAGGGAACTTTTTGGCGACTTTCTCGCCTCAGTATTCGTCGTGGAGCGTGCTCACCGCTCCCTCAGCTCCCGTCCCAGTCCCGGTTTGCCCCCGCGTCCTAGCATCGCTAAATTGTTAAATTACCGGGACCGGGACACTATACTCCGTGCGGGAAGAGGTACCATCACCCATCAGGGCAACTCACTTTCTTTTTATCCAGACTACACCCTCACTGTTCAGGCGGCTCAGCTGGAATTTTTACCTGCCAAACGAATCCTTCAGAAGCATGAGGTCTCCCTGGCCTATCCGGCGAGGCTGCGGGTTCGCCAAGGCGCAAAAACACTTGTCTTTCCTGACCCTAGGGAGGCCCTGGCATTTGCCAAGAAGCTCAAGAGGTCGGCTCGCTCACCGCCATCCAAATCCCTGTCGGATGCTGCTGACTGCCTAAGTGACAATTACTGAAGTGCTACACCTTGTCTGATGTTTCCTTCTCAACGATGCCTGACTCCACCCTAGCTTGGTCACCCTGCTTTACTGCGGGGGAGTACGCCTTGCCCTACCATGCCCCTACAGGATAATTCCCTACTGCTTTAGTGTTCTTCCCCTTCCTAGTTGTGGGTCCCCGGGGTGGGGTGGGTTGGAATCTCAGCCTGATTGGGGGTATGGAGTGGGTGTGGGGTTGGGGGTCATTCTGCTGTTCCTTTTTGGAAATGGATGTTGGGGGTGTGGGGCCGGGATGGGAGGGTGGGAAATGTTTTCATTGCTCTGCCTGAAGGGGGTTGGGTTGGATCGGGGTGGGGGGTTCTCGGGTTTCTTTTTCTTCTCTTGGGGACATGGTTTTGTTATGCCACTGTTTCATTGCTCCATATCGCTTTTGCATGTTTTGACTATGACACTGAACTTTGCTCCCTGCCTACCTTCGCCGCAAGTCAATTGATGTCAACACTTTATGTACTTATTGTTCCTTTAGTCCCTCTCCCCGCTTGCTATCTGCGATTGCCGGATCTTGTTGCACAGGGCGCTCCCCCTGTTCACTGGCTTGTTTCACTTCTCCGTCACATATCCACCGTATCTTTCTCTGTGGGTGTTCCCCCTGCTGTCCTGCCAGTCGAAGTTTAGGCCCTGCGCTGCACTGTTTGTATCTGCTCGTGGCGCTTCCCACCCACGCTGTGTATAATCACAACTATGGTCACCACCTTATGACTGACACAGTCTGTTGGACCTGGAACGTTCGCGGTTTGAATGACCATCGTAAGGCCAGACTGATTCACTCACACTTGCAGCGTCATATGGTAGACATCTGTCTCTTACAAGAGACGCACCTGATGCCGGGTTCCCTCTCCAGACTCCAAGTGCGCTATTATGGGCAATCACATTCTTCTACATATGCTTCCTACACTAGGGGGTTTCCATTTTGGTACGTGCGGGTCTCCCCTGGCACACTGCCCAGGCACTGACTGACCCCACGTGTCGGTATGTAATTCTGCAGGGTTCTTTGCTGGCCCAGCCCGTGACCATTGGTGCGGCCTATGGGCCCAACTCAGCTGACCCGGACTTCTTCCATCACATATGGCACCTCGTCTCCGCTGGCGGTCCTGCGGCGGTCATTTGTGGAGGGGACTTTAATATCACTCTATCGGCGGCACTCGATCGGTCTGGTCCCTGCATTTCCCACCCGCGCGCCACTACGGCCCTTACGTCCATACTGACTGATAATTCTCTCTTTGATGCCTGGCGCCACCTGCGGCCGGATGCCCGAGAGGGAACCTGTGTTACTGGTGTGAGGGGCTGCTGGTCGCGTATAGATTTTTGCTGGCCTCCCCAGACGTCTTGACCTGGCTCAGAGACACGGCCCACATGCCGCGAACTTTCTCTGATCATGCGCCGGTCCAGATGTGTCTCCGCCTCTCCCACTCTCTGCAGCGTGCATTTACTTAGCGCCTCCCCCCAAATGCCCTTCGAGACACTGTCTTTTGTGCGGACATTCAAACGGCTATTACTAATTATTTTGATCTAAACACGGGGTCCGTTGACTCTGCTTCGGTACTCTGGGAGGGGTTCAAGACTGTCATTCGAGGTGAGTGCATTTCTAAACAGGCCGGCGTCCTCCGATCCATCCGTTCTACTCTTGCTAAGCTCAAGGCGGAAATAAAGGATCTGGATGCCGCCCAGGCTGCACACCCTAGTCCAGAGACGCTTGCACTTATACGCTAAAAACACACGGAATTCTCTGAAGAGGCTGACCATGAACTCTCCTTTTTGGGTAGGGAGGGTCGGGCTTGCCGCTTCGGTGAAGGTGACCGCCCGGGAAGAACTCTGGCAAACCTGCTACGCCCTCTGTTTGCAGCTTCCTATATTATGGCTCTTACAGATGGGGGTTCGATTAGGACCACCTCCCCGGAGGAGATTACGTCCCGCTTCCTTGACTTTTATTCGCAGTTATACTCTGCTGGCTCCCCTCCTTCATGGGAGACCTTTGATCAATACT